>NC_058523.1:19836277-21036277 GCF_904849725.1 Hordeum vulgare subsp. vulgare
AAGACTCGCAATTGGGACAATATTCCAAGTGTGCATACTCCTTCCTAAATAAGACACATCCTTTCTCACATGCATCTATCTTCTCATAGGGCATCTTAAGTACACAAAGTATTTTGTCCGACTGGTACAGGTTTGCAGGCATGACATGGCCTTTGGGTAGGAAACGTCCAAATAGTGTCATCATCGCGTCGTAGCATTCTCATCCCAAGTTGAACTCAGCCTTCAGAGCCATTACTTGTGCAATTGCATCCAGCTGACATAGCTTAGTGTGCTCATGGAGAGGACGTTTTGAAGACTCCAACATTTCATAAAAGGCCTTTGCAGATTCCTCCATCTCATCTTCCAAATCCCGAGCATCATCAAAGTCTTGCACCATGTCTTCGATCCCAGTACCATGCTCGTCCGTGCGACGACGGACCACCTCAGCTCTTGTGCGTTGTATAGACTCACCATGAAATGTCCACACCATATAATTAGGCTTAAAACCCCTCCTCTGCAGGTGTTTAATCATTACAGCCTCTGTCGTCTTTTTATAGTTGTCGCATCCAGGACAGGGTCAATAGTTTCTTTCCTGGCCATTTGCGAATGCGGCTTTCACAAATTCCTTTGTTTTTAAAAACCATTCTTTCGTCATCTCTTTCTCACTAGGGCGACCGGTATACATCCACGCACAATCACTCATCTTGCGTAGCTACTAAAGACAGAAGAAATATATTTATATATAATTTAGCATTTATATTCATCGGTTAATCAGGTTTGCCATTTTTATTACGTCCAGGCAACCTACACGCTAATAGGTAAAGATAGGTCCTAATCCCACCCGAGTATGTGTAGATTGGGTTCGTTTTCCCATGCTCTGCTCCGGATCCAACGCAAAATTTCGGCAGCACCTCCCCGTTGTTCTCCTGATACACGTCTCCGCAATAAACAGAGAGGATGTGCATCCGCAGAACAACAGGGAGGCACTGGCGAAATTCCACATCGGATCTAGAGCACAGCATACGGGAAAACGAACCCAATCTACACATACTCGGGCTGTCCATGGATAATGTTGGACAATTCGAAAGGATGGCGGTTATAAATATGCAAAGACATGCATATTTATAGATGTCGCCCTTTCGAACGGGAGACGCATACTGGTCACGCATACTGATAAATTAATTGAATTACCTAAATCTAGAAAGTTTCATCCGGAAACCGAGCCACAGTAAATGAAGGGGCGGGGAGGAGATGAAATTTGTACTGACCCACGAATGTAGGGGCGGAGCTCGTACAACGCACGGGAAGGTCTTCGCACAGCAGACCTCACAGCGACGAGACAACTATCACATGTAAATCCACCCGATCAACACAAATATTCCAATTATGTCATTTTAGAGGAAAACAAGCTAAGTATATAATATTCATGAGCTAACCAAGGTTCTTGTGCCATTTTGAGCTTATTATGGTATTTTGGAGCTAAATGGGCTAATTATGTCATTGTTGGGTTAATTAAAGCAAGGATAATATGAAAGAGGAGAAGAAAGAGGAGGAGGAGGAGAAGAAGAAGAAATCAAGAAGAAGGAGGAGGAGGAGGAGAAGGAGGAGGAGGAGAAGGGTAGAAGGTCCTTGGCCTTCTCCTCCTCCTCCTCCTCCTTCTCCTTCTTATCTTCTTCTTCTTCTTCTTCTTCTTTCTTTTCATTTTGCCTATTTCTTCTCCTCTTCTCCTCTTGTTGGAGCTAAATTACCTAATTATGTCTTTTTTGAGCTAAATGGGCTAATTATCCCATTTTAGAGGAAAACAAGCTAAGTATATAATATTAATGAGCTAACCAAGGTTCTTATGCCATTTTGAGCTTATTATGGTATTTTGGAGCTAAATGGACTAATTATGTCATTGTTGGGGAAATTACCCTGCTGCATGGACATGCACCTACCACGCAAAGTTCGCAGGTCCAGAAGTTGCCCTTTTGGTCGAGAGGACTTTCCAGGTTACCTATACTACTTTTCAGTTTATATAAAACTTTTCGATATTTTCTACATTTGAGGATGGCAATATTATTTAAGTTGTCCTATTTTGCTCCGGTACCAATAAATATAGACGATACATTATTTTGACAGACTTGATTTCAACAAAAGAACATGTGATCTTCTTTGAAGTAGTCTTGAACCTAAGCAATAATGATGGGCGAATAAACTAACAGAATCTACCACTAAATCTACTAATTAACTAACAGAATCTACCACTCAAACTACTAATTAATTCCAAAAAACTAAATACCAAACATGTGATCTTCTTTTTGTCTTCTCCTCCTCCTATTCTTCTTCTTCTTCTCCTTCTCCCCCTCCTCCTCTTCTCCTCTTCTCCTCTTCTTCTTCTTCCTATTCTTTCTAGTAAGCTAACTAACTAACTAACCTAACTAACCAAGCTAACTAAACCTATCGCTAAACCTAGATAGCACTAAACAACAAAAAATTAAAAAAACAGAATCTACCACTATAACAAAAACAGAATCTACCACTAAGTAACTAAAAAAGAATCTAGCTACCACTAAATACCAAACAATAAAAAATCAACTTCTTCTTCTTTTTTCTCTTATTCTCCTTCTTACTTTTTTTTCTTCTTCTCTTCTTCTTCTCTTCTTCTTTACTTCTTCTCCTTCTTATTTTTTTTCTCTTCTTCTTCTCCTTCTTATTTTTTTCTTCTCCTCTTCTTCTTCTTTTTCTTCTTCTCCTCCTCCTCCTCCTACTCCTCTTCTTCTTCTCCTCTTCTTGTCCTCCTCCTCCTCCTCTTCTCCTCTTCTCCTCCTAATTAAATCTACTAACCTAACGAAAACTACTAACCTAACTAAATCTACTAACCTAACTAAAACTACTAACCTAACTAAATCTACCACTAAAACTACTAACAATAACAACTACTAAAACTACTAAAAAATAATAAAACTAGTAAAAAATAATGCGGGTGGGGGGGTGGGGGTGGGGGTGTGGGGGCTCACCGAGAGGGGCGGCTGTGGAGGGGCCGGGGTGGCGCCGGGGACGCAAGGTGCGGCGGCGCGACGGTGGTGGGCCAGCAGCAACGACAGCGGGGGCGAGGTGGGGAGAGAGAGAGGGGCGGCGGCGGGGGCGACAGGGCCGACAGGGGCGGCAGTGGGGCGCGACAGGGGCGGCGGTGCGACGGTGGTCCTAGCGGCCGTTACAGAGAGAGGAGCGTGCGGGGTGGGGAGAGAGAGCGAGGGGCGCGCGGGGATGAGCCGTTACAGAGAGAGAGGGGCGGGGTGGGGGGGAAGGAGCCGTTAACGGAGTTAGCGCTTTGCCGTCTGCCTCCGGACTCTTTGCGGTCCGCTAGCAGACGGCAAAGGTCCGACTCCTGTTTGACCTAGCCACCCCGCGGTCAGGTGGGCCTATCTACATCTTTGCCGTCTGCCTCTGGACTATTTGCCGTCCGCTAGCAGACGGCAAAGAGGTGACAGATGGCAAAAAGACTGTATGCCATCAGCCAGTACTGTGCCGTCTGTTTTGCTGAAGCTGACGGCAAAGACAAACTTTGCCATCAGCTAGCAGACGGCAAAGACTAGGCAGATGGCAAAATACTGATTTCCAGTAGTGATTTATCAAATATTATGTCATATAACTCATCATCATTTTACTCATCTAACAACTCATCATCATCTTAATCATACCAAGTTAAAATTTCATAAAACAAAAAATATCATAATAATCATTATCCTAATCGATCATGCCAAGTTAATATAAACCCAAAAAACTTCTCTCTCAGAGGACCTAGTCCTCTCCCCTAGGTAAAATGTCATAAAACAGAATAACACATGTCTCCGGGGTGAAGAAGTGATATCCAACAGTCTCCATCTCGTGGCTTGCGATCCTTCTTTATTTCTCTTCATGCTTCAATTTGGAGTCGTCCTTGTGATTTGCGCTTAGTCGAGTATGGAAAATCAAACTGAACCCTCATAGTGCTTTTAATTGTCATATGACCTTTGTCGTGCATCAACGGAGGCACAACATCATTTAGCAGTTTCAGTTGAAGAACATAATAGTAGCCTAGTTAGCAATGCAGTCAACATCATTTATGCAATAGTAGTGTACTTAATTAACAACTCTTACCAAGATATTTGCGCAAATGTCATCAGCCTCAACTTATGCACTACTGCCATGTATGAAATATAGTTTATGCCAGGTACCATATTATAGGGAAGTTATCCCTGCCAAACAGGACACTAATAACAAATGTCATAAGAACATCCTTCTTCTCCTAGGTCAGATGTGATCCATAAGTATAGTGTGTCGTGTCAACTATGTTCCGTGTTTCACTCGAAGAAAGGAAATAAGCTATAAATTAATGAATTTAGTATGGATGAACACCAACTATTTTTACATACAGAATGCAAATTACTTGAAAAATATGGTTGACAAACTCACATGGAGGTAAAATTGGAAACACATCGACATCCACCCAAATGTCGATATTACCTTCAATATGATCTTCAGGACGAACATCGAAGATTATTTCCATATCCTCGTGAAATCCATATGCCTTGGCTAGAGCTTGCCAATTTGAGCACCCTATTTTTGTGTTATTAACTACATTCATTACTTTGACCAGAAATGTGTGACCATGTTTAGTCCTCAAGTTAGCTCTCCTCGTCTCCATATTCTCGTGGTCTTCGAAACCGAGCCTCTCGGAGACATACTTTCTTGCAGGGCAAGGGAGGAACTAGACGAATTGTATAAAACAGAAATTACACGTTGAAGCAAAGAAACACAAGTCATGCTTAATTAAAAAAAACAATTGTCATCATTTTGTACTGTACAAACATCGAAGGTGTTATCAAGCTTGATGGTGAAGAACCTGTCGTCACGCAGGTGAGGCGTGTCGCACACACCATGATAGTTGTTGCAGAGTTCACACTCCTAGTAATCGTCGTGAGACATTTCCTGTGTCTATGGATTAATTGCAATGAAGTCAACTACATTGAGATAAACTTTAATAAACTTATACAACTATTTAATAAACTTTTCACAAAAAAATGAAACAATACATCCACTACTTTGAAAAACACTACGTTAAAATACACTTAAAATGAAACACATTTAAAATTCACTACATTGAACCACATTTAAAATTAACTACATTGAAATAAACTACATTTCTTCTTCAAGTTTTCTAATGTCGGAAGATAATTTTCATCTGTATTGAATATTCCCCTAATACTTCATATTTTTCTTAAATATGAACATTCACAAAATGCTTAAATGCCGCTACAACAAATACACACGCACACACTTGCATAATCATATACTAATTAAGCTCAAACATATGAATAATATTCCCCTAATACTAATTAAGCTTTATGTTGCTGCTCGCGTAAGTGGCAAAACAGAGGGGGATGTCGGGGAAGGAGGAGGTGTCGGTGGGTCACCTCAAGGCCGGAGATTAGGGCGGCGATGGGGTGGGCGACATGGAGGTTTGGTGTCGGCAGCCGGAGAAGAGGACGGCGACAAGGAGCAGTGACGAGGAGCGGCGACGAGCGCTTCGACGTCGGGGCGGTCTGGCAGTGTTGACAGTCGGAGACGAGGGCGGCGACGAGAGCGGTTCGGCGTCGGGGCGGCCTGGCGGCGCCGTTGATGAGTTCTCCCATGCTATAACTGGCACCGGGACGACGCGACTATATATGAGAGACCTTTAGTCCCGGTTAGTGGCTCCAACCGGCACTAATGGCCTCCCTTTAGTCCCGGGTCGAACCACCAACCGGAACTAAAGGTCTCCTTTTCGGCGGCCCAAATTCGGCGTGGGGAAGGACCTTTAGTCCCGGTTGGTGACTCCAACCGGGACTAAAGGTCACCTTTTCGGCGGCCCAAATTTGGTGCGGGAACGGACCTTGAGTCCCGGTTTGGTGGTTCCAACCATGACTAAAGGTCTATATTTTTTTTCGATTTGTTTTGTTTTTTTAAACATGACAGCTTTTGTTTTTAGATTTGTAATAACTGTTATAATATTTATAGTTTTTGAATGAATCTAATTGATTTAGGTCACAAAAATTATAGACTTTCTAGTGCGAGTAGTTTTCAAATTTGAATTCTTTGAAATATGTGTGAATCACTAGATTGTGAATAACTTTAGTTCAAAAATAGATTTTTGAGTGATTCTTTTTCCTGATGTTTAATATTAGTGTGTTTTATCATTATATTAAATTTGATAATTTTTAGTGTATTTTAAACATGTGTTTTAATCAAAAACAATTTTTTAACTCTTTTAGTAATATAGCTCAAAAATCATTAAATGAATGAAAAATAGCAAATGAAGTCAGAAAGGGTTGAAAATTAATGACGTGACTTTGAATGGTGCTTATAAAATGCATAAAAAGTCTGGAGTTGAAATAAGCGTAAAATTGAAAGGCCTTTGTAACAGATGAGTATTCGTCCGAAACCCTCATACTTCGAAAGAAATTATCCAGTTTATGCACGATGTGCATTCAGTTTTTACTGTAACCCTCTCAACTTTTTAGCACATGGTATGTGGGTGAAATGAGGATACCATGTCAATTTTCAACCTTCTCAGAGTTTATTTTAGTGCTTTTCAATTTGAGGATCATTTAGCTCAAAACTATCATTAAATGCATGAAAAAAAATAGTTTACACATAATTGCATTTATCAACTCCTACATAATATTTGTTCTCGTTTCAAATGTCAAAACACACATATATATACCCTAACTCTTACACAAAGATTCCCTCTGATTTGTCCGAAGTGAGACTTTCTAGATAAGTGTGGAAACTGAGTACAAAAGAAAGTGATGACGGTGAAGCCGGTCACATTCGAGAGTGGGATCTTGAGGTATAAAACTTTTTCTTTGCATGTGTCCCTTTGTGATGTAACCATGGAAAATATTCATCATTTAACAAGATGCTTGGGTCAGTCTTCACTGTGAAGGGAGCAATTTCATGAAACTTTTCATAATCTTGTGACATGTCTGTCTTGTCCTCTACTTCGACGATGTTTCTTTTTACTGAAAGAACTATCTTGCGCTTTGGATCATCGTCTGATGTATTCGCTTCCTTGCCTTTTCTTTTTCTCGGCTATGTAGACATGTCTTTCACATAGAAAACCTGTGCCACATCATTGGCTAGGACGAATGGTTCGTTTGTATACCCAAGATTGTTGAGATTCATTGATGTCATTCTATACCGCGGGTCTTCCTTTACCAAGCCTCCTTTCAGACCCATTTGCATCGAAATAAAGGAACCTTCAAATTTTTTCCATAGTCAAATTCTCATATCTCCTCCATGTATATAACCATAATATGTGTCCTTTGGCCTGTTGGTGTTTGCTGCATAAAACGGACACCACTATTTTGGTTGGTGCTCTTTTTATCTTGGGAAATTGTGTAAATTATATTCCCATTTATCTAATACCCTTTGAAAGTCAATATAGTCGAAGATGATGACTTGGCCAGCAAATACAGCTCATCTCCAATAGCGTCGTCATGCATGAGACGTGTTTGAAACCAACCGCCGAATGACGCCATGTGTGTACGTTTGAACCAGGGCTCAGACTACTCTGGGTTCTTGGAGCGTACAATATCCATATGTTCCTCGATATACGGAGCAACAAAGATGGAATTTTGTAGAGCTATGTAGTGTGTTTGCACCCAAGAATGCACGTCCCTACATATTACTGAATCCTTTCCTAACATGCCTTTTCCACCCACACTGCCCTCATGCAGCGATTCAGGAACACCAATCGGCTTAAGATTAGAAATAAAGTCAACACAAAACTCAATGACCTCCTCTGTTTCATGGCCCTTGGAGAAGCTTCCTTCTTGCCTAGCACGGTTATGAACATATTTCTTTAAGACTTCCATGAACCTCTCAAAAGGGAACATATTGTGTAGAAACACAGGGCCCAGAATGACAATATCTCCGACTAGGTGAACTAGGACGTGTGTCATGATATTGAAGAATGATGGTAGGAGCACCAACTCGAAATTGACAAGACATTGTACCAAATCATCCTGTGACCTTGGTAGGATTTCTAGATCGATTACCTTCTGAAAGATTGCATTGAGGAATGCACATAGCTTCAATGGCTAATCAGACGTTTTCTCGTAGAAGCCCCGTCAATGCAACCGGAAGAAATTGTGTCATAATCAGGTGGCAGTCATGAGACTTTAGGTTATGGGTTTTTTCTGCCATATTTATTATTCCCTCTATATTCGATGAGTAGCCAGACGGGACCTTCGTACTGAGCAGGCATTGAAAGAAGATTTCCTTCTCTTCTTTGGTAAGAGTGTAGCTGGCAGGACCTTCATACTGCTTTCGTGTATACGTTGTTGGTCGTCCCATGCCTCTAGTGTATGTTCTGTCTTCTCATACATGCCCAAGAAGCCTAGCAGGTTCACGCAAACATTCCTCGTCATGTGCATCACGTCGATTGTAGAGCACACCTCTAGGTATGTCCAATAAGGTAGGTCCAAAAATATTGATTTCTTGTTCCACATGGGTGCGTGTCCATCAACGTCATTCGGAAAAGATTGTCCGCTAGGACCCTTTTCAAAGATTACTTTTCAACCCTTCACCATATGAAGTATATGCTCTCCAGTACGATGGTTAAGCTTCTTCCGTAGATCTGCCTTACCATTGAAATGCTTGCCTTCTTTTCTTAAGAGATGCTTGATCGGAAGAAATCGGCGATGTCCCAGGTACACATTCTTCTTACGTTTATCCAAATATATACTTTTGGTATCATCTAAACGGTGTGTGCATGCATGGTATCCCTTTTTTGTCTGTCCTGAAAGGTTACTAAGAGCAAGTCAATCATTGATGGTTACAAACAGCAATGCTCGTAGACCAAATTCCTCTTGTTTGTGCTCATGCCACACACGTGCACCTTTTTTATCCCACACCTATAAAAATTCTTCAATTAATGGCCTTAGGTACACATCAATGTCATTGCCGGGTTGTTTGCGGCCTTGGATGAGCAGTGACATCATAATGAACATCCGCTTCATGCACAACCAAGGAGGAAGATTATAAATGTATAGAGTCACATGCGAGGTGCTACGATTGTTGCTCTGCTCCCCAAATGGATTAACGCCATCTGCACTTAAACCAAACCATACGTTCCTTGCATCATGTGCAAAGTCCACCCACTTTCTCTCGATTTTCCTCCACTGCGACCCATCAGCGGGTACTCTCCAATTCACGTCTTTCTTACAATCTTCTTTGTGCCATCACATCAACTTGGCATGCTTTTTGTTTTGGAACAATCGTTT
This sequence comes from Hordeum vulgare subsp. vulgare, assembly GCF_904849725.1. NCBI lineage: Eukaryota > Viridiplantae > Streptophyta > Magnoliopsida > Poales > Poaceae > Hordeum > Hordeum vulgare. The sequence goes on from NC_058523.1 coordinate 19,845,547, forward strand.
CAACCTTGGCATTATAGGAGCATACCACATCACCTTGGCAGGAATCCTCTTCCTGGGGCGCTGGCCCCCAACATCGTCACCAGGGCCACCGCGACTGATCTTATTACGCAACGCACTGCATACTGCGCATGCATTCAAATTCTCGTACTCCTCACCATGGTAGAGGATGCAGTCATTAAGGCATGCATGTATCTTCTACACCTCTAATCCTAGAGGGAAGATAGACTTCTTTGCTTCGTACGTACTGTCGAGAAATTCGTTGTCCCTTGGAAGCATCTTATTTAACACTTTCAGCAACTTTTCGAATCCCTTGTCACATACACCATTCTCTGCCTTCCATTCCAACAATTCCAGTGTGGTACGCAGCTTCTTCTTGTGATATTCGCAATTTGGGTAAAACAATTTATTATGATCCTCTAACATGTGCTGCACCTTTAACTTCTCCTTTTTACTTGCCCAGTTTCTCTTTGCATCAACAATTAATGGCCCGACCAAGATCATCAGCGGGCTCATGTGGTGCCTCTTCTTCAGCTTCCTCCCCCATTGTAGTACCATCGTATTCAGGGAACACATGATAGTTGTCGTCAGCCTCTTCTTCTTCATTCTCTTTCATTAGTACCCCTCTTTCTCTGTGCTTGGTCCAACAGTTATAGTCGAACATTAAACCGAACGTAAACAAGTGAACGTGAATTACTCTTGACTTAGAGTAAGCACAACTAGGAGAATGCCTACCAGTAGCGCTGGTTTTCCCTTACTAGTAGCGGTGGGGGCAGCGCTACTGCTAACGTGCTACAGCTAACCTGTTAGCAGTAGCGCTGGATTTAAATCGCTACCGGTAAATAACGTTAGCAGTAGCGCTGGAATATATAAAGCGCTACTGCTAAGCGAGCACTACTGCTAATATTCCAGCGCTACTGCTAAGCGAGCGCTACTGCTAATATTCCTGCATCTAATATTTAATTCCTGTAGTATTTATGCCCCTTCTACGTATTTATGCATGCTCTAAATAGTAGTTTCATCGTATCATAATAAACATGCATTATTCTCATCATATCATACACATAAAGTATTCTCGTCATTTATACCATCATCATCATTATCTAACACATATATCGTTATCCAACGCAAATATCATCAAATATCGAAAATAGCAATACACACAAGTCATGGCACATCCGCAAGTTTCATCATCCATATCTAATCCATCATGTAGAAGAGAAGAGCGATCAGCATGAGCAAGAGCGCGACTATGCAACACTTCTTGAGGCACCGGTTTTACTCTGTCTCTTATCGTAGCATCCACCTCAAGTAACTCATTTCCGCTTTGGCTCCGGTGTCGAAACCTCTATGGCTAGCGCCCGGGTACGTGTCCACCTGGGCCTGAGTGTCTGGCCAGTGGTCGTACACTCCTGGAACCCTTCCAATGAATACGGCATAGCAGTCCTTCGCCATTTCCGATATCTGTACCTGGATCGTAAGTTGATTAACAACAATATATAATATGCAACATAATTTACTTGAGAAACAGAAAGAGGCATAGTTCGCAGAATACAAGCAATAAACATAAATAATGAAGTTCGTCATCCATAAACTAATTAACTAGAGCGATGTATACACTAGTTCATGGAAAGCGAGTAGTACTAATTATAAACACACATTGTCATCGTCAATCAATCCTCCATGTCGGCACCCCAACCTTCATAGTCAGGGATGAATGACCCGAGCTGGTTGAAAGTCTTTTGGTCCAGACGCTGAGCGCGTAGCAGTTCTCGGACATTCTCCCACCTCATTGGCCCATGGAACAACATCCCTCCTTGTTCGACGAGCTACTTCATGATCACTTGGGAAAATTCACACTGTATGTGATAAAAATCAGCTCAGATTCGATGATCCGGTGTTGTTCCTATGTTTGTGGCCGAGTTGACAATCTCGGCATCGCCGGAATTAGCTAACATGCGAAGGTGTTGTCTATCCCTTCTTTACTCGATCATGTGATGCATGAGGTACAATCCATCGGCCTTACTAGCGTTTGGTTGCTGGACGCAGCAGAAGTCGGTCTTATGGCCGAAAGCGGGTGCTTGATTCCTGTACTTTTTCACCTTGATATATCCACCAGTAAGGTTAAAGGTTATCAAGTCACTATCGAGAACACTGTTTATGTGCGTGTAATCCTTTTTCTCGATGTTCTTCGGCGAGTACAAGTACAAAGCATGGGAGTACTGTGGGTACATACAGATGAGGATGCCCCCCCCCACTACGCAAAATAGGTACACCTCAAATTAACCTCAATGCTTGCAAAGGAATGATCAAAACTTACGAAAGTATATCTGCGGATGACTTACGTGGGATGATAAGGCAAGAGAATCATTTCCTTGTCCTTATTAGCAATCATGAAATTGCTGATGTACTTGCTCGCATAGTCATCACGGTGCTCTTTGCAGAGTCCCAAGAAACTTTCGTGCATATAGAATGGGTCCGCGACGCAGATATATTCTATGTTCTCATGCTTGATGATGTAGTTGAGATACAACGCATACAAGCGGATGAACTGAAAATCATGCTTGGTCATGTGGAACATGTCGTAGATGTAGTCCAATCGCAGGATGAACTTATCCGCGGGCAATCTTTGACACATGACATCGCACCCAGAACCTGAGCCGGGTAAAGCAGGTATCCTGGTTTTTTCGTGCTGAGAAGTCTTCTCTCTATGGCTAGCACATCATCATGAAGTCTCCTTAGATCATTGTTCTGTATGTTCTCTAGCGCTTCCTGAGGTAGGATCGGGTTGCCGGCGACATGGAAACGATTTGCACCTCTCGGGGCTTTAGAGGCGACTAGCTGTTTGCAAGAGCTCTAGCGCCTTTAGATCCTTTCTTCTCCGGTCTCCTCCTTCGCTTCTGGGCGGGTGGCGGTAGTGAGCCCGCCATACCTTCCCTAACCCCACCACCCCCAGCGTCGTCAGGGCTAATTACCAGCGGACGGACCCCGTGTTGTTCTTGTTGTGTAGAGGCGGCATCTGGAGGTGTCTCCTACGAGGGTCGCATGAAGAGAGTCTTTTTGCAATCACTCGTAGGACGTTGCGTCTCTGGCAATTCAGGCATCATCAAGTCGTCTCCATGCTCATAGCCCAAGTCATTCTCCCAAGCATCGTCATAGCCGTTATTGATATACTGGTTAGGGTCATCAACATCGTCCTCCATGAAATCATCAGCATTTGCTTCTTGGACGGGGGCGATGTCAGCTGGCACTGATGGAGGCTCTCCCTCGCCACGTCGACCGCTATTACCCACCATGACAGGTGCAGGTAATTGGGTAGGTGGGGAGGTGTTCATACCTTGTTGAGGAGTTGTCGTTGGTGTGCTACCGGGCGCCTCGACATGAAGGTGGGTCTTCGGCCAAGGCAAAATCCCGATCTTGCATGCGACAATATGTTTAGGGGTCTTGTCGTCATCGACTGGTGTCACAAGAGGAAAATCCTCGAATCCCTCTTTCACACTGGCCACACAAACTTTGAACGCGCCATGGGACATCTATGAGTTGTGGAGCATGCGGTCCTTCGGCTTCATGATCGTTGCCTTTCTCACGTCCACCTTCTGGCCGTTGACATCGAACAATAGGGTGCACGGGTTTTCATCGGCCTACCTAGACATGACTACGACGTCAGACATCCGAAAGGCAACTGAAACGGAAGACTATATAGACATGCTGGTGAAGAGTGTGTGACGCGTAATTACCGGGATGGCGTCGAGCTCAGCCAAAGACGAAGCCCCGCCGAGCACGCTAGAGAGGGAGGACGGGTGATAACCCACAAGTATAGGGGATCAATTGTAGCCTTTCTCGATAAGTAAGAGTGTCGAACCCAACGAGGAGCTAAAGGTAGGACAAATATTCCCTCAAGTTCTATCGACCACCGATACAACTCTACGCACACTTTACATTCGCTTTACCTAGAACAAGTATGAAACTAGAAGTACTTTGTAGGAGTGAAAGGATAGGCTTGCAAGAAAGTAAAGAACACGTAAATAAAACTAGGGGCTGGTTAGATAAAGAAACAACTACGAGTGTCTAACGAGTGTGGAAAAGTGGTGATAGGACTTGCGGAATTGTCCCTAAGCAATTGACTATGTTACTAGATCGATAGCAAGTATCATGTGGGATAGGCCTCTGCTAGCATGTCATCCCTTACTTGGAATTCTATGCACTTATGACTGGAACTATTAGCAAGCGTCCGCAACTACTAACGTTCATTAAGGTAAAACCCAACCATAGCAATAAGATATATTGGTCCCCCTTCAATCCCATATGCATCAATTTCTATGCTAGGTTTGAAGCTTTTGTCACTCTAGCCTGCCAATACATAGTCCTATCAACATACAACTAATCCTATGGTGTGATCCACGTGCGCGATCATATGATGGGCACCAATGGACAACAACATAACCACAAGCAAATTAAACCAATCATATAGCAATTCATCAATCACCGATAGGATGACGATAATCTACTCAGACATCATCGGATAGCAACACATCATTGGATAATAATATGTAGCATAAAGCACCATGTTCAAGTAGAGAGTACAGCGGGTTGCGGGAGAGTGAACTGCTGAATATAGATGGGGGAAGATGATGGAGATGTTGGTGAAGATGACGGAGGTGTTGCTGTAGATCGCTGTCACACGATGATGTCCCGGGCAGCGTTCCAGCACCGCGGGAGAGAGAGGGAGAGAGCCCGGCCCCCTCCTTCTTCTTCTTCCTTGACCTCCTCCCTAGATGGGAGAAGGGTTTCCCCTCTGATCCATGGTCTCCATGGCGGCAGAGTGGCGAGAGCCCCTCCAAGATTGGATCTCTCTCTCTGTGTCCTTCTATTTCTGCGCTTCCAAATTCTGCATTTCACCGTTTCTTAAATTCCCGGAGATCCTTAACTCCGATTGGGCTGAAATTTTAACATGATTTTCTTCCGGATATTATCTTTCTTGCGGCGAAATAAGGGCTCCAACCGCCTTAACGAGTGGCCACAAGCGTGCCTGCCGCGGGCCTACCCCCTGGCCGCGGCGACAGGGCTTGTGGGCACTCCGTGCATCGCCTCGCGTTGATTATTCTTCCCAAAAATCATAAATATTCCAAAAAAAATCCCCGTAAGTTTTTATTACGTTTGGACTTCGTTTGGTATGGATATTCTGCGAAACAAAAAACATGCAACAAATAGGAACTGGCACTGGGCACTGGATCAATATGTTAGTCCCAAAAATAGTATAAAAAGTTGCCAAAAGTATATGAAAGTTGTAGAATATTGGCATGAAACAATCAAAAATTATAGATACTACGAAGACGTATCAGCATCCCCAAGCTTAATTCCTGCTCGTCCTCGAGTAGGTACATGAAAAAAAAGATAATTTTTGATGTGGAATGCTACCTAGCATAATCTTGATCATATAATCTAATCATGGCATGAATACTAAAACACGAGTGATTCGAAGCAATAGTCTATCATTTGACATAAAGACAATAATATTTCAAGCATACTAACAAAACAATCATGTCTTCTCAAAATATCATGGCCAAAGAAAGTTATCCCTACAAAATCATATAGTTTGGCTATGCTCCATCTTCCCCGCACAACGTATTTAAATCATGCACAACCCCGGTTTTAGCCAAGAAATTGTTTCATACTTTAGTGTTCTCAAAGTTCTTCAACTTTCACGCAATACATGAGCGTGAGCCATGGACATAGCACTATAGGTGGAATAGAATATGGTGGTCATGGAGAAGACAAAAAAGGAGGAGATAGTCTCACATCAACTAGGCGTATCAACGGGCTATGGAGATGCCCATCAATAGATATCAATGTGAGTGAGTAGGGATTGCCACGCAATGGATGCAGTAGAGCTTATAAGTGTATCAAAGCTCACAAAAGAAACTAGTGGGTGTGCACCCAACTTGCTTGCTCACGAAGACCTAGGGCAATTTTGAGGAAGCCCATCATTGGAATATACAAGCCAAGTTATATAATGAAAATTTCCCACTAGTATATGGAAGTGACAACATAGGAGACTCTCTGTCATGAAGATCATAGTGCTATTTGAAGCACAAGTGTGGAAAGAGGATAGTAGCAATTGTCCCTTCTCTCTTTTCTCTCATTTTTTTGTGTGGGCTCTTTGGCATCTTTTTTTTTGGTGGGCATCTTTGGCCTTTTTTTGTAAATGGGCTTCGTTGGCCTCTTTTATTTCCTCACATGGGACAATGCTCTATTAATAATGATGATTACACTTACCACTCAATACTTAGAGCAATGATGACTCTATATAAAATGCCTTCGATAGTGTACCGTGACAATGATCTAGCATAGCAATGACATAAAAAACGGACAAGCCATGGAAACATCATGCTAGCTATCTTACGGTCATGCAATGGCAATATGGAAGTTGTGGCACATGTGATGAGACAGAACGATGGTAGTTGCATGGCAATATATCTCGGAATGGCTATGAAAATGCCATAATAGGTAGGTATGGTGGCTGTTTTGAGGGAGGCTATATGGTGGGTGTAATGCACGGGCGAAAGTTGCGTGATACTAGAGAGGCTAGCAATGGTGGAAGGGTGAGAGTGCGTATAATCCATGGACTCAACATTAGTCATAAAGAACTCACATACTTATTGCAAAAGTCTATTAGTCATCGAAACAAGGTACTACACGCATGCTCCTAGGGGAAAGGTTGGTAGGAGTTAACCATCGCTAGATCCCGACCTCCACACAAAGGATGACAATCAATAAATAAATCATGCTCCGACTTCATCACATAACGGTTCACCATACGTGCATGCTACGGGAATCACAAACCTTAACACAAGTATTGCTAAAAATACACAATTACTCACTAGCATGACTCTAATATCACATATTCATGTCGCAAAACTGTTGCAAGGAATCAAACATATCATATTCAGTGATCTATAAGTTTTATGTAGGATTTTATGACTAACCATGTGAATGACCAACTCCTGTTAACTCTCTAAATAGGTATAAGTGAAGCATGAGAGTTTAATTCTTTCTACAAAAGATATGCCCCGCTCTAACAAATATAAGTGAAGCAAAAGAGCATTCTACGAATGGCGGTTTTCTATGTGTAGGGAAACAGGCAATCCAAACTTCAAAAGATATAAGTGAAGCACACGAAGCATTCTATAAAGCCAACCAAGGACTATCTCATACCAGCATGGTGCATAAAAGAAAAAGGAAAAATAAATACAAAAGACGCTCCAAGCATTTGCACATATCATGTGAAGAATTAAAATATAGCTCCGAGTAAAATTACCGATAGATTGTAGACGAAAGAGGGGATGCCTTCCGGGGCATCCCCAAGCTCAGACGCTTGAGTCTTCCTTGAATATTACATTGGGGTGCCTCGGGCATCCCCAAGCTTAGGCTCTTGCCTCTCCTTATTCCTTCATCCATCGTGCTCTCACCCAAAACTTGAAAACTTCAATCACACAAAACTCAACAAAACTTCGAGAGATCCGTTAGTATAATAAATCACCACTTCAAGTACTCTTGTGAACTCATTCTAAATTCATATTAGCATTATATCTACTGTAATCCAACTTCACCATGGTTCATAGCCCCCGATACTACATATAGATTTATCAAAATAAGAGAACAATGCATAGAAAACAGAATCTGCCAAAACAGAATAGTCTGTAGAAATCTGTATATTCCGTATACTTCTGATATCTCAAAAAATCTGAACAATTACGAACGTCTGGAAAATTTGCATATAAATCAGCAGAAAAAATAATCAACTCAAAAGCTCTTCCAGAATAAAAATGAAAATTAATTTGGTGAGCAGAAAGTTTCTGTCTTTTCTCAGCGTGATCAAACAACTATCACCCAAACTAATCGTAAAGGCTTTACTTGGCACATTATTTTTAAAAACACAAAGGAATTTTACAAGGGGATAATTATTTTTGTGAGAAACTTTCACGAAAAATTCTACATTATTTCCATGAGCATGAACACAGGTGTTCCAGGTCGACCCTCACTTCCACAATGCATCACCTTTCAATCACTTCTCTTTTTGAAAAAGTTTTAAGTTCCCCTCTATATTTTTTTGTTTTTAAACTAAATAAAAGCACTCAACAGAAATAAATGACTCTCTAAAACTTCCGGGTTGTCTCCCAGGCAGCGCTTTCTTTAAAGCCATTAAGCTAGGCATAAAGTGCTCAAGTAATGGATCCACCCGGATCCCAAGGTATATCAAAGCCAATTTTAATTAGCAATGATTTGAAATTTAGTAGTGAGCACAAGGTAACATATATCAAGCAATGACGAAGTCTAACTCTCTTCCTATGCATTGGCATGTCATAAAAGAACAATTCATGCACATCAAGTAAAGGCCAATAAATAGCATAAGCAGTTTCTTGCAATTTTATCGTATTGGAAACATAGAGAGGTGGAGATGTAGTTCCTCTCTCATAACAATTGCAAGTAGGAGCAGCAAGAACATGCATATTATATTCATCAAAATCATCATGTGTAACATATGGAACTATAGCTAGCTCATCTTCATAAGCATCATTCATAATGGCATCATGGCCACAAGCATAGCAAGCATCAAGTTCATCAAAAAGGGATATTTCAAATGAATCCAAGGGATCATAGCATTCATCCTTCGGTAAGAATGAATGGAAATTAAATAATGTATGAGTAGAAGAGTTACTCTCATTAGAAGGTGGACACGGATAGCTAGTCCACTCTTCCTCCTTTTGTTCTTCGCTCTCCTCTTCATCTTTTTCATCTAATGAGCTCACAATTTCAGCATTTTCTTCTTCCATAGTTTCCTGCAAAATAAGTCTCTTCTTGGGCAGCATAGGATTTCTCCTTAAATCGTTCAATATGGGCATTATATTCATAATTAGTATAACAATAACGAAGCATAGCCAAATTTTCAGATCGGTAAGGAGCATCATCATTATCATCACACCTTTTAAACAGAGCCTCAATTTCATAAGCACCCATAAAAGCAACAAACTCTTCTATTTGATCCACATCATAGTAATCATATATACCATTAGCATAAGAGGCCAAGGTTCTATGATCATTAAATTCGCAAGAAAAGGGAAGGTGTGGAGCCTTCATCCTAGAGCAACAAGTAACACCATATCTCTTGCATAGTTCCCAAGCATACCATTTCAACAAATGGATTTGATCCCATAAAAGTTTCCCTTTTTGAGTCAAGCGATAATCCCTAAATTAATCACGTTGATCCAACGTGTATCCCATTATATAATTGAATGGGGCTTTCTCAAGATTATTAAAGAAGTGCATAATATTTTCCACATAACGAGCCTCGAGGGTTTTAGGAGGTTCCCCATCTCCATGAGTAGCAAGTAGACCTAATTTTTTTGGTATTTCGTGTTCCATATCCATAACTAAATATAGAGAACAACCTAGAACAGCAAATAAATCTAATTAGTGATAAAGCAAACAAGCACACATGAGGATATTCACCCCACGCTATTGCTCCCCGGCAACGGCGCCAGAAAAAGGTCTTGATAACCACAAGTATAGGGGATCAATTGTAGCCTTTCTCGATAAGTAAGAGTGTCGAACCCAACGAGGAGCTAAAGGTAGGACAAATATTCCCTCAAGTTCTATCGACCACCGATACAACTCTACGCACACTTTACGTTCGCTTTACCTAGAACAAGTATGAAACTAGAAGTACTTTGTAGGAGTGAAAGGATAGGCTTGCAAGAAAGTAAAGAACACGTAAATAAAACTAGGGGCTGATTAGATAAAGAAACAACTACGAGTATCTAACGAGTGTGGAAAAGTGGTGGTAGGAGTTGCGGAATTGTCCCTAAGCAATTGACTACGTTACTAGATCGATAGCAAGTATCATGTGGGAGAGGCCTCTGCTAGCATGTCATCCCTTACTTGGAATTCTATGCACTTATGGTTGGAACTATTAGCAAGCGTCCACAACTACTTACGTTCATTAAGGTAAAACCCAACCATAGCAATAAAATATATTGGTCCCCTTCAATCCCATATGCATCAATTTCTATGCTAGGTTTGAAGCTTCTATCACTCTATCCTGCCAATACATAGTCCTATCAACATACAACTAACCCTATGGTGTGATCCACGCGCGCGATCATATGATGGGCACCAAAGGACAACAACATAACCATAAGCAAATTAAACCAATCATAACAATTCATCAATCACCGATAGGACGACGATAATCTACTTAGACATCATAGGATATCAACACATCATTGGATAATAATATGTAGCATAAAGCACCATGTTCAAGTAGAGGGTACAGCGGGTTGCGGGAGAGTTAACTGCTGAATATAGATGGGGGAAGATGATGGAGATGTTGGTGAAGATGACGGAGGTGTTGGTGTAGATCGCCGTCACACGATGATGTCCCGGGCGGCGTTCCGGCACCGCCAGGAGAGAGAGGGAGAGAGCCCGGCCCCCTCCTTCTTCTTCTTCCTTGACCTCCTCCCTAGATGGGAGAAGGGTTTCCCCTCTGGTCCATGGTCTCCATGGCGGCGGAGTGGCGAGAGCCCCTCCGAGATTGGATCTCTCTCTTTATGTCCTTCTGTTTCTGTGCTTCCAAATTCTGTGTTTCACCGTTTCTTAAATTCCCGGAGATCCGTAACTCCGATTGGGTTGAAATTTTAACACGATTTTCTTCCGGATATTATATTTCTTGCGGGGAAATAAGGGCTCCAACCGACTTAAGGAGTGGCCACAAGCCTGCCTGCCGCGGGCCTACCCCCTGGCCGCGGCGACAGGGCTTGTGGGCACTTCGTGCATCGCCTCGCATTGATTCTTCTTCCCAAAAATCATAAATATTCCAAAAAAATCCCCGTAAGTTTTTATTACGTTTGGACTTTGTTTGGTATGGATATTCTGCGAAACAAAAAACATGCAACAAACAGGAACTGGCACTGGGCACTGGATCAATATGTTAGTCCCAAAAATAGTATAAAAAGTTGCCAAAATTATATGAAAGTTGTAGAATATTCGCATGAAACAATAAAAAATTATAGATACGACGGAGACGTATCAGCATCCTCAAGCTTAATTCCCGCTCGTCCTCGAGTAGGTACAAAAAAAAAGATAATTTTTGATGTGGAAAGCTACCTAGCATAATCTTGATCATATAATCTAATCATGGCATGAATACTAAAACACGAGTGATTCGAAGCAATAGTCTATCATTTGACATAAATACAATAATATTTCAAGCATACTAACAAAGAAATCAGGTCTTCTCAAAATATCATGGACAAAAGTATATGAAAGTTATAGAATATTGGCATGAAACAATCAAAAATTTAGATACGACGGAGACGTATCAACGGGCAGCTATGAACCGGAGTGAGACCAGGTACGGGAGCATCTGCAGTTGCATGAGCAGGTGCTGGTGGTGTAATGATCGCCGAATTGATCCCGACAAAGCCGAGAAGGGGAAAGTCCTGTGGCCGTTTTTCTGGATTCCTCCTCACAAACTCAAAAACTGCCAGAACCAATTGGCCCAAGGAAGCTGCCACAACTGCATTGACCTTATCGTCTATTACCTTGGCCAGCTCTTCTTTGGTTTCAACTTTGCTCTTATCGACCGCTTGTGCGACCTTCTCGTCGATGGTCTGCTGAGAAAGCTGTCGTATCTGCTTTTTTCCTCTGGCTTGTCGTGGTAGGACTTCATCGACGAGGCACCATCTCCGACTCCGTGCACACGTCCGTAAGATGGAGGTGTGTCCACCAAGCTATTTTAAAGTATGTTAAGGGCCTGATTGAACAGTTTTCCCCACTTGGGCCTCGCCGATGACTAAGACGACTCATCACTTGCGGCTGCCTTTTGGTGCTGCCCTTTCTGCAAAACGAACGTGGATGGTTTGTAAATGTGACAAAACTTGTTGTCGAATTGATTGGAAGTTAATTATTATAAGGTGGTACAATTACCAGTAGTCTCATGAACTACCTCTTGTTCGGGGTCATGTAAAAGACCTTATTGACGGGGTCCCACCAGTGTCGGGCCCTGATCCAGTCACGCTCCTGCAGGTCGGTGAACTCCACCAAGGGGTCTGGGATTCCGTGACTTTCACGTTCGACGTTCTCCTTGGCCCATACACGCCTCTTCCCCTCGTAACCACGGCTTCCGAGGCGGTGGGCAGGCGTGTTCCTGGCCTGTAGCTCCTTCATTTTCTCTGACTTTTTCTACGCTTCTTCTGTAGCGCAAGTCTCCTTGAATTTTTCGAAGTCCTCTTCCATTAGTGAAGGATTGTTAGGATGAATCTTGGACCACGGTTCATTGTTCAGAATCGATTTTTTCACCCTTACTTTCCAGGCGAACAAGGCATTGGTGAACGTCACCATCGCCTTGTTGTTTATCTTTGTCATAGGTTCGTCATCCCACGGAAGTTCACTTGCAGTCCGCCCGGGGAACAAGAACCTATTGTGCAACTTCGTTAGGAGCGTGCGCTCCATATGTGGTATATTCTTTAAATTTTCGTCGTTGATGTTGGCGGTTTTCCTGAGGATGCATCCTAGTTGATTGCCATAGCACTTGCACACTGACTCCGGTGTCGTTGGCTCTAATTTAGTGGGGTGCATCGCCATGACCACAATTTGTCCGGTGTCGAGCGTGTTTCGTTTTCTTGCCCAATTCTGCTTAGGTCCTTCACCGGGTACGTCAACATCATCGTCGGTCTTGGTGTCGGTGCCACTATTGCTACCGGTGACAGTGTCGGTGTCGGGGTTGGTCTCATTGCCACCCTGCATCCGCATCTCCCGTTGGTCCAGGTAGGCGAAAAAATGATTTGCTTGCTCAAAATGGTCTTCTTCATGGCGACCAGAACCCCCGGCTTCATCATGGCTATACATATTAATTTTCTACAATTATTTAAGTATAATAGTTTAATTCTAGGCTGAATAACATAAACAATAGAAGGGGGACTATATTTGGTCGGAATGTTGATTCATTCCCCTTTCTGGCAATTCCCCGGCACTCGATGTGTCCTAGTTTCTAGCACAAGTCATGCCGAAATTCACGGAAATTTTTGGCATGACCTTTGCTAAAAAGTGGAAATATGGAGCGCGTGAAATTTTCCAGAACGGAAATGAATCAACATTCCGCAAAACATAGGCCACTCGGACATTCCGACAAAACTTAATTTAATGTTGACAGTCAGAAGCATTTTATTCGTGCACCAATAAGAAAAAAATACATTAGCACCGAACTCTCATCACCAAAAGCATGCCAAGAAAGAGATAAGATAAGCACAACATAGCAGGACACAAGGTTTAAGATGACAACCCAGAACCATTCCTTTGTGAGGATGAAACATTCGGCATGGTAGCGGTTATGGTGATCTCTAGATCAGATATCAGGCTTGAGGAACATGCACTCTACGAGTATAGTTCAATTTGAAAATGTTGCGGAATGAAGATGTACATGTACTGTGATGCAACTACATGAACATGCAAACAACTACATGTACTGTGAATATGCATGCATGCAATGGCAGTTAAATATGGGGGACGATTCATTGATGCGTTTCTTAAAGGTGAGAACTTGTGAACTGATAAGCTTTCATATACTTTCACTAGGTATATATGAGGAGCAATAGAAGATCAACTAAAAATAGTTGTAGCAGCAGCACATGTTTTGGGTTCACATATCTGGCAAAATAACGACATGAACAACACATGGATCAAAATAGCAATAACACACCACTTTCTATAAATGTAATTTCTATAAGTTAAATCGGAGAGAGAGCTCTCTTTTATATAAAAAACAATTTGCTACACACCGAATTAATAAAAACAATGTACCTTGTTCCTTGCGTAAACATATCCAATTGTTATTCTACTAGAATCAACAGTGTTGTCACCCAATAGTTTGTAATGTACAATAATACCATGACTCCTAATTTCGAATGCCAACTAAAAAATCCTGCTCGTGGTGACTACAGTAACTTTGCCGTGGCTAGGAAGAGGGGAGGAGCTCGTCGGTGGTGATTATATGGTGAGGGAAGGAGAGAAGGGGTGGGGGCGCTAGCTACCGGGGGCGGGGGGAGGGGTGGCGGCGGTAGCTACACACGAGGGAGAGGGAGAGGGATGAAGGTGCAACGCCATGGGGCCAAAGGTGGAATGGAGCGCCATGGAGGCGCAGCAAGGCGAGGAAGGGTAGGGGCATCTAATGCGAGGAAAGGCCTGGGGAGGAGGGGGCAGGGGGCTTAACGGAGCTGGAAGGGAGGGGGTCGACCGGCGGCGTAGGCAGGGGTCGAGGGCGTGCGCAGGGATGGATGAGCAGGGCTCTAGCGAGTGGCGGCGACTGCTACCTCTTGAGCTTGTGTTGGTTTTTTCCCTTGAGGAGGAAAGAGTGATGCAGCACAGTAGCAGTAAGTATTTCCCTCAGTTTGAAAACCAAGATATCAATCCAGTAGGAGTATCAAGATGAGGCACCAATATACCTGCGCAAAAACAGCAAACTTGCACCCAACGCTACAAAGGGGTTGTCAATCCCTTCACGATTGATTGCTAGGTAAGATGTGAAGGCGGAAAGTGCAACAAAGTAAAGTGTAGGGCTGAAAATATGATGTGAAGTAGACCCGGGGGCCAAAGTGTTCACTAGAGGCTTCTCTCAAGATAGCAAATATTACGGTGGTTGAACGAATTACTGTCGAGCAATTGATAGAACCGCGCAAAGTCATGATGATATCTAAGGCAATGATCATACTTATAGGCATCACGTCCGAGAAAAGTAGACCGATACTTTCTGCATCTACTACTACTACAACTCCACACCTCGACCGCTATCCAACATGCATCTTGTGTATTGAGTTCAAGACAAACAGAGTAACTCCTTAAGCAAGATGACATGATGTAGAGGGATAAATTCATGCAATAGATATAAACCCCATCTTTTTACCCTTGATGGCAACAACACGATGCGTGCCTCGCTGCCCCTTCTGTCACTGGGTGAGGTCACCGCACGGTATGAACCCAAAACCAAGCACTTCTCCCATTGCAAGAATCATAGATCAAGTTGGCCAAACAAAACCCACAACTCGAAGAGAATTACAAGGATATGAAATCATGCATATAAGAGATCAGAAGAAACTCAAATAAGATTCATAGATAATCTCATCATAAATCCACAATTCATAGGATCTCGACAAACACATCGCAAAAGAAGATTACATCGGATAGATCTCCATGAAGATCATGGAGAACTTTGTATTGAAGATCCAAGAGAGAGAAGAAGCCATCTGGCTACTAGTTATGGACCCGAAGGTCTATGGTGAACTACTCACGCATCATCGGAGAGGCAATGGTGTTGATGAAGAAGCCCTCCATATCTGGACCCCCCTCCGGCAAGGCACCAGAACGTGCCCCATATGGGGTCTTGCGGAGACAGAAGCTTGCGGCGGCGGAAAAGTATTTTCGTGGGTCTCTCTCATGGTTTTGGATTTTCGGGGATTTATAGGCGGAAGAAGTAGGGCAGAGGAGCCACAGGGAGCCCACAATCCTGCTAGGCGCGCCCCCCAGGCCGCGGCTAGGGGGCTTGTGGCCTCCCCTCGCGCCCTCTGCCTTGGTTCTCAAGCTCCCTGCGTATCTTCTGTTCCGGAAAAAAAACTTTTCGGAGGTTTTATTCCCTTTGGGCTCCGTTTAATATTCTCCTCTGAAAAGGGTCAAAAACACGAAAAAACAGGAACTGGCACTTGGCACTGAGTTAATAAGTTAGTCCCAAAAAAGATATAAAAGGCATAAAAAACATCCAAAGTTTGACAAGATAATAGCATGGTATCCTCCTCTTATTAGTCACAATACCCTTCATGTACTTACCATACGGAGACATTTTGAGCATATCTGTCAAACACATTTGCAGAGAGACAGGTCTAATCATTTCAACAAATCGCTCAAAATCCTCATCATCCTTTTTCTTGGATGATTTGGGAGGAAAGGGCATGGGTTTCTAAACCCACGATTCCCTTTCTTTACCATGCTTCCTAGCAATAAAATCATTCTTATCGTATCTCCTATTCTTAGGTTGTGGGTTATCAAGATCAACTGGTTCAATCTCCACATCCTTATCATTGCTAGGTTGAGCATCATCATGAACACCACTATTGATATCATCATTAGGCTCATGTTCATCACCAGATTGCGTTTCAGCATCAGAAACAGAGACGTCGTTTGGATTCTCAAGTGTAACAGGGTTGCTAGCATGCAAGTTCCTATCATCTTTCTTCTTGTTCCTAGGATGACTAGGTGCATCAGTGCTAACTCCTTGAGAATCTTGTTCAATTTTCTTAGGATGACCCTCAGGATACAAAGGTTCCTGGGTCATTCTACCGCCTCTAGTGACGACTCTGACAGAATTGTCATTCAACTCATTGAGCAAGTCATTCTGAGCCTTAAGTACTTGTTCTACTTGAGTAGTAACCATAGAGGCATGTTTACTCAAAAGCTTAAGATCATTGACATTTCTGTCCACATAAGCACTTAAATGACTAAGCATACGAGCATTATGTTCCAATTGTCTGCTAACATAATCATTGAAACCTTGTTGTTTGGCAACGAAGTTATCAAATTCATCCAGGCATAAGGTAGCAGGTTTATCAAAAGGAATGTCACTCTCATCGAATCTACGAAGAGAATTTACCTCTACTACCTGTATCGGGTTATCAAGACCATGGATCTCTTCGATAGGTGGTAGATTTTTGACATCTTCAGATTTAATGCCTTTCTCTTTCATAGATTTCTTAGCTTCTTGCATATCTTCAGGACTGAGTAATACAATACCTCTTTTTTTAGGAGTTGGCTTCAGAGGTGGTTCAGGAATAGTCCAAGCATTCCCATTGCATAGGATATTATTCAATAGGATCTCAGCTTGTTCCACAGTTCGTTCCCTGAAAACACAACCAACACAACTATCTAGGTGGTCCTTAGAAGTATCGGTTAGTCCATTATAGAAGATATCAAGTATTTCATTCTTCTCAAGAGGGTGATCGGGCAAAGCATTCAATAGCTGGACAAGCCTCCCCCAAGCTTGTGGGAGACTTTCTTCTTCAACTTGTGCAAAGTTATATATTTCCTGCAAGGCAGCTTGCTTCTTATGGGCAGGGAAATATTTCTCAGAGAAGTAGTAGATCATATCCTGGGGGCTACGCACACAACTAGGAGCAAGAGAAGTGAACCAAGTCTTAGCATCATCCTTTAGCGAGAAAGGAAACAGCTTAAGGATATAGTAGTGGTGGATCTTTTCCTCACTCGTGAATAGGGTGGCTATATCGCGCAGTTTGGTAAGATGGGCTACAACCGTTTCAAACTCATAACCGTGAAGAGGATCAGATTCGTCCAAAGTGATTAACTCAGGGTCGACAGAGAATTCATAATCCTTATCGGTCACAAAGATAGGCGAAGTAGCAAACTTTGGGTCGTATTTCATCCTAGCGTTCACTACAAGGAATATGCTAATACATGACGCTATTTTTTCGTCGCTACATCGTCACGGTTTTTAATTTACGACGATCTCACGACGAAAAACCAAGCGTCGAAAATGGAGCGTCACAAATGAACAACAACGACGTTTTGATCAAAATCGTCGTAACTTTTCCAACGATTCCTGGATTGTCGTAACCTTTACGATGATCCTAAATCATCGTTGGCAATCAAACCCAGTCCTACGTGGCAAAATTACGACGATATCAAAACGTCATGGTTGAAATCAGCCCAACCCATTTCAATTGATCACATGGGCTGGTTTTATTTTTTGGGCCTTTTCTTGTTGGGCTTCTTTTTGGGTCTTAGCCTATTTACAGCCACTTCTAATATTTTTTTGAATTTTTATGTATGATTATAATTTGGGCCCTGGCCTTTTAGTGCCGAAATACATTTGGTCCAGTTTGAGTTTTAGCCTTTTTCTATTTTTGAATTCAGCAACTTTTTGTTCCAGAACTTGGTTTCATTTCTATTTTTTCGGCCTTTTTAACCCAATTATTTGTCCAATATTAAATCCAACACTATTCCATATTCAAATCAAGAAAACTCCAAATCGAATTAAAGTCATCCATCATATAACATCACAAAATACATCTCCCAGGTTTACATAACACAATAACTCATCTCATGAATACATTTCCTTACACAGGAATATAGCAAGAACGGACAGAATTGCACAATAGAACAGTGGCACATCTGCTAACAATGGAGTTCATTCCACTCTCCTATGAGACATATGTTCAGAAATTTTTATGTTGTGTTGATTTGAATGTCCCATGTAGGCATTATCGAGATCTTCTCACCACTTTCCTAGCAACAGAAAAGGAGATTTTAATGATGCACACCATGAAGATGCAAAACAAGATAAATGTGTACCCACGGGTCCGCCCTTCATCCTGCTCAATTATTTGCTTGATCATGGGTATACCAAAGGCTAGCGTCTTTCCAGTTCCAGTCTTTGCTCTTGCAATCAGGTCGCGGCCCTCAAGTGCTGGAATCAATACAACCCTCTGGATGAAACAAGAAAAAACAGTAAACGACCAGGCAAATGAGCACCTCATATAGAGTAAAACAAGCAAAGTGAAAACATGTGTTACATAGTACAAAATAGTTACAGGGAGAACTAATTCATACAATTAACATCATCTTTTTACATGTTACATTATGCATTTCCTTAATGGCCATGATTTAGACAATGTCTTATCATAACTTCCTTAGACTTAGAAATACAAATGGAACATGCTACCTTCTGTTCAAGAAAAAAAGGTAATAAATTACACACGGGCCCCAACTCCTGCGCCAACTGACAATTTTTTGCCTATACTCTGTGCTATTTATGAGAACAGGACAACATGACTTACAATGAAATGCTACAACATAGGCGTTGTCAAATCTCACTTCAAAGTGCAGCCAACACTACAACATGGTCGCTTGGTAGTGTTGAATCAATTATGGGTTCATGGGAAAAATAGTATTAGGTTGAAGCGTTGGCAGTTAGCTACTTTGTTATGACACCACTACCATCCCCTTTCCACACCAATAAGTAAAAAAACAGTAAGGCCCTGATTATCACGTGCAAGACCCTTCCAATCTTATGCACTACGACACTACCAACTGACTTCATCGTATGCTGCACTGACACACACCACTTCCATCCTAAATGCACCACAAATTACGACAAGACCAACTGAATTCACCGAATTCTACACTGACAAACACCACTCTCCTCCCTACAATGAACAACCTCAGAACCTGAAATTGAGCGTCAACACAATTAAGCGGCTCCAAAACACGACACAAATTTGGGTGCTCCGTCTTATCTACTAACAGTACAACTGAAATCTGAGGAGTATATGCTAACTGTACAACTGCAATCTGAGGAGTACATGCTAACTGTACAACTGAAATATGAGGAGTATATGCTAATTGTACAACTGGCATTCAGATTTCAGAATGAGCAGATTAGCAAGTGCTATACCTTGACATCGGTGTCCCTGAGATTGGCGCCCACCCACTCGGCGGACACGACGGGCTTGGTCCGCGGCACAGCGTGGACGGCGCCCGACGCTGCGGCGGTGGCGGCCTCAGACACGACCGACGAGGTGGCGTTGAAGAACATAGAAAACAAGAATAGAAACAAAAAACGTTTGTACAATCACACCAAGTATGTTAAGCTCACTCGTGTAGCTATAAGAAACCAAACTTCACTAATTTGGTGACTTTAAATCATCAACTAATAAAGGGTTAAAAAATAGGTATTGTCAGATTTCAACTCAAAAAAGAAAAAGAAAAAAAAGTCTGCGTTCACTGTTTTGTGGCCTTAGCTGCTGATATGCAAGAGAATAGCACTTCGAGTGTCCTCTACAAATGTTATGTATCCACATGGACTGTCAACATGCCCTTGTTAAAAAGTGAACTGAGGAGACTCGGTTAATTCTCTACCTTGTGTTCTGGCCTACTATTGAAATGCATAATGCACAACAATGCTGTGAGTATTTATGGTAAGAGATATCATCATATCAATAAAGAAGTAAAGAGAAAAGCACATATGTAAGAAGGTAAATGAACAAACTTCATACAACTAATCTGCAATTCACGAGCAGAACTTATACTAGATGTTCGAAATGCACAGTGATGTAACATGTAGATTACTAACAAAGTTCATACGACTAATATGTAATTTATGAGCAGAACTTACATTAGATGCTCTGTCAGATATTCCATCAACATCAAAGAATAAGGCACCAGGGATATGAGCCACCTAGGAGAGATTGAAGTAAATATTAGGATCTTAAATAAATAAACAATAATAAGCATATAGAGCCAATGAACAGTAAAATGTTTTAAATTTCAAACCATAAACATAATACATGTAACCATTACCTGGTACTCTTGAAGTGGATTCCTTTGCTCTGCAGGCATATACCAAGAGGCATCAAGTACCTTGACAAAAAGTAAGAGCGTAGTAAGATACAATGTATGCCAGCGGACATATTTAACAGCAAAAAAAAAACTATCCTATGAATAGCATAGTTAAATGTGATTCGTCCTAGTAGTATCTGTTCTATTATTCATAGTGATGAGAGCCTGAGACTATGTCAATAATGTCGAGACAGAAAAGGCCTCCAAATAGTACCCTTTTTTCAGTAACAAATATGTTCTTTTCAGAAATAGGTTTATCCGTAATGCGAATGCAGTGTAAATCGTGCAAACGAAAAATAGCAACCGAGGGGCGTTGACTTTCGTCACGAACTGTAATATAGGCACTTCGATTGTTTTTTAAAGACTTGGGATTACTACTAGTGCTAAAACAACAACCATCAAAATCCTCTTTCACCTAAAAATACCAATTCACGTACTAGCTAACACCACTAGTTTAGCAAAAAAAATTAGCACTTCTAGCAACGCCTGAAGAAATTGCCACGGCAGCAGAACCCCAGTGAGACGAGTGCTC
The DNA here is from genome assembly GCF_904849725.1 of Hordeum vulgare subsp. vulgare. NCBI lineage: Eukaryota > Viridiplantae > Streptophyta > Magnoliopsida > Poales > Poaceae > Hordeum > Hordeum vulgare. The sequence goes on from NC_058523.1 coordinate 19,866,530, forward strand.
CGTCTTAAATCCATATACTATCTGTACAACTGACATTCAGATTTCAGAGGGCAGGCGCAGCACAACAGCAAGTGCTATATATACCTTCACATTGGGGTCCCTGAGGTTGGCATGCAGCCACTCGGAGGACATGACGGGCTCGGTCCACGGCACCGCGTGGACGGCGCCCGACGACGCGGCGGCGACGGCGGCCTCCGACACGGCCGACGAGGTGGCGTTGAAGCGCGAGGCGATCCCGAACAGCGTCATCGACGGCGACAGCGACATCCCGCACCCCGTGGGCTCAGCCGTGCGCGCCCATCCGATACGGCCCTGCAAAGTTTCGAAGAGACGAGCGGCGTTAGGCTTGGCGGATCAAGGCGGGGGTTGCAACTGCTGGGTTACGACCGCGGGGAGCGTGCCGGCGGCGGCGGCGAGGAGGAGTAGGAGGAGGAGAGGAAGGGGTTGCTTGGGGAGGAGCCGGGCGCCGCCGTGGAGGGCGAAGGTGGTCGAGGCGGCGCGCGGGCCTCTCGGGGTTCTAGAAGGTTCGGGGGAGTGATGGGTGGCAGTGGGGTGGGGTTGGGGAGGAGGTGAACGAGACGTACCGGCGCCACTCATGGAGGAGGATGTCGTCGTCGGCCCCCATCTGAGCAGGGTCGGGGAGGACGGGGCCGGGGTCGGTGAAGAGGTCATCGTCATGGTGGCGGGGAGCTGGGAAGGGTGGTGGTGCTGGTGATCTGTGATGGGAAGTGAAATGGTGGTGGCGGGGAGGGGGAGGAGGTGGCGGCGGTGAGGAGGGAGGGGTCTGAGCTAGGGTTTGGGCTTCGCATGGGGTTAGCTTTTTTTCCTTTTTTTCTGGAGATACATGGATGGATGGATGTAAGATGGTGAGATAGATGGATGGATGGATAGACGCCATGTCATCGATCCGTGGGAAGACTTCTGATTGGTTCGAAAAATCAGTGATTTAAAATAGTGTTCAAGTACTAAAAATAGAGGAATTTTGTGAAGAATCTATCAAAAATATTTTGCAAAAGAGCATCACACAAATTTTCACTAGATTTAGACCACATTTTATGGATGAGAACCAATTTGTATGCATTTCTCATCTTTCTAGCTATTTTTAATCATTTTTTGAGTGGCAAAAAAGGGTTTTTGTGAAGAACCTATCAAATATTTGTTGCAAAATTGGACTCCATCAATTTTCTAAAATACTAGTACATATTTAATATACGATTGACCAAATGGTTGGGTGTCAAAAGCTTGTATCCACCTATCGTGAAAAATAAAACTAGGATAGTAGGTTTCTTCACAAACTAGGATGAAGTGGGATAGAATGGACCAACGAGTGACATGTCAACATAGTTAGAACATATTACGACATTTTTATAATCGTCGTAAAAGTTATGACGTTCTCATCTTATGCGGTTACGACGTTTTTTACTCACATCGTCGTAATTTATATGTAGATTTGATCCCCTCAAACGGTTTACGATGATCTCGGATGAAATCGTCATAGATTTATGACGAATTCATCAACGACATCTTAAAAAAGGTCATGTATGAGCATATTTCTTGTAGTGGTTCAAAGATTTTTCTTTCCACTTGCATAGTAACTTCTCAACATCATAGCTATCCTTACAAGCAAGAAAGTCCTCAGCAATCTCTCCGTCCATAACATAACCCTCAGGCATATCAGTCAATTCATATCTAAGAGAGCTAGTTCTAACAGGTGAAATAGCAAGTTATACTTCAATAATCTCAGCAGTTTCAGAAGTATCATCATGTCTAGCAGCAACTCTAGCAATTTGTGCATCAAGGAATGCACCTAGTGGCAAAGCAGTATCAAGCATAGCATCATCACAAGTATTATGGATAGCAGAAGTAGCATCATCAAGCACAGGCGACACATCAAAATTTCTAGCAGGAGGTGGTGTCGCAAACTTACTCATAACTGAAGGTGAATCAAGTGCAGAGCTAGATGGCAGTTCCTTACCTGTCCTCGTAGTTGAGGGCAAGACTTTAGTTTTTGGATCTCTCGGATTCCTCATAGTGATCAGGAGACGTAAATCCCAAGTGACTCAGAGAATATAGATACGCCTCCCCGGCAACGGCGCTAGAAAATAGTCTTGATAACCCACAAGTATAGGGGATTGCAACAATTTTCGAGGGTAGAGTATTCAACCCAAATTTATTGATTCGACGCAAGGGGAAGCCAAAGAATATTCCCAAGTATTAGCAGTTGAGTTGTCAATTCAACCACACCTGAAAGACTTAGTATCTGCAGAAAAATATCAGTAACAAAGTAGTGTGATAGCAATAGTAGCAATAGTAACCAGTAGCAGCAAAGTAACAACAGTAGTAGCAGAGTAACAGTAGTAGCAGTGACAGTAGTAGCAACAGATCGAGTAACAATAGCAGCGGTGACAGCAGTAGCGGCAAAGTAACGTAACAAGGACCAGTAGGAAAAACTCGTAGGCATTGGATCGGTGATGGATGATTATGCCGGATGGTATTCATCATGCAACAGTTATAACATGGAGAGATATGTAACTAGCTCCAGTTCGTCAATGTAATGTAGGCATGTATTCTGTATGTAGCCATACGTGCTTAGGGAAAAGAACTTGCATGACATCTATTGTCCATCCCTCCCGTGGCAGCAGGGTCCTAATGGAAACTACGGGATATTAAGGTTCGTCTTTTAGTAAAGAACCGGACCAACGCATTAACACTTGGTGAATACATGAAGTCCTCATACTATGGTCATCTCCGGGACTGGTTCCGGCTATTGTCACTCCGGGGTTGCCGGGTCATAACACATAGTAGGTGACTACAACTTGCAAGATAGGATCAAGAACACACATATATTGGCGACAACATAATAGGTTCAGATCTGAAATGATGGCACTCGGGCCCTATTGACAAGCATTAAGCATGGCAAAGTAGTAGAAACATCAACCTCAGAACATAGTGGATACTAGGGATCAATCCCCGTCAAAACTAACTCGATTGCATGATAGATCTCATCCAACCCATCACCGTCCAGCAAGCCTATGATGAGATTACTCATGAACGGTGAAGAGCATCATGGAATTGGCGATGAAGGAAGGTTGGTGATGACGATGGCGACGATCTACCCTCTCCGGAGCCCAGAACGGACTCCAGATCTGCCCTCCAGAGGAAGAACAGGAGGTGGCTTCGCCTCCGTATCGTAAAATGCGATGAACTCTTCTCCTTGATTTTTTCCGGACGAAAGGGACTAAATAGAGCTAGATTTGGATCCGGTGGAGCAACGTGGGCCCCACAAGCCTGCTAGGCGCGGCCAGGGGGGCGCGCCTGGTGGGCTTGTGGGCTCCACGCTCCATCCCTCCGGTTGATTCTTGCGCCAGTATTTTTTATATATTCCACAAAAAATCCCCGTAAATTTCCATGTCATTCCGAGAAATTTTATTTCTGCGCAAAAACAACACCATGGCAATTCTGCTGAAAACAGCGTTAGTCCGGGTTAGTTCCATTCAAATCATGCAAATTGTAGACCAAAACAAAGGGCAAAAGAGTTTGAAAAGGTAGATACGATGGAGACGTATCATGGGCCTTCAAACGGCCACCATCAGATGGGTCCAAAATTACTACTTCTTTGCATTTTGTACACGAACATCTAGTCCCAGTCCGTTTATTTGCATGCATGTTCATCACCGCGGATTGCAAGTATCGCTCCACCTTACTTCCACTCACCTTCATGACTGCACGATATAACAAGCAAAAGGGTTATAAACAAAATGCATGCATGCATCAAAGTCATATAAAAATTTGGCATGACCTTGCCTAAAAATAGGACATATCGAGTTTGCTCGAAATTGGCTGGAACAAAAATCGACATTTCGGCAAAACATAAGCAACTCACGGGGCATGTCACTCAGACAAATCGCTTCATATCGCAAACACGCATATTCCCATTATTGAAATGCACAAATTTTTACTCACCTATATCCCGAGAGAGATTATGCACGGCTAAATAAATAGCTAGATCTAGTTGTTGTGAGGAGAGATGACTCTAGCTAACTAGTGGAGAGGGAGAGTGGTGACCTAGCTAGCTAGATCTATATGTATGAAAGGAGGGAGAGGCAAATAAATGTGAAAGGTAGAGTTAGAAGAGGCCATTTATGGAGGATAATTAGGGTGGAGGGGGTCTTAATGGGGAGAGAAGAGAGGTAGAAAGTAGAGAGAAGAAGGGCAACAATGGTGGAGAAGCAACTTAGAGTGAGTAGAGGATAAAAGAGGGGAGAGGGCAAATGGGGGAGGAAGGGGGAGAGGGGGGTGTGTGTGTGGGTGAAAGCTGCCCAGAGCCACGCGTAGGAGTATCGCTTTTTCTAAAGGAGCACTACTACTAAATGGGGCCCAATAGTAGTAGCGCTGCTTTCACACGAGCGCTACTGCTATTAAACTTAGCAGTAGCGCTTTTTTACGTGCACGCGCTGCTACTACTGCTATCGTCGGTGGCCTTGTCGGGCCACGTTTAGCAGTAGCGCTTTTTGCATATCAAGCACTACTGCTAAGGCCATTATTAGTAGCGTGTGGTAGAGCGAGCGCTACTGCTAAAGTAACAATTGATCCAACATCATAGTTATACCAAGTCTCTTTATTAATGACATATTTTTTAATCTTCAAACACATTGTATCCATCTTGATCTTGGGATCATGGACGACATCGGCAACATACAACTCCAATTTCATCTTCTCTTCTTCAATTCTTTTCAAATTTTCTTTCAAATACTCGTTTTCTTTTTCAAGTAAATTTAACTTCTCAACGAGAGGGTCAGTAGCAATTTCCGGTTAACATACCTCCTAGATAAAAATAGCCATGTCAACTTGATGGGCATAATTGTCATAAATGTGAAATGCAACAAATAGTTATAGAAGAGAATATACCACATCCGAATAATACAACTAATAAAACTATATAAACCATAAAAATAAGATTTTTTTTATAAAAAAGATAAAAACAAGAGGCTACCAAGGTGGTTCCGACGATGGGATGGTGTGGGCGATCAACGGTGGTTAGGACGGGAACGGAAAGGCACTAAGTAAACCACACCTACACATATGCAAACTAAGAAGTTAATTTGACCTCACATTGCATACAAATCAAATAAATTACCTCAAAATTACTCCCAAACTAGAACCAACGAATCACTATACTTATAGAGCATTGCACGAGCTAATCTAGCAATGAGAGATGAAAGGACAAATTTGCTAACCTTTGTGAACACTTAGAGAGATGGGGTGCCTCAAATCTTGGCAAAAAAATTGAGGATGAGCTTGACCTAAGGGGGAAGAACATAGAGGAGACTCGAGAAAACAAAGAAATGGGCTCGGTCTGGACGTAGGGCTTATATAGGGACATTTTAGTCCCAGTTTATTATATAAACCGGGACTAAATGGCTACATCTAGTCCCAGTTTGTGATACAAACCGGGACTAAATGGGCTCATGGGGGCCAGCCGCACGCTAGTCTTCCACCATACCTTTAGTTCTGGTTTGTATCATAAATCAGAACTATAGATACAAAATGAAACGGGACTAAAGATGCATGTGCCGCCGACCGTTCCTAACCGTTAGAACCGGAACTAATGGTCACATTAGTCCTGGTCCGAAATCAAACCGGGACAAGTGATCCCAACGTAAGCTAACATCCCTCGACATCAGTGGGAACTTATATCAAAAAAATTATAAGAACAAAAACTACAAATACAAGAATAACGCATCTCCACATTCTCACGATATATGAACATTTGCATACCTAGCAGTAAATGAAAGATTATTGTACGTTACAGTGCCTCATGACTTTCTGCCTTCGGTGGAACGATTTGTTGACAAAAATGAGATGACATACTTAATTACATATATGATGATTAGCGACAAGTTCCTAGCTATTGTGTCGAGCAAACAAAAAGTCAATGAGACTACAATCACTGAAAATTGGGACATACGTGTCATACTTGACATCTGATGGATAATAACATGGATGAGCTTCTTTTCGTTATATCCAACATCAACATCACAAGAGAAGAACAATAGTTTTAGTATGTCATTATTACAATGATGCCATGCACTAAAACATGATGGAAAATCACTGGGTTTACATCCTTACATGGACGTTAGTCGTAGGACCAATGGTGCGTGAGTTGTATACCCTTTATTTTTGTTGCTTTGTCTTGTGCCACATGGTTGCCTTACAAACAACAATGTTTTAATAAAGTTAGGATGTGCGTATCACTCAACGTAGATTAAAAAATTACCTTTTTCGAGGGAGATTCGAAAAAAATATGAGGTGTGTGATTTTGTAAAGAACAATATATAGGATAAAATATGATCATATAAGTTAAATAATTTAATCAAATTGAATCCCACATCACTTGATGATGCAAAATACACATGTCTAGAGGAAATCATAAAATTAAAAAATCTAGATATTTGTTGGATAACACGTGTTAGAGCCCTTAGTCAAGATATTTTGTAGTGTTGAAGCTGAGCATAATGTATACATATAGGCCAAGACTTACTTCAGTTCCCAAATTAATCTATGTAGACATGCAATTTTACCTTTCTTGGATCTCCAGGCACTCGACTTAATGGAAAGCTTACAAGAGTCAATGCATTAAATACAAAATAAAAGCCTACTACTATTGGAAAATAATGTTAATAAATGTGTATATGTTTGAGATGATATGCGCTAAAATTGTATAGCAAATAGCAATGTATCGTCACATTACGTGTTAGTTTCCTAAGTGCAATGGAAAACTATTGTAACAATAATGTAATGACTTAGCAAGCTATAAATAACTACAGAAGTTTTGTATAAATAAGTGGTAATGACAAATTTTAGCACACTCTCATACTACAATTTATTGATGCGAGAGCTCACTCCGTTCGAGTGTGTGAGGAGATGGCTTGAGCCACTGACACATGAGACACCGTCCATTACATGGAGTGCTTCACAAATAATTTACTAATTTTCCAAAAGCACATAGGAAAGGATAGGATAATGAGCGGCATAATGAAGTTCGTAAAGAAACTAATATCCTCACATGTCAGAACCGGAACTCATGTTAGTGTCGTTATTGTCGTCGTCACTTTCTGAAGCAGGGGAAGCAGAGAGCCGACCATCATGAGGAGTAACATGGATCATCATCTTCTTCTTCTTACAATAGATACCACTCTTCCTTTTAAGTGGATTAATTGCCGAAGTTGATGGTCCAACTAGTTCTTGTTATTGTTCTTCATCAACAATTGGCGCCGCACCAGTGAAACATTCATTGTCATCATCTTTTAAGACATCAACCACGTGCTTCTCAATGGTGTCCTTGGTTTTGTGTAGTTTCTTGTCCTTTAGTTTGGAGTTGAACTTGATGAACACAAGGTCCCTCATCATGTCATGACGCAGCCTGTTGTGTCTCTTTGTGTGGACCTACAAAATAAAAGAGAAGAGTGTGAACAAAAAATATGAAATGAACAATGCATGAAAGTGGAAAGAAGGAAAGAAAATACTTACTAGATCAAATACACTCTAGTTCCTCTCCCAAGGAGAGGAACTACATGTCAATCGAAGTATCCTTGCAGCCAAGATCCTTAGTTTTGGAGCACTTGTCCCAGGGTTCATCCACCATTTAACTTCAATACAAAAACAGTGGCACATGTTAGGAAACCTTTGCGTAGGATAACTTCATAAGAAACCATTAGTAGGCAAGCATTTTCCTGGATCAAACCTTTTGTTTTCTCTTTGTCATACATCAATGTCCCTTCCAAATGACCCTATCCCATCTTAATAATGGTCAATCTCATCAATTATTTCTTCTTGCATGATAGGAATCTTCAATCATATTTGAAATACAAGTTATTAGTCCTTCTTTGAAACTACCATCAATCTCAACATCAAGCTTGTTTGGAAAATAGTAGTATGGGTTCAAGTAGTATCCATGTAAGTGCATCTAGTGCCCCTTAGTGATTTTGGTGGTTTGAAGACTTATTGGTTAAGTATCTAATGTGTTTATAAGTGTACACAGGATCTATAAGTCATTGAGGAGTTTGAGATATTTGAAGAATATCGACCCCTAAAAATATATGTCTTCACTTGAGGAAATTGGTCTGAATCTGAAGAAATGAATCGCGAAGAAATTGCGATGAAATTGATATTCCTCATGAAGATATTGATATGAGAAGATCGGTGGTTCGTGAAGAAATCGTTTTGAAGAAATTGAAGCATGAAGATTTACGTTTTCTGTTTTACTTTCTTTGCACTTAATGAGTAGGAACACCGTACTGTTAAAGGGGGTCAAAGTAACACTATGGAATGGATTTCCTCATGATGCTCAACCCAAGCCAAATCCTACCAAAAGCCTCAAGTGAGGAATATGAGTGACATGAGGACTCTCACAGTTGAGAGTCCCGACCGTTTCGATAAGCCACGCCAAGTCACTGATCTTATCCACTCCAACGGTCATATTATTTAAGGGCATTAATGTCAAATCATGTCGGGATGCTCCCAGGCTATAAATAGCCCCCCCCCCCCCACAACCACTAGCTGGTTGGCTGCTCCGCTAGAAACTGACACTTGTCATAAGAGCAACCCAATTCCTCAGAGCTTTAGAAAGTAAATCATCAGTGAGGAAATACACCACCCACCGAAACCACAAACCAAACGTAGTGATTGAGCATCACTGAAGAAGTTGTTCCTGTGTGGGACTGAAGCCTTTTACCTTTGAGGACTCTGCATCCTCCAAACGGTTAGGCGTCATGGTCTAGAGCAATCCAGCAGTCAATTGTGGATCGCCGGGTGACCGAGTTTGTGAGGGTTTGGAAGTCTGCCCTGAAGACTTACCACGAGTGTTGGGCGAGGACTGTGTGTCCTTAGCTCAAGGAGAATACGGTAGGGACTGTGTGTCCCGGGACTGGGTGTCCTTTGGTTTCAATACCAAGCCGCTCCAAACCAGATGTACAACTGTCACAACAGTTGGAACTGGGTCATCAACAACAGTCTTCACCAAGAATCGGGTTCTAATTCCTCAACTCTTTACATTCTCTGTATTATGTGTTGATGACTTTCACTGTGACTGTTTGAAGAATTTGCTGAAGACTTTCTTCGAATTTCCTCAACCCCAAATTCTTCACAATAGTTAATCATCATCTGTATTCTGCGTGCGTGCTTACTGTGCAATCTGTTTTCACATTCTTCATTCTGTAATACTGCTATTGTGAAAGGTTGCACGTCTGATCTGTAATCGTTTCCGCTGTAAGTTAGTCATCAGTGAGGAATTTCCTCAAAAGGAATTTCCTCAGTGATGAATTTCTAAAAATCTCCTATTCACCCCCCCCCCCCTCTAGTCGATATAACGCACTTTCAATTGGTATCAGAGCAAGGTACTCCCTTGTTCTGTGTGATTTTGGTTTAACCACCTGGAGTTTTAGTTATGTCGACTGCAGGCATGTTCAAGGTGACTGCACCATGTCCCACCTACGAAGGGAAGAACTTTCCTTTCTGGAAGAACAAAATGCAACTGCATCTGCAAGCAATTGACAATGATCTCTGGTATATTGTGGAAAATGGCGTCCCCCTCGTTTCTGCCAGTGTCACTGCAGCTGATGTGAAGAGATTTAAACAACTCGATTCTCAAGCGAAGAACATCATCTGTGGCTATTTGAGCCCAGGTCAGTTTGGAAGAGTAAGTGCTTTGGGATCTGCAACACTGATCTGGGAGAGACTGTGCAAGGTAAATGAAGGAGTATCAACCCAGCGTGACTCTCGTGTTGATATTCTTCGCAATCTCTTCAATCGCTTCAAGAGACATGACAATGAATGCTGCCAAGACACCTTTGATCGCCTCACTGATATATCAAATGAACTGCAAGCACTGGGAGCTCGAGACATCACTGATCACGAAGTTGTGAAGAAACTGCTGAGATCCTTGGATCCTTCATTTGACACTCTAGTTCTGATGATTCAAGAAAGACCAGACTACAAGATGCTAGATCCAGCTGATATTCTTGAAAGGCTAAATACTCATGAATTCCAGCAAGAAGAAAAGAGAGATCTATATGGACCAAGCTATTCCAGACCACGAGCACTGAAGGCTAGAGCAATTTCCTCATCTGAAGAAGAAACAGATGACAGCAGTTGTGACCCTGAAGAATTTGGACAGGAGCTTGCAATGCTTGTGAGGAAATTCCAGAGATTTACACGACGAGGCCAGTTCGGTAAATCATCAAGAAGAGACATGAGGAAATCAGAATCTGCATCTGAGGACTACAAGAAACGGACCTGTCACAAGTGCAAGAAATCAGGTCATTACATTGCTGATTGTCCTCGCTGGGGAAAGGAATCAAAGAAGAAGAAATACAAGGATGACAGTTCTGATGACTCAAAGAAGAAGATGAAATCTTCAAAATCCTCATCTTCAAAGTCCTCCTCACACAAGAAGACTAGCTTCAGAAAGGCTCGGGCACTTATTGGCAAGGAAATGGATTCCGAGGCAGAATCAGAAGAATATGATGATGATGAAGGCTCTGGAGAAGATTCAGAATCCGGACAGGCTAGTCTTGCGCTAGCAACCAATTTCGTCAGCAAGTCAATCTTCAATCTTGAAGAAAATGAGTGCACCATCCATACTGATGACTATGCTGATGACTTCGCTCCAACCTATTGCTTCATGGCAAAAGGTTCAAAGGTATCACATAATGCCTCCTCATCTGATTCAAGTGACTGTGAACATGATGATTACAAAAAACCCAGTTACAGTAAACTTGCCATCATTGCCACTAAACAACAAACTGCTCTAGAAAAGCTTCAAAAACTGGTAAACAAAAGTAATGATATGTTGAATGATGAAATGAATCTTAATCAAATCCTCGCTGATGACATGAAAAATCTTCAGTCTAGATTTGATATTCTTCAGGATCATTATGATACACTCCTCACTGATCATGAGAAGCTTTCCTACGAATTTCTTCAAAGGAAGCTTGATCTTGAGAAGCTGAGGATGTCTTATGATGATCTTCGTATGGAAAATGATTCATTACTAGCTCAACAGATCAGTGCTAATCAAGTTGAATTTATTCCTCCATGTCTTAAATGCATTGATCGTGAAACTTCTAATTCTTCACCAGAATCTTCAAATGCTACCACTGCTACAAATACTTCAACTGCACCTGTTGTGTCTATTTCCTCACTTGAGGAAAACACAAATGTCACTGATGAAAATGCAGGGTTGAAGGAATTGTACGTGACAGGCATGTACAAAAGCCTCAAAGGACATCAAATACTTTGTGATGTGCTCAAAAAGCAGATCTTGAACAGGAACCCGAGGAAAGAAGGAATTGCCTTTGAGAGGAAATTGAATGCTGACGGATCTTATTGGAAACCTGAGCAGTATCCCAAAACCTCATGGGTTGCTGCTACTGGGCCTCCTTTTGATCCATCTAATCTAACTGGCTTCTCATGTGAATTATCCTATTCCTCGGATGAGTCATTTGATTCCAACTATAAACTGTTCAAAGATAAATCTGGTGAAGTATTTGCTCGATATGTTGGAACTAACTGCAGGAATGGCCCTCCTCTAAGGAAAATCTGGGTTCCCAAAAGTTGTCTTGAAAATCTTCAAGTGAATGTCCTCATGACATCACCTCTGAAGAATCTGAACCCCAGATCAAATTCCTCAGGAGGACCAAAGTCTTCAAGAGGATCAAAATCCTCAACTGGTCAAAACTATGCTCATACCCGTGCTTATGCGTCTAACATGCAGGGAAACTACAAGGAATATGATTATGAGCGCTATTCTTCAAACCATTATGTTCATAAATCCTGAAACCAGTTCTCTGCATACTCATATGAGTACTTTAACCCCCCTACTGTTAAGAGAAGTGCATTAGCGTCAATGCCACCTTTTTCATATGGTGCTCGCAGGATGATGAACGCTTTGCCACCCCTTCAAATGTGGGTGGTGAAGAAATCAAACTAATCACTTCTGCAGGTCAGGTCTCCAGATGAAAATCATCATCTGAAGAATTTGCTGGAGACCTGAGGAAATGCTTGATAGGACGCAAGCTAGTGATTGATGAAATAGAAATATTTCACACGTCCTTACATTTCTGTTATGATGAAATTAGTATCATATTCTTCAAACTTGAAGCATATGAGATGGTAAGCTGTACTAATTCATCTGCAGGATGACAAAACCAAAAATACTAAGTGGGTTCTCGATAGTGGCTGCACACATCACATGACTGGTGATAAAAGCCTACTGATGAATATGCCACTAACTCCATCACCTCTGAAGAAAATCACATATGCTGACAAAGGTAAAAGCAAGGTATTGGGACTTGGCAAAGTAGCTATTTCCAAGGATAGGCATATGGACAAAGTGATGCTTGTTGAATCCCTTGGTCTTAACCTCATGTCAGTTTCGATGCTTTGTGATCTTGATATGATTGTTATCTTTGGTAGATATAGATGTGTAGTCATCTTGGAATCTGACAGATCCAAAGTCTTCGAAGGTGTAAGAAGAGGGGATTTATACATTGTTGACTTCTCTACAGGTCCTCAACCAGCCACTTGCTTACTAGCAAAAACCTCAGAAGGATGGCTGTGGCACAGAAGACTAGGTCATGCAGGCATGAGGAATTTGCACACACTTGCAAAGAAGAAGCATGTCATTGGCATCGAATCAGTCAAATTCCTCAAGGATCATCTATGTGGTGCTTGTGAATCTGGGAAAATGACCAGATCCAAGCATCCCTCCAAAACCATCATGACCACTACCCGTCCATTTGAATTGCTTCATATGGATTTGTTTGGACCTACTCACTATGCAACACTAACCAATGCAGCATCTCTATATGGCTTTGTCATAGTTGATGATTATTCCAGATATACTTGGGTGCATATCATAGTGTATAAAACTGAAGTGCAGGAAATCTTCAAACGATTTTCTTCAAGGGCCTCGACGAACTTCGGCATCAAGATCAAACATATTAGGAGTGATAATGGAACCGAGTTCAAAAACACTGGTCTTGATGATTATCTTGATGAACTTGGTATTACTCACGAATTGTCTGCTCCTTATACTCCTCAGCAGAATGGTGTTGTCGAAAGAAAGAACAGGACTCTGGTTGAAATGGCAAGAACTATGCTTGAAGAATATCAGACTCCTCGTCGCTTCTGGCCTGAAGCAATCAACACTGCATGCCATATCATCAACAGGGTATATCTTCACAAATTCCTCAAGAAAACCTCATATGAACTCCTCACTGAGAAGAACCCCAATGTAAGTTATTTCAAAGTCTTCGGTGCAAAATGCTGGATTAGAGATCCTCACCATAGCTCAAAATTTGCACCTAAGGCACATGAAGGTTTTATGCTCGGTTATGGAAAGGACTCGCACACCTACAGAGTCTTCAACAACTATCACAACAAAGTTGTTGAGACTGTAGATGTGCGGTTCGATGAAACTAATGGCTCGCAAAGAGAGCAATTGCCTTCTGATCCAGATAAACTGTCCCCTGAGGAAGCGATAAAGCTTAAGCCTACTGAAGACATTGTTCCCACTGAGGAAATTGAAGAAGAAATAATCCTTATCGCTGACAGAAACCAAGAAGATGCTCCTGAGGAAATTGCAACAGCACCACTTCCTCAGCCCAGACAAAATCCTCAACCAGCTCATCCGAGGATTGCAAATGAAGTAGAACTTGACAAAATCCTCAACGACATCAACGCGCCAGGTCCTCTCACTCGCTCAAAAGCTTCACACTTAGTTAACTTTTGTGGGCATTTCTCTTTTGTATCTATCACAGAACCCTCAAAAGTAGCTGAGGCTTTTCTGGAACCGGAGTGGATCCAAGCCATGCAAGACGAACTTCTTCAATTCAAGCTGAATGACGTATGGGAGCTCGTCAAACGACCCGATCCTCGCAAGCATAACATCATCGGCACCAAGTGGATTTTCCGAAACAAGCAAGATGAGGATGGTCAAGTGGTGAGGAACAAGGCACGACTTGTAGCCCAAGGCTACACCCAGGTTGAAGGAATAGATTTCGATGAAACTTTTGCACCTGTTGCTAGACTTGAAGCTATTCGAATTCTACTTGCTTATGCTAATCATCATAACATCATCTTATATCAAATGGATGTGAAAAGTGCATTCCTCAATGGTAAGCTTGAGGAAGAAGTATATGTTGCTCAGCCCCCAGGTTTTGAGGATCCAAAGAATCCACACAAAGTCTTCAGACTCAAAAAGGCTCTGTATGGCCTCAAGCAAGCCCCTCGGGCATGGTATGATACATTGAAGGAATTCCTCATGAAGAAAGGCTTCAAACCTGGTTCACTCGATCCAACTCTTTTCACAAAATCTTATGATAATGAACTGTTTGTATGTCAAATATATGTTGATGATATCATATTTGGCTGTACTGGCAAAAGATACAGTGATGAATTTGCCTATATGATGAGTGAAGAATATCAGATGTCTATGATGGGGGAGCTGAAATTCTTCTTAGGTCTTCAAATTCGTCAACAAAACAATGGAATCTTCATATCACAGGAGAAATACCTCAAGGATGTTCTCAGGAAATTCGACATGCATGAATGCAAAGGTGCCAAGACTCCAATGCCTACCAACGGTCACCTCGGCACTGATGAAAATGGTAAAGATTTCGATCAGCAGGTATACCGTTCTATGATTGGTTCTTTATTGTATCTATGTGCATCAAGGCCAGACATAATGCTTAGTGTTTGCATGTGTGCTCGTTTTCAAGCAAAACCGAAGGAATCACACCATAAGGCTGTGAAACATATTCTTCGATACTTAGCTCACACACCAACACTAGGATTATGGTATCCCAAGGGCTCCAATCTTCATCTGGTAGGGTATTCTGATTCAGACTATGCTGGTGACCGTGTGGATCGCAAGTCAACATCTGGCACATGCCATTTTCTCGGAAGATCTTTGGTTTGCTGGTCCTCAAAGAAGCAGAACTGCGTATCACTCTCCACTACCGAGGCTGAGTACATTGCTGCTGGTTCTTGCTGTGCTCAATTACTATGGATGAAGCAAACCCTCAAGGACTACTGCATCAACATGAAGAATGTGCCTCTCTACTGTGACAATGAGAGTGCTATCAAGATTGCCTACAACCCAGTACAGCACTCGAAGACCAAGCACATCCAAATTCGTCATCATTTTCTTCGGGACCATGTCCTCAAGGGCAATATCTTCATCGACCATGTGAAGACTGATGATCAACTGGCTGATATCTTCACTAAGCCCTTGGATGAGAAAAGGTTTTGCAAGTTGCGGTGTGAGCTAAATATCTTAGAGTCTTCAAATGTTTTGTAAAAACATGCACACATCCTAACACTTATGCAAAGTTGATGACTTAGATGTGCAACACATGATGAAACGATTTTCTTCAACCAATGAAGAAAATCACTCTGAATGTGAAGAAATTAACGAAGAAATTGATTCTCAGGGTCCTACGACAATTGTACGCGGCGTCTGTAATCAACATTCTTATATGGTGGGTAACGCCACCGCCCAATGTGAAATTCCTCAAGTTGATTTTTCTTCAAATGATCAAATTCCTCACAATGCATTTTTCTTCAAAACAGCTATTCTTAATTGTGATGATCTATTGCAAAATCATCAAAAACACTTGATGACTTTCATTTGCCTAGGTAGACTGTGATTTCTAGTCCTCAACAGCATTCACTTATTGTTATTTCTTCAAGTTGATGTTTCTGCTAAGTGAATGTGATCGGACCCTTTTTTCCTCTATGCTATACTTATCCAGTCTATTCAATTCTTCATATGCGTTCTACTTGAAACTTTGTTCAAAATCCTCACTGCATCCTTGTCAGCTGATGATTTTGTAACGAAAATCCTCAAATCTTCGAAAAATTGTTTTCTTCAAAGGAACAGTAACTGAAACCCCACTTCCCACGATTGGATAGCCACGATCTCCACTATCTCCACCGCATCGTACGGGAGCTACACGTGTCCTGCGGAGACGTAGAGGCAAGGGCTATTCGGTCCGAAACTTTCGCGCCAAACAATAACTTTCGGGCTACAAATATGTCCTTAACCCCCTCGGTATCATCTTCTTCGCCTCATCGCTCTCCTGCCACAGCACACCGAACCCTAGCACCACCGCTGGAAGTCTTGTCGCCGGCAAGGAAGAGCTTCACTGCCTCAACCTTCTCGCCGCCAGGATCACGCCGGAGTCGGAACATCTACGTCCGCCGTCGCCGTAGACGTCCTCTGCTGCCAAGTTAGGGTACATTGGACACTTGACCGAAGAGCCTCTCCAACGCCACCTTTTTGTGTTCTTCGTTCGCACCTTCCAGGGTAAATATATCCCATTTTTACAACAGATTAGATCTAAAATTTTACCTCTCCAATGTGAAATCTGTTTTTCCTCAAGATACGATGCGCACATGATTCCTCAAACACTATCCATCACCACAATCATTGATGAACTAGCTAAGCATCTAAGATTTTCACGAGATTCCTCAATTGTGCGAATTTTCGGATCTGTACAACTCTGGAACCCAAGAACAGAATGCTTAAGCAAATTCCTCAACCACTGGTTATATTACTCAAACTGTCAAACTTTTCCATTTTCTTCAAATCTGAGAACGCATATGACCTCTCCAAATTCCTCGCAACTATACTCTGTTCACAGGTACACACATGTCAGCTGATGAATCTCTCGGTTCTCATCACATTAACTCATTTGCAGCGTTTCTGGAAGAAACTCTTCAAGGCTCATCAGAATCCTCAAGAGTTCAAAATCCTCAGATAATTCCTCGTCTGAAGAAAATGGAGGAAGAAAGGAAACAGAGGGGAGGAAAGAAACTGGAGCAGAACACAGCTGTGGACATTCCTGATGACATATACCTAGACTACTGCACGCCTGATGATGAACCTGAGACTATGCCTAAAAGAAAGATTAGGCTGCAGAAAATTGAACGCAGATGGGCAAAGGAGTGGAAGGAGTACAGGTTTGTGACTCCAAAATATGCGAAGAAATTCGCCTTGAAGCCTCCTGGCAGAAGGGCCCCGCTTGAGGATCATCAAGTTGCTCATCCCTCAAGTCTCATGACACTTGATGACTACCCAGAGGGAAAAAGAAAGGCATCTGGCCAAGCTCAAGAAGCAATCAGAAACAGCAGTGAAGAAATTTCATGAATCTTCAGCTGCTGCCTCCGGTGCTGCTCATTCCTCAGCAGCAGAAACCTCAGGCTCCGAGATTCCTCAACCAAAGTCTGTGCCAGCAAAGCCAAAAGCTTCAAAACCCCAAGAAAAGTTTGCACAGGCTTCAGTCACCAAACCCTCAGCTCCAAAACCCTCGGTTCCAAAACCGTCCACACCAAAACCATCAGCGCCAAAACCCTCAGCACCAATCGCATCTACACCAAAGTCCTCAGCTCCACCTCCAAAGCCAGTACAGAAGAAAGTCGTGAAGACTACGACTGCCAGCTCTAGCTCCTCACTCCCAGCTGCAACTAGCTCGGAGACAAAGTCTTCAACTCCCCATGTGAAGACTTTGGCAACTACTGAATCTGCAGCTCTGCCCAGCCCAAGCAAAATCATCACAGTCCCGTCTGCATCAGAGGGAAGTGAAGAATATGATGATGAAACTCTGGAAGCCATCATCAGGAACAAACAAGAAAGGGTAGCACAAGCATCAGGCAGTGCTATTCCTCTGGTGATGAACCCCAAGGTCCTCCTCGATTTCATCAATGTGTGGTATGAAGACCCAAACACACCCATTGATGATTTGAAACTTCCTCCTGGTGTCAGCCACATGGTGGCTACTTTCATAAACGAAGCCAAGTGGAAGGAACAGAAGGCCAAGCAGGCAAAGATTGCAAAGGCCAGAAAGGAGAAATTCCTCAGGCAAAATGTTCTCAAGCTGATGCCTGAAGCATTGGTGTCCACCCAGGCAGAGCTGCAAGTTTTGACTGACAAGTGTGAGAAACTGTCAGATCGCACAAACATCAAAAGCAATTTCATCAAGCTAGCCACTAGTGTTGTTGATGACTACTACAGACGTCACCCCCCACCAGCACCAACTCCTCAGCCCCTGGTTGAACAGCCAAAAGATGCATCTCCTGTTGAGGAGGAAATTCCTCAAGCTGAGGAACAATACCAAGAGCGCCGTGCTGATGAGCCGGCCATTGAAGAAATCATCACTGAGACCGCTCCTGATGAAACTGCAAACCCTGATGAAACTGCTACTGATCCAGCTGCTTCACCAAAGCAGGCTGATGACTATGTTCCAACTGGTTCCTCACTGCCAGCTGAAGAATCTGTTAAGAAAACACCTTCACCAAAAACTTCAAAGGTGAAGAAGTTAATCTCGTCTGCATCATACGCGAAAAAGACAAGGGCTGCTGAGAAGGAAGCGAAGAAGAGAAAAGCTTCCTCAGCAGAAGAAAAGATTGAGGCAAAACGCCTCAAGGAAACTGAAGAATCTGCCCCACTGGACCCGGTGCCTCTTAATGTTGCACCCTCATTTGAAATGGTCGTCGTTGGTGACCACACTACGAGGGCAGATGAGGAAATGAAGGATGTTGCCTCTGAGGAGCATACTGATGAGGAAATACAAATTGATGACAGTCCTCAACCTCATATTCCTCAGAAAGAGACTACTGAAGCCTCAGCTGCAGCAGCTGATGAATCTGCTTCTACCACAAAGTCAACTGATGAAAATCAAGCTGAAGAAAATGTCCAGTCTGAGCAGGCTCCTCCCACTGAACAGGCTGATCAAACTCCTCAAGCTGAGAAGGATGAAGAAATTCCTCAGCCTGATGCTCAGCTAGAACAAGAAATTCCTCATCCTGAGGAAACTGCTGAAGAACATGTTCCCGCCCCTGACAATGAGTTCATTGTCCTCAACCCAGAATCTGCCATGGTTGTTTCCCCTCCCATTCCTCAGCACAATCTCAATCCAGTTCAGCGCCTGCCATTCTCGAAGAGGCCAAAGTTTCAGAAAGAAAATTTCTTTGAGGAACGCATGTATTTCATCGGAGAGAATCCTTATGACAAGCCTCAAATGCGGCATCTGAAGTTTTGGACAAGAACGCAGATGAACTACTATGCTTCTGTGCTCTGTGGCCGCAACAAGATATTCCAGCACAGGCACATTCCTCATGCTGAACTTGAAGAAATTCCCTGCATGGAACCAGTCCTCAGTGTAATACATGATGCAGGTTTGCTCCCTATGTGCTCTGACATATCAGATTGGAATAGTGAGCTCATTCTTCAGTTCTATTCAACTCTGCACATCTCGGGCAATGCTGATGACATCAACACTTGGGTGTTCGACTGGATGACCCAAAATACTCACTACAAGGCTCCAGCGTCTGAACTCCTCAGAGAACTGCCCGTACCAATTCCTTCAGAAGGGGCCGTGAAGCTTTATGGTGAGCGTGAGCTGCCAAATGGAATGATGGAAGTCCTCATGAAGCCTTTAGCTGCAGGAAAACCCTCAAGAACCACATTCCTCGTCCATGAGCTAAAGTACACACCACGGTCTGTCTACCGCATTCTCTGTAGTGTGCTAGCGCCAATCAAAGGCCATGATGATGACGAAGATGTCGTCGGCCTCATGAAGAATATCCTCTTCAACATCATTCACGGTATCCCCATGAATATCCATGATTTCTTCTTGAGGACTTTGGCTGACAATGCAATGTGCCCATATGATCACAAAATTTATGCACCGTGGATCATGAGATTCCTCAGGACAAGGACAGGTATCAACTTCCACGCAGATTTCCAGAACCATGTTGGTTATATGCCTCCTATCCGAGTCAACAAGAAGATTTTCGAGCCTATTGAGGGAAAAGGAAAGTCTGTAATTGATGAAGGAAGCAGGCCTCTTGATGGTCAATTTAAAGAGCCAGATGAATATTCCTCATGGGACGATACTGAGACTCGTCCACCAAGCCCAGTTCCTCCTCGCGTGCTAACCACCAGAGAGCTTCTTCTCAGTCTTCATCAAAAGGTGGATCACAACCACAAATGGGTCAAACGCCAGTTTGGTGCCATTGTGAAAACCCTCACTGAGACACAGAACAGTGTGAAGCTAAATCATCACTATCTGCATGAGGTTTTTGATCGCACCTGGGCTACCCTTGCACATCTGAAGACCCAGACTGAGCTTGAAGAATTGAACTTTGAGCAGGACTTTGACTGGTCGTGGCCTCCCAAGAAGAAGTTCAGGCCCATTCCAGTGCCAGATCTTGAAGACAGCTCCTTCTCGTCCTTCCGCACCGCCGAATCTGATGAGGAACAACTTGACACCGCGACAGGCCCAAGGAAGAAGACTACACCCAAGAAGCGCCAAGGATCTTCATCAACTGCCAAGAAATGAAGTCTTCACGGGCGTTAGTCCTCAGTTTGTCCCTTTTTGTCACTTGATGACAAAGGGGGAGAAACTTGAGAGTTAGTCTTCAAACGGGATTTATTTTTGGGGCTTATAAACTATATTTAAGTTACAAACTCTTGGCTCTTCTGAAGTTTTTATGTAATGAGTTGTAACTTAAGCCCGATGGTACTCTGACGCTTTTGAACGTTTTTCTTCGCATGCTTATTCCTCAAGTTTTAAAGCACGCATGCTGAAATTCGTCAGATACCATTTGCCATCATGCATCCTCATTTTCTTCATATGATATGTTATATGTATGCATGATTTACAAGATTCAGGGGGAGATCTCCATGATATAAATCATCAATGTGCATAAGCTATGAAAGCAAAATCCTCAAGGTATGCACATCTTCAGGGGGAGTCTCTGTGAATCTTGTCTTCAAATTCCTCAATTAAGTATTTACACTTCACATTTTTTATTCCCTGTTGAAGACTTAACCTAATTGTCATCAACCACCAAAAAGGGGGAGATTGTAAGTGCATCTAGTGCCCCTTAGTGATTTTGGTGGTTTGAAGACTTATAGGTTAAGTATCTAATGTGTTTATAAGTGTACACAGGATCTATAAGTCATTGAGGAGTTTGAGATATTTGAAGAATATCGACCCCTAAAAATATATGTCTTCAGTTGAGGAAATTGGTCTGAAGCTGAAGAAATGAATCGCGAAGAAATTGCGATGAAATTGATATTCCTCATGAAGATATTGATATTGAGAAGATCGGTGGTTCCTGAAGAAATCGTTTTGAAGAAATTGAAGCATGAAGATTTACGTTTTCTGTTTTACTTTCTTCGCACTTAATGAGTAGGAACACCGTACTGTTAAAGGGGGTCAAAGTAACACTATGGAATGGATTTCCTCATGATGCTCAACCCAAGCCAAATCCTACCAAAAGCCTCAAGTGAGGAATATGAGTGACATGAGGACTCTCACAGTTGAGAGTCCCGACCGTTTCGATAAGCCACGCCAAGTCACTGATCTTATCCACTCCAACGGTCATATTATTTAAGGGCATTAATGTCAAATCATGTCGGGATGCTCCCAGGCTATAAATAGCCGCCCCCCACAACCACTAGCTAGTTGGCTGCTCCGCTAAAAACTGACACTTGTCATAAGAGCAACCCAATTCCTCAGAGCTTTAGAAAGTAAATCATCAGTGAGGAAATACACCACCCACCGAAACCACAAACCAAACGTAGTGATTGAGCATCACTGAAGAAGTTGTTCCTGTGTGGGACTGAAGCCTTTTACCTTTGAGGACTGTGCATCCTCCAGACGGTTAGGCGTCATGGTCTAGAGCAATCCAGCAGTCAATTGTGGATCGCCGGGTGACCGAGTTTGTGAGGGTTTGGAAGTCTGCCCTGAAGACTTACCACGAGTGTTGGGCGAGGACTGTGTGTCCTTAGCTCAAGGAGAATACGGTAGGGACTGTGTGTCCCGGGACTGGGTGTCCTTTGGTTTCAATACCAAGCCGCTCCAAACCAGATGTACAACTGTCACAGCAGTTGGAACTGGGTCATCAACAACAGTCTTCACCAAGAATCGGGTTCTAATTCCTCAACTCTTTACATTCTCTGTATTATGTGTTGATGACTTTCACTGTGACTGTTTGAAGAATTTGCTGAAGACTTTCTTCGAATTTCCTCAACCCCAAATTCTTCACAATAGTTAATCATCATCTGTATTCTGCGTGCCTGCTTACTGTGCAATCTGTTTTCACATTCTTCATTCTGTAATACTGCTATTGTGAAAGGTTGCACGTCTGATCTGTAATCGTTTCCGCTGTAAGTTAGTCATCAGTGAGGAATTTCCTCAAAAGGAATTTCCTCAGTGATGAATTTCTAAAAATCTCCTATTCACCCCCGCTCTAGTCGATATAACGCACTTTCAATCCAGCCATATGTAATGGTGTCTTCAACTTGTTGTCCCATCTAATGTCAATGATGTCCCACACTTTCAGAAATTGAGACTTGTCATTGTCAAACCTCACAGAGATATCCTTCTTTGCATCCAACATACAACCATGAAGAAACCCCATTGCTGGCACATCGCTATCCATCCTCCTCAAAAGATTTGCCATTGGCTCAAAGAAATTGACAGCGGTATCTACTGGCTTCCAAAAAGTTTCAGAGCGAATAGTTTTAGCTACAATCTTCCCCCTTACCTTCTTTAAGTAGTTCATCTCATTGAGTTCGTCGAACCTGAACAACTTCCGCAACTCCTTTTTATTGTCTTGCATGCTCTTCAAGTTTAGATATGTTGTGGCAAACCTAGTAATACCAGAACAGACCAAGTCTTTTCCAAGATACTTCCTCATCAGTGCCAAAACTCTTGGATATGTGCATATACGGACATAGTTAGAGACGTTCCTTTGGCAATGGTTTGATCAATTATAGGCAGCTTACCTACGTCCTCCAACATCAAATCAATTGTGTGGGTTGCACAACCATTCCAAAATAGGGTCGGGCGCTTCACTTTGATCATCGATGCTGCTGATATATTGACAGAGGCATTATCCGTTACAATTTGAACTACATTCTTCTCCCCAATTTCTTCTATGCATCTATCAACAAGCTCAAATATCATTTTGCCATCTTTCTCACATCTGAACAGTCAACGGAATCAATAAAGACAACACCATATGCATTGTGAACTATCAAATTCATCAATCCCCTTCCTCTTTTATCTGTCCATGCATTTGTCATGATAGTACATCTAGTGAGCTTCCATGCTTCTTTATGTCCAGTGAATCTTTCCTCGACTTTCTTCTTGCTCTTGTGCAAGAAGGGGCCACTCATTTCATAAGGAGTGGGGCCTTTCATGTCTGTTCCAAATGCTCCAACTGCTTCGAGCGTAAGTTCAAAGCTTGGAAGTTGGACTGCATTGTGGGTAATGTGTGCTTCATAGAAGAACTGAAAATGTACTCACAAGCACAAATCCTCCTCTCTTCCCTTCTTTGGGTGGACAACTTGGTTTACAACTTTGCAGAAAAGCCTTGCCCCTTCCTTGCATCCACGACCTCATCTGGTGTCTTGATGCAAAACTTATCCATAGAACCATATGTGGTGCCCTTACTCTGTTGTTTCCCTGATATCAGAATTAAACCGCCGCCACTACCACCGCCCAACATGTCATCTTCATCAGCAACCCTAACATCATTTCCATCCAAAGTGACATCACCTATATGTAATGCTGCTTCCATGGCCTTCTTTTCCTTTACTTCATCTTTCTTTGAGATCAACTCCCTCATTTTTTGCTTTACATCAGCAGGAACTAGTTGGAACAAAGTAACATTTTGATACTTGACATTTGCAAGGTGAAACTTCATTCGAGTAATACCACCAAAGTAAACACCATGGCAGAAGTTGCATTCTACAGAGGCCTTCTTGTTCATGTCTGGAATCGTGCAATGCTTCTATGTTGGGTCATCAGAGTTCACTGGAGGTACATGAGGTGTTGGGATTGTTGGTGAAGTGCTTGACCCAGCCAAACCTACAAAAATCAAATAGACATATATAATAATTAAATCAATGCGGGATGTGTCACTGAGAGCATCCTACAAACATAATATCAGGAGCTGTATAGTTTATGTTACAAGAGATAGTGGCATGGCATCACAAACCGTACAATGAAAAGTTGTATAGTTTATGTTACAAGAGATAGTGGCATGACAGGTTGAAGTCAACAGGGCGTGGGGTAGCACGACCAGCTACATGGAGTCATGTTGAAGGTGGAGTTGGAGTCTAGCGGAAGACTTCACTCTGTGTTGATGGAGGGGCTACGATGTAAGTTAACAAAGAGTCGAAACCTATTTCAGTGGGATAGCGAGAGACACGTGGATCGGACTGAGTACCCGTGGTCTGATGGAGACGTGATATTCGACATCGGTTGGTGATGATTGATGCTTCTCTGCAGTGGGGGTTGAGGGAGTGTGGGCTAGCTACCTGGGAGACTCGACCAGGACAGCAGAGGCTCGGTAGTGATAGTGGTGAGGCGTGCGGAGAGCACGGGACACAAAGACAGACCAAGGCACTGGTGATCAGACATGTGGTCAGAAAAAATTGTGCAAAGGGTGCTGAAGCAGTGTTGATGAGTATCAGATTCAAGTTGGTGACTCGGTCAATCGGTGCCGGTTGATGGACACGAGTTGACCATGAAGAATCTTAGAAAGTGATGAAAAGTCTGAATTGTCATAAACAGGGAGAGTACAGGGCCATATATTCTGTGGTGTTCCGTGCACATGGAAAAGTGCAGATGACAAGTACAGAAGGAGACCGAGTGCTATAGTTGTGGGACATGTGAGAGACTATCCGGAAAAAGGATGAGACAACTGCGAATTTGACTCCGGGGTGATACAGGGCGACGGTGAAATTCCTTCAAGTTTCAGACACACGGTCAAGGAAGAGCGATAACTCTTATATGTGGCATGCAATATATATGTGGGTTGTTCACTTCACGCAGGTCAATAATCAGTGTGTGATGATGTTGAATGGATACTCCGGAAGTTGAGAGCACAAAGTAGAGTAATGAGGAACTTAATTTTCCTCGAGTGTTGATTGTGAAGAAGACAAGAAGGGACTACAGTTACAGGTGGAGTCACGTGGAGTCTGGGAGTAGCAGCGGTGCTCGTGGTATAATCTCAAATCCAATGTACATGGAGGCTCGACGCATGAATGAATCCAAGATGGTGGTGAATATTCGCCAAAGTGAAGTTTGTTAGAGTTGTGTCGAATATTATTATACAAGGGAGGTTACAATTGAACTTGGAATCGTACGGTGTGTACACAAGGTAGGAGTCGTGTCCTTTAAGGACACCTGTACCCCTAGGCCTCTCATATATAGCGGAGGTAGATACACGATGTAACCTATGCCAACATAATAGCACAGGTACGCGGGGGAGCCCGCCGCGTGTGCTGCCGCCCAGGCGACTAAGGTGCGGCATTGTGACGATGTCATGGGGAGGAACGCATGTAGTCATGCCCCAGAGATGTAGTCATATATGTGAACCTCGTTAATAAATCTTGATGTCGTGCTCATGTGATTGTTTGGTACTCGGATGATCGACGAAGTGTCTCGAATTAATTTTAAGAGACGTGAGTATTTTTTATAATATATATCTCTTATTAAGTTGGTCAAATAAACGACCTAGTTACATGTGCCAGACATGTAAACTATATGATATGTATATATTATGTATCTAGATAGTTAATTTAATGATTAACAACCTTGCATACAGAACCTGTAGGTGCATTGAACAAAGGTCGAGAAGCCAAACTGGACAGTATATGTCTGGAATGTGTGACAAGAGATTGGGCATTTTAATTGCTACTTGTACATACATGAAAGTAATTGGACTGCACTGTTGAAACTCGGCCATGGATCGACCACATCAAATCACAATAAGTACGAGCACACAAAAACATGTAGCCAACGGCCCTTGTTGTATCATAATTTTTCTTTTTGTTGCTTTTCCTGATCTCACGATGTTACAACTTGATCCATCAAAGCATAGCCGGCTGATGTATATATATATATTGTCATCACCACCGTAAGATATGTCATAATCAGACCCAAACTAATAAACGTATATCTAGACTTGCACTCCTAACCGGACTCTACTACTAGCACCAGAACAAGCATCAAGGTACAAGTCCTAACCGGACAGGTACTACTTTCCTAATCACCGATAACCTTAATTACTTGTTACCTTAATCTAACATAGACTTCATAAACTACTCAAGCTTATTGCTAATTATATTACTACTCACAATGGAAGTAACATATGTAGTAATATAGATGCCACCTAAGCAAGAAATATGGTGTGACAACTAACTAATGAGAAGAGAGAGAAATTAAGTAACATGTTACTCATGCTAGTAGTAACATAATGTATACCAAGGCAGGATGAGTCAATAGGCTAATAAATGTAAAAGGTTCAATGTTACAATCATATGTTACTATCCACTGTGGAGGTAGTAACTTAGATTCCTAACATATGTATGTTACTACTCTATGTTACTCTTCATTGTGAGTGCCTAATGCACCGGGAGGGAAGAAGTAGTTGTTTTTACAACAGAGGGGCTCGCTCCTTCCCATCAGACCACCCACAATGGAAGTAACATAGGTAGTAACATAGATGTCACCTAAGCAAAAAATATGATGTGGCAACTAATTAATAAGAAGAGAGAGAAATTGAGTAATTTAGCATGTTACTCATAGTAAGAGTAACATAGCAAGATTAGTCTATAGGCTCATAAGTGAAAGATTCAATGTTACTACCTCTATGTTACTATCCACTATGAAGGTAGTAACTTAGAGGGTGCTTGGATCCAAGGGACTAAAACTAGTCTCTTTAAGAGGCTAAAGTCCAAGCACCCCTGACTAAAGAGAGGCTAAAACTAGTCTTCAGGCTAAAATCTTTTAGTCAGGGGTACCCCTACTAAAATGTGCATTAGTCCTCTCTCTCCTCATTTAACTCCTCAGACAAGTTCTGGATTGAAGGGTTTGGAGGATAATAAATGCTCATTAACTTGATTTTAGTCTCTTTAGGCCCTGTTTCTTTAAGAAGTCTTAGGACTTTTTTTAGTCCCAACTAAAAAGTCCCTAGTCCCTACCCGTTTCTTTCCAGGGACTAAACAGGGACTAGAGGTCATTAAATGACATGCAAAAAGACCATGTTACCCCTAGTAATGTAATAGAAGTTATTAAATGACATGCTAAAAGTAGGGGCACTGTTGTAAAAAGTGTCAAAAAAGTCTCAAAAAGTCCCTCCCATAGGGACTTCTTCCTTTAGTCCCAAATACCCCCTTTTAGTCCCTAAAAGTCCCTCCTGTTTCTTTCACATGGGACTAAAAAAGACTTTTTTTAGTCCCTGTAAAGAAACCCCCTTAGTATTTGGATCCAAGCATGAGTAAGGCTAGCAAGTTTTAGTCTTATTATTTTTAGTCATGAGACTAAAACGTATCCCAGCACCTTCGTAAACTAGTAACATATGCATGTTAATACTTTATGTTACTCCTCGTTATAAGTAGTCTCGAATGCCCTATGTGCCACTGAGAAATGTTCGAACCGGGAACAGAAAACCAAGAACCAACGACGGCAAGCCCTACCTGTAACCTAATCAATGCTTGCTCTGATCAGGTCGCTTTCTGTCCACATGTGATGAACTTATTCTCGAGCGAAGCAGTCAATGTAGTAAACAAAAAGAGAGTTCAATGCAACCAAAACAATTAATACTAGATGATGTTCCGCGCGTTGCTGCGGGAAACATGATAAGCTGATGCATAAATAGGTGTTAAAAAATATTACTAAAAAATATTAGGATTGCTCTCGTTTTGTATTTTAAGAAATAACTCATATGAAAAATCTCGACAAAAGATGCGTAAAAAGCTGAAATATGATCTATAGTATAACTCTAAAATATATAGGGCTTATGCCTATAATGAAAAATTAGTGAAAATATGTAGATTAATGCACACACATTATAACTTATGACTATATGCATGACTTGATGATGTGACATGGTTATATGAGAAAAAAAAAGTACTTGTGACTAAATGCATGCCTTGATGATGTGACATGGTTGCATGAGAAGGAAAAATAGGTAGTGGATTGTAACTGTTTAAGAATAGAAGATACATAGAGAGAACCACCTTGCTTAAAGACCAAATTTGCCATCCATTAGTTATTAATCGACTATCCGCAGTACTAGGAATTTGTTCGTTCCGTGACTAAAGAAACCTAGAAAACATATGCATCTGAGTTCCGAGATAATTACAATTTGAGCTGGTGCATCCCTCTGTTTCATTCTATGGCTGCTTTTGTTCTCTAGGCTTGTTGCTACGATGTGAAGTCATATGATCACCACCTATCCTACGTGGCTTTGCCCTTGCTACACATGGCTGTGACCATCCGGTGGAACTGCCGGCTATCGCAGGGGATCCTGAGGACGCCGGGCTGGCCGTAGCCGAACTGCTGCGCGGCCATCTCCAGCAGCGCCGCCATGCACGGCTCCTTGAGCGCCCCGATGCGCACCACCACCCGCTCCTCGCCGTCCCCATCCTCGCCCACCAGCGCCAGCGGGAGGTACCCCTTGGGCACCTTCTTTCCTCCCTCGCCCCCGGCATCGGCGGCGAGGTAGTATGCTTCGGCCGTCTCCTTCCTTCTCCAGGCGGCCATTGCTGCTGCTGCTCTGTTGGTTGCGTAGCTACCTAGCTAGCACGGGAATTGAAGGTGTTAATGGTTTGATGATGGTCGATCGTGTGGTGATGTCCTCAGTCCTGATGATGGAGAGAGCCATGCTAAGTGATTTTATAGTGTGAGAGAGGAAGATCGTCCCAGCTGGTTAATCGATCAGCATGCGGTTGATTTCGGAAACGCGACGCCAAGAGCACTGAGCGAGTTTGGAAAGCCGTTCAGTTCAGATAGTTAACGTAGGCTATATGACAAGGTGTGTGGTGATGGTGACGGCGACGTGGACGATGGGCTGTGATTCCGGCCATAGTGATTATATTAGTTAAACCATCTGCAAGTGGCCCCGGTCAACAGAAAAAAATAGTATAATACTTTATTGTTGATAGGTTGTTTGATAGTTTTGGAATTGCTTATCACGCTTGGCACGCGATAGTATGGGTGTGTTTTGTAAAATGCATGAAGGATGCATAAGCTCAAAAATTCCCTTCTCGATCTATTTTGGGTGTTTGGTAGCCTGTACAGACCTTTCTCAGCATACACGAACTTAGAGCATCTCTAGCGGACTACGTATGTGGTTAAACTCGTAAATTTTTTGCGTTTTACAGTTTTAGTCATAAAGAGTGTTCAGAAGAGAAACCGTAAAAATGGTCCATCCTGTAATTTTTTTAAGAGACACGGAAAAGCCATACCCGAAACCCTTATTTTTGAAGGTTGACCCGTATCACTGATTTACAGTTTGCGTTTTTACGGGTCTGCTAGAGATGCTCTTAGCCAAAATACCCTCGTAGCATGCATGAAGAGAGAACACCTCAACAGCCGTTCATTGTTCAGCATGCATGAGCAATGCGAGCGACAATGTGTTTAAAAAAATGTTTAGAATTTAAAATAAATAATTTATTTTTTAGAAATGTTCAAAATACCAACAAAATGTTCACATTTTCAAAATTTCATCAAGTTCTCAAAATTTGCAAAACAATTCCTGATCAAAAAGCATATAACTTCATTTTTTGTTAAAATTTTCAGAAAATGTTTGGAATTTTTAAAAATTCGAATTAGAAAAACAGATTTTAAATTTTGGTTCAAATTTTCAGAAAGATAAAACTTTTAAAGATTTTTTAAATTCACAAATAAAATTATATATTTTCAGAAAATGTTTAAATTAAAAAAAAACTATTTTTTTATGTTTCATTTTTTTCCTTCATATTTTTGAAATATTTTGTTCCCTTATTTGAAAATACCACTTGGTACACTACCGCCCATCATGTGTAAACAGATCCAAGCTACCAACAGATGCAAGCTACCAAATAGACTCTCAGCTTAGCATGTCTCAGTACATGCACCGCTACCAAACAATAGCAAATATATATAATCAGCATGTCTATATTCAGCATGTATCAGAGAAGAACAACCATGCTAGATTGGGAATGCTACAAAACACACCCTATAATACTCAGGGCTAGTTCTTTTCGTAGCTTCTTTTGGGCTTCTAGAATAAGTTGTCCTCTACCCAGCTTATTCTAGAAGTCCAATTAAAAATATATATTTTAAAAAGCCTACTAGTCAAGTTTAAATTAGTAAGCTTTTTATGAAATAAATTTAATTGAGTTTCTAGAATAAACTGAATAAAGAGCAACTTATTTCAACTTATTCTAAAAGCTACCAAAACAATTGGCCCCCAGTTGTATTAAAACAGTTACAATTAACATGGATTCAAGGGAGTAAGTTAATTCATCGGTGTTATATGGCTTTATACTACATGCAGATCTTGACGCTGGATAAGGCTGGACGAGCCAGATGGGTTTTTGAGCTCAGCCCCGCCCAACAAGAATATAGACCAATCCTAGTGGGCCTTAAGTACTTTTTTTTAATCTTACTTATTACCAGCTCCGCGCAGTTGAACCCGTGCACTAAATAGATGACCGGCCTGTGTAGCTGTTTCTTTTCTTTTGGGTTTCCCTGATTTTTGTTCTTGCTTTTTATTTTTAATTTGTTTCGCTTGTTTAGGATTCCGATCATATTTTCATATATATTTTTTTCTGTTTTTTTCTTATCTACTTATTTCAAAGTACGTGAACAGTAGAAAATGACATTATAATATATGAAAATGTAAACATTTTTAAAAATCTAAATATTTAGCAAATTAATAAATATATTTCAAAATAAATGATTTTACGAAAAAATATGAACATTTTCAGTCATCTATAGGAATTATATTAATAGTAAATCTGGCAACAGTAAATCATTTTCTTTGAATATAAGAACTGACAGGAAGACCCGTGGAAAACCACATAGAAGCCTAAAATGGGGTGGCTCGTAATTGCATGGGTGCTTGTGCTTGCGCAATTTATCTTAATATATATTCTTAGCTTAAGGTGGAGAACAGGATAACTCTGTGTTGGGATATTTTTCTAATGTGGTTTGTGAGGAGATGATCATTTAAAGCCTTTTAGGCAGCCCAAATGAGATGCAAAAGTCCACTACCCATTCGGGTTATGACCTAAGGTCATTTTGATCTTTGGACGTGAGTGGATGGGGACGCTTTATGCTTCATCCAGCAGCCACCACGTAGGATGACGAAAATCTGTTCAGCCTACATTGGAGAAGAAGAGAGAAAACCAAGTAAGAAAGGAAAGAAGAGAAAGATTGAAGGTAGAAGCAAAAGGAGTTCCTTCGCAAGGTTGTGATGATTTAGATCCACTACCTTGTCTTCTGTAAGTTTTGGTTCCATCATCTTTGATGAGATTGTTTTTATCCCCAGCTCTTGAGCTCCAAATCTTGTTATGTTAAATCATAAAGTATGAGTTCCTCTAGTACTATCTAGACAAAAAAGTTGTTGCATCCCCACTTTGATAATAGTGAGCCACCTCGCATGCTCTTCCGCTCCTCAGGCCTCGTTTGTTTTGCGTGGGTCGAAGAGGTTTTCAGGGGATTAACCCCGCGAGGCCCAGAATCCCCACGAAACCCCGACGGCCCGTTTGATACACGAGGTTACATGGGCCAACCCACTCGATTCCTCCTTCGATCCGCTTCTTTCCACGCGCTTCAGAACCCTCGAGGGTGGGCTCGAGGATTTGGCCGCCGCGCGACTCGTCCCCAAGCCGCCGCCCGACTCCTCAACGCCGGCGATCTGCTCCGGTAAGTCTTCGCCTCGCCTCCCCTCCTCTCCTTTCCCCGCGTTGTCTAGGGTTTTATATTTGTCCAGCCATGGCTCCTGCCCCGCATCCGCATCGTCCTTGCCTCGCTGCCTCCATTGCCGCGCGTACCAGCCAGGTCTCGCCCCGCAGCACCTGCATCTGCCCCTGCGGGTCCACCTCACCTCGATCCGAGTTCGCGTGCCTTCACTGCCTCAAATCCGAGCCCCTGCATAAGCCCCTGCTTAACATTGTAGTGTGTTGACCATCTGGATTTTGCTACCTCAGGGTCGCTTTGACTTCAGCTTTGCCATGGATATTCCCATCAACTCTAACATGCGCCGAAACTGCATAAACTGTACCAGCAGATACTCTATCTGTAATATCTTGTTCAAGACCTGTTCAGTTCTCTTTGAAACAACAGCATAATTCTGAAACTAGCACTACTGGTATTGCTGCAATTGGACAACACAAGTACTGAAATGCCAGCCAACTCCACTGACAAGTCATAGCTTAGGTTCTCGTTTTCATCTATGACGATTACTATATTCCCGTGTAGAACGAAAGGACTTCTTGTACCTCCGTTTGTCAAATGTTCACAGCCGAATGATACGTATACCAGAGGCGGAGACTGACAGTGACATACAAGATAAAAATATGACTCTGGAGGCAAGACCTAGTTAATTAGTACTCTACCACCACAGTTCATACTCCATTCATCTAATTCTACACACTAGGCTATTTATTCATTCCCAATCTCGGTATATATATGTATGATACGCACCTCGCGAGATCAAAATGTTGTGCTCCTGAATTAATCTTGTTTTAACATTTGGTTTGGTTTTGATGAAATGGCTCCCAGGATTTATTTTTCTTCTTTTTTGTGAATCGATCCTTGATGATCCAAGAAAAACAATTCGTGATCAGCCCAGCAAGAAAGACATGTTGGCAGCTGGCATATATATTTTCTCTCTTCCAAAGAGCAACTGGGGTGTTAGATAAAGATCCACATGACAGATAGCAGAGCCAATCATTCTCTGAATCCTGAATCGTTCGCTGTTTCTCCAGATAATGAGCAGTACGTACATACATACAGATAAAGAACACTCAAAAAAAGCAGCACATGATTATTTGTTGCCCGTGGATACATGTCGGCACCCACACTTGCACTAGTCCAGAACTCCAGATAGACAGGCAGAACCACTGGCCACTAGAAAATGCAATGGCCATAAATGCAATGGCCACTAGCAGAGGAGGAATCTGCTCTGTTCGCAGCGTCAAAAAATGCCCAACAGTCCACCATCAGTTCATGCATAAGCCCCTGCTTAACATTTGATATTCTATCATATACTATCTGCATACTTTTCAACTATGTCATATACTATATGCATACTTACTTCACCTGCATGTAGCTGTACATTTGATATTCCAGAAACAGTCATCAGTGTTCTGTAATTGGATTATCGATCCTTGCATTCAGCGGTGCTCATGTCGCAAATTCAACCTAACAATCGCCGACTTGTTTTCACAGTGATGTCAACCACAGTTTACAGTGTATTAATAGCTAGGGTTCTTGAACTGATGTACCATTATTTGAAGGTACAACCTTCTTTCCAAGTTTAACTGCTAAAAGTTTTAGGTTCAGCGTATAAATAGGGGCAGTAGATTAAAAAGGTATACAATTTACAATGTATTATGCTTACAGTGTATTAAATTCTGTGTAAACTGGAAGTATACACAGTTTACAGTGTATTAAAATTTAGTTCATGTCCCTTTTAACAGTGCTTCATTGTCCAAGTTTACAGTAATTTTAACAATTTGTACAGCAAATGTTTTCTTCATTTACAGTAACAACGTTCTTGAGTTTGCAGTGATTATATGTTGTTCCAAACTGGAAGTACATTTTCCGTAGGTGTATTATGCTTCATCTTTTTGTTCCGCTTAGTAGATAGCCTCTTTCCCGCAAAAAAAAAGCAGATAGCCTCTTTCTAGAGTTTAGTTTGAATGTTCTTTTGTTAGCTACTAAGATAACTAGCCCCTTTTCGAACTTGGGATGCCCGTGTATTTCTGTTTTGGCCGAATGTTCAAGTAAGAACCCCAGCAACGCATCAACCCATTCAACTGCTTGACTTAAATTAGTTTCTGCAGATTATGATCTGATTTTCTTTTGTTCCTATGATCTATCACTCTATCAGCCTTTGTAATTTGCGCCTATGTTCTGTTACAATGCTTGATGATGTTCAGAAAGAGCCATCTAATGCTCGCAACAACATCAAGTAGATCTAACCTTTGGACCAATTTATCTATATTTTTTGTAGGGACATGATCTTGCAGAAGACGGGCGACCATGCTTTGCTGCCACAAGTCTCCTTCACACAGTGCCGCCCGCAAACATGTCACACAACATTTGCCGATTAAACATGTGTTCATGTTGTGATGAACCATTCACTTTTGTTGACCGAACATCTTGTATTTCTCATTTGGATCATGGTTGTGTGAAATTTTATTGCTGGAAAAGATCACACATGGCATTTGATTCCAAGTAATGATGTTAGAAAATTTATGTTGTCGTTGTGATATACTCCATGAATGTGATGATATATCGATTGAAATTCATGCAAAATTGTGTTGTTGCTACAAAATTATCCCCTGTAGCAGTTCAAATTTTTATTTGGAGCCCTTTTTACTTTTGTAGCAAACTCTTCTTCATAAAATATTACATTTTTAGACGTTTCACAATATTGCATTCCCTGCCTACCAAACGTTTGATTCCGAGAGGATTGTGATTGGAGGGGTTTCAAGCGGATTTGAGGGGATTGGGTGGAAGAGGGGGATTCACCAAATCCCCTGAAATCCCCTCCCCTCAAAACCCCCTCAATCCCTTCCTATCAAACGAGACCTCACTGAGGTTGTGGCAACATTGCATCGTCACATCAACTCGTCATCGAATCCCGTCAGCCAATGAATATGGTCACGTTCCACCACACCAGCGCAGCCGCGCTCTGCCACGCGTTGCCCACGCTGCACACTGACATCCTCACCATGCACACATCGATCGCCATCACACACTCAGACCCGTCGATGAGGGCGGCCAAAGTGGCCGGCCGCACAGGGCCCCGGTCGAAGAAAACTGCCACGCAGGTCTGTGTGTGCGAGCCACCAGAGTCTGATGAGATCGCTCCCTCAATGCTGCGGCAAGCCCTAGGGTCGTAGCCCTCTCCAACACCACCCCCACTCACCCCCCCTTGCACTGTAATCTGTCGCCAGCCACTGCTGTCCCCTAATCCAGCTCGGCTTGCTAGCTAGCTAATCTTTGCTAATCTGTGTATGCCCGATTGGCTCAGCCCCTGCTGCTTCTGGACGCCTTCTCCCTTGCCTCCCCCTCGCCCAGGCCTGATGCACATCAAAACCAAGAGCACATTGCTAGGTAATTTCTAAGACCGAGACAGACATATAACAATAGCAGATGCATTTAAACTGACGTATTGTATGTGTTGATTTTTAAATTGATGTTGTATGTGTTGATTTATAAATTGATGCACTTGAACATTGAATCTAAATTAAAGTGAAAAAGAATCATTTATCCATTAAACTCAGATTGCGTTCATATTTATTTCAATCTCATTTGTTGAAAAAACAAGATGACGATATTTTTCGTCGATGCCCAAAACAGGAGTGTCTACGCATATAGGACGCACGAACGAAGCAACCTGTGGATCAAGTACTCTTTTGTATCATCATATTAGTTTTTGTCATATTTTATCTATTTTGTCCGACCGCTCAACATCAAGTATCAGTTATACTCATATTGTGTATATGAGCAAATATTTGGATTCTTTAGCCTGAGCAAATATTTGGATTCTTTAGTTATATTTATATATGATTTAAAGAAAAAATTGAGGCTGGAATTTAAAGCTCGCCCCCGGCTCCCAAGTTCCTGGAGACGGCCCTGCACACACCCATCAGGGTGACGCCTCTCATGCATGCTTCTCCCTTGGCGAAGTGCTAGCGCACTGCCACGGCGCATTTTCTTCCATGATGAGATACATAACAGCCGGAAGTTGTAGATGACATGAAAAACTAGCTTCAACTTCATGAAATATCAAATATATAACTTGTTATATTAATACATACATTTGGAAGTTTCAACAGACGTATGAGATGTCTGCTAATTGTTTTATCAGCTTGACATTCAATATTGCTAACTCTGCTAATGCTGCTAAAAATCATGTATCCATTACATCAACTTGGTTTTTAAAAAAATCAAACCAAAGTTCATTTTATCACTTGTAGGAGAGGCATAGCGTGGGAATTTTTTCACTGTTTTAACCTTTTTTTCTGAACATAAGCACAAAATGAATCAGATTTGAAACCATTTCACGATCTGACCCTTTTAGAAACGCCACAAGCCGTGGCGTTGCTGCCCCATTATGCAACGCCTGTCTACCGTGGCGTTGCTGCCCTACAGTGATACGCCTGTCTATCGTGGTGTTTTTTCTTTTCTGCAACGCCAGTCTACAGTGGCGTTGCAGACCCATTGTGAAACGCCAACAGTGTCGGCGTTGCTGCCCTACAGTGACACGCCTGTCTACCGTGGCGTTTTTTCTTTCTTGCAACGCCAGTCCAATGTGGCGTTGCAGACCGATTGTGAAACGCCAACAGTGCTGGCGTTGCAGACCCACTATGGAACGCAGCGACGACATCCAACCAGCCCACGGCATGCTGCCAGCAACATGTGTACTGCTGAAACGCCATGGACCATGTCGTTTCACTCGTGGCCTGCAACGCCACATTAGACTGGCGTTTCTATGTGCGTCTGCAACGCCACGGGCTCTGACGTTTCAAAAAAGGTCAGATTGTGAAATAGTTTCAATCCAAGTTCATTCCGTGAAATACTTTCATCCCAGGGGTCAAAATCGTGAAAATATCCCATAGCGTGTGGCAAATTTGTTTCTATTAGGATTTTGAGTTGAATTCTTTAATCTGTATTGACTCCTATGACCATGTATCCTAATTCCGAACACGGGCCAGCCCCTTCCTCCGTGTCAGTTGTCACCGTGTGCAACCATTGTACTGGATAATGTTATGTGAGATTTAACATTTTTTTTTAAAACTATTATAATAAATTTGAAAAGCATATGTGAATTTTAAAAAATATCAAAACTAGCACCCCGTCGGCCTCTGGTGGGCCGACGGGGCCTGTCGGCCTGTGGAAGGTCGAAGTGGGCCTGTCGGCCTGCCGGTGGCCGAAGAGCCACCTGTCGGTCTGCGGTTGGCCGAAAAGGGTCCGTCGGCCTTTAGAAGACTGAAAAGTGTCAGGGGCATAAAACGTGATTAAGATGACCTCAAATGAAAAGGTTATCAACATGAAAAAACTTTGTCTCGTCGAAACGGTTGATTTTGATATAAAACTTGTCTTAATTCAAGGTCGTATGCGATCTGTAGAGCCAAAACAAGATCAGGGATAGAAGTTGTAGAGTTATTTCGGACAGACCGAATGGATGTCAGAAAATTTATCACGGGACACCCGATGCATTCGATGAGACCGTGTGGAATACAGAAGAGTACACAAGTTTGGTCACGTTCACTCGATGAGACCGAGTGAATGTGATCAAACTCTCCGAGTGACTGCATAAATCTTGTTAACCCCATTTTAAAATATGCTTCCACCATACAGAAATTATGTTGAGATTAAATATGATGCATCCAATTTTCATGATTCATTTGTATCATAATTTTGCTTCTTTACGGTGCACAACTTGCTTCATACGCATCATAGTTATGCTTCTTCATTTCATATGATTTACTTTAAGTGCTTCACGCTGGTGCTCCTACATTGTGTTCAGTTTGCTTCATTGCATGCTTCATATTGTTTCTTAGGCATCATCTTTGTATCCAAATCAAACTAATCATGCTTCTTGAACTTCTGCAAGGCTAGCAAGAGTGGAAGATCATGCTTTCCCGACGGTGGGCATGTCATGCTCATCGATGGTGGGCATGGAGTGTAACATGAGATCGAGCATCTCGAGTGCCCAATGTTTTGTCATCATTTTGGAAGCAAACTAGCAACACAAACACTAGGTTGTTCAAGTTCATGGGCGTCGTTCCCTCGTTGGTGACAGTGTCGCTGCTCTCCACATGACTCTTGGGGCTCACGATGTAGACACCAACAGACATGTAACTATATGTCATTGTTTCTCACATATGTTACTATGGCAATGAACTTTTGTTTGAGCCGCCGCTAGAGTATGTTTCAACCAACATTAAAGTATGCTTCAAACAATGTTGTGTTGCTTATCTTAGCAAATTGTACTGACATTTTGATTCTTTTGGAGAATTTTATTTTTGACCTATGTTGGTGTGTGCTTCATGACATCTCTTTTCATGGGTGCTATCATTGTACATACATTTTGCTGCACTGTTTCTGGACGTGCTTGTTAGTTTCTCATACAATCAGGATGATATTACTATGAATATGAGTGGTGGCTAAATTGTTGATGATGGACTGGACAAGACACAAAAGTGAAACATACTATCGTAATATTATTTTTGCCTACAGAGTTGTAAATTGTTGTTCACATCAGATGAAATTTGTTTCGATGCTTCGTGCTTCTCTCTGTGCTCCGAGTGAACGTGATCAAACTTGTGTACTCTTTGTATTTCATACGGTCTCACCGAGTGCACCAGGTGCCCCATGACAAATTTTCTGACATCCATTCGGTTTGTCTGAAATAAATCTCTATCACTGACCTTGTTTTGGCTCTACAGGTCGCATACGACCTCGGATTAAGACGATTTTTATATCAAAATCAACCGTTTAAACGAGATGAAGATTTTTCATGTTGATAATTTTTATTTGAGGCCATCTTAATAACGTTTTGTGTCCCTGACACTTGTCGTCCTCCTGAAGGCCAACGGGCCCTCTTCAGCCAACCGCAGGCCGACAGGTGACTCTTCGGCCACACGCGGACCGACAGGCCCACTTTGCCCTCCCACAGGCTGACAGGTCCCCCGTCGGGCCACCAGAGGCTGACGGAGTGTTAGTTTTGATGATTTTTAAAAATTTACATATGCTTTTTGAATTTATTAAAAAATACATAGTAGTTTAAAAAATACATAGTAGCGAGACACGACTCCACCGAGGTACGCTCGAGCGACGACGAAGGCAGCAGCACGCCGCTGCTCACCCTCACCGGCATGCGCGGCGACAGCGCGAGTATGACGTCCACGCCGTGCCGCGGCCTCACGCTCCTGCACGACCCCGACAGCGGGTTCCACGTCCTGAACGCCGCCACGCGCGCGGTCACCATGCTGCCGCCGTGCCAAGACAAGATCCTTCGTTCAACCACGGCAGGCCTCGGGTTCGACGGCAAGACCAAGGAGTGCAAGGTCGTGCGGCTGTTCCCCGGCGACGGCGAGACACCCAGGGAAGCATTCACCAGGGGCAGGTGCGAGGTGTACACCCTTGGTGGAGATTTCTGGAGGTCCATCTCTGTCGAATCCGTGCCAAGCAAGTTCGCCGGGGCCGCGCTGTCCGGGGCCGTGTGCCACAATCTAGCGCCGGTGTACGCCGACGGGTTCCTGCACTGGCTCATCCACCCAAGGTTTCATTTCGCGACGAGGCCGGCAGCAGCGGTGCTGTCTTTCTCCGTCGCGGACGAGACGTTCAGCTGGGTCCGGCCGCCGCCCTTCGACTGGGAAGGGGCGCACCTGACGGAGCTTGACGGCAGGCTGTGCATGGTCCGGGAGGACCACCCTCGTGTCTCTGTTCTCATCTGGCTGGAGGTCTGGAAGCTCGGGGCAGATGACGGTGGCTGGTCGCTGGAGCACCGCGTCGACTGGCTGCGGCTTGTTCGTAACACAGGATATCTGCATGTTGTGCCGCGGTATGTCAGAGTTGTTGGCAAACAAGGGAAGAAGGTGGTCCTTGCCACGTCCTTTGGCAGGGTTTTCGCCTATGATCCCATGTATCAAACCCTAGAACTAATCCTTCAACTCGAAGGGATTCCTCGTGTTGATGTTGAGCGACCTGTGACGACAATCTCTTTGTTTAAAGAGAGGCTTACTCCGGTGCAGAGGCATAGTGCTAAACAACAATGAAGAGTGTACAATATGAACAATCAACAAATGAACGTGTTGCCTATATATACCACGCCGGGCGGGGCGACACGGGAGGCGATGGTGATCTAGTTTCTGAGCTCTACACTACAGGAAAAAAATTTGTTTTACCGTGTGATAAGTCATAAGCCGAGTGCTTTTTTTGAACACTCGGCTTATCGGCATATAAGCCGTGTTCCATATAAAAAACACCCGATAACAACAAAGCATTCGGCTTATGCTAACAGTGTTATTACTTATTACTCCTTCTGTAAACTAATATAAGAGTGTTTAAATTACTAAAGTAGTGTTCTAAATGCTTTTATATTAGTTTACGAAACGAGTAGTATTTTTAAACATAGTATAGGGTTTACATTTCTCATGTAAACAGCTGGTTAGACTTAGTATAAGATTGGAACATTAACATTTCTGTCCCTAACTCGAACCATCTACTTAAATTCGTCTTTAATTTCGATGCACGTTCAAACTTAACCTTTTGTCGTCGCGTAGCAGTCATTTTTGCACGCGTAGCGGTCGGTTTTACGCGCGAGCAGTCAGTTGCTTCATCAAACGGTGCAATGTTTTAGCGTGTCAGCGTGCCGTTTCAGCAAGCGTGCTAAAAATACACACACGCTCATATTTTAATCATAGTTCATAGACAGAAACTACTCCTCATCGATAGTTCATAGATAAAAACATAGTTTATACATAATAAAAACTACTCCTCGTTGTCTTCCTGCGACACGCTGGTGTCCGACTCCTCCGTCGTGATGAAAGCGCCAGCCCATCATTCATCGTCGGGGTCCCAAGTCGACGATTCCTTGAGCTCGATGCTGAAGATCGCGGCCTACTCCCGCCCTCCTCTCGGCCCTCCTTTGCCACGCAAACATGCCATGCTCGTCCATCTCAGCGATGCCGAGGCGGGCCTCCCGCCTCCGGTTCTCGCGACAATCCTCGTCGGTGACAATCCGCAGGGGAGGCGCGAGCCTCTGCGCCGACTCTTGGGTCATCACCTCGAGTAAATTCATCTCCCTACGAGGCCATCGGAGGCGCCATGCCGCCGCGACGTGCGCGCGGGGCGGCGTCTTCGGGGTTGTCGAACATGCCGAGACCGAGGCGCAACTGGCCGGAGCAGATCTTGGTGGACAAGGCACCGGAGGGGCGCGCGCGGACGCTGCGGTAGCCCGAGCTTCCCCAGCGGCACGACGGCATGGTGACATGGCAGTAGCGAGGCGAGAAGGAAGAACGGCGGAGAGGGAGCGTGGCGAGGCAGAGCCGTGGAAAGGGCGCGTGGCGAGGAAGAGCGATGGAGAGGGCGCGTGGAGTGATGCTGGATTTATATAGCGCGCGTCGACACGAGCAAAAAATATCGCCCGCGCTCCGTTTTTTCTACGCCCGTGCCCTTTTTTTTTACACGCCACTTTTTGCCGCGCCCGCTGGAGTGCGCCGCACGGACGCTCGTGCGCTAAAATCGCTATTTTCCGCGTGCGCGCTTTATTTGCCGTGTCTATTGGAGATGTTTTTATAAAATGTCTTTTCGTGTCGTTACTATCCAGTCTAGGCGTTTGCTGGACATTTTCGCCACTCGACATGCTTACCTTATGGCCTAGGAAAGCCCAACCAGGCCGACCCATTAGCAGGTCATCTTCTTCCTCTATGAGGCCGAGGGCGTGTTGCCGGAATTTCCTATTCGTCGCCAGCTGCGGCAAATAGTCGCCGCTTCGCACAGGGGGTGCGAGCGACCGACTGGGTTTGGGCCGGCCCTTTCAAACTTTCATCGATTCCGGTTTTGGGAAGAGGTTTTCAGTCGGGTTTTTCCGGTTTTTATAAACCTCTTTTATTTAATTTTTCTGTTTTTTTGTTTCTGTTTTTTTTTTGTTTCTGCTTCAAAATTGTTTTAAATTTTCAATAATTGTTTCGAAAGTTAAAAAAAAAATTAGAATTTGAAAAAGTGTTCCGAAACTTGAAAAAATGTTCCGGAATTTGAAAAATGTACCGGATATTTAAAAGAATTTCCGGAATTTGTAAAGTGTTATGGAATTTGAAAAATGTTCTGGAATTTTAAAAATGTTACGGAATTTGAAAAAAATGCTCCTTATTTGAAAAAATGTTTCAGAATTTGAAACTTTTCCGGAATTTTAAAAATGTTCCAAAATTTGAAAAACGATTTTGCACATATTTTATAAAAATGTCCCCATTTAAAAAATATTGTTCTCATAATCCAAAAAATGTTTGTGCTTGAGAACTGTGTTTGCACATTCAAATTTGTTTGGGATTTTTTAAAATTGTTCTCCTTTTCAAAATTTTGTTCTCAAGATTCATAAAATGTTCACGCTTCCAAATTTATTCACATTTTTAAAAAAATGTTTTTAAATTCGAAAAATGTTTTTGCTTTAAATAAAAAAACAAAGGAAAAAGAAAAAAAGAAACAAACAAATGAAAATAACAATGAAGGAAAAAGGTAACAGAAAAAAGAAATAAAACTGGGCTGGCCCACTAGGGGCGCCCCCCCCCCCCCCCATGCGGCGCTGGAGCTCCCTGTCGCAATGAGCGGCAGGTAGGAGCTCCCCGTGTTGCCCTCACACGTGCACCCTAGCGCCGCCGCTCATGTGGCCAACAAGGGCGGGCAGCCGCACTGCCATGTCTGCAAGCCTCATCATCAAATGAAGCATCACCACGTTGTCGAAAGATCGTGACCTCGGGTGCCTTGCAACTCCGCCAATGACACCATCTCCGCTGCTTCTGCCCGTCGGCTGTCGTCTTTGATTCGGCGTCGTGCAAGGTCCTCGGTGCCCCCTTACCGTCCAAGAGATCCATATGGTGTTGCGGATCTTCCAGACACGTCGTTAATATGATCTCTTCTTCATCCAGCAACCTCCCCACGACACCTCGCGCCAGGGGCCATAGGCGAGGTCCATGTGCTCGCCATCGGCCCTCCCAGCCCCTTCGTCCATTCTAGAATGTTCGACGTGATGCGCTGAAACCGATGCACCTCTATCTCGTCTTCCTCATGCTTTCTAGCCTCCTGCCACCTAGCTTTGAC
Organism: Hordeum vulgare subsp. vulgare; assembly: GCF_904849725.1. Lineage (NCBI taxonomy): Eukaryota > Viridiplantae > Streptophyta > Magnoliopsida > Poales > Poaceae > Hordeum > Hordeum vulgare. The sequence continues at coordinate 19,909,450 of NC_058523.1, forward strand.
CGCCGCCGCCGTTGGCCTCGGCCAATCCCAACACTCATGGCGTTCCCGCTCGCCCTACCACCTCCATTCAACGTGGAGCAATCCCAGGAGCACGTAGGATGATTTCAGCGGTAGTTTTGTCGTTGGAAGAGAGCTCCCCCACCATTTGTCGTGGCATATGCACGCCGGTGGTTATTACAAATGTGCCCCACTAGTTAGATTAGCACTAATCCTATCAATTGGGATACAATTTTTCTTTATTTTTCTAGTGGGTTCTACGTGTAAGTGACACGTGGAAAGGGGGTAAAAATGTTCAGCAAATACATAGAAAACGGTCAAAGCCCTTTGACTAAACGACAACAACATGAAAGGGCACTTTTATAAGTGCATTTGATGGTAGATGAGCAAATTTGATCATGCTTCTAAATTAAGGACAAATACGAGTATTGGTCGAGTTAGAAACACAGATGTAAAAGACCCTGTAATATTTGTGTTAAATTGTGGTCCAAATTCTACCGTATTGGACTAGACGTAGTACAATCGGTGTGGGCCTTTGCGTTGGTACCGACGCGTACGAGTACAACTCGTTTACTTGTCCTCCAAGGACTCTTATGTATTGCCCCTCATATATACTCCATGTAGTCGCACCTAAAGACGTCCTGTCGTCTCGTGCTTGTAATACTCCACCCTCATAGTGATTGCGCCTTCGTGCGTCCGTGGTTTTTTCCCGCAAGGGTTTTCATGTAAAAATCCGTGTCTCTCGTGTCTCGTTGATCTCGTTTTATCTAACAATTTGTATACAAACAACTTCTTATTTCTTTGGCGGGGAGGCATACAAACAGGCAGGGCATGTCCATGCTTAGTACACTGGGTGCCGACAAAAGCGACACACACACCAGGATAAGAGCTCTTGATCGTCGCACACGAACCAGTCGTACGTCTCCCCGCACACATGCCCGCTTGGCGTGTGGCGACCAAATCCACCGGACGTGTCACCATCGACGATCGGTGAGCAAGTATGCACGCATGTGCAGCATGCACCGAGTGGTGCTCCACATTCACTATATGGCGATCTGATTTCTTAACGACGCGACACGGTCGCACGGTCTTTAAAACGCAATTACGACCGTCAACGGCGAGCACAAAACCAGTGATGTTGACGATGTCAGGCCCTCGCACTTGGGTTGGTCGCTGGCTGGAGGAAGATGCGATGGAGGTGTCAACTTGGCTTGCCGCACCAACTGAACTGGGCTCAATATGCTGGCGCTGACTCGGCTGGATGCGTCTCTTAATCCGCACCAGGATGAGCGCCCCGGCGACTGGTTCACAAAATTCCGTCACCGTAACTGTTTTCTGGGTCCCAGCTGAGGCGTTGGCTTGGTATTTGGGCTTTGGGGTTGTACGCAAAATCATTAGGACCGCAATAGTCATCCACTGTTTGTCGCCAAGGATGACATTTCCAAACGACGTGATTAGGAAGGTTTTTTAGCAAAGTATAATTGAAGTCGCTCACATACACGAGCATATATACAATAATCATCTCTATGAACGTACGGACGTACATCACATCCCGATAAACATTTTTGAGGGAATGGGCTGACACATTATCTTAGATTGACAAAATCATCACATATGTCTTCGTTTAGGGGTAGGGAAGGTGGCAGTTTCTTCGATGCATATGAAGAACGATGTCTGACAAAGTAGAGAAAACGCCACCAACTCAAAGTCAAGCAAGAGTACACCATATCTGAAAGGATGCATTATTTGAACCCAACGACTAGGTACGAGATAATGCCTCCTTGAGGGGCCTTCGGACACCGTTACACAGCGCACACTAAGGATTGGCCGGAGAGAGCCAGCTACCCCCTCTCTCTCTCCCTGTCATGGAACGCCGATCCTGCCTGCGAAAGCGGGACCAAGAACACTGAAACAAGGTCACATGTAAAAGGTATGAGACAATGAGACCGCCCCATGCCAGGGTAAAATGAGATCACATGTAAAAGGTGCTCCCTCCGTTCAATAATATAAGATGTGTCCCATATTGTGGAGCGGAGGAAGTAGGAGACAAACCAGTCCTGCCGATGCTGTCAAAGAAGCTTCATATCATGATCATAGCAAGCCCAAAGACGACAACAGGCTCCTACTTGGCAGGTACTTGAGCTTGATGACAACGCCGTCAAAAGGGTGACAGAGCAACATTCCAGCACCGCCGAGTTCAAAATGATGGACTAGAGTTTTCACGCTGAGTCTTGTCACAGGGAGGAATACCACAATGACACCCTCAAAAGGGGTGCAACACCCACACGTGTCGTCAACACCCGCGTTGAAGCGCGGATCTTTCGTCCGGACTCCCACATGCACCACACCGTGTATCAAGTTCGCCACCCAAATGCCAGGGAAGGGCCGCCCCCATCAGATCGAGGCCTCCAAATTAAGACCAGGGTAGCTCCATCGCCGAAGCACGGGCAACAACCAGATGGTCATCGGCGACACTTCCGCCCCCCAGATGGCCATTGGAGGAGCTCTTTGGTTCATTGCAGGAGCCAAACTTTTATGTTTGCATGAAAAAAAATCCATGTGATGTGACATGTCCAGAACCTCGAGAGTGAAAACAATAAGCACATGTGCTGTGGCATGTTCCAAACCACTTCCTTGTAATTGATCAAGATGGCAAGTCTCTGCTTCCGCTAAAATAAAGGCAAGTCTTGGACGTTGTCGTTTCATTATCAACAACAGGACGGAAGGGGCGGCCGGAGGGAGGAGTGGAACAACTCAAACATAAGAAAACAAAATTTTACCTAACCGGCCGGTGTGAATACTACTTCGATCGTTTTTCAATTTTCAGGGAGACGCGAGCTTCATATGGTTAGGGGTCAACAATAACTAAACTATAATCTACCACACGACTTTCTCAAACATCATAAAATATTTCGTAATGGCTGTAGTGGTGTAAGATTGAGTATTATTAGTAGTAAGTTTCTTTGTATTTTCACCGTTCAAAAATAAGTGTCTCAACTTAATATAATTTTATATTAAAACTATTATAAAATTAAAACACTTATATTGAGACAGAAGGAGTAGTACTATATAAAATAAGAAATCCGTGCGGTTTGAACTTTGAACCGTTCTCGCGCCATTAATAATAGGCTCCACCAGCCAGCCACCGAGACCCAGTGGAAGTAGCATATTATCGTCGACACGGCGGCTCACCTACCCCTACTCCTGCTGGATCACATGCCGGCCGCCCGCGCCATGGAGAGCTAGCCCGCGACCGACGACGCACCCGTTATATAAACCCTAATCAGCGCGGTTGTTGTGGTAGTGTCTGTGAGAGTGGGGGCAGAGATAGGAGGCTGCAGGCGTCACGATATAATCTATCTATCAGATCAGACGCGGTATGCAGAGAGCGACCATGAAGAAGCACACCATCCAGGTGCCGTCGCCGCGGCCGTACATCCTCCTCGACGCCGGCGAGGACCTGGAGCAAGGCGTCGCCGTGCGCGCCCCGCTCCTCCGCCAGGTACGCACGCGCGCGACGCCCCCGCCGTGGGCTTGCTAGCTAGCTGCGTCGTCGTGCATCCTCAGTGTCCATCCCTGATTCTTAGCTTGGTTGCATGTGCGTTCAGAATTCAGGGTAGGATCATATTTTTCTTAGCTCGATTACTTCGATGGATCGATCGATTTGTCAACTTGTCAGCATCGTCGTGAGATTTGGATACGTTTGTATGACTGGTTCAATCCATGACTGTCAATGCCGTGCGGCGGAATTTAATTGGTATGCATTTTTTTACTGGCCATGAGGCCGGAAGAGTTGCTTGCAGCTTTCATGGACAGTTGTGGCGGGCACAGACAAACTTCCCCATTGCTACGTCGAGCTGTTGTGGCGGGCACTAACCTCCCTGAGCCACTAAAAGAACTCTACCAGCGGCGGACAACATGCCCGTCACCGTTGAGATGTTTGCCTAGCCCTGAGCCACTAAAAGAATTCTACCAGCGGCGGACGACATGCCCGCCACCGTTGAGATGTTGGCCGTGTCGGACAGACCCTGAAAGCATTGTTCATCGACACTTAGCGTTCGTCACTGTTGGTCATTCCTGGAGTTGTGATGTCGACGTCACTGAGACCGAAACAAGAAACTAGAGTTTTCACCCGCAGCCCTGCCCCCTCCCCCGGAGAAGTACCACAACGACGCCAACAAGAGGGATGTGACACCACATATGTCGTCGGCATCGGCATCGAAACATCGCACACCAGCCCCGCACTATGCCGAGGTACCAAGGTCGCCACACCAGCCGGGAGTTAAGGGGGGGGGGGGGGGCACCGGATCAGGGGTTCCAGAGCAAGACTAGGGAACCACCATCACCGAAGCACCGAAAACATCCGGCTGGTTATCGGCGACACAAGTGCCCCCACAATGATCATCGTCAGCAAAACCAAGGAGGAGGTTGCTCTTTAGTCCATTGCGGCTCGCACAGTTTTGAGTTTTGTAATGTCGAGAGAGTGAAAAAATATGACAAGTTTTCTCTCCTGTGAAAAAAAATGGACGATGTTTGCAAACAGTCATAGTGTGACGGACGTATTTTGTCATCATACGTCCAACACTAACACTCAAACTGCCAGCAATCATCCGAACCACGAGGTCTAGACGTGTTTTGGCATTCAACGTTGGTCTATGTCGGTTCGCGGGTCAATCTAAAAGTGTTTTTGTTTCTACAAACCAGAGAAAGAGAGGTGGTGCTTTGATGGCGTTCGGATCGCTGCCATGTTAACATCTGGCAAGTGTGGCCCACCTAAAACCCTCCTCCCTCGCCCGCGTACTTTCCCACCTAACGCCAGGTACCCACATTGATAACGGCCCAGAATGAACACGACCTCTCGCAGTTGGTATTGAAGCGACGCATCGGTTGAGAGAGCGCCGCACGCTGCACTCCGGGCTGAACACGTCTCCTCGCCGTATTCAAACGGCTAGACTATCTGCCTACCTCCATTAAACCTGCGTGTGTCCCGAGAAATCTACTTCAGCCACACATCTGTTCGCGAGCCGGTGGGCACTAAACACAACGTCTCTTGGCTCCTCGCATTTGTCCGCTATTTAAACGAGGTCACACGTTGGGCAAGAACCGCACCACAGCTTCACTCCCCATCTTCTTCTTGCACCATATTATTCACACTCTCCATGGCATCCGACAAGCATGAAGAGGAATTCTCTGCATAAAAGCCGGTTGGGTAGCCCGTCAGGTACGAGCCAGGCAACTCGCTGGTCCACCTCCCTCGTCGCTCTAGGCTATCACTAGCATGGGCAAGGCTGCAGGCTGGCGCGCGGAGGAGATGTGGCTGCTCCAAGCTAGCTCGTGGTTCAGCAACTCGCCGCTCCAAGCTAGCTCATAGTTTAGCAACTCGTCGTTCCAAGCCAGGTCGTGGAGGAGTGGTGAGTTGCTTCAGGCCGGCACGTGCGGGAGCACGGCGACACAGGCATCGTGGCTACCGTGGACGAGAACATGTTGTACTGCTCCCCCCATGCCATCTGACCTTGGATCGACAACGGTGGCGGCATCGAGGGGCTGATGGACGGGTCGGTGGCATGTGTGGTCTGGCCTCCAGTTAGATCTGATCTGGCCGATGCAGGTGGCCCGCTGCACGACGACATAGATCGGTGCCGGCCAATGCATACGATGCTAGATGGGCGTTTGTTGAGCGGATGTGGGTGAAAACCTCGCGCACGTCTAGTTGCCAAAACCGGCAATGGCAACGCTCTTCTGTGTCATTCCCTTCTTCATGGCATTGTCGTGGAGAAACTCCAGACTTCTAGCCTCTATCTCCGACGGATATTGTAGATCAATTGATTGGATGATGGCGGCACTCTTATCGTTACCCCCTTGGGGCATCATTTTTGGAGATGTGCATAGCCTCGATGGACCAGTGGATGGCTTCTGCAGTGGAGCGCCGGCTCCTGTGACGTATCAAGGGCGTCGAGTCTCGGTAGCGTGGTGCTACAGGGTCTCGGTGACGCACACGTCATGATGGACGTGCGTAGAAGGGTGGCATTGTCTGACGTCGTGGTGGCGTCGACGGCATGCCTGACAAGGGTGATGCGTCAGTACCTACTCCAGAGATGGATCGATGAGAAACGGTTGTGACGGCCCTTGCAGCGTGCGCATGTGATGCCCGCAGAGAGTGTGTTCGACTGGTCTATGATCCAGACCCAACAATTCGTCTTGGTTGGGTCCTCCGACTTTAGGTATTATGCTTGGTGCGAGGTTTGCGTATACACGATCCCGACAATCTGCAACCCTTCATCAAATGGATAGGAGTAGCAACAAATCTTTTACTAGATGGTGGGTTCATACACATTAAAGTATTGTTGTAAGGTCCTGTTGAATAATTAAAAAAAAAACGTGTATAGTCTATATGATGGGTTCAAACCGGGTAAAAAAGAATAAAAAGATAGGGTATTACGCTACACATAGATCAGTCACGGTTTAGAAGACGTGCATGAAATTTTTTTAGGATCTAGATGATTATTGATTGGCTGTGAAATAAATTAAACATAACATTCACACTACGCATGTATATAGAAGTACTAATTAGCTGTTAGAAGTAAATGCAACGCGCCGTGATGGAGGTAATATTATACGTACTCCCTCCGTTCCTAAATATAAGTCTTTTAAGATATTTCATTAGAAGTCTACATACGGAGCAAAATGAATAAATCTACACTCTAAAATATGTCTATATACATCCGTATGTAGTTCACTCATGAAATTTTTTAAAGACTTATATTTAGGAACGGGAGTACTATTTTTCGAGTATAATAACAGTCCGTGCGTTTGAAGCGTTCTGGCGCCATTAATTAGGAGCCACTAGCCAACTACCCAGAGTCCCAGACCCAGTGGCGCTAGTATACTACCGGCGAGACGGCTACTCACCTACCCCTTCTCGATCACATGCTGGCTGCCCCGCGCCATGGAGAGCTAGCTAGCTTGCCCGGCCTCGCAACCGCCAACCGCTGTATATATAACCGGCGTGGTTGTTGCGTGTCCTCCGTGAGAGAGAAGAAGAGTCGGGCGCCACAGTACTCCACCAGACGCGACATCTGCTGAGAGCAACGATGAAGAAGCACAGCATCCAAGTGCCGTCGCCGCGGCCGTACGTCGTCCTCGACGCCGGCGAGGACCGGGACCGGGAGCGCGGCTTCGCCGTGCGCGCGCCCCTCCTGCGCCAGGTACGCACGCACGCACGCACTCGATCGACTCCCGGTCGACGCCGTACGTCGGCTTCTTAGCTCTACGCATCGTCCATCTCGAACTCTCGACCCCTTCTTCTTAACTAGCTTGCATCTACAAACACGGCGTCGATCGCCGCCCGTTTCCGCCGTTACGATCTTCATGCATGGATGGATCGACGCCGTGTTTGTAGATGCATGAAGATCAAAACGCCCCCGGTTGTTTCGGCGTTTTGATCTTCATGCATGGATGGATGGATCCATGGTCAACTTCCCAAATCCCAAATCATCGTGAGGTTGAGGTTGGGGATAGGTTTATGAGACTAGTTCAATCGGCGGATGTCAATGGCGTGCGTCGGCATTTAGTTATGTATATTATGCACATTTTTTTTACTGCCAGGAAGCGGGCAGTTGAGATGTGGCAACCATGGACCGAGTCTAAGCTCATCACCATCAAGCTTGACTATGCCCCATACATACTTATTGAACACAAAGTTGCTAGGATAATTAACGGGCTTGATGCATGGTTGCATCATTAGATAGTTGGTGGAGGCATCAATGTTGGTTCGTTTGATCGGACAGTGGCAGCAGCTAGAAAACAAGCACAAACAAGTACAGAAAACGGGTAGCGCCACGCAGTCGCGGGCATGATCAGTCCAAAAGCTGACAGTTTGGTCTCCATTAAACTACATGGATCATGGCCGGCGGCTAATGCTCTGTGCGATTTGGCTCTACTTTCAACCATACCCTATGCTTCCCTATTAATATCATGATCTTGCCAATTAACACGTACGTGGTCCACAGGAAAAGATTCCTCCCGCTAATTTTACAAATTGTGCAATTTTTCCAGTGTGTCACGCCATTGTTCATGTGTTGTTGCTTGGATTCGGCTTTCTCACTCCGTTTCTTCTTGGAACCATGGGCAGCTCACCTACCGTTCGTCTCCATCGTTCAAGAGATCCAAGAGCAGCCTCACCTCCCCCTCCTTAGCGGCGTCGCCCTCCTTCTCGGCGTCCCCTTCCTTCTCCTACTTGGCGTCCCCCAGGCCCAGGGTCCTGCCTTCTCCGAGGATCAATGAAAACGAGGCCCTGCTCGCCATCTCCTCGCCGACGATCGAAGAGGAGGCCACCTCGCTACCGCCCCTTCTCGACGACCACAACAGACCCAGCAGCAAGGCGCCATTCGTAGTGCTAGGTGAGCTCGATCCATGCCTCCTTGAGCCCATGTCTACTCTATAATGAATAATGTAATAACTAACGACGATGGTGGTGGTGGTGCAGGGTTCGAGTGCCTGGAGAGCACGGCGTTCAACGGCATCTCGACGAACCTGGTGGTGTACCTGGAGACGGTGCTGCATGGGAGCAACCTGGGCAGCGCCTCCAGCGTCACCACCTGGATCGGCACCAGCTACCTGACGCCCATCTTCGGCGCCATAGTCGCCGACACCTACTGGGGCAACTACAACACCATCCTCGTCTCGCTCGCCTTCTACCTCCTCGGCATGATCCTCGTCACCTCCTCGGCATTCCTGCCCCCGGTCGCCGCCGTTGGAGCGGCCACCGGTTTCTTCAGCACTAAGACGCTGGCGTTCGTGGGGCTCTATCTGGTGGCCATCGGGAGCGGCGGGGTCCGGTCCTCGCTGCTGCCGTTCGGCGCAGAGCAGTTTGATGACACGGTGGTGGCTGACCGGGAGGGCAAGGCGGCCTTCTTCAGCCTCTTCTACCTCTGCGTCGACTTCGGGCCCATCGTCTCCGGCCTGCTCATCGTCTACATCCAGCAGAACGTCAGCTGGGCGCTCGGGTTCGGGATCGCCACCGCCTGCATCGCCGCCGCCTACGCCGCCTTCCTGCTCGCCACGCCCATGTACAAGCGCACCATGCCCACCGGCTCGCCGCTCAAGAGCCTCTGCCAGGTCGTCGTCGCCGCATGCAGGAAGGTCAGCCTCTGCCCGCCCGCCGACGCCGGCCTGCTCCACGAGGCCAGCGACAAGGACGACGAGTCCCAGCCCAGGATCGCGCACACCGGCGAGTTCAGGTTCTTCGACAAGGCGGCCATCTACTCGGAGCTGGACCTGGCCGAGAGGATCGACGGCGGGGAGCCGGGCTCGTCGTGGAAGCTCTGCACGGTCACGCAGGTCGAGGAGCTCAAGATCCTCCTCCGGCTCCTGCCGGTCTGGACGACCAGCATCATCGTCTCCGTGGCATACTCCCAGATGAACACCACCTTCATCCAACAGGGCAGCGCCATGGACATCAACGTCCTGTCCCTGTCCATCCCGGCGGCGTCGCTGGGGTCCTTCGAGGTGCTCTGCGTGCTCACCTGGGTGCTCCTCTACGGCAGGGTCATCGTGCCGGCGCTGAGCAGGTTCTCCTCGCGATCGGGCGGCGGGGAGCCGTCGCAGCTGCAGCGGATGGGCGCCGGGCGCGTCCTGATGGCGATCTCCATGGCGTTCGCGGCGGTGGTGGAGACGAGCCGGCTCGGCAGCGCGGCGCGCGGCGAGCAGATCAGCATCGCGTGGCAGCTGCCGCAGTACTTCTTCCTGGCCGGCGGGGAGGTCTTCTGCTACATCGCGCAGCTGGAGTTCTTCTACAACGAGGCGCCAGACACCATGAAGAGCATGTGCACCTCGCTGGCGCTGCTGACCATCGCGCTGGGAAGCTACCTGAGCTCCTTCATATACGCCGTGATCGCGCTGCTCACGGCGACGGCCGACAGCCCGGGGTGGATCGCCGACGACCTCAACGAGGGGCACCTCGACTACTTCTTCTGGATCATGGCCGCCATCTCCATCATCAACTTCTTCGTGTACAGCGCGTTCGCCAGGAACTACAAGCTCAAGACGGTCCTCTCGTGATCTCTGTCTGTATGCTCTGCTTTTTGGTCGTTTCTATACTTGAAATGTTTGATTACACGCCGCACAATGGCGAGTGTATATTGTCTTGTATCCAAGCATCATGTACATATATACAGGAAACATATACTTATAATTAAGCTCAAGGGCATTTACGGGATGAGTTTGTGTGTATCTAGGCAGTGCTCGAAATCCAAGTAGAAGAAATACTCAATGCATTGTAATTCCGGAACTGAAGTAATTAACTTCATCAGAGTCCAGACTTCGGTTTGTTTTTTAACCTCTTGCATCCAACTGTTCTGGTTCTGTCCCATGACAATTGGCAAAGTTCATCATGCCATGAATTGGACCAAGTTTTGGATTATGGATAGATTCTTTTTCCGAGAGGCACAGAGACTTTTGATTTCCACGGCAAAATGTTAACGGTTGAACATCAGATGGGAGAGGGATGGCGAGCGACCGTTATTTTCTGCCAACTTTACAAGGTAGGAGATGGCAAATCCAGGCAAAATTCATTCAAATTCTAACTTTGGTTCTTTTTTGCGCTACCGTAATTTGGGGCTACCGGACTGTAACTGAATTACCGCCTAGAAATCAAAACCTTGCATTTGACCACATGTGGCCAAGAAGTGATATTTTTTTAATAAAGGGCACTTATTGTCTTGACTCAAAATCCACATCAAGGGACAAAAGAAATTAAATATCTATATCTATTAATAGAAAAAAGAAAACAATATGTATCCACGGATGGATCCTAAAGGAACGATCCGCTGCCTTGTCCAGCTAACATGTGCCTCACCACGAACCAACAACTTGCACATGCTTCTTCCTTATCCTTTTATATGGATAAACAACACAAGCCACATGTAGTCGCACTAGCAACACAGCGGGATGGTCTCCCGACTTGCCGTGAGCAATGATTATTTTCTTGCAACATCCTTCTTGTTGCAAGAAAATTTTCTGCAACATTAATTATGTTTTAAAACTAGTCTATTGAAAAAACTGCAACATTAGCTTTGTTGCAAAAAATAATCTGCAACAATATATGCATTGCAAAAGTTCTGCAACACGAACTCTGTTGCAAACGTCCGAATGGTAGGTATTTCTGCAACGCGATCTTTGTTGCAGAAAATACTCTATACCTGTCGTAAATACAATTATATAGATATTTTCACAACACAGTCTTTGTTTCTGAAACATAGGCATTGTTTCAAAAAAAAAACAGTTCGACCGTAGCACAACAAGACTCGTGTTGCAATGTGCCGAGCGCAACACGAGCCTTGTTGCAAAGCTCATTGAAAGAAGATCGGACGGTTGACGAGCTTACGATCCTACGGTTATCAAGGTGGTGGATGTTTTCTAAACATCACCCGACGGATGCGTAGCAGCCCCTTAAAAAAATAGATATTCTTTATCTGTCGTACTTTTTTTTTGGAAACCCCCCTCAAGTTTCTGGTAATCAACACGCAGTACATATTAATTGATTTTTTAAAAATTCATATATTTTTAATGCTAACTCCAAATTTAACATGTTATATATGAAATTTGATTAGAAAAATATGTAGAATCTGAATATGATATTATTTTACGTGTTAACCATTTAAAAAATGCTATTTACGGTGAAACCTTAATCAATAGCGCATGATCAGTCTTTCCTTCATATCGGTGCGGATTCGAATTGAAAATAAACACTTTGGCAAAACTAGTCTGGAGGACAAACACAATATCTATAATCACGCATACACTCCTCGTCAAAACCTCATACAAAAAATAGATTTACCATTTTATGTCGAGAGGGAGACACACCTTAAAATTGACAACATTCAAACATGTTGTGATGGTGTGAACACTAAGGTCAGCGTCGATGAGCGTGGGAAGAAGGGTAAATAGAAATATAGATGGGATATCATGTGTTGAAATAAAGGACATGGGCCTATGGACTCATGATTGTTAGATTAGTGAGTGTTTTTCTTACCCGTTGCAACCCATGGGCTCTTTTACTAGTCTAGAATAAAATCAGCAATAATATGAAGTCTAGAAGCTTTCCGGCGGTAAGCAATAAAAGACAAGAGGCTGCACAGCGGCCCCTCGATGCTTCGATTTAGTGCCTATCGGTCGCCACGACCTTATATAGCTCCCAAACCCTCCATGATTTTTAGGCCTGAATTTTTTTGCTACTGCACACCTCCGAAATCCTCGAGGATAGGGGAGAGGCACTTCATGGTCGTCAACAACAAGCAAATGATAGTGGCGACAGAACAAAGCGGAAACGGCGGCATTGCACAACGTGAGCTTGCCAAGACTGCTTTGCACCCGCAGTTGAGCGGCACAAACAACATCAAGGAAGGTAGGTGAAGCTCTCGGAGGAAGCATTCGGGGGGAAACTCGCTCTCGATTACGAATCAATTAGTGAGGCCATGACGGCTTCCTCTGGCGAAGACGAAGAAGAGTGCGAGGAGGGAAGAAATTGGAGCCGGGGGAGCTCTATTGAAAGTAGGAGTAGGCATACTCGAGTTGGCTTATTTGCAGGTGTTTGCCGTTGCGCCATAAGCAGTGTCAAAGGTTGCGCGCGGAAGGCACGATGATGAGCATGTAGATATTTATTGCCTTACACTATGGCGCAGACGGCAGAGGATCCCGAGTGCCACGACGACACAAGTGGGTGAAGGCCATAGAGGCGAGGGTGGACCACGACATCGGCAGCCATGCACTGCGGTGGTTGCGGCGGTGGCGGGTCCCCTTTCCCGCACTTGACGATTTTCCCCATGTCTAACCACCTATCACCTCCTCCGCTCCGCCGTACGTGGATGGCGGCTATCGCCGCCTCACACTCCCTGGTCGTTGCCCAGCCATCCCTCTATGCCATGCATCACCGGTGAACAACTCTGGCGATCGCTTGTACCCGCACTCCAGATAGTGGGGCTGATTGTTCTCCAGCGAGGTCCGGCCTCCCTATCTCGTGTGCTCCGGAAGTATTAAAAAGTGACCGACGCAACAAAAAAATCCATCTATATGGAAAATAGCAAAACCGAACAAAGAACATTCTTTGGGAGTTAAATTTGTTTCATCTCCGTCGTCCAAAGGTAAAGATGTGTGCCTAGTACAAAACCGTACGGACCCCGCGGATTAACCTGCTGCCTCTGTTTTTCTTGACAGCGACACCATCTGTGGATCTGTGGATGATTTGACTAATCCCAGAACATGAGAGCCCATCGTCCACGCACGCAGTCACCATCAACCACGCCGTGTCACACACCCTACGTTTCCTTATCTGAAGTTCTGAACGTCTGAACCCCTTTCCAAACTCAGTCACTGCTCTTGTCATTTTGGATGATCGATCCTCATCTCTCGCACTATAAAAGCATATGGTATATGTCTCTCAAGAAATCATCTGGACATCGCCACAGCCCACAGGATCGGACCGTCAATCAACAAACCATCAACACCTTCAACTCCCGTGCTAGCTAGGTAGGCACGCAACCCACAGAGCAGCAGCATCAATGGCCGCCTGGAGAAGGGAGGAGACGGCCGAAGCATACTACCTCGCCGCCGACGGAGGAAAGAAGGTGCCCAAGGGGTACCTCCCGCTGGCGCTGGTGGGCGAGGATGGGGACGGCGACGAGCGGGTGGTGGTGCGCATCGGGGCGCTCAAGGAGCCGTGCATGGCGGCGCTGCTGGAGATGGCCGCGCAGCAGTTCGGCTACGGCCAGCCCGGCGTCCTCAGGATCCCCTGCGATAGCCGGCAGTTCCAACGGATGGTCAGCGCCATGTGCAGCAAGTGCAAAGCCACGTAGGATAGGCAGTGATGGTCATTAGTTTATTACTGTATATACTGTGCTGTACATCGTAGCAGCAAACAACAAACGGAGATCCGTATAACACATCGACAGCAAATTTGGTCTTTCAGCGAGTTGCTTCTCTGTCTGTATATTACCCCCACGGCCACGGCCGCCCCCGCCTTCTTCCTTATTCGGTTCTCCCGGCGACCCGGCCCGATTCGCCGGCGTGCTCCGTGACGGCAGATAAGACAGAGCAGGGCGCGACCCCGCCGCGCCGAGGAGGAAACGTTGCGCGGCTCTGCCCCGTGACGCCGCAGAGGAGGACACCACCCCACCACAACTATGGCCAAAGTAAGTCCCCCTTATCAATCCGTAGTTTCTACGTATTTCAGTAGCTAACTGAAATTCCACCAGATTGGATGATTCAGAGAGCTCTTCCGTCACTTAAACTTCCCGTGATGATTAGATAATACAGTTGATTACAATACGGAATCATCAATTTACGCAAATCATTTTACTATGCTGTAGTGCTGCATACCAAGCTTAGGTTCAGATAACCACGAACCAGCTTCTAGTTCTAAGCATTGTCAAATCAAGTAGGTACAGGTTACTGGATTTAAAGTTTTCCATGTCTACCCTGATCTTGGCTCGACGTAACGGAACACATATATTTGGTCTTCCAAGTAGATTGTACAGCTCTAGTTTTGTTGGCTCATTTGTTGGCAAAATCGACAAATTTGATCCTTCGGTTCAAAAAATTCACAAACTGGACTACGTTTGAAAAGATTTCACCCGGATGACCCTTTTATGTGACGACCGACGCTTAGACGTCACACTATACTGTGTGACGCCTTAGACGTAGGCGCTACACACCCGGTCACGTTGGCACCGCAGACCCCACCTTCAACAGTGTGACGCCTAAACTTTAGGCGTTGCGCTTGCAGTCCAGTCCAGTGAAGATGGCAGCAGCACCTTTGCAAAAGATCGTGGAGCCGCTTGTTCTTTGCCCAATCTACCGGCATAGAGCTCATGTGATGAAAAAGAAAGAAGGGACATGGTATGTATGCCCTGCCTGCCTTCTCGGTTCCGGCTCTCTAGGCTGCATAGAAAACAGCTGCATCTTGGAAACTAGCATGATTGCCACTCACAAACCTGCAATAAGCCTTGCACACACACACACGCATAGAGAGAGAGAGAAGGGGAGGGAGAGAGAGAGATCACGTCTTTTGCCGTGGTTGCATTCGCCTGGAGGGCCGCCTTTTCCAGACATGACCAGCTTAGATGCAGAGCATTAAACCTGGCTTTGCACTGACCTTTCAACCATTCAAACTACCTTGACCTAAAATAAACTAAAGCATCAAATCATTAACTGAAACCTTCAAGTAGTTTTTGCTACAGCATCGCTCATGGATGAGAAAGAGCATGCATGCATGCATGGATGCATGCAGAGGATGGATCAACAAGTCATTTCTGCACGGCGTCATCGACCATCTCCTACGGCTTTGGCGACGCGACGCATGCAGAGGCAGCCGGTGGTGACTGCACGGCGAGAGGTGTGCGGAACAATCAAGCCCATCCCGACCCGTGCATGGCTCTGTGTCATGGACGGATCGCAAGGGAGCAGGGCATGCGTCCAACCTCATGCACTGCACACGTGAGTGGACGACTGGACGTCAGGGCTCACATCCGTGAAGCTACCAATCTCACCCCATCTCTCTCCTCTCATTTAAACTCGAGCATGCGCATCCTAGCTATCAATCTGCAGAACTGCATGGCGTGTGGGGCGCGCGTATTGCAGCCCAGTCCAGGACTCCAAGGCAGGGCAGTGCGGCGGATCTCCCCGGGCATGCATAGCGAGTTCTGGTGCCAGCGTGGGTGTGGCGCTAGGCGTCACACTTCCGTAAGTGCAACGACTGAGGCTTAGGCGTCACACTGCTGGAGGTGGGGCCTGCAGCGCCAGCGTGGTCGGAGGTGTGGTACTTATGTCTAAGGCGTCACACCGTGTAATGTGGCGTCTATGTGTCGGGCGTCACACAAAAGGGTCAGCCGGATGAAATTATTCCGAACGCAGTTTAGTTTGTGAATTTTTTGGATTCAAGGGTCAAATTTGTCGATTTTGCCTCATTTGTTGCCTTATTTGTTGTTTGTAGATGCATGAACAAGAGCAAACCAACATGTGGTTGGATGGTTGGAGAGACCGTACGGTATCTCCAGCCCATCAGGGTTCAAATTCTGATGCTTGCATTATTGCTGAATTTATTTCAGGATTTCTGGCGATACGCTTTCAGTGGACGAGACGTTCCCGTCGACGACGAGGCGCCTACGGTGACTTTCGTAAATCTCAAAATGACATGCCGGCTCAGTTTTTTGGAGGTGTTCATAGGGATAGTGTAGTGCCCCAAGTGTAAACCTTCCCTATTTGGAACCTATTGCAAGTGGGTCCACCTTGTCAGGGATATGATGATATCATTTGTGCCATGACTTCATGAGATGTCCCTTGTATTTTTTATCCTTGCATGCATGCATGTCATATCATATCTTCCATGTTTCATTGAGACTTGGTGATTGCAAGTGTGGTGGTGATGATGTGGTGTCTTGTGATTTCTTGTGATGTTGGTGCATATGTGTTGTGGTGATTAGAAGTAGTGTTATGATGATAGTTGGTTTGCAAAACCCTTTGGTTACAAAACCCCTCTCTCTCTATTAATCCCCTAGTTAAAATATTTACTTGTTCCTTCCCTGTTTTTAAAATGTCCAAAGTTTAGAGAATATTGTGGGGATGATGGAATGACATATTTGATGTTTTGTTGAGTTGAATAAGGGTGCAAATAAATCCAAAACAGAAACCAAATTGTTGTTTTGCATTTATTCAACTTGCTCCAAAAATTCCCTTTGCATTTTATTCAAATATGTTAAATGTTTTCATGACCAGGGGCATTTTTATTTTGTTTTTATCTCCTGCAGAAAGCCCTGGTCTATTTTTTCTTTCCTCTGGTTTTTCTGTTAATGGGAATTAGCCCAGGCGCTTCTTCCTCTATCTGCCGCCCTAGTGGGCTTCCTCCCACCTAGGCCGGCCCATCCTTCCCTCTCTCACACGCACGGCGCCTTCTTTCTCCCCCTTTCCAGCGAGGCAGAGGACCCCACCTGTCATCCCCTCTCTCCCGTTCCCCTCTATTCCACCGAGAGAGAGCACGCGCACATGGCCGACGGCACGCCCACGCTCCCCCTCACGCTATTTAGCCCCTTGGCGTCCGTGCAGAGACGTTAGGGTTCCTCCCCGACGCCGCTCCGTCCAGATCTCGACCCCCCTCTCTCTCTCGTCGCAGCAAGGTAAGAGGAGGCTCGGATCCGCCATGACCGACGGGTGAAGACCGCCGTCGCCGTCGTTCTGCTACCTCTACTTCCTCGTCGAAGGCTCCAGCAACTCGAGGGTATCTCCAGGAGCCCGTTCCCGCCGCTGGATCGACCTCCCCCGCTCTGATTCCTCTACTTCCCGACGGCGTCTCTCCTCTCACGAGCAGCTTCACCGGCGGCCTTTTTCCTTTACTTCCTCTACGGGGCGCTCCCTCATCGACCCGTACGTGAGGTAGTGCTCCTCCTCCTTGCTCCCTGTCCTAGATCGAGCACCGTAGCAGTAGAGATCATCGGCGAGTTGTCTCTGTCGCCGGAGGCGCTGATCACCGTGGTCACGTCGTTGTAGAGCCCCTCGGGCATAGCTGGGAGTTGGAATGAACTCATGTGGGTGTGGGCTTCCTCCCATCCACGAGCCGGAGAAGGATTTGGCCTGTACCGCCGGCGAGCACCTCCCCTGTTTCGGCCAGCCGTCTGTAGCAGATAAGCAGAGAGGATTCTTCGTCTGTTTCTTTGCGCGTAGTAGTTCAGTAGTCGTAACGTAGCCGAGTGGTATGTGTGTGTGGTGTGCCTGTTGGAGGGCGCGGGTTCGATCCCCCCTCGGCGCTATTTTTGTTTACTGATTTTTCGTGCACAGTAGCAGCAGGGAGCAAGTTAACCCTGCTTGCTTCCTTTCTGTGTCGAGCTTATGGCAGTAATGTTGTGGCGAGGTGTGTTGCAGTGCACCAGGGGCACAGGGGTTCAAATCCCAGGCTGCCCCTTTACTTTTCCTTCTTGCTATATTTTCCCCCTCTTTGCTTGTTGCTATTCTTGTGCCTAAATCCATAGGTGACAATGGCATTTTATTTTTCCCTTTGCTGCTATAGAAGTGCCAAATGATGTTTTGCATGTGTGTGTTCATGTGAGAGATGTATGTGTGTGTGTTTGTGCATACACATGGTGTTAGACACATGTGTAGGTGTGTGGGTGTGGTGCCTCCCTTGTAGGTGATGTAAGTGTAGGTGGTTTGTGTTCTTTTGCTTGTGTGTCTAGTTAGATGGCAGTAGGTATGTGCATGTGTGTGTGAGTGTTGCACACACATGAGGTGTTGCTAGTGTATGTGAGCATGTATGTGTAGCTTTCATATCACTTGCTTGATAGCTTTCCCTTATGTTGTTCTTGGGGTCTTAGAGCTTATGATGAGATTGTGGTGTGATATGTATGTGGTAAAACAGCCCCATATGCAAGTTGTGCACCTCCTCATGTTTAATATGAGAGAGAGCATGAACTGTGTGTGAGTGGGTGACTTAGTGAGAAGTATTGTGTTGTTGATGTGCTTGACACCAACATGGGGTCCAAACCCTCATGTCCATATTGTCTTTGTGCACATGAGCATAGATATGTGATAGTGGTACTAGTGGGAGTTGCAAGAAATGTTGCACTATTCACTATGTTGGATTCTATGCAGTTTTCCTTCCTAGTTTGAGCTCACTTGCTCCAAGCAAGTGCATGTGTTTGATATATGGTTTTCGGGTAGAAAGATCCCATGAATTCATTGGTGAAATCATTTTTGCCATTGGAACATTTTTCTGGAAAAGTCATATTTGCATTTTCTTCTAAGTTTAGAGCTTGATTCCATGAATTGTGATGTGCTCTTGTGTTTGTTTCTTGTTTGTGGTAGTAGAGGGTGACTGTGACAGCCTGATGCCGACGTTCCAGAAGATTCCCCTTTCTTTCCGTTTTCATCGTGTGGATATTTTAATTTGTCGCATCATCATCGCATCATGTGCATCATCAGCATTGCATCGGCATCCCGTTGCCGCCAGTTTTCGAAACTTGCATCCGTCGTTAGTTGCCGGTTCTCGTCGTTGTCCGTTCTGAGACCGACCGCACCCGCACGCGTCCGCGGCATCGTTCGAAACCCTGTTTTTAAAGTGTGCGTAAAACTTTCTCTGATCGGGTTGAGATTTGACGTGCGGTGTTATTTTAATATAGCTAGGCCGCCTGTTGAATTCGTCGCGATCGGAGTCCGTCTGGTACCCGAACGGTCGACAGTAGCGGCACCGTATTCGGTTTACCGTCGGACGTGTCGGTGTTTTAAAAATCGTTGCCGCGCCGCCCGTTCTCCCTCTCGTCTCCGGATATCCCCTCTACACGTCCGCGCACCCATTCCCGCGTCCGGAATCGTCCGAATCTGACCGTACGGTTGGATCCGGATCGGAATTTCGCTAAACCTAGCCCCTCATTTGTCTATATATAGTCCCCGTGTGTATTTTTTGGACAGCCCCCCTTCCACCTCGGGATCCGCGCCCCTAACCCTAGCCTCCCACCTCTCTCTCTCCTCCCAACAGTCGCCGGGCCCGCCGAGCCCGTAACCGGCCCGCCGGGCCCATCTGCGCACCGCCGCCAGCCGCCGCATCCCGTGCTCCGGTGCACCCCGCGCCTCCTGCCCGCAGCCGCGCGCCGCCGGCCTCCCGAGCGCCTCGCCGCCCTCTAGCGCGCCGCCTCGCCGCCCCTCGTGCCTTCCCCGTCGGCCCCGCCTCCGGCCGCCGCTCGCCGGCCTTCGGTTGCAGCCCACCGGAGCACCGCGACGCCTTGGCACCAGCCGGATCCGGCGAGCCGACCACCGCCCGCGCCAGATCTCGCCTCTCGTCGGCCCCGTCTGTTGGAATTATGCCCTAGAGGCAATAATAAATATAGTCATTATTATAATTCCTGTATCAAGATAATCGTTTATTGTCCATGCTATAATTGTACTGAATGAAGACTCATTTACATGTGTGGATACATAGATAAAACACCGTCCCTAGCAAGCCTCTAGTTGGCTAGCCAGTTGATCAAAGATAGTCAGTGTCTTCTGATTATGAACAAAGTGTTGTTGCTTGATAACTGGATCACGTCATTAGGAGAATCACGTGATGGACTAGACCCAAACTAATAGACGTAGCATGTTGATCGTGTCATTTTGTTGCTACTGTTTTCTGCGTGTCAAGTATTTATTCCTATGACCATGAGATCATATAACTCACTGACACCGGAGGAATGCTTTGTGTGTATCAAACGTCGCAACGTAACTGGGTGACTATAAAGATGCTCTACAGGTATCTCCGAAGGTGTTAGTTGAGTTAGTATGGATCAAGACTGGGATTTGTCACTCCGTGTGACGGAGAGGTATCTCGGGGCCCACTCGGTAATACAACATCACACACAAGCCTTGCAAGCAATGTAACTTAGTCTAAGTTGCGGGATCTTGTATTACGGAACGAGTAAAGAGGCTTGTCGGTAAACGAGATTGAAATAGGTATACGGATACTAACGATCGAATCTCGGGCAAGTAACATACCGAAGGACAAAGGGAATGACATACGGGATTATATGAATCCTTGGCACTGAGGTTCAAACGATAAGATCTTCGTAGAATATGTAGGATCCAATATGGGCATCCAGGTCCCGCTATTGGATATTGACCGAGGAGTCTCTCGGGTCATGTCTACATAGTTCTCGAACCCGCAGGGTCTGCACACTTAAGGTTCGACGTTGTTTTATGCGTATTTGAGTTATATGGTTGGTTACCGAATGTTGTTCGGAGTCCCGGATGAGATCACGGACGTCACGAGGGTTTCCGGAATGGTCCGGAAACGAAGATTGATATATAGGATGACCTCATTTGATTACCGGAAGGTTTTCGGAGTTACCGGGAATGTACCGGGAATGACGAATGGGTTCCGGAAGTTCACCGGGGGGGGGGGGGCAACCCACCCCGGGGAAGCCCATAGGCCTTGAGGGTGGCACACCAGCCCTTAGTGGGCTGGTGGGACAGCCCAAAAGGGCTCTATGCGCCAAGAAGAGAAAATCAAGAGAAAAGAAAAAAAAGGAGGAGGTGGGAAGGAAGGGAAGGACTCCCTCCCACCAAACCAAGTCCAACTCGGTTTGGGGGGGGGAGCCTTCCCCCCTTGGCTCGGCCGACCCCCTAGGCAAGGTCCCCTACGTCCCACCTATATATACGGAGGTTTTAGGGCTGATTTGAGACGACTTTTCCACGGCAGCCCGACCACATACCTCCACGGTTTTTCCTCTAGATCGCATTTCTGCGGAGCTCGGGCGGAGCCCTGCTGAGACAAGGTCATCACCAACCTCCGGAGCGCCGTCACGCTGCCGGAGAACTCTTCTAACTCTCCGTCTCTCTTGCTGGATCAAGAAGTCCGAGATCATCGTCGAGCTGTACGTGTGCTGAACGCGGAGGTGCCGTCCGTTCGGTACTAGATTGTGGGACTGATCGCGGGATTGTTCGCGGGGCGGATCGAGGGACGTGAGGACGTTCCACTACATCAACCGCGTTCACTAACGCTTCTGCTGTACGTTCTACAAGGGTACGTAGATCACTCATCCCCTCTCGTAGATGGACATCACCATGATAGGTCTTCGTGCGCGTAGGAAAATTTTTGTTTCCCATGCGACGTTCCCCAACAGTGGCATCATGAGCTAGGTTCATGCGTAGATGTCTTCTCGAGTAGAACACAAAAGTTTTTGTGGGCGGTGATGTGCGTTTTGCTGCCCTCCTTAGTCTTTTCTTGATTCCGCGGTATTGTTGGATTGAAGCGGCTTGGACCGACATTACTCGTACGCTTACGAGAGACTGGTTTTATCGTTACGAGTAACCCCGTTGCTCAAAGATGACTGGCAAGTGTCGGTTTCTCCAACTTTAGTTGAATCGGATTTGACCGAGGAGGTCCTTGGATGAGGTTAAATAGCAACTCATATATCTCCGTTGTGGTGTTTGCGTAAGTAATATGCGATCCTACTAGATACCCATGGTCACCACGTAAAACATGCAACAACAAAATTAGAGGACGTCTAACTTGTTTTTGCAGGGTATGCTTGTGATGTGATATGGCCAACGATGTGATGTGATATATTGGATGTATGAGATGATCATGTTGTAATAGAAATATCGACTTGCACGTCGATGGTACCGCAACCGGCAGGAGCCATAGGGTTGTCTTTATACTAACGTTTGTGCTTGCAGATGCGTTTACTATTTTGCTAGGATGTAGCTTTAGTAGTAATAGCATGAGTAGCACAACAACCCCGATGGCAACACGTTGATGGAGATCATGGCGTGGCGCCGGTGACAAGAAGATCGTGCCGGTGCTTTCGTGATGAAGATCAAGAAGCACGTGATGATGGCCATATCATGTCACTTATGAATTGCATGTGATGTTAATCCTTTTATGCACCTTATTTTGCTTAGAACGACGGTAGCATTATGAGGTGATCTCTCACTAAAATTTCAAGACGAAATCGTGTTCTCCCCGACTATGCACCGTTGCTACAGTTCGTCGTTTCGAGACACCACGTGATGATCGGGTGTGATAGACTCAACGTTCACATACAACGGGTGCAAAACAGTTGCGCACGCGGAACACTCGGGTTAAGCTTGACGAGCCTAGCATGTGCAGACATGGCCTCGGAACACATGAGACCGAAAGGTCGATCATGAATCATATAGATGATGTGATTAGCATAGGGATGCTTACCACTGAAACTATCCTCAACTCACGTGATGATCGGACTTGAGATAGTGTAGGTGGATCATGAACCACTCAAATGACTAGAGAGATGTACTTTTTGAGTGGGAGTTTGGCGAATAATTTGATTAAGTTAAACTCTAATTATCTTGAACATAGTCTAAGTCCACTTTGAATATATTTGTGTTGTAGATCATGGCTCACGCGACAGTCATCCTGAATTTTAATACGTTCCTAGAGAAAGCTAAGTTGAAAGATGATGGAAGCAACTTTGTAGACTGGGCTCGTAATCTTAAGCTAATCTTACAAGCTGGGAAGAAGGATTATGTCCTTAATGTTGCGTTAGGAGATGAACCACCCGCTACGGCTGATCAGGATGTTAAGAACGCTTGGTTAGCACGTAAGGAGGACTACTCAATAGTTCAATGTGCAGTCTTGTATGGCTTAGAACCGGGACTTCAACGTCGCTTTGAGCGTCATGGAGCATTTGAGATGTTCCAGGAGTTGAAGTTTATCTTTCAGAAGAACGCCCGGATCGAGAGGTATGAGACCTCCGATAAATTCTATGCTTGCAAGATGGAGGAAAACTCGTCTGTCAGTGAACATGTGCTCGAAATGTCTGGGTACTCAAACCGTCTAGCTGAGCTGGAGATTGAACTCCCGCAAGAAGCTATCACTGACAGAATCCTTCAATCACTTCCGCCAAGCTATAAAGGCTTTGTGTTGAACTACAACATGCAAGGGATGAACAAGTCTCCCGAGGAGTTGTTTGCGATGCTGAAAGTCGCAGAGTCTGAACTCCGTAAAGAGCATCAAGTGTTGATGGTGAATAAGACCACTAGTTTCAAGAGAAACGACAAAGGCAAGAAGGGAAATTCGAAGAAGAGCGGCAAGCCTGTTGCCAATCCGACGAAGAAACCCAAAGCTGGACCTAAGCCTGAAACAGAGTGTTACTATTGCAAGGGTATGGGTCACTGGAAGCGCAATTGCCCCAAGTATCTGGCAGATAAGAAGGCGGCGAAAGAAAAATCAGGTATATTTGATATACATGTTATTGATGTGTACTTAACCGGCTCTCGTAGTAGTGCCTGGGTATTCGATACCGATTCTATTGCTCATATTTGCAACTCGAAACAGGAACTGCGGAATAGACGAAGGCTGGCGAAAGATGAAGTGACGATGCGCGTAGGAAATGGTTCCAAGGTTGATGCAATCGCCGTCGGCACAGTGTCACTTCAGTTACCGTCAGGATTAGTGATGAACTTAAATCATTGTTATTTAGTGCCTGCGTTGAGCATGAACATTATATCTGGATCTTGTTTATTGCGAGACGGTTACTCTTTTAAGTCAGAGAATAATGGTTGTTCTATTTCTATGAGTAACATCTTTTATGGTCATGCACCGAATGTGAGAGGATTGTTCATATTGAATCTTGATAGCGATACGCATATACATAACATGGAGACCAAAAGAGTTAGAGTTAACAATGATAGCGCCATATTTTTGTGGCACTGCCGCTTAGGTCATATTGGTGTAAAGCGCATGAAGAAACTCCATGCTGATGGACTTTTGGAGTCACTTGACTTTGATTCACTTGACACGTGCGAACCATGCCTCATGGGCAAGATGACTAAGACTCCGTTCTCCGGAACAATGGAGCGTGCAAGTGACTTGTTGGAAATCATACATACCGATGTGTGTGGTCCGATGAGCGTGGAGGCACGCGGCGGATATCGTTATTTTCTCACCTTCACTGACGATTTAAGTAGATATGGTTATGTCTACTTGATGAAGCACAAGTCTAAAACATTTGAAAAGTTCAAGCAATTTCAGAGTGAAGTGGAAAATCATCGTAACAAGAAGATCAAGTTCCTACGGTCTGATCGTGGGGGTGAATATCTGAGTTTCGAGTTTGGTACTCACTTAAGACAATGTGGAATTGTTTCACAGTTAACACCGCCTGGAACACCACAGCGTAATGGTGTGTCCGAACGTCGTAATCGTACTCTATTAGAGATGGTGCGATCTATGATGTCTCTTACTGATTTGCCGTTATCATTTTGGGGTTATGCATTAGAAACAGCTGCATTCACTTTAAATAGGGCACCATCAAAATCCGTTGAGACGACACCATACGAACTGTGGTATGGCAAAACACCAAAGTTGTCGTTTCTTAAAGTTTGGGGATGTGATGCTTATGTCAAAAAGCTTCAACCTGAAAAGCTCGAACCCAAAGCGGAAAGGTGCGTCTTCATAGGTTACCCAAAAGAGACAGTTGGGTACACCTTCTATCTCAAATCCGAGGGCAAAGTGTTTGTTGCTAAAAACAGAGCTTTTCTCGAGAAGGAGTTTCTCTCGAGAGAATTGAGTGGGAGGAAGGTAGAACTTGACGAGGTTGTCGAACCTCTCATCCCTCTGGATGGTGGCGCAAGGCAAGGGGAAACCTCTGTCGTTGCGACGCCAGTTGAGGAGGAAGTTAATGATGATGATCATGAAACTCAAGTTCAAGTTTCTGTCGAACCACGCAGGTCGACGAGATCACGTGCTGCTCCAGAGTGGTACGGTAATCCCGTCTTATCAATCATGTTGTTAGACAACAACGAACCTGCAAATTATGAAGAAGCAATGGTGGGCCCAGATTCCAACAAATGGCTAGAAGCCATGAAATCCGAGATAGGATCCATGTATGAGAACAAAGTGTGGACTTTGGAGGTACTACCTGAGGGTCGCAAGCCTGTTCAGAACAAATGGATCTTTAAGAGGAAGACGGACGCTAACGGCAATGTGACCGTTTATAAAGCTCGACTTGTGGCAAAGGGTTTTTCACAAGTTCAAGGAATTGACTACGATGAGACATTCTCACCCGTAGCGATGCTTAAGTCCGTCAGAATCATGTTAGCAATAGCTGCATTTTTCGATTATGAAATCTGGCAGATGGATGTCAAAACGGCGTTCCTTAACGGTTTCCTTAAGGAAGAGTTGTATATGATACAACCCGAAGGTTTTGTCGATTCTAAGAATGCTGACAAGGTGTGCAAGCTCCAGCGATCCATTTATGGACTGGTGCAAGCATCTCGGAGTTGGAACAAACGCTTTGATGAGGTGATCAAAGCATTTGGGTTTATACAAGTGGTTGGAGAATCTTGTATTTACAAGAAAGTGAGTGGGAGCTCTGTGGCGTTTCTAATATTATATGTGGATGACATATTACTGATTGGAAACAACGTAGAGTTTTTGGAGAGCATAAAAGGTTACTTGAATAAAAGTTTCTCTATGAAGGACCTAGGAGAAGCTGCTTACATTCTAGGTATTAAGATCTATAGGGATAGATCAAAACGCCTGATAGGACTTTCACAAAGCACATACCTTGATAAAGTTTTGAAGAGGTTCAAAATGGAACAGTCCAAGAAAGGGTTCTTGCTAGTTTTACAAGGTACGAGATTGAGTAAGACTCAGTGCCCAGCAACTGATGAAGATAGAGAGCATATGCGCTCCGTCCCCTATGCTTCAGCCATAGGTTCTATCATGTATGCAATGCTGTGCACTAGACCGGATGTTAGCCTGGTCATAAGTATGGCAGGTAGGTTCGAGAGTAATCCAGGAGTGGATCACTGGACAACGGTCAAGAATATCCTGAAGTACCTGAAAAGGACTAAGGAGATGTTTCTCGTGTATGGAGGTGACGAAGAGCTCGCCGTAAAAGGTTACGTCGATGCAAGCTTTAACACAGATCCGGACGACTCTAAGTCACAAACCGGATACGTATTTATTCTTAATGGGGGTGCAGTAAGCTGGTGCAGTTCCAAGCAAAGCGTCGTAGCAGATTCTACATGTGAAGCGGAGTACATGGCTGCCTCGGAGGCGGCTAAGGAGGGTGTCTGAATGAAGCAGTTCATGACGGATCTTGGAGTGGTGCCAAGCGCACTGAATCCAATAACCTTGTTCTTTGATAACACGGGTGCCATTGCCTTAGCAAAGGAACCACTGTTTCACAAGAAGACCAGACACATCAAACGACGCTTCAACCTCATCCGCGACTACGTCGAGGGAGAGGACGTAAATATATGCAAAATGCACACGGATCTGAATGTAGCAGACCCGCTAACTAAACCTCTTCCACGGCCAAAGCATGATCAACACCAGAACTGTATGGGTGTTAGATTTATTACAATGTAATTCACATGATGATGTGAGGGCTAGATTATTGACTCTAGTGCAAGTGGGAGACTGTTGGAATTATGCCCTAGAGGCAATAATAAATATAGTTATTATTATAATTCCTGTATCAAGATAATCGTTTATTGTCCATGCTATAATTGTACTGAATGAAGACTCATTTACATGTGTGGATACATAGATAAAACACCGTCCCTAGCAAGCCTCTAGTTGGCTAGCCAGTTGATCAAAGATAGTCAGTGTCTTCTGATTATGAACAAAGTGTTGTTGCTTGATAACTGGATCACGTCATTAGGAGAATCACGTGATGGACTAGACCCAAACTAATAGACGTAGCATGTTGATCGTGTCATTTTGTTGCTACTGTTTTCTGCGTGTCAAGTATTTATTCCTATGACCATGAGATCATATAACTCACTGACACCGGAGGAATGCTTTGTGTGTATCAAACGTCGCAACGTAACTGGGTGACTATAAAGATGCTCTACAGGTATCTCCGAAGGTGTTAGTTGAGTTAGTATGGATCAAGACTGGGATTTGTCACTCCGTGTGACGGAGAGGTATCTCGGGGCCCACTCGGTAATACAACATCACACACAAGCCTTGCAAGCAATGTAACTTAGTGTAAGTTGCGGGATCTTGTATTACGGAACGAGTAAAGAGACTTGTCGGTAAACGAGATTGAAATAGGTATACGGATACTAACGATCGAATCTCGGGCAAGTAACATACCGAAGGACAAAGGGAATGACATACGGGATTATATGAATCCTTGGCACTGAGGTTCAAACGATAAGATCTTCGTAGAATATGTAGGATCCAATATGGGCATCCAGGTCCCGCTATTGGATATTGACCGAGGAGTCTCTCGGGTCATGTCTACATAATTCTCGAACCCGCAGGGTCTGCACTCTTAAGGTTCGACGTTGTTTTATGCGTATTTGAGTTATATGGTTGGTTACCGAATGTTGTTCGGAGTCCCAGATGAGATCACGGACGTCACGAGGGTTTCCGAAATGGTCCGGAAACGAAGATTGATATATAGGATGACCTCATTTGATTACCGGAAGGTTTTCGGAGTCACCGGGAATGTACTAGGAATGACGAATGGGTTCCGGAAGTTCACCGGGGGGGGGGGGGGGGGCAACCCACCCCGGGGAAGCCCATAGGCCTTGAGGGTGGCACACCAGCCCTTAGTGGGCTGGTGGGACAGCCCAAAAGGGCTCTATGCGCCAAGAAGAGAAAATCAAGAGAAAAGAAAAAAAATGTACGTGTGCTGAACGCGGAGGTGCCGTCCGTTCGGCACTAAATCGTGGGACTGATCGCGGGACGGATCGAGGGACGTGAGGACGTTCCACTACATCAACCGCGTGTTGAGGAACGTCGCATGGGAAACAAAAATTTCCTACGCGCACGAAGACCTATCATGGTGATGTCCATCTACGAGAGGGGATGAGTGATCTACGTACCCTTGTAGATCGTACAGCAGAAGCGTTAGTGAACGCGGTTGATGTAGTGGAACGTCCTCACGTCCCTCGATCCGCCCCGCGAACAATCCCGCGATCAGTCCCACGATCTAGTACCGAACGGACGGCACCTCCGCGTTCAGCACACGTACAGCTCGACGATGATCTCGGCCTTCTTGATCCAGCAAGAGAGACGGAGAGGTAGAAGAGTTCTCCGGCAGCGTGACGGCGCTCCGGAGGTTGGTGATGATCTTGTCTCAGCAGGGCTCCGCCCGAGCTCCGCAGAAACGCGATCTAGAGGAAAAACTATGGAGGTATGTGGTCGGGCAGCCGTGAGAAAGTCGTCTCAAATCAGCCCTAAAACCTCCGTATATATAGGTGGGAGGGAGGGGAGGAGGCAGCCTCAAAACCTAAAGGTTTGGCCGAAATTGGAGGTGGAGGAGTCCTACTCCAATCCTACTTGGAGTAGGATTCCACCTTCCCACTTGGAAACTCTTTCCACCTTGTGTTTTTTCCTTCTCAAACCTTATGGGCCTTAGTGGGAACTTATTCCAGCCCACTAGGGGCTGGTTTATCTCTTCCCATAGCCCATGAGACCCCTTGGGGCGTGACACCCCTCCCGATGGTCCCCGGCACCCCTCCCGGCACTCCCGGTACACTACCGATGAGCCCGAAACCTTTCCGGTAATGCACGAAAACCTTCCGGTAACCAAATGAGGTCATCCTATATATCAATCTTCGTTTCCGGACCATTCCGGAAACCCTCGTGATGTCCGTGATCTCATCCGGGACTCCGAACAACATTCGGTAACCAACCATATAACTCAAATACGCATAAAACAACGTCGAACCTTAAGTGTGCAGACCCTGCGGGTTCGAGAACTATGTAGACATGACCCGAGAGACTCCTCGGTCAATATCCAATAGCGGGACCTGGATGCCCATATTGGATCCTACATATTCTACGAAGATCTTATCGTTTGAACCTCAGTGCCAAGGATTCATATAATCCCGTATGTCATTCCCTTTGTCCTTCGGTATGTTACTTGCCCGAGATTCGATCGTCAGTATCCGTATACCTATTTCAATCTCGTTTACTGGCAAGTCTCTTTACTCGTTCCGTAATACAAGATCCCGCAACTTACACTAAGTTACATTGCTTGCAAGGCTTGTGTGTGATGTTGTATTACCGAGTGGGCCCCGAGATACCTCTCCGTCACACGGAGTGACAAATCCCAGTCTTGATCCATACTAAATCAACTAACACCTTCGGAGATACCTGTAGAGCATCTTTATAGTCACCCAGTTACGTTGCGACGTTTGATACACACAAAGCATTCCTCCGGTGTCAGTGAGTTATATGATCTCATGGTCATAGGAATAAATACTTGACACGCAGAAAACAGTAGCAACAAAATGACACGATCAACATGCTACGTCTATTAGTTTGGGTCTAGTCCATCACATGATTCTCCTAATGATGTGATCCCGTTATCAAGTAACAACACTTGCCTATGGCCAGGAAACCTTGACCATCTTTGATCAACGAGCTAGTCAACTAGAGGCTTGCTAGGGACAGTGTTTTGTCTATGTATCCACACAAGTATTGTGTTTCCAATCAATACAATTATAGCATGGATAATAAACGATTATCATGAACTAAGAAATATAATAATAACTAATTTATTATTGCCTCTAGGGCATATTTCCAACAGTCTCCCACTTGCACTAGAGTCAATAATCTAGTTCACATCTCCATGTGATTCCAACGAATCCAACACCCATATAGTTCTGGGGTCTGATCACGTCTTGCTTGTGAGAGAGGTTTTAGTCAACGGTTCTGAAACTTTCAGATCCGTGCGTTCTTTACAAATCTTTATGTCATCTTATAGATGCTGCTACTACGTGCTATTCGGAAATGCTCCAAATATCTACTCTACTATACGAATCCGTTTCACTACTCATAGTTATTCGGATTAGTGTCAAAGCTTGCATCAACGTAACCCTTTACGACGAACTCTTTAACCACCTCCATAATCGAGAAAAATTCCTTAGTCCATTAGTTACTAAGGATAAATTTTGACCGCTGCTAGTGATTCAATCATGGATCACTCTCTGTACCTCTCAACATACTTTGAGTCAAGGCACACATCAGGTGCGGTACACAGCATGGCATACTTTAGATTCTACGGCTAAGGCATAGAAGACGACCTTCGTCTATTCTCTTTATTCTGCCGTGGTCGGGTTTTGAGTCTTACTCAAATTCACACCTCACAACGCAACCAAGAACTCCTTCTTTGCCGGTCTATTTTGAACTCTTTCAAAAACTTGTCAAGGCATGCATCTTGTTGAAACTTCTATTAAGCGCTTTCGATCTATCTCCATAGATCTTTGATGCTCAACGTTCAAGTAGCGTAATCCAGGTACTCCTTTGAAAACTTCTTTCAAACAACCTTGTATGCTTTACAGAAATTCTACATTACTTCTGATCTACAATATGTCAACCACATATACCTATCAGAAATTCTATAGTGCTCCCACTCACTTCTTTGGAAATACAAGTTTCTCATAAACCTTGTACACACCCAAAATCTTTGATCATCTCATCAAAGTGCTTATTCCAACTCCGAGATGCTTGCACCAGTCCATTGAAGGATCACTGGAGCTTGCATACTTGCTAGTATCTTTAGGATCGACAAAACCTTCTGGTTGTATCACATACAATGTTTGCTCAAGGAAACCGTCGAGGAAACAATGTTTTGACATCCTACGTGCAATATTTCATAAATAATGCAGCAACTACTAACATAATTCTAACAGACCTTTAGCATCGCTACGAGTGAGAAAGTCTCATCATAGTCAACTATTTGATCTTATCGAAAACATCTTTGCGACAAGTCGAGCTTTTCTTAATAGTGACTTATCACCATCATCGTCTGTCTTCTTTTAAAGATCCATTTTTACTCAATAGTCCTATGACCATCAAGTAGTTCTACCAAAGTCTACACTTTGTTTTCACACATGGATCCTCTCTCGGATTTCATGGCTTCCAGCCATTTGTAGGAATCTGGGCCCACCATCGCGTTCTCCATAACTCGTAGGTTCACTGTTGCTCAACAACATGACCTCCAAGACAGGGTTACCGTACTACTCTGCAGCAGTATGCGACCTTGTCGACCTACGAGGTTTGTAGTAACTTGATTCGAAGCTCAATGATCACCATCATCAGCTTCCACTTCAATTGGTGTAGGCGCCACAGGAACAACTTCCTACGCCCTGCTACACACTGGTTGAAGTGATGGTTCAATAACCTCATCAAGTTCTACTACCCTCCCACTCAATTCTTTCGAGAGAAACCTTTCCTCGAGAAAGGATCCGTTTCTAGAAACAAACACTTTGCTTTCGGATCTGAGATAGGAGATGTACCCAACTGTTTTGGATATCCTATGAAGATGCATTTATCCGCTTTGGGTTCGAGCTTATCAGACTGAAACTTTTTCACATAAGTGTCGAAACCCCAAACTTTCAAGAAACGACAGTTTAGATTTCTCTAAACCTCAGTCTATACTATGTCATCTCAACGGAAATACGCGGTGCCCTATTTAAAGTGAGTGCGGTTGTCTCTAATGCATAACCCATAAACGATAGTGGTAATTCGATAAGAGACATCATAGTATGCACCATACCAAATAGTGCGTGGCTATGATGTTCAGACACATCATCACACTATGATGTTCCAGGTGGCATGAACTGTGAAACAATTTCCACATTGTCTTAACTGTGTACCAAAAACTCGTAACTCAGATATTCATTTCTATGATCACATCGTAGACAGTTCATCTTCTTGTTACGACGAACTTCACTCTGAAACAGAATTGAACTTTTCAATATTTCAGACTTGTGATTCATTAAGTAAATACTTCTGTATCTACTCAATTCGTCAGTGAAGTAAGAACATAATGATATCCACTGCGTGCCTCAGCACTCACTGGACTGCATACATCAAAATGTATCACTTTCCAACAAGTTACTATCTTGTTTCATCTCAACGAAAACAAGGCCTTGCTCATGTGGTATGATTTGCATGTCACTAGTGATTCGAAATCAGGTGAGTAAAGATCCATCAGCATGGAGCCTCTTCATGCAATTTATACTAACATGACTCAAGCGGCAGTGCCACAAGTAAGTGGTACTATCATCATTTAACTCGTATCTTTTGGCACCAATGTGTAACACTACAATCGAGATTCAATAAACCATTGAAGGTGATTATTCAAGCAAATAGAGTAACCATTATTCTCTTTGAATGAATAATCGTATTGCAATAAA
The DNA here is from genome assembly GCF_904849725.1 of Hordeum vulgare subsp. vulgare. Classification (NCBI taxonomy): domain Eukaryota; kingdom Viridiplantae; phylum Streptophyta; class Magnoliopsida; order Poales; family Poaceae; genus Hordeum; species Hordeum vulgare. The sequence goes on from NC_058523.1 coordinate 19,942,111, forward strand.
CACGATCCAATCATGTTCATGCCTAACGCAAGCACCAAATAACAATTATTTAGGTTCAACACCAATCCCGATGGTAGAGGGAGCGTCCGACGTTTGATCATATCAACCTTGGAAAACCTTCCAACACGTATCGTCACCTCGCCTTTAGCTAGTCTCCGTTTATGTCGTAGCTTTCATTTCGCGTTACTAATTACTTAGCAACCGAACCGGTATCCAATACCCTCATGCTACTAGGAGTACTAGTAAAGTACACATCAACATTATGTATATCAAATATACTTCTCTCGACTTTTGCCAGCCTTCTTATCTACCAAGTATCTAGAGTTGCTCCGCCTCAGTGACTGTTCCCCTTATTACAGAAGCACTTAGTCTCGGGTTTGGGTTTAATCTTGGGTCTCTTCATTAGCGCAGCAACTGTTTTGCCGTTTCACGAAGTATCCCTTCTAGCCCTCGCCTTTCTTGAAACTTAGTGGTTTTTCAAACCATCAACTATTGATGCTCCTTCTTGATTTCTACTTTCGCAGTGTCAAACGTCGCGAATCGCTCAAGGATCATTGTATCTATCCTTGATATGTCATAGTTCATCACGAAGCTCTCAAAGCTTGGTGGTAGTGACTTTTGGAGAACCATCACTATCTCATCTGGAAGATTAGCTCCCACTTGATTCAAGTGATTGTCGCACTCAGACAATCTGAGCACACGCTCAACGATTGAGCTTTTCTCCTTTACTTTGTGGTCAAAGAATTTTGTTGGAGGTCTCGTACCTCCTTAACAAGGGCACATGCATGAAATCACAATTTCATCTCTTTAGAACATCACTTATGTTCCGTGACGTTTTAAAACGTTTTCGGTGCCTTGCTTCTAAGCCATTAAGTACTTTGCACTGAACTATCGTGTAGTCATCAGAAAACGTGTATGTCGGATGTTCACTGCATCCACAGACGACGCTCGAGGTGCAGCACACCCAGTGGTGCATTAAGGACATAAGCCTTCTGCGCAGCAACGAGGACAATCCTCGGTTTTACAGACTCAGTCTGCAAAGTTTGCTACTATGAACTTTCAACTAAATTTACTCTAGGAACATATAAAAACAGTAGAGCTATAGCGCAAGCTACATCGTAATTCGCAAAGACCATTAGACTATGTTCATGACAATTAGTTCAATTAATCACATTACTTAAGAACTCCCACTCAAAAAGTACATCTCTCTAGTCATTTGAGTGGTACATGATCCAAATCCGCTATCTCAAGTCCGATCATCAGGCGAGTCGAGAATAGTTTCAGTGGTAAGCATCTCTATGCTAATCATATCAACTATACGATTCATGCTCGACCTTTCGGTCTCATGTGTTCCGAGGCCATGTCTGCACATGCTAGGCTCGTCAAGCTTAACCCGAGTGTTCCGCGTGCGCAACTGTTTTGCACCCGTTGTATGTGAACGTTGAGTCTATCACACCCGATCATCACGTGGTGTCTCGAAACGAAGAACTGTCGCAACGGTGCACAGTCGGGGAGAACACAATTTCGTCTTGAAATTTTAGTGAGAGATCACCTCATAATGCTACCGTCGTTCTAAGCAAAACAAGGTGCATAAAAGGATTAACATCACATGCAATTCATAAGTGACATGATATGGCCATCATCACGTGCTTCTTGATCTCCATCACCAAAGCACCGGCACGATCTTCTTGTCACCGGCGCCACACCATGATCATCCATCAACGTGTTGCCATCGGGGTTGTCGTGCTACTTATGCTATTACTACTAAAGCTACATCCTAGCAAAATAGTAAACGCATCTGCAAGCACATATGTTAGTATAAAGACAACCCTATGGCTCCTGCCGGTTGCCGTACCATCGACGTGCAAGTCGATATTTCTATTACCACATGATCATCTCATACATCCAATATATCACATCACATCGTTGGCCATATCACATCACAATCATACCCTGCAAAAACAAGTTAGACGTCCTCTAATTTTGTTGTTGCATGTTTTACATGGTGACCGAGGGTATCTAGTAGGATCGCATCTTACTTACGCAAACACCACAACGGAGATATATGAGTTGCTATTTAACCTCATCCAAGGACCTCCTCGGTCAAATCCGATTCAACTAAAGTTGGAGAAACAGTCACTTGCCAGTCATCTTTGAGCAAAGGGGGTTACTCGTAACGATGAAACCAGTCTCTCGTAAGCGTACGAGTAATGTCGGTCCAAGCCGCTTCAATCCAACAATACCGTGGAATCAAGAAAAGACTAAGGAGGGCAGCAAAACGCACATCACCGCCCACAAAAACTTTTGTGTTCTACTCGAGAAGACATCTACGCATGAACCTAGCTCATGATGCCACTGGTGAGGAACGTCGCATGGGAAACAAAAATTTCCTACGCGCACGAAGACCTATCATGGTGATGTCCATCTACGAGAGGGGATGAGTGATCTACGTACCCTTGTAGATCGTACAGCAGAAGCGTTAGTGAACGCGGTTGATGTAGTGGAACGTCCTCATGTCCCTCGATCCGCCCCGCGAACAATCCCGCGATCAGTCCCACGATCTAGTACCGAACGGACGGCACCTCCGCGTTCAGCACACGTACAGCTCGACGATGATCTCGGCCTTCTTGATCCAGCAAGAGAGACGGAGAGGTAGAAGAGTTCTCCGGCAGCGTGACGGCGCTCCGGAGGTTGGTGATGATCTTGTCTCAGCAGGGCTCCGCCCGAGCTCCGCAGAAACGCGATCTAGAGGAAAAACTATGGAGGTATGTGGTCGGGCAGCCGTGAGAAAGTCGTCTCAAATCAGCCCTAAAACCTCCGTATATATAGGTGGGAGGGAGGGGAGGAGGCAGCCTCAAAACCTAAAGGTTTGGCCGAAATTGGAGGTGGAGGAGTCCTACTCCAATCCTACTTGGAGTAGGATTCCACCTTCCCACTTGGAAACTCTTTCCACCTTGTGTTTTTTCCTTCTCAAACCTTATGGGCCTTAGTGGGAACTTATTCCAGCCCACTAGGGGCTGGTTTATCTCTTCCCATAGCCCATGAGACCCCTTGGGGCGTGACACCCCTCCCGATGGTCCCCGGCACCCCTCCCGGCACTCCCGGTACACTACCGATGAGCCCGAAACCTTTCCGGTAATGCACGAAAACCTTCCGGTAACCAAATGAGGTCATCCTATATATCAATCTTCGTTTCCGGACCATTCCGGAAACCCTCGTGATGTCCGTGATCTCATCCGGGACTCCGAACAACATTCGGTAACCAACCATATAACTCAAATACGCATAAAACAACGTCGAACCTTAAGTGTGCAGACCCTGCGGGTTCGAGAACTATGTAGACATGACCCGAGAGACTCCTCGGTCAATATCCAATAGCGGGACCTGGATGCCCATATTGGATCCTACATATTCTACGAAGATCTTATCGTTTGAACCTCAGTGCCAAGGATTCATATAATCCCATATGTCATTCCCTTTGTCCTTCGGTATGTTACTTGCCCGAGATTCGATCGTCAGTATCCGTATACCTATTTCAATCTCGTTTACTGGCAAGTCTCTTTACTCGTTCCGTAATACAAGATCCCGCAACTTACACTAAGTTACATTGCTTGCAAGGCTTGTGTGTGATGTTGTATTACCGAGTGGGCCCCGAGATACCTCTCCGTCACACGGAGTGACAAATCCCAGTCTTGATCCATACTAAATCAACTAACACCTTCGGAGATACCTGTAGAGCATCTTTATAGTCACCCAGTTACGTTGCGACGTTTGATACACACAAAGCATTCCTCCGGTGTCAGTGAGTTATATGATCTCATGGTCATAGGAATAAATACTTGACACGCAGAAAACAGTAGCAACAAAATGACACGATCAACATGCTACGTCTATTAGTTTGGGTCTAGTCCATCACATGATTCTCCTAATGATGTGATCCCGTTATCAAGTAACAACACTTGCCTATGGCCAGGAAACCTTGACCATCTTTGATCAACGAGCTAGTCAACTAGAGGCTTGCTAGGGACAGTGTTTTGTCTATGTATCCACACAAGTATTGTGTTTCCAATCAATACAATTATAGCATGGATAATAAACGATTATCATGAACTAAGAAATATAATAATAACTAATTTATTATTGCCTCTAGGGCATATTTCCAACACCGCGTTCACTAACGCTTCTGCTGTACGATCTACAAGGGTACGTAGATCACTCATCCCCTCTCGTAGATGGACATCACCATGATAGGTCTTCGTGCGCGTAGGAAAATTTTTGTTTCCCATGCGACGTTCCCCAACACCGTCGCCTCTGCCAGCCGCCGGCCCCGCTCACCTTAGCCTGCTCCTCCCGTCGCCTGAACCTCTGCCAGCCGCCACCTCGGATCCCTCTTCGCAGCCACGCCGGCGGCCAAATCCGACGGGATTCCGGCCGGATCCGTTGCCCCAAGCGCCGGCGAGCCCAGATCCCCGTCGTAGCCCTGCGAGCTGCCGCCGCCGCCCCGCCCGCGTTGAGCTCGGGACCGAGCCAAGCTCGGGGACGAGGAGCCCCGCTCCAGGCCGCACTGCCCCTCCTGGGCCTTCCCCGGCGACGCGGCCCACCTCGCCTCTAGAGTTGCCCCGCGCCCTGGGCCTATTCCTCGCCCCCTCCCAAGCCGGCCCAAGACCTGCCTCGCCTCGGCTTGCCTCCCCTCCGACCGGGCCAGGCCCGCAAGGTGAGCAGCCTCCCCCCTTCCTCTAACCCTCGCCCGTGGCGGTATTTAGTTATCTTGCGCCAGTGCCTGTTCGGCCCGTTAGAAGTTTAGGCCCGTAGCTATTTTTTTTTCAGGTTTCGGATTTTATTCAAATTTCAGGAAATATGCTAGATTTTAAAAATCCCGTAGAAATTTAACCGTAAGTCGGATCGCGGCATATTGTATATGGTTTTGGGGTAGCTTCGCGAGTAGAACACGATTCCACAACTTGCAGATTTGTTTGACTCCGTTTAGCGTGCTGAATGCATCGTTTTGCGTGATGTTTCAATAGGATCCGTTCCGTAGTTATTTCTCGTGCGTGTCCGGATTGCCCGTATACCGTAGATTAAATGTCCATGTTTTAGGGACCTATTTTCCAAGCATTTTAGAGCGGTCATTTGTATTTTTGCGTGTAGGGAATTGCCTCTAGTTTATTTTACCGTATATAGGTTATTTTCTCGTATTTATGTGTGGCTTTATTTTGTTGTGCAACCCCACATATTTATATATGTTTCCGGGGTAGAAAAATCCATGGGTGTTTAGACTAGCTTTTGAGAAATTAGTTTTAGCTTTTGAGCAAGTTAGTTCACGAGATATTTTGCCGTGATGCCCTTTTTTTTAATTCGTAGGATTTATTCCGTGCTTCGTTTGATTAAGTTGTCAACTAGGGAGTTGTTCTTGAGTGTTTAGACTAGCCCCTGGTATTTTTAGTTGCAATAGAAATGCATGTTTATGTGTGTTTTGATTGCCCTCAAGTTGCTAGAAATAGTGCTGTTTTGGAGGAGCTGAAATATTTCTAAGTCTGGAATCTGTTATTATTTTGTTGCTGTCTTGTCTTGCTTGTGTCTTTTGATCCGTAGCTCTTTTGATGTTGGTCCAATGGAGTTAGTTGTACCCCTTGTGTTTCTCTTACATGCTGTAAATTTTCATGCCATTTGGAGTCCTTTAGCTTATGGTTTTTCTGCTGTCAATATTGCTTCAGATCAAAAACTGCACTTTCATGAGGTGTAATTTTCACGAAGTATGAAATAGTGTGTGAGATGTCATTTTGTGTCTTCTTTTCCTAGTGTTCCTTGTTGCTATGCTAGTTGTTGTTAGTTGTTTGTAGTAGTGCGTCTTGCCCTCTTTCGTGCCATGCCTTGGTTGAGTTTATCGGAGTTGTGTAGCTCGTGGTTGTGGGGTGTAGAAAAGGCTATGTGGCTGATTTTGGCAGATTGTAGTGATTTCTTGATTTGCTCGTATCTTTTGAACCGTAGCTCCGTTTTGATCGTGCCCTACATGAAACTTGCTTACAATCTCGTGTAGTTTCAATTTCTCTTGCTGGTTGTATGTTTTGAAGTGCTCGTGACCGTCGTAGCACACATATTGCATTCATGCCATCATATCTTGTGGTGTCTGTATCTTTTGATCCGTAGCTCCGTTGGAGATGATCTCTATGTGTAGATTGCTTGAAATGACGCGTAGATTCACGTGAACCTATTTGTTTTGCCGTTTAACAACTAATTAAATGCATTAGTTCAGATCTGGACAGAATTGTAAATTAACATGTGAGGTCGTTTCGGAGGTGCTATATGTCATTTTCGATCTCATTTAAAATGCCTAGATAAGTAGTTTAATTACGCTTCACCTCTTGTCATGTTTAATAACATTTAATATTGCCGTGTACCTACTCGGGATAGAACTATATAAATAAACGTGGAGTTTCGTCAATATACAACTCGTTGCATATTGAAGTTCACCTAACGTGTAGTGTTTGATTGTGTGGTTTGACATGCCGTGACTTGCATGTGTTCAGCTGCTCATGCATCATATGTGTTGTGCATCGTGTGGTGAATATCGTGTGTTGATTCTTGTTTCCGGTTTTCTTCGTCTCGTTAGAGTTCCGCAAGCGTGTCGGATTGTGAGGATCCGTTCGACTACATCGGTTCGTCTGCTTCACAGAGGCATTCTTCTTTCAAGCGGGATCTCAGGCAAGATGACCATTTCCCCAGATACCATTACTATCATTGCCATGCTAGTTTTACCGTTGCTACCGTTTATGTCTCGTTGCCTACCACATGTTAAATATCAGCCTCTCAACAATGCCATGAATACCTTCAACCTGTTCGACCTAGCAAACCACTGATTGGCTATGTTACTGCTTGCTTAAACCCCGTTGATAGCGTTGCTAGTTGCAGGTGCATTTGCTTCCATGTGATAACATGGGTCCCTTGTCATATCACCATATTAAAATGTTATTTAATTTAATGCACCTATATACTTGGTAAAAGGTGGAAGGCTCGGCCCTTTTCTAGCCTGGTGTTTTGTTCCACCTTTGCCCCCTTAGTTTCCGGCTACCGGTGTTATGTTCCATAATTGAGCGCTCCTAACACGATCGGGGTTGTTATGGGGACCCCCTTGATAATTCGTTTTAGATTAAGACTGGTCTGGCAAGGCCCAACTTTGGTACTACATTTTCCTAATCACCTAATAAAATTGCATAGGGACTTTCCGGACCCCGAGGATAATTTAATCAACCCCCGGGCCAATGCTCCTCATGAGTGTTGGTCCAAACTGGACAGACTGCGGGGCAACTCGAGGTTTGGTACCTGTAGGCTTTTCCATCTGTCGTGTCCTGAGAACGAGATATGCGGCTCCTATCGGGTTCGTCGACACGTCGGGCGGCCTTGCTGGATTAGTTTTACCTTTGACGAGATATCTTGTGCATCGGGATTCCGGTGATGCTTTGGGTAATCTCAGAGTTGAGGTTTTCCACTAGGGAATCCGACGAGATCGCGAGCTTCGTGATTGAGGATTTCTATGCGTCTTGTGGTAATTTTTTATGGACTAGTTGGAGCACCCCTGCAGGGTTAAATCTTTTTGGAAAGTCGTGCCCGCGGTTATGTGGCAATGTGGAAGCTTTGTTTAACACTGGTTCTAGGAAACTTGAAGTTAACTTAATTAAAACTTGCCAATTGTGTGCGTAACCGTGATTGTCTCTTTCGTGAGTTCATTCTCCGATCGAGGACACGGTGGGGTTATGTCTGACGTAGGTAGGTGTTCAAAATCATTCATTTGATCATCAGTAGTTCACGTCCATTATGCGTAGATCTTCCCCGTCTTATTTCTTGTACTCGTAAGTTAGCCACCAAATATATGCTTAGCCGCTGCTGCAACCTCACCACTTAACCATACCTCACCCAGTAAGCTTTGCTAATCTTGATACCTTTGGAAATGAGATTGCTGAGTCCCCTGTGGCTCACAGATTACTACAACACCAGTTGTAGGTACAGGTAAAGGTTACTTGATGCGAGCGCGTTGATTGTTCATCTGGAGTTGCTTCTTCTTCTTCTTCTTCATCGATCTAGGATGGGTTCCAGGCCGGCAACCTGGGATAGCATGGATGGACGTCGTTTCATTTTTCTCGTTTATTTTCGTCCGTAGTCGGACCCTACTCTTCTTCATGATGTTTATGTAATGTACTGATGTGACTCTGATGTAGCTTGTGGCGAGTGTAAGCCAACTCTATATATATCTCTTCTTTTCAGTACATGTACTTGTAACGATATCCATTCTTGCGACACGACGAGATGCGCTTCTATCCCTGACGAGGCCCTCGTGCCAAATTGAGGATAGGGTCGCATCTTGGGCGTGACAGTGACCCCCTCTACCACATGTTGGTTTCAATTCATGATTTGGAATCCATGTGTGCAAGTTGTGCCCATCCAAAGTAGGCATGTGGCTGAAATTCCAGATTAGTGGAAATCTGAGATTTATTTTCACTAAGTCTGAGAATCTGGTTATATTTTATTCTTCTGTAGATGAGGTTGTGCTGATTATTGTGTTGTGATCTAGCCCTAGCTTGCAACTAGAAAGTTGGACCTGATATGTTTGTCTAGCTCCTTGTAAAATTTCATGTCATTTGGAGCCCTGTAGGTATTGTTTTGGCTTCTGTCAAAAAGCTTCAGAGCAAAGACAGAAAGTTAGGTGCAGGAATTTCCACCAAGTCCCTATGATCTGATGGTTTTGGGAAAGTTTGCAGCCCTGTGTTTAATTCCTTTTTGTGTGATTCTTGCTTGTGCTGGTAGTATTCTTGTCTAGTTACAGCCACATATATTATTTGTCATAGTTGGGTGGCTGTAGGTGCTTTGCATGTAGCTCACAAAGTGCTATGATGAAGTTTATGGCAGATTATGTAGTTTCGTCATTTTGATGTTTGTGAGTGCTTAGTTGAAGTTGTGGTGTTCTTCTTTACTCCACCCCATCCATGATGGGTTGTTTTATGTCTTGGCAACCTGGGATTACCAGATCCATGATGGACTAGTTGGAGCACCCCATTCATGAGACGCATCTGATCATGTCATACTCATGCATGTCAAAATAGGTTAGCATGCAGTTCTGTCCAGGAACTTGTGTTAGCTTCTTAAGCTTGTGTTGGTGATAGAAATAGTGATGCATGCTCATTTTTCATCTCATGCATCATGTGCTTGTTGCATCTTGAGGTGCTGTTGTTCATTGGATGTTATTCTTATGTTGGGTAGCACCGGGATCGGAGAACGAATACGTGGAGTCAGGAGAGTACGTGCAGGACGAACAAGAACCATTCCAAGCTGAGGATATCAGAGGCAAGATGATATGACCTTGATTCCATCTCTAGACTTGTTATGCTAGATTACGTTTCCTTGTCATATGCTCGCTGCCTACCACTGAAATATTTGCCTCTTGATATGCCATGAAACCAAACACTATCCCTACCTAGCAAAACTTGAATGGCTAAGTAGGCTTTGCTCAGCTACTAATGTTAGCGTTGCTAGATGCAGGTGCTTTGTCTCATGTGACAACATGAGCTTGATATCATTATCTAAAATTCTGTTATTTAATCAATGCACCTATATACTTGGTAAATGACGGAAGGCCTAGCCTTTTGCCGGGTGTTTTGTTCCGTTATTGCCACCATAGTTACCGGCTACCGGTGTTTGATTCCATAATGATCGCTCCTAACACGTTCGGGGTTGTTATGGGGACCCCCTCGATAAATCGTGTAGTGCTAAGGCTTGTCCGGCAGGACCCAACATTGGTGTTAATCTGACAATCACTTAATAATAATCTGCATAGGGAGTAGCTACCCCGAGGAATTTAATCAACAACCCGGGCCAGTGCTCCTCATGAGCGTTGGTCCAACCCAGAGCAGCTTATTACGCTCCCCGGGGCAACTCAGTGTTTTGGCGTGGTAACCATCGCTCATCCGGCGTGTCCTGAGACTGAGATACGCGGCTCTTATCAGGGTCGTCGACACGTCGGGAGGTCCTGCTAGCCTTGCCTTACCTTAGCGATATATCTTGCGTATAGGAATCCCAGTGAAGCTTTGGTTTCCCCAGAGTTGAGGTTTTCCTCTAAGGAATCCGACGAGATCACGAGATTCGTGATAGAGGATTACTTTGCGGCCTGTGTACGTTTGTGATGGACTAGTTGGAGCATCCCTGCAGGGTCTAATCTTTCGGAAAGCCGTGCCCGCGGTTATGTGGTAACTTGGAATATTTCGTTAACATCCGGTATTAGATAACTTAAACAAAAGCTAATAAAATTGTCAAATGTGTGCGTAACCGTGACTGTCCCCTCGAAGATCTCTCTTCTATCGGGAACACGATGGGGTTATGAATGACGTAGGTAGGTGTTCAGGATCACTTAGTGATCAAGTATTCACGACCGCTATTATAGACCACCTTCATAAATGTTATACGTAAGTTAGCCACCAAATCAAGCTTAGGATGTTGCAACCTTAAACACTTCACCTTATCCTACCTAATAACTTGACTAGTTCTGGTACCAAGGTCTTAGATTGCCGAGTCCCCGTGGCTCACGGATTCCTCCACAATACCAACAGGTTCAGGTACCCCAGAGACAGATGATCCCGACGGCACGCAGCTGGCGTGGCAGTACGATGAGGAGATAGACCGCCTGTACGTGAACTATCCAGAAGATTGAGGCGTGGTCGTGATCGTGGGCCTGCAGACAGGGTAGCATAGCCTTTCTATGTTTTGTAGTATGTAGCGGAACTACTTTGGTTGTATGTGTGATGTACTCTGATATATTTATGAGAAGGCAATTGAACACATGATTGTCTATCTTTATTACTATGTATGTGTTGTGTTACCTGTTTGCGAGACGCTTAGATGCGCTTATTTTTAATTCGGGGCCTCGATCCCCAGATCGGAAAGGACCGTATCTTGGTCGTTACAGATAGGATGTACGTGTGTGCATTTATAGGGATGACTGTATGCGTTGTATATGAGCGCTTGCGTCTGTACTATGTTAAAAAAATGCCTAAAAAGGAAGAAAATGTTGGCAATGACGTATAATGTAAAGAAAAGGGACTCCCAGAAGGATAAAGCACCCAAGGGAATGGCGCCAAGGTAAGATGCTTCAGAATCTTCTACAAACATCCTTGTGTTCATAAGCAGGGCATGTGTCATGTAATTTATCAATCTTTGCTGCAGAAGCAGAACTTGTGACATAAACTAAACTAAATGAAACACAGCAAGTGATTTGTTTCCTAGGTCATAATAATTACATAAAAACAAGGAAAACTTCAAGCTTTAGAGACTCCACAAAATAGCTACCACTAGTAGAAAACAGGGCATTGAGCCAACCACATTGGACCCGGATTGGATATAAACCGGTTCTAAAGGGTCTGTCCGCTGGGCCCACTCCCTGCAGCAAATGGCCGCAAGGCCTTTAGGACCGGTTTGTAACACAAACCGGTCCTAAAGGACTTTGGACCGTTTGCTGCAGGGAGGGGGGGCCCAGTGGACAGACCTTTAGAACCGGTTTATATCACAAACCGGTGCTAAAGGTTTTCTCATTTTTGCAGCAACTGCGGGCCCCCGCCGTCAGACCCTTTAGCACCGGTTTTGAACACAAACCGGTCCTAAAGCCCTCCCCTATATTCCACCCCCGAGCTCAGCTCAGCTCCATTTTTTCCAGCTCGAGCTCAACTCCATTTTTGCTCTCTCCTTCCTCTTGGGAGCTCTAATCCATCCCCATTTTTCTCCACCATTTGTCAAGATTGTTGGCACCCATCGGTCCTACGGTTAGCATCAACATTCCCTCTTCCGGCATTGCAAGTTTTGCTCGTTTTCTTGCTCATTTCATTTTTGTTGTGCTAGCTAGGTGTTTGATGAAATGCCTAAGCTAGAGAGAGTTCATCATTTGTTATGTATACATATGCAATTTGAGCTCAAATTTAATTATGATTTGTTGTTTTTTTTAGTGTCGCGCGCCTTGTCCCCTTCCTCACCGCCGTCGATCGCCCCGTCACCGACACAACCTTGGTGAGCCTATTGTTTTTATTTACCAAAACAAATTTTGATTTGTATGATTTACATATTTACTTGTATATAATTTTCTTATTGTGTAAGATTTTTTTTATATGTATAGCGCCATGGTTTTGATATCCGTCCCCGTTGGCCCTCGTCCAGTCTATGATTCGGATGTGGTATATTATCTTTTATAACTACATATTTTCATTTCCTGATTATATGACAATTAATTACGCCGACCAACTTGACATAGATATTTTTATCTAGGAGGTAGTGGAACCGGAAATGCCAATCGACCCTATTGTTGAGAAGTTACACTTAGTTGAACAAGAAAATGTTGGCCTGAAAGAAAGATTGAAAAAAACTGAAGAAAGGTTGGAAAAAACTGAAAGAGAGAAGATGACCTTGGAAAAGGTTCTTGCCGGTGTCGTCGATGATCACAAGAGCGATATGGACGCAATGCGCCTGAAGATTAGAAAGATTAGAAAATATGCAATTAGTAAAGAGGCTTGGTATCATTATGCCATCGGGTCAATTTTTACCTTTGTTGCGATTTTGATCGCATTTGTTGTTGTTTTTAAATGCATTAATTAGAGAGAGTTTTTATGGTTGGTTTCAGTTTGTATTTTTATGAGAACTATATATGTATGGTCACTACGCTACTTTGGTTTTAACGTGTGATGAACTTTTTGTATTAATTAATTAATTTAGTCATGATGATTTAGCATAATGGTTTTTGATAAATTTATATAATGCAGATGAACCGGCAATGGATGTACAATGATCGACGTCGTCCCGAATTCCTTAATGGCATGCATAGTTTTCTCAATGTGGCTGAGAAAAACAGGCAGAATGGATTTATTTTTTGTCCATGTAAAAAATGCCAGAATAAGAGGAATTTCCCTAACTCAAGAACCATACACACCCACCTGTTGCAAGAAGGCTTCATGCCCAGTTATTTTTGTTGGACCAAGCACGGAGAAAGAGGGGTTGTAATGGAAGACAATGAAGAAGAAGAGGATAATGATAACTATCCTATGTTCGGTGAACACGGTGATACTGAAATGGGGGAAGACGAGCCTGAACTTGAGGACATTGTTGATGAGTCTGATGATGATCTTTGTCAGGTCATTCGTGAAGAACAGATAAACTGCGCAAGTGAAAACGATAGGTTGAAGTTGGAGTGCATGTTAGAAGATCACAAAAAATTGTTGTACCCAAATTGCGAAGATGGCCAGAAAAAGCTGGGCACCACCCTGGAATTGCTGCAATGGAAGGCAGAGAATGGAATATCTGACAAGGGATTTGAAAAGCTGCTGAAAATAATGAAGAAGATGCTTCCAAGAGATAACGTGCTGCCCTGCAGTACGTACGAAGCAAAGAAGGTTGTCTGCCCTCTAGGATTGGAAGTGCATAAGATACATGCATGCATCAATGACTGCATCCTCTACCGCGGTCAGCACGAGAATTTAAATGCCTGCCCGGTATGCGGTGCATTTCGGTATAAGATCAGGCGAGATGACCCTGGTGATGTTGAGGGCGACGATCGCCCCAGGAAGAGGGTTCCTGCCAAGGTGATGTGGCATGCTCCTATAATACCACGGTTGAAACGTTTGTTCCGAAACAAAGAGCATGCCAAGTTGCTGCGATGGCACAAAGAAGACCGTAAGGAAGACGATATGCTGAGACAACCCGCTCATGGGTCGCAGTGGAGAAACATCGACGATAAGTACGAGGACTTTGCACGTGACGCAAGAAACTTAAGGTTTGGTCTAAGTACAGATGGCCTGAATCCGTTTGGGGAGCAGAGTAGCAGTCATAGCACCTGGCCCGTGACTCTATGTATCTATAACCTTCCTCCTTGGTTATGCATGAAGCGTAAGTTCATATTGATGCCAGTGCTTATCCCAGGCCCGTCGCAACCCGGCAACAACATTGATGTGTACCTGAGGCCACTGGTTGATGAACTTTTAGAGTTGTGGGCTGACGAAGGTGTACGTGTGTGGGACGAGTACAAACAGGAGGAATTTGACCTATGAGGGTTGCTGTTTGTAACCATCAATGATTGGCCCACTCTTAGTAACATCTCAGGACAGTCAATCAAGGGATACAGCGCATGCACACACTGTTTAGACGAGACTGAAAGTATACATATAGGCAAGAATGTGTACCTGGGGCATCGTCGATTTCTTCCAGACAGGCATCCCGTAAGAAAGAAAGGAAAGCATTTCAAAGGCGAGGCAGATACACGGAGGAAGCCAACCCTCCCTAAAGGTACTGATATATATGACATGGTCAAAGATATAAAAGTAATCTTTGGTAAGGGTCCTGGCGCACAATCTGTTCCGAATGACGCCGACAACCACGTAGCCATGTGGAAGAAGAAATCTATATTCTGGGAACTACCCTATTGGAAATTCCTAGAGGTTCGCTCTGCGATCGACGTGATGCACGTGACGAAAAATATTTGCGTGAACCTGCTAAACTTATTGGGCGTGCATGGGAAGAAGTCGAGAGATACACCAAAAGCACGGCTGCACCACCAACGTATGCACGAACGAGACGATCTGATGAATCCAGAGAATTTCAAAGGTCCTGCCAGCTACGCTCTTACCAAGGAAGAGAAGGAGATCTTTTTCCAAGTCCTGAGCAGTATCAAGGTCCCGTCTGGCTACTCGTCGAACATAAAAGGAATACTAAACCTGGAAGAGAAAAAGTTCCAAAACCTAAAGTCTCATAACTGCCACGTGATCATGACCCAGTTACTTCCGATTGCATTGAGGGGGCTTCTGCGAGAAAACGTGCGAGTACCCATTGTGAAGCTATGTGCATTCCTCAACGCAATTTCTCAGAAGGCAATCGATCCAGCAACTCTACCAAGTTTACAGAAGGACGTGGTCCAATGTCTTGTCAGCTTCGAGTTGGTGTTCCCACCAACCTTCTTCAATATTATGACGCACCTCATAGTTCACCTAGTCCAAGAGATTTCCGTTCTCGGTCCTGTATTCTTACACAATATGTTCCCCTTTGAGAGGTTCATGGGAGTCTTGAAGAATTATGTTAAAAACCGTGCTAGGCCAGAAGGAAGCATGGTCAAGGGCTATGGAACAGAGGAGGTCATTGAGTTTTGTGTTGACTTTATTCCTGACATGAACCCGATCGGTGTTCCTCAGTCGCGCCATGAGGGGAGACTGCGTGGAAAAGGCACGCTAGGAAAGAAATCAACAACATGTATGGACGAGCAATCTTTCACTCAAGCACACTACACAGTTCTAGTTAATTCCAACTTGGCGGCTCCATATATCCAGGAACACAAGGATATTTTACGATCGGAATACCCGGAGCAACTTGAAGATTTCATTGCTAAAGAACACGCGAAGACTTTCGGCGGTTGGTTGCAAAGACGTCTCATTAATGACAACATTGTTGAAGATGAGCTATACTTGTTGGCCAAGCAACCATCTTCGACTGTATTGACCTTTAAAGGGTACGAGATAAATGGTAACACATTTTACACGGCAGACCAAGATAAAAAGAGCACCAACCAAAACAGTGGCGTCCGGTTTGATGCAAAAGACGACAACGGGCAAAGGGTCACATACTATGGTTACATAGAGCAGATATGGGAACTTGACTACGGACCTTCCTTTAAGGTCCCTTTGTTCTGGTGCAAATGGTTCAACCTGTCAGGCGTGAAGGTAGACCCGAAGTACGGAATGACAACAGTGGATCAGAAGAATCTTGGGTACGGCAATGATCAATTCGTCCTAGCCAATGATGTGGCTCAGGTTTTCTATGTGAAGGACATGTCCAGCAGACCGAGAAAAAAAAAAGATAAGGAAGCGAATACATCAGACGATGAGCCAAGGCGCCACATAGTTCTTTCAGGGAAAAGAAACATCGTGGGAGTCGAGGACAAGACAGACATGTCAGAAGATTACAATAAATTTGATGAAATACCTCCCTTCAAAGTCAAAGATGATCCAAGCATCCCGTTAAATGATGAAGATACTCCATGGTTACGGCGCAATCAGAAGAAAGGCAAGAAGAAAAATAGATAGGGGGTGTTTTTGGTGATGTGTAATAATGTATTAAACCTTTTATGTAATTGTGTTGACCATTTTGATAAATATCAAAAATTTGACCAGTTTCCACTAAATTTGACCATTTTGATAATTATCATTTTTATTTTTTAAGTGTTAAAATGACATTTAGACAATTTGTAAACAAATTTGAGTCTACTTTAATTTTATAAATAAATGTAAAAGAAAAAAGAAAAGGGAAACAGAAACGAAAAATAAAAGAAGAAACAGGAAAAAGAAAAAGGAAACAAAAAAATATCTTTATATTTTCAAATTAGTTTGATAAATATCTTATTTTTTATTTTTTTATTGTTTTAAATGACATTTAGACAATTTTTACACAAAATATGAGAAAATATAAATATGTTTTTATAAATATTTGATTTTACAATTTTTTAAGTCTACTTTGATTTTATAAATAAATATAAAAGAAAACAGAAAAGGGAAACAGAAAAGAAAAATAAAAGACAACAGAAAAGGGAAACAGAAAAGAAATATAAAAGAAATCAGAAAAGGGAAAACAGAAAAGAAATATAAAAGAAATCAGAAAAGGGAAACAGAAAAGAAATATAAAAGAAATCAGAAAAAGGACCTTTAGCACCGGTTGTTAAGACCAACCGGTTCTAAAGGTTCTTTAGCACCGGTTGTTGTTAACAACCGGTGCTAAAGGGTCTTTAGCACCGGTTGGTGTTAACAACCGGTGCTAAAGGGTCTTTAGCACCGGTTGGTGTTAATAACCGGTGCTAAAGGGTTGTTCAGCTGTGCTTTTAGTCCCTTTGACGAAAATCCTTTGCGCGCGCGTCTTCTCTCCTTCCCGGGCGAAGCCCTGCTCCGATTTTGCGTCGCCGCCGTCGCCTTCACTCCCGTCGTCGCCTCCACTGCCTCCGGCGATTCCGGCGACTCCCGTCGTCGCCTCCACTGCCGCCGTCGCCGCCGTCGCCTCCACTGCCTCCACATCCGCGTCTCCTCCTCCTTTGCTCTGGTTTCCCGTCTCCGGCGGCGGTGATCTGCTCTGCTCCGGTTGTCTCCGCCGCCAAGGTAAGCCTCCCTTCATCGTGTTGAGTGAGTTTTTTCTATCTTTCTCGTCCACTAAACTGATCTGTAACAAGGACCTTTTCTTGTTGTGAATTTTCATTCATGGTTATTCCACCTTCTCCAGAAAAAACTCACTCAATGCTATGTTGAATTGACGTGATGCATTGTTTGATTTACAGTTAGTACTGAACTACTGATGTTGGTATGATTTTGATGGTGGAAGTGGAACCACCTTTATATTCTTAAGAACAGGGCTGAACTGAACTGAGTGTGCAATTTCCATTGGAGTATACTATTTTTTGTTGAAATGAAATTACTTCTTGATAAACCATAGTAGGCTAATCATATTACCGATTTATAAGCATCAAAACAGATTACTGGTTTATTTACTAATATTATATATTCTATGTTTTCTAAATGATAGAGTCTTTGTGCAAATGTTCTTTCTCTTGCCACAGTAATGCTGGTTGTTCTCTTTCTGTGCCTTTCTGATTTATAAGCAAATGTTCTTTCTCTTGCCAAGAAATAGAACCTTCAACAGGGGGTGGGAAGGGACAAGTTTACAATGACTAACTACATTAGTAACCAAATACATGAATAAGAAGTATGAGAGGATTTTGTTAATGGAATATTGTACTTCTTTATGATAAAACAAAACATTGTGCCTGCATCACATGAATATATTCTTACCGGAATATTTTCTCTCATTGTACTTCTTTGATTATGCATTGGATTTTGCAACTAGAGAGCTTCAAAAATCTTACCGGAATATTTTCTCTCCAACTATTCAGTTGAATCTTGCATGTGAAAATTTATGTATGATGTTTTTTTGTTTATTCATAAGTGGATGAATGAGATTTTGTTTGGTTATCGTGCGTTGCACGTGCAAGCTTACTAGTGAAGATAAATTGGTGAAACAGTTGCATGAAAACATATATTTTGCTAAGTTAAATTCTTGTTACTAGCAGGTGTTGAGCTATGGATCCCCAAGAACCACATGATCAGCACGCCGATCAGCTCGCGGGAATGGGTGAGGCGGAGAAGGAAAGATACATGTGCCAGATGATTTTTGAAGATGCAACGGCCATATATCATGATGACGACGGTGGAGAGGCGTTTAGCAATCAATTTTTGAACGACTCCGGTGACGGAGCTGAGAATATAGAACATGTAGTAGATGCACAAGTGCCCTCCGGAACAAACTCTGCCAATGTATATCTCAAGTCACTGTTGACGCAACAATTAATTTGTATTGCACTTACTAACGAATCATTATTTTTCCGTTTAGGCGCCCTCCGGAACAGCTAGCGCAAGTACTGAGACAAAGTCGAAACGAGGCCCGGCCGCAAGGTTGAAAGATACTGCAAGGTACTCGATCGATAAAGTTGCTGCTGATGGCAAACCACTGGAACCCCGAGAAACTTATCGCAAATTTGTAAATCAGTGCGGAGTTGTTGTAAGAGACCTGGTCCCGGTCAACTTAATAGAATAGAATAAGCCGAAGACCGGCGCCAACGTTGGAGCTACTTATGTCGATGACAGATTGAAAAGAGTGCTTTGCGACACGGTCTGGCTAAATTTCAGCGTAGCGGAAGATAAGAAGAAGAAAGTCGAGGAGTGGGCTTTGAAGAAGATGGCCACACAATTCCAGAGGTGGAAGAAAGAATTGTGGAAGAAATATAAGGAGGAAGATCCAGTTTTCACTGGGAACCTAGTGAAGATAAGAGACGCTTGGCCTGATTTTAAGGCGTACAAGAAATCGGGTGTCTTTACATCCCGATCAGCCACAAATACGGAGAATGCGAAGAAGAAGAAATATCACCATATTTTGGGGTCAGGTGGCTACATGACTGCCCTGCCTAGGTGGCGAAGCTATGAAGATGCGCTTCTGAAAAGAAATATCATTCCACAGACACATGACTGGCCCGATAGGTCCAAGTTCTGGTTGTTCGCGCATGGGGCAACGTTGGACGCTGAGACTGGGATGATTGTTCCGGAGGGACCATGGGCGGAAAAAATAAGACAAGTCGTATTAGATCTAGAGAAGGCAATAGAAGCTGTTCGAAAAGGAACTTTTGTTCCCGATAGAGAGAACGACGAGTTGACGAAGGCACTCGGGAACCCCGAAAAGTGGGGACGAACACGAGGCTTTGGAGCCACTACCCCGTGGAACCAAGGGTTTCCGGCGGACCTTGGCACTTACAGAAGCCGTAGTAGAAGCAAGAGGAAGGCGCTGGAACGGATATTGACATTAGAAGAAAAGGTGGCGTTTCTCTTGAAGAAAGGGGGACACCCTGTACCTGACACTGAAGAGGAGGAAGAAGATCCTGCACCTGACGCTGATCACCAGCAATTAGAAGACGATCCTGTAGCAGATCCCGTCCCATCTCAGCATAGAAGCAGCGTGGGTTCCACGCAGCTACAGCTAGAAGACGGTCCTGCAGTCGAACCGTCGGCGCCTCACTACCCCGTGGATGATGTCACGGAGAAGACAAACTGTGAGATACATATGCCAATGGGGAACATATCCTTCATGGTGGCGTCAGGCTATGCTTTACCGAATCAACCTGGAGCAACCTACCATGGTGGTCAGATTCCAGCATCCCATGCTCGTGTCGGGTTGTCAACAATTACGCCGGGATGCCAGTCAATTGAGCTTGATATTCCTGGAGGTGAAGGTGAGAAGACACTGGGAGAAATGGAGCTTGGTATCATCTTGTGGAAGAAGAAACACATCGTGTTTCCTAACGCGGCGCCAAGGCCACCGACTCCTCCAGGTACAATTATGCACCACCTCCAACAATTACTGAATGTTGCACCACATGTAAGCCTATTTTTAATAGTTTTTTCACTTTCGTACAGAGAATGCACGACCTCCAAGTCCACCCCCCAACGCACCTCCAAGTCCACCCCCCAACGCACCTCCAAGTCCAGCCCACAACGAAGATAGGGAGCCCGAGGCCGAGTGTCCATCACCCGTGCACTCCAGTGAGCCGACGGATGCGCGCACTACGGGTACGGCAAAGCGGAAGCTGCAGTTCAAAAGAAACGGGTCTCCTCCCAAGAAGAGAGAAAGGAAACCCAATAAAGTCAAGACTCCCCCGAAGTTACCAGGCCTGATGACTCCGGAGGAACTAGACGAGGCCGTGAAAGCCAAAAACAAAGCATGGTTCGCACGGTTTCCCCTGAAGCCCCCTCCAGACATCTGGAAGGAAACTCTGAAGAACGTACCAAAGTGGAAAATTGAGCGCACCATCGACAACTTATATTATCCTGAACCGCCGCCACCGCCGCCCCTTTCAGACTATGAACGGTTCATTGAAAAGATGCACACCGCACAGATGAAGCAGGCGGAGCAGACGAAATGCGGGAAACAAGTTCCCCAGCTCGGACAACAAGAAGCACAGTCAATTGCCCCGCTCAAGGTGTTATCTGACCAGGCTTCAGTGTCCGGTCCACGCATGGGCGACGTAGGTTACGCTATTGCTGATGTGGTATATAAATATAAGCCCGAGCAGCCTCTGGTCGAAAATCCTAGTGCTCTAACAACCCAACTATGGAATTTACATGGTTGGTACTTGGAGGCCGCAAGGCAAAAGAGAGACTGTATCATGGCGGCAGTTCAGGATCAACACTACTTCGGAGAGTACGGTGTGGAGGTTGGGTTCGATGATTTTTTCCAGATGTACAATCAACGTGCCCTCGACAAAGCTATCGTCAGCTGCTACTGTTTGTAAGTGATTTATTTGTGTAATTTAATTATTTAGTTAAGCTCGCGTTCATTGCCCGTATAATTATCACTCACGAGACATTCTTTTTGTACGCTACTATGCAGAATGAAGATTCGTGAATGCAGGCTGGCAGGAATCTGGGACTTTGGGTTCATTGACCCGTATTCGTTTCATCAAGAGATAATAGAAAAGTTCAACAAGGATACACCGGATGATTTGCTAAGGTTTTTGAAGCGACAAAGTACCAAAAAAGAAATACTTTGGCCCTACGCATTCAAGTGAGTGTTACTGTCTTGTACACATTCCATTTTGCTTACCTGATGTTAAGTGTAATTGATGAGTATGCATGACTGCGTGTGTACACGTGCGCAGGTCCCACTTCATATTGTTCATCATTAGAATCGATCAAGGAGTGGTTGAAGTCTGAGACCCGTTAACCTGGGACGCTGACAAATGGAAGAGCGCGCGTCAGATGCTTCAAAGGTATATATATATATATCGGCCTCTTTCGTTCATCGGCCTCTTTTTCGTTCATTTCCTGATATCAAGTAAGTAATAATTAACTCTTGTATTCATTTTTCTTTGTCGGCCAGGGTTTGGCAAATGTTCATCAAGGAAGAACCCGGTACATGGGCAGACAAGCTCCACTTTCAGATTAACAAAGTAAGTAGTACTACGTACCCTGGTTTCAATACCATTACCATTCTCTTGATTATTATTAATTTGACTGAATTATGTTCTCGTATATAGGGCGTCCCGCAACAACCACAGGGCACTGATTATTGTGGATACTACGTTTGCGAGTACATTCACAGGATTATCAATGAGAAATCCCGTACTTCCAGAAATCTAGAGGTACGTAACCGGATCTTCATAACTTTATTTATGTTGCCATCAATTATGTTAGTTTTGTTCATAACTTAATTGTTTTCATCTACTTCTTTTAAAGCTGCAACGAAAGCGGGCGATGCTAAGACCAATCCAACATTGCAAGGCAGTTGCAGAGGAATTAGCAGGATTTCTCCTCACGCAAGTCATAGATGAAGGCGGAGAATTTTTCCATCCTATGAACCAATAGCCAGCTCCCTTCTCTATGCAAGTATAGAGCTATATATAGGAAACGAACTTCAAATTATGTAATGATAATCGGTCCAGTACTTCGTGTTACATGTATATATGTACTTTTATTTGGTGCATCAACATTTAACCGCAAACACGGAATCGGAGAAACACTTAACCGCAAACACGGAATCGGTGTTTCCGGATACGTGTTTCCGATTACGTGTTCGTAAAAAACGGAACACGGACACACGGAATCGGAAACACGGAATCGGAAAGACGTAAACGGAAATACGGAACCGGAAACACGTAAACGAAAACCCTGAAAATACGGAACACGGAAACACCGAAATACGGAATCGAAAACCCTGAAAAGAAAAGGAAAAAAAAAGAAAAAAAAGCATTAGGACCGGTTGGTGTTACCAACCGGTCCTAAAGGTCCTCCGCCTGCGCGCACTTTTCGACGCCCACGTGGAGGCCTTTAGCACCGGTTT
This sequence comes from Hordeum vulgare subsp. vulgare, assembly GCF_904849725.1. Classification (NCBI taxonomy): domain Eukaryota; kingdom Viridiplantae; phylum Streptophyta; class Magnoliopsida; order Poales; family Poaceae; genus Hordeum; species Hordeum vulgare. The sequence continues at coordinate 19,964,542 of NC_058523.1, forward strand.
GTAAGAGACCGGTGCTAAAGTGGGGGGCCTTTAGTCCCGGATACGTAGCACCGGATGTGTATCCGGGTCCAAAGGCCCTTACCAACCGGTTCTAATACCCCTTTCTCCACTAGTGTACTCAGGCTTCTTGCGAGTGATTCTGGGCGCATTGTCACACCACAACGTAAAACTTCAATGGTGCTAGTGAAAGCAGTTCATTGAGTGTGTTAAATTTGTGAAAGCGTCTCAACCCCTAACACGGGAGCCTGCATTGATTTATATTGATACGTGCTTTCGGTTACAAAGGATCGACTGTGTTCTGTTGGGAATGATCGTTAGAGATTACGGGAGGTTGAGATAGAGAGATAAGATACAACTTAAACCAACTAACTATCTATATCAACGTGGAGTACAAGCCAAGGTTGGGCGCAGCTAACCATAAGTCTGTTTAACATCCTCCCTTAATCATAACTTCCTTAAGTTAATATTACGCTTGAACTCCTCAAACGGCCTTGTAGACAAAGTTTTTGTAAATCCATCTGCAACTTGATCTCTTGAATGAACAAATCGAATCTCTAAGTTCTTGCCGGCAACTCTTTCTTTTACAAAATGATAATCAATTTCAATGTGTTTGGTTCTTACATGCAAAACACGATTAGCGGATAAATATATGACAACAAGATTATCACACCATAAGCAAGGAGTTTGTGTGTGACGTATGCCAAGTTCTCTTAGCATAGACTTGACCCAAACAAACTGTGCCTTGTTTCTTTGCACACCATGCTATTAAATTTGGATCATAGAGCACTGCAAAACCTCTTGTTGACCGTCTATCATCTAAATAGTTAGCGTAGTGAGAATTAGAGAATGCACTAACAAGAATGGATGATGACTTACTAAACGTTAGGCCAATATTCAAAGTATTTTTCACATATCTCAGTATACGTTTTGCAGTAGTCCAATAAGATGAAGTTGGTGGATGAAGGAATTGTCAGACTTTGTTAACAACAAATGACAGACCAGGTCTGGTGAATGTTAAGTACTGAAGTGCACCTACCAAGCTTGTATTTGGTGCCATCTTCCTAGCTTATAAGAGTTCACCTTCTGCAAGAGACAACTTTTCTTTACTGGATAGCGGTGTTGGGATGGCTTACAACCCTGCATACCAACTCTATTCAACAGATCAGTTGCATATTTTTCTTAAGAAAGTTGAAGACCACCCTCCTTATCTTTCTTAACCTCAATACCAAGAAAGAAATGTAAATCTCCTAGATCCTTAAGAGCAAAGTTTGAATTTGAATCCTTTAACAAGGCTGTGATTGCATCATTTGATGAGCTCATGACAATGATGTCATCAACATATATAAGCACAAATATGGACGTATTTGAATTATTATTGATAAATATTGATGTGTCAGATCTAGATGGAAGAAAACCAAGTTTTTGCAATTTTGAGCCTAAGTGAGAGACCCAGAGTACCATGTCCTGGGAGCTTGCTTCAATCCATACAAAGATTTATCAAGCCTGCACACAAGGAAAAGTTTATGCTTATCTTCACTAGTGGAAAACGGGCCTTTGGCCGGGACCCTTTAGTCCCGGCCTGCCTCTGGGCCGGGACTAAAGGCCCGGCCACGTCGCCCCAAATCGCAATGCCTCCCTCGAGGCTTTAGTTCCGGCCCGTAAGGAGCCTTTATTCCCGGTTCGTGTCCCAAACCGGGACTAAAGGGCTACGCGGTGTGCAGCCCGCATGTGCGCCACCTTTAGTCCCGGTTTGTGTCTCAAACCGGGACTAAAGTCCTCTGCCTATATATAGCACAGCCCCCCTCTCCCCTCTTCCTTGCATTTTTCTTGGATGGAGGATTGTGGGTGTGTACTAGCTCTCCACTTTTTTTGATGCACTAGAGGTGTTTGTTGAAATGTGTGTTAGAGCGATGCCGCTTCAGTTCACCGAACACAACTACGATATGAGATGTCTGAGCCACGCTTAAACCTCTTCCTCTTTATTTCTACTTATTCTAAAAGGTTAGCAACTATATTTCCTCGTTTAGACCGTGCGGTACTAATTTTTAGGATCGTGATTGTATTTGATATACTGTCGTATAACACAGATGAGCCATCCATGGATGTACGATGATCGACGCACAACCGCTTACAGAGAAGGCATGCATTCTTTTCGAGATGCAGCCGATGCGAACAAGCATGCTGGTGGCTATATGTTTTGTCCATGTGTTGAATGTCGAAATGAGAAGGATTACACTTCCTCAAGAGTCATTCAGAGCCACCTGCTTCGGTCCGGTTTTATGTCGGGCTATAATGTTTGGACCAAGCACAGAGAAAGAGGGGTTATGATGGAAGACGACGATGAAGAAGAAGAGAACGATGATGACAACTACCGATCTATGTTCCCTGAGTATGCTGATACCGCAATGGAAGACAATGAAGAAGAAGATCAGGATGAAGAACGGGAACCAGATGAGCCCGCTGATGATCTTGGCCGGGTCATTTCTGATGCACGGCGAGGTTGCGACACAGAAAAGGAGAGGTTGCAGTTCGAGCAGATGTTACAGGACCACAACAAATTGTTGTACCCAACTTGTGAAGATGGCCAGAAGAAGCTGGGTAGCACACTGGAATTGCTAAAGTGGAAGGCAGAGACCGGTGTGACTGACTCGTCATTCGAAAAGTTGCTGGTACTGATGAAGAAGATGCTTCCAAGAAAGAACGAATTGCCCGCCAGCACGTACGAAGCAAAGAAGCTTGTCTGCCCTCTAGGATTAGACGTGCAGAAGATACATGCATGCCCTAATGACTGCATCCTCTACCGCGGTGAGAAGTACGAGAATATGAATAAATGCCCGGTATGCACTGCATTGCTGTTTAAGATCAGAAAAGATGACCCTGGTGATATTGAGGGCGAGCCACCCAGGAAGAGTGTTCCTGCCAAGGTGATGTGGTATGCTCCTATAATACCACGGTTGAAACGTCTGTTTAGAAATAAAGATCATGCGAAGTTGTTGTGATGGCACATGGAAGATCGTATAAAAGACGATAAGTTGAGGCACACCGCTGATGGTCGGCAGTGGAGAAAAATCGAGAGAGAGTTCCCGAGATTTGCAGCTGACGCAAGGAACTTATGGTTAGGTCTGAGTACAGATGGAATGAATCCTTTTGGGGACCAGAGTTGCAGTCACAGCACCTGGCCCGTTACTCTATGTATCTACAACCTTCCTCCTTGGTTGTGCATGAAGTGGAAGTTCATTATGATGCCAGTGCTTATCCAAGGTCCAAAGCAATCCAGCAATGATATTGATGTGTACCTAAGGCCATTAGTTGATGAACTTTTACAGCTGTGGGCCGAACCAGGTGTACGTGTGTGGGACGAGCACAAACAAGAGGAATTTGACCTTCGAGCGTTGCTTTTCGTAACCATCAATGATTGGCCTGCTCTTAGTAACATTTCAGGACAGTCAAACAAGGGATACAATGCATGCACACACTGTTTGGATCAGACAGAAAGTATATATCTGGACAAATGTAGGAAGAATGTGTACCCGTACAATCGTCGTTTTCTTCCGCCCAAGCATCCCTTAAAGAAAAAAGGCAAGCATTTCAATGGCAAGGCAGAACCCCGGGGGAAGCCTGTCATCCGTACTGGTACTGAAGTATTTGATATGGTCAAAGATTTAAAAGTAATCTTTGGAAAGGGTCCTGGCAGCCAACCTGTTCCTAACGGCCCTGATAAGCGCGTACCCATGTGGAAGAAGAAATCTATATTTTGGGAGCTACCCTACTGGGAAGTCCATGAGGTCCGCTCGGCAATCGACGTGATGCACCTGATGAAGAATGTCTGCGTGAATATTCTAGGCTTCCTGGGCTTGTATGGGAAGTCAAAAGATACACCGCAAGCACGGGAGGACCAGGAACGTCATAAAGGAAGAGATGGCATGCATCCAGGGCTGTTTCAAGGGCGTGCCAACTACGCTCTTACTAAGGAAGAGAAGGAAATCTTCTTTGAAGTCCTTTTGAGTATCAAGGTCCCGACTGGCTTCTCGTCGAATATAAAGGGAATCGTAAATATGAAAGACAAAAAATTCCAAAACCTAAAGTCTCATGACTGCCACGTGCTTATGACGCAATTGCTTCCGGTTGCATTGAGGGGAATTCTACCGGAAAATGTTCGCCTGGCAATTGTGAAGGTATGTGCATTCCTCAATGCAATTTCTCAGAACGTAATCGATCGAGAAAGTCTATCAGGGTTACAGATTGATGTGGTCCAATGTTTGGTCAGCTTTGAGTTGTTGTTCCCGCCATCCTTCTTCAACATAATGACACACCTCCTAGTTCACCTAGTCGAAGAGATTAGAATTCTCGGTCATGTGTTTCTACACAATATGTTCCCCTTCGAGAGGTTCATGGGAGTCTTAAAGAAATATGTTCGTAACCGTGCTAGGCCAGAAGGAAGCATCTCCAAGGGCTATGGAACAGAGGAGGTCATTGAGTTTTGTGTGCACTTTCTTCCTGACCTTAAGCCGATTGGTGTTCCTGAATCTCGGTATGAGGGTAGGCTGACAGGAAAAGGCACACTAGGAAGGAAAGCAAAAGTATGTATGGACGGGCATTCTTTCTCTCAAGCACACTACAAAGTTCTACACAATTCCACCGTGGTGGCTCCATATATCGTGAGACACAAGAATATTCTACGCTCCGAAAACCCGGGGAAGGCTGACTCTTGGATTAAAGGGGAACACGAGAATACTTTCGGCAGTTGGTTGCAGACACATCTCATGAATGACGACACAGTTGGAGATGAGCTGTACTGTTTGGCCAAGCCACCATCTTCGACTATATGTACTTTCCAAGGGTATGAGATAAATGGGAATACATTTTACACGGTTGCCCAAGATAAAAAGAGCACCAACCAAAATAGTGGTGTCCGCTTTGATGCAACAGACGAGAATGGGCACTGTTTGGAAACATATTACGGGTACATAGAGGTGATATGGGAACTTGACTATGGACCTACTTTTAAGATTCCTTTGTTCGGTGCAAATGGGTGAAGCTGACAGGAGGCGGGGTAGTTGTAGACCAAAAGTACGGCATGACAACAGTGGATCTCAACAATCTTGCGTACATGGACGAACCATTTGTCCTAGCCAATGATGTCGCTCAGGTTTTCTATGTGAAGGACATGTCTACAAAAACGAGAAAAAGAAATCAGCAAAAGAAGATATCGTCCGATGAGCCAAAACGCCACATAGTTCTTTCACGGAAAAGAAACATCGTGGGAGTAGATGACAAGACAGACATGTCAGAAGATTATAATAAGTTTCATAAAATTCCGCCCTTCAAAGTGAAAACTGACCCAAGCATCCTACTGAATGATGAAGATTCTCCATGGCTACGACCCAGAAGAAAACAGAAATAATAGATAGGAATATTGGTGCAATAATGTAATAATGTATTAAACCTTTTATGTAATGCATGTATGGAATGTACTAAATTTCAAACACTTTTCATTTTCATAGTTTTGTCAAATTCTCAAATACGCAAAAAGAATTTTAATAAACCTTTGTAAGAGATGAGTTCTCGTTCGAAACCCTGATACTTCGAGAGAGATTGTCCGTTTTGTACACGAAATGCATCCAGTTTTTGTCGTAGCCCTCTCAACTTTTTAACACATGCTATGTGGGTGAAATGATGATAGCATGCCAACTTTCAACATTTTCAGAGTTCATTTGTAGTACTTTTCAATTTCGGGGTCAACTAGCTCAAAAAAAATAAGTAAATGCATGAAGAATACCAAATGAAGTCAGAAATTGTTGAAATATTGTGATGTGCCTTTGAATGATGCATTTTGAACACACAAAAAGTATGGAGTTCAAATAAGTTTAAAAAAATGAAATCCCTTTGTAAGAGATGAGTTCTCGTTCGAAACCCTGATACTTCGAGAGAGATTGTCCGTTTTGTACACGAAGTGCATCCAGTTTTTGTCGTAGCCCTCTCAACTTTTTAACACATGCTATGTGGGTGAAATGATGATAGCATGCCAACTTTCAACATTTTCAGAGTTAATTTGTAGTGCTTTTCAATTTCAGGGTCAACTAGCTCAAAAAAAAAAAGTAAATGCACGAAATATACCAAATGAAGTCAGAAATTGTTGAAATTTTTTGATGTGCCTTTGAATGGTGCATTTTGAACACACAAAAAGTATGGAGTTCAAATAAGTACAAAAAAATGAAATCCCTTTGTAAGAGATGAGTTCTCGTTCGAAACTCTCATACTTCGAGAGAGATTGTCCGTTTTGTACACGAAGTGCATCCAGTTTTTGTCGTAGCCCTCTCAACTTTTTAACACATCCTATGTGGGTGAAATGATGATAGCATGCCAACTTTCAACATTTTCAGAGTTCATTTGTAGTGCTTCTCAATTTCAGGGTCAACTAGCTCAAAAAAAATAAGTAAATGCACCAAATATACCAAATGAAGTCAGAAATTGTTGAAATTTTGTGATTTGCCTTTGAATGGTGCATTTTGAACACACAAAAAGTATGGAGTTCAAATAAGTTCAAAAAACCATATTATGAAATTAAATATTATCATTGGCGATTCATCTCTATTATGAAATTAAATATATCAAAAAACCATTGCAGAACATATGACCAAATTAATACAAGTTCATCATCACATTAAAGCCAAAGAATAGTAGTGATCAAATGTTATTATTGCAAACAATAAATACATAAAGTTCTCTCATAAAACAACATACAACTATGTAAAACATTTAAATAAAACAAAAAATGCGATCAAAATCGCAACTAAGGTAACAATTGACCCAACAGCATAATGATACCAAGCCTCTTTATCAATGGCATATTTTCTAATATTCCTAATCTTCAAGCACATTTCATCCATCTTCAAGCGCATTGCATCCATCTTCAACCGCATCGCATCGATCTTCATCTTGCGATCATCGATGACATCGGCGACATGCAACTCCAGTTCCATATTCTTATCCTCAATTATTTTCAATTTTTTCTTCAAGTATTTGTGTTCTTTTTCAACCAAATTTAACTTCTCGACAAGAATTTCTATGTGGGTTGGAATTTCCGGTTCACATACCTCCTAGATTAAAAAATATATGTCACGTTGGTCGTCATAATTGTCATAAACACTAAATAAAACAAATAGTTATAAAAGATAATATATACCACATCCAATCATAGACAGGACGAGGGCCGACGGAGGCGGATACCAAAACCATCGCACTATATAATAACAAAAAATAATGAAAGTGAGTAATTTATACAAGTATGTATCTAAATCATACAAGTAAGATTTTTTTTCTTTTAAAAAGAAGATAAGAACAAGAGGCTCACCACGGTGGTGCTCGCGACGAGATCGGCGCGGGGCGATCGACAATGGTGAGGACGGGCACGGGACGACACCCTACGCATGTGCAGACTCTAAGAAGTTAATTTGAGCATTTGAAATGAGCTACACTAGCAGTGACAAATGAAAGCATGAAGTAGCTAACCTTTTAAAACACTTGTGCAGTTGGTGCACGGCCAAACCTAGACAAATATTAAGGAAAATGGAGCTTGGAGGTCGAGCTTGGAGAGGAGAAAGCTTAAGTAGAGTGGCTCGGGCATTTCATCAAACACGTCATGTGCATGAACTAGAGTGGCAAGAGCATGGCATGGTCACACTTCAACAACCAAAAAATAAGGGAGATGGTGGGCAGGGGCGAGGGTTTATATAGGTAACACTTTAGTCCCGGCTTTTGTCTAAAACTGGGACTAATAGCCTAACCTTTAGTCCCGGTTCTTGCCACAAACCGGGACTAAAGGCCCCTGCTTCCCGCCTTCTGGTCTGCCAAAAAGGGCCTTTAGTCCCGGGTCGTGGCTCCACCCGGGACTAAAGGGGGTCTTTAGTCCCGGATCGAGCCCCGAACCGGGACTAAAGATCCACCTATATAAGCGGGAGTTAGAAAATTTGCAACCCAAATCGCATTTCCTTCTCTCCTTCTTCCTCGTTCTCCTGCCCGGCGCGGCACAGCGACGAACTCGACGACACCGTCAGGCTGCCCGCCGTCCTGCTCGCCGCCGCCTGCCGTCCTCCTCGCCGCGCGCCGCACGCCGTCGACACCTCCGGCCGGTAAGCCCCCCGCCCCCTCCTCCCCAACACTCCAGCCAGTAGAAGAAAAGAAGAAAAAGGAGAAGAAAAGAAGAAAAAGGAGAAGAAAGGAAGAAAAAGGAGAAGAAAAGAAGAAAAAGGAGAAGAAAGGAAGAAAAAGGAGAAGAAAGGAAGAAAAAGGGAAGGAGAAGAAAAGAAGAAAAAGGAGAAGAAAAGAAGAAAAAGGAGAAGAAAACAAGAAAAAGGAGAAGAAAGGAAGAAAAAGGGAAGAAAAGAAGAAAAAGATTTTTTTGTCATTTATTTCCTATTGTTATTAGGTTTGTGCTAGATTATTAGGGTTAGTAATATGTAGAATTAGGAAAAAGGAAAATAAGAAGAGGAGGAGAAGAAAAGAAGAAAAAGGAGAATAAGAAGAGGAGGAGAGGAGAAGAAGAGGAAAAATAGAAGAAGAGGAGAAGTAGAAGAAGAGAAAAAATTAGAAGAGGAGGAGAGGAGAAGTAGAAGAAGAGAAGAGGAGAGGTAGTAGAAGAAGAGGAGAAGTAGAAGAAGAGAAAAAATTAGAAGAGGAGGAGAGGAGAAGTAGAAGAAGAGAAGAGGAGAGGTAGTAGAAGAAGAGGAGAAGTAGAAGTAGAAGAAGAAGTAGAAGAAGAGGAAAAATAGAAGAAGAGGAAAAATTAGTTTAGGGTTACAAGAAGAAGAAATATATTTTTTGTCATTTAATTTTGCTATTGTATAGTGTATATGCTTAAGTGTTAATAGTGTTTCTTAGATTATTGCTTAATTTCGCTATTGTATATGCTTAAGTGTTAATAGTTTAATTTTGCTATTGTATATGCTTAAGTGTTAATAGTTTATTTTTCGCAAGAAAATTAATAGAACTAGTTTAATTTTGTAATTGTATATGCTTAAGTGTCCGGGACTGGGCTCCGCCCGGCTGGTATTTTAGAGTTTAGGTTCCAGCCAAGACCCGGGACTAAAGGTCCTCCTATATAAAACGACACTTCGAAGTTTCCAACCCCTCTTATATAGTTTGTTAGTTTATTACTTAATCAAATGCCCGTTTTTTGCAGAACTATGGATCCACATATCAGGAACCTCGAAGAGGAAGAACTTCCCGAAGATATAATCAAAGACGGCCCCGACGTTGAACCAGCTGAATCTCCGTCGTCATATCTAAACCCCTCCGGATATGGAATGGAGGTCGAGCGACACGAAGATGAAGCCGATGGGGCAGGAGATAGGTCCAATGACGGAGAAGGTGATAGCTCCAGTGATGGAGAAGCCGGTGGAGAAGCCGGTGAAGAAATAATAAAGTCCGGCGAGGTATACATATGAAGTTCGACAATCACTTGTAATATGTGAAAAATATTGGAGATAGCTCTATATTGTATACATATACATTCATTTGACGAATGTTTCTCCCTGTTAGGCCTCCACATCGAGCAAAGCTACGAAACGAGGCCCGACTAGAAAGTTGGATGCACGGACGCATTACACCTTTGAGGTGATATTGCCTACGGGCGAACCCAAGCTTCCTAAGAATGTTGCTGACACATTCAAGAAGCAATGCGGAGTTCTCGTTAGGGATCACGTCCCGATTAGCGTTCGGGAGTGGAACAAGCGCAAAGGGGTAGCCGATAGTGACTATGTCGCCGAAAGGTACAAAGATAATCTTTGGAATGATCTCATGTCACATTTCAACCTGCCAGAATGTGAGAATGAAGACGCCGCAGACAAACTGAGGGCCAAAGTCAAGCAGTGGACTCTAAAAAAGATGGCCGAACTGTTCCGTAGCTGGAAGAAGAAGCTATGGAAAAACTATCTAAAGACAAAGAAAGTGCCAGTATTCGAGGGGTATCTAGACAAGCAGGCGAATCACTGGAAGGCATTTCAAGAGTACAAGGAGTCAGAAGATGCCCAGGCATTATCAGAAAAGAACAAGATAAATGCCGACAAGAAGAAATATCACCACAAGCTGGGGCCAGGGGGCTATGAGACTGCCATCCCAAAGTGGGATAAGAAAGAGCAAGATCTGCTAGATAAAGGTATCGTACGTGAACCACTCCGTGATGAGTGGGAATTGAGAGCAAGAAATTGGTTCCTTGCGCATGGTGGTTCGTACGACGAAAAAAAAGGGGACCTCATCTGCAGTGACGGTCTTAGGATACCCAGGGAGAATTGGAAAAGGATAGTGAAAGAAACTAAGGAGGGAAAAAGAAAGTTCACTGCAGATAGAGAGAACGATTTGCTCACACTGGTCCTCGGCAATGACGAACATGGAGGACGAACGCGAGGCTTTGGTCCTTCTTACCCGTGGTGGCTTGGGTTTGCCAGAGACCAAGACACTTATAGAAGCCGAGAGAGAGCAAAGAAGCGGCAGCAAGATGAGGAGAATGACAAGTTCAACCAGTTGCTTGCCAGGATTAACGAGCAACAGAAGCAGATTGATGAGCTTAGAGGAGTAGCGCGCCAGGAAGATCCTGCACTTGATATTGCCGGCGCCCCATCTAAGCAGAAAAGCAGCGTGGCTGAATCTGAGGCCCCGCCCAACGATGCACTAAGAATGATAGAGGGCGGTCTCGGCTACCCCGTGGATGGAATCAAGGAGTCAACATCATGTGAACTCCATCAGAAATTCAGGAACATATCCATGAAGGTGACCGTCGGACAAGCTTTACCTTCTGGCCCTGATGCACGCTGGCATGGCCGTGAGATTCCAGCTGGCTTTGCTAAAGTCGGGGTGGATGAAATCATGGCGGGGTTTCATGATATGGAGCTCGACATAGCTGGACCCGAAGATGAGAGGACACTCGGAGAAGTACTAGGTGGAGTCATCCTATGGGACAAGAACTACATCAAGCTTCCAGGCTCGGCCCCAAGGACAACACCGCCTTCGAGTCGTCGCAGGTCACCTACACCTCCATTACCTCCAAGCCCTCCACATGACGTCGGCCAGCACAACACGAGTACATCTCGATCACCGCCGCCGGACTTGGGTCGTCCGTCTCCGTCGCCGCCCGCTCCGGATACTAAGCGGGAGCGTGCCACCAAGAACGCTCCGTCGACGATTTCTAAGCGACGGAGCCCCCCAAAGTGCAAACGGTCGCCCCTCCCAAAGGTACCTCATGCTAATCTTCCTATCAGACCTTATGATCGTACCCCCGAGGAAAACGCCAGGATAGCAAAGGAACATCATGATGCGCAGATGAAAAAGAAGGAACCCGAGCCCCGCCCGGAATACACCGAGAAGCAAATAGCATTTGCAAAATACTTCACGACCCTTCCATCACAGTATGACTTACACCATAAGTCTGATGACTATACACGCACATTGCAGAAGGAAGTGAAAAAGAGCAGATCACGTGCAAGTGCAAGTGGGAGCAAATCAAGTTCAACTACAAGCAAGAAAAAATCAGACGTTCCTCAGCTTGGACAACAGGCCAATCAGTCGATCCCACCCCTCAAGGTGTTAACCGAGAATGTTCCCCCTCCGGTGCAGGGGCAAGATTTTCAATTAGCAAAGAAGTGGGCGGCTGAATGGGGTGTCTCGGTTGAAGATGTTCTGGCTTCCCAAGATGACAGGTTACCCAAGGCTGTGGTAGCCCCTAAGCCACAGTTTGTCATGGGAGAGCCTTAGGTCAGCAAAGATGATCTCCCAACAAATATGCGTTACTTGCATACATGGTACTTAAGTGAATCAAAGAATGGGAGAACGATGATCGTGGTGAGTGTCCCACTGGAGTACTACGACCGCCCCGAAGAAATCCATATCGACTTTGATGAACTCTTCCAGATGTACAATGGCGACGCCCTCGACAAATCGCTTATGAGTTGCTATTGTCTGTAAGTTTTTCAATTCGTTGTCTACATATAACTTGTTTAGTTATTTCAATTCATTGTCTATATATAACTTGTACTCTATTATGCAGAATGAAGATTCTGGATTGTAAAAGTAAGAACATCCTAAATATTGGGTTTATTGACCCAGATAAATTACATAGCGACGCTAACTGATAAACCTAAGGAGACGGGGGAAAACCTTCTAAGGTTTCTAACAGATCAAAATTTCTGTGACCACATACTGTTTCCATACAACTTCAGGTGAGGGTCTTTACTCTGTTGTGTCCATTCACTTATAAGTGTAATTGATAAGTTACTGACATATATATATATATATATATATATATATATATACATGTGCAGCTTCCATTGGATTCTGTTGGACATTCAAATTGACAAGGGAAGAGTTGATGCCTTCGACCCATTATCGAGACCCTTGGAACAGTTCCAAAGCCTGCAGGACATGCTCCAAGGGTAATTTCAATCATTCTCGCGCTCTATCAGTCTCTTTCGATGATTTTCTGATATATCAATTAATGAAAAACTTAGCAAATCATTATCCTTGTCGGGCAGGGTTTGGAAGCGGTTCAAGTGCGTGACTCCCGGTAACTTTCCTGAGAAGCTGACCTTTAGAGCGGCTCAGGTAAGTAGTAGTATGATATACTTCTATTTTCAATACATTTATGATGCTAGATTATTATTTTGATTATATATATTCTATTCTCGTAAAGTGCGACCAGCAGCCACGGGGAACGCATCTACGCGGATTCTATGTTTGCGAGACCATTCGCACGTTTACCTCTGAGCACAAGGATCACAGATTCGACGTAAGCAATGAACATTCACACCTCTATTTTTACCCATCATTCTTTGTTATCATGATTGATATTCATATTCATCTCCTCTTCTTATATAGTACACGGTCATGAGGACGAAGGTCCTACCAGAGCAACGCGCGATTGTTGTTGCAGAGGAGCTTGCGACCTTTCTGAGGACGGAAGCTATAGATGACAAAGGACGATTTAGTGTAGCTAGGAGCCATTACTGATGTTCGTCTATGTAATCGAATAGACGGGCTCTATTCCCGATAATTCAGATCTCCATATAATTGTATATATATGCTCGCTTGTAAGATAAGTTAATCTTATATATATATGCATAATTATTTCTATTTAAAATATACGAAAACTAATTCCCGAACACCAAACGAGGCATCACGTTAATCTCCCGAACACCTAAACCCTAAAACCCTAAAACCCAAAAATAATTTCATTCAAAAAAAACCCAAAAATAAGCAAAATCTGAAACTCTTTAGTCCCGGTCCGTGTAACGAGCCGGGACTAAAGGGCCTGCCCCTGGGGCGCTACGAGGCGCCCACGTGGAGCACCTTTAGTCCCGGCTTGTAACAGGGCCGGGACTAAAGGCCTAGTCCCGCCCCTTTAGTCCCGGTTGGTGAACCGGGACTAAAGCCCCTTACGGGCCGGGGCTAAAGGCCCCGTCCCCACTAGTGCTTCAAAACAAGGAGGTTGCTTTATGTATACTTTCTCTTCCAGAACACCATGAAGGAACGCGTTGTATACATCTAGCTGTCCGAGACTCCATCCTCTATAGATAGAGCAACAGAGAACACAAGATAAATAGTAGAAGCTTTGACAACACGACTAAACGTGTCCTCATTGTCTATGTCATACCTTTGCTTGAATCCTTTTGCAACAAGTCTGGCTTTGTAGCGATCTACCGTGTCATCTGACTTTTTTTTATTCTGAACATCCATTTGAAGTCAATTAGATTTTTACCTTGATCTCGAGGAACCAAATACCAAGTTTTCTTTTTTGAAATTCTTGAAACTCTTCTTTCATAGCCTTCCTCCACTTGGAATCTATGCATGCTTCTTGAAACGTGATGGGTTCTCCTGTTGAACATGCTAGAACAAATTTGAGTTTATAATTTATTAGTTGAATTACCCCAGCGCGAAGCCTTGTGCATGGTGGAGTAGGCTATTGTGGATGCACTTCAGGCGTCATTGCCACAGAAGATCCTGATGTCTCTACCAGGGATCCCGAGGCGGAGCTGCTCCCTACCGCACTCCTGCAGGATTTTCTGTGACAGAAGCAACTCGCGGGGATGCACATCGCGCCACACAGGATCCTGGTGGGTGCTTGGCAGGACCGGGCGATGCAGGCTACGGGGTGGGATCCCGCGCCCGTCGCTGATCCACACGGGACACGCTTGGAGTAGACAGCCGTCTTGGTGGGAAAGCGCGTTGTCGGCTGATTGTCGAGCCGTGATTGGTGCGGAGTGAATGCAACAGTTTCGGCATCCTCGACGATGTGTGTCAAACCAAGATTGGAGTTGTGCCTCGGGAGCGGGGGATCTGCCGTTGTCCTCCTGACACGGCGATCCCGAGGACGATGCGGCGCAGTCAGGTGGATCCGACAGCCAGGATCCCAAGGCACTTCATGGTCGTCGACGACAAGCAAATGAGAGGGTGCTTCGATACATTTTAGTCTCATGATTAAAAGTAGTGAAACTAAAATTTGCTAGCCCCACCCATGCTTGGATCCAAGTACTAAAAAGACTAAAATCAAGTTAATGAGCATTTATTATCCTCCAAACCCTCCAATTCAGAACTTGCATGAGGAGTTAAATGAAGAGAGAGAGGACTAATGCACATTTTAGTAAGGGTACCCCTGACTAAAAGATTTTAGCCTCAAGACTAGTTTTAGCCTCTCTTTAGTCAGGGGTGCTTGGAACTTTAGCCTCTTAAAGAGACTAGTTTTAGTCTCTTGGATCCAAGCACCCTCTGATAGTGGCGACATAACAAAGCGCAAACGGCGGCATTGGACAACGTGGGCTTGCCAAGACTGCTTTCCACTTGCAGTTGAGCGGCACAAACAACTCAAGGAGGGTAGGGAAAGCTCTTGGAGGAAACATTCGAGAGGAAACAAGATCTCGATGAAGAATCAGTTAGTGAGGCCACAACGGCGTCCTCTAGCGGAGACGAAGAAGAGTGCGAGGAGGGAAGAAGCTGGAGCGCGAGGAGCAGTGGCGGAGATAGGGGGAGCATGCCCCCCCCCCCCACCCACTAACATTACTGATTTAGGCCTTCTATTAGTGTAAACAGTGATTATTTTGTTGCTAAAATGATGTATTTTGATATATTGGCCCTCCCCAACAAGACTAAACAATACTTGGCCCCCTTATTCGATTTTCCTGTTTCCGCCACTGCCGAGGAGCTCTATCAAAAGTATGCATACTCGGGTTGGCTTATTTACATGCGGCTCTCGTTGCGCCATGAGCAGCGTCAAAGGTTTTGCGCAGAAGGCACGATGATGAGCATGTCGTCACTATGGCGTAGACGAGAGAGGATACCGAGTGCCACAACGACACAAGTGGGTGATGGCCATAGAGGCGACAATGGACCAGAACAACGGCAGCGATGAATTACAGAGGTTGCGACGATGGTGCCTCCCTTTTCCCCCACTTGACGATTTCCCCATGTCTAACCATCTGTCACCCACTCCCCTCCGCCCTCACCATCCCTCGTCGTCGCCCAGCCATCCCTCAAAGCCATGCATTACCGGTGAACAACTCCAGCGATCGCCTGTACCCCCCACCCCAAATAATGGGGCTGATTGTTCTCCAGCGAGGTCCGGCCTCCCTATCTCGTGCGCTCGCCAAGTAAAAAAAAAAAGTGACTCATGCAACAACAAAAAATCCATCTACGCGAGAAATAGAAAAACCGAACAAAGATCATTCTTTGGAGTTAAATAGAACAAATCCAACAGCAGAAATGAGATTGACCCATTTTTCTTTTTTAGGGATTGCCGTAGCAGTTAAATTTGTTTCATCTTCGTCATCCAAAGGCAAAGATGTGTACGTAGTACAAAACCGTACGGACCCCGCGGATTAACCTGCTGCCTCTGTTTTTCCTGACAGCGACGCCATCTGTGGACGATTTGACTAATCCCGGAACATGAGAGCCCATCGTCCACGCACGCAGTCACCATCAAACCACGCCTTGTCACATAGCCTACGTTTCCTAGCTATCTGAACTGAACCCCTTTCCAAACTCGCTGTTCTTGTCACTTGGGATGAACTTCCTGTCTCACCACACTATATAAGCATGTGGCGGGGCTCCCTCCCTCCATCAATCATCGGGGCATCAGCATCACCACACCATCGACCGTCAGTCATCAAACCATCAGCACCCTCCATTCCTGTGCTAGCTAGCCACACAGCACACACACACAGAGCAGAGCAGCAGCAGCAGCAATGGCCGCCTGGAGAAGGGAGGAGACGGCCGAAGCATACTACCTCGCCGCCGACGGAGGAAAGAAGGTGCCCAAGGGGTACCTCCCGCTGGCGCTGGTGGGCGAGGATGGGGACGGCGACGAGCGCGTGGTGGTGCGCATCGGGGCGCTCAAGGAGCCGTGCATGGCGGCGCTGCTGGAGATGGCCGCGCAGCAGTTCGGCTACGGCCAGCCCGGCGTCCTCAGGATCCCCTGCGACGCACAGCAGTTCCAACGGATGGTCAGCGCCATGTGCAGCAAGTGCAAAGCCACGTAGGATAGGTATTAGCTAGGTGATGGATTGTACTCCTTACTGAACATCATAGCAAACAAGCCGAGAGAACCGATGCAGCCATAGGTTGGAAGAGGGACGCATATTTCCTAGATTTATTTAGGTGGAGAAGGAACAACTCGTATTGTGGATAGTGAATTGTTAGTCATATAAAACTGCTGGACACCCGATTTGGTCTCCCAACTCTCTCTGTGTATTGTTCTGCTTGCGTTCAACTCTCTTTTTCTTCCACAAAATGACTGCTTGGCTTCACAAAATGGCTGCTTGACTTTCAAGAAAGAGATCTGTCCTGATCAGTGGTAAGGCTGCCTTGCCGTCGTTGGTTCCGTCACTGGTCAATGGCGTCTCTGACATTCGATCCGATGCGAGACATTCGGCCTTCAGGTTCAGCCTTGGGTTTTTCTGAACTTTCGGACTTCGGTTGGCCCCCTGGAATCGGCCATTACCCATTTACCCTACCCCTGTACCTGCGGCCGCAGGAAGCCCTAGGCTGCCTCTCCAGCTCCCTCATTCTTCACTTCTCCCACCTCCCGGCGACCCCACTTCTCCGGCCTTCTACGTGACGCCGGGGAAGGCAGAGGAGGGCGCCGCGACGCCGGAGAGGAGGAAACCACGCAGCCCGCACCATGCTGCGCCGCTCTGCCCCGTGACGCCGGAGAGGAGGACACCACCGCGCTGCGCCAGCCTGCCCGGTGATGCTGGTCGGTGGAGAGGAGGACACTGCCACCACCACCGCCACCATGGCAACGAGCAGAGATTCGTGCAAAGTGAGTCCCCTGATCAGTAGTTTCTGTTTATGTAGCAAACTGAAATTACACCTGATTGGATGGTTCAGATCCAGGGCTCTTCCAACTCTTAACTTCCCCTGATTAGATGATTCTTGCTAATGGATACAATTGGGAGTCATCGATTTACGCATATCATTTAATTTAGCTGTTTACTGGTTGCTTTTATTTTAATCTAAGAGTTACGTCAAGAAATCTAAGAATTGCGTCAAGAAATGAGTGGCCTCAACGAACCCGAGACTAGCTCTCCAGTAATAGCAATTCCATCACTGATTCCACATCATAATCATAAAGATGGGCGCGTACCATAAGCAACTTGGAGAGTATGATGCTAATGATCCATCTAAATCTGTTCTGGGAGAACGAAACGGAGGATTATCAGACTTCATGCCGCCCCAGGGGCCCCGGATCCGCGCCCCCTCTCCCCCTCCTCCCCTCCCGCGACCCGCGCCGCGCCCCCCACCCTCCTACCCGCTCGCCCCTCCCTTCCCTCCCTCCTCCTGTCGTCGCCGGTGCGCCGCGCCGGCCCTTGGTCGGGCGGCCCCGGTGGTGGCAGGACTCCGGCCTTTCCCTCCTGGCTCGGGTAGCGCGGGGCAGCCCGGGGCCTGGTGGTGCGTCTCGGCGGCAGCGGCCCGGCGCGGCGGCGGGGCTTTCCCTGGTGCGGCGTGAATGGTCTCGGTGGCGGTGGTGCTGTCGTTGGTGGCTGGGTAGCGGTGACAGCGATCCAGCCCTTCAGGCCCAGATCTGGACCCCCGGGCCCGATCTAGATCTGGTCGGGCCTGCCTCGTCGCCTTTGGTTGGTTTGGGGCGCGACTCGCGGCGGGGATGACAGCGTTGACATCGCACCGTTGTAGCGTGATGATGGGAGCTTCACGAGCTTGTACATGCCCGGTTGAGCTTTTGGGCTGCATGAGGGTAGCGGCGGTGGCGGCCTACGTGCAGCAGCACGACAGCGGGGACTTTACGAGCCCCGAGACTTGGCCGGAGCTCGGCCGGGCCTTCTTGGCCTGGTGTGTCCTGGCTGCTGTGTCCGGTCGATACCCACCGATGGCGGTGGAGGACGCCCTCTGGGTGGCTGCGCTGCTGCTGCCCTTCGGTTTCAATGGTTCGGTGTGTTCTCGTCGTCGTGTCCGGACGGCGACCGTCTTGGACGGTGGAGGTAGTCCCCTCCTGTGTAGTTGTCCCCCTGTCAGATCGTGTCTTCGGGTGGTTCACCTCAGACTGACCGGCCTTGCTACGTTGACCATGGTGAGACGACGATGATGATTGCAAAACCGAGGTGGCGTTTGTTGGTCGATGGCATGCTTAGTGGTGCGTCTCTGATTGTCAGGGGGTGGTGGCTTGGGGGTCGGGAGAAATCCTTGTCTTTTGACACCGACACGGTGATGCTTGAGAGTGTCACCCTTCCTTCCTGAAGGGTGTCGGGTGTGCCTCCTCCCCACGCCTCGGAGTGTACCGGGGAAAACCCTAGGACCTGTCCGGGCAGCAGTATCGTCGTCGTCATTATCCTTCGTGAAGGTGCTGCTTGGTACGCGATGGATCAAGATGCTTGGATCGTGGTGGGAATATTTCGAAGGAGACGCAGCGGTTGCGGGTTATTATTGTTTTCGTTAGGCCGTCGGTGTTGGCATTATTTTCTCTTTCTTTTCTTTTTGGGCGTGGATGTGCTGTTTTGGCCCAGCAGTGGTTTCATGTTGTATCATGTGATTTCTATATATATATATAGCGAGACGAAAGCCTATTTCGAAAGTATGATGCTAATCTCATGCTACATTATCTGCTTACCTGCAGATTTTAGATTTTGGATGATGAAGTTATCTGTTATGTCAAACAGTAAAAAGTAGTTCCGCCATAAGGAAACTCTACAAATAACACGAAAGTGGAATCATCTCATCATTTTTGGGGAAAACAGCAATGGAAACAGAGATTGTCAGTTGGTAATTTGTGGTGTAGTAGCACACTTTCAATTTCTCCGTTAGCACGTTCTCAGTACTTTTCGCCGTCTTCTCATAGTAGAGGCTGAGAGACTAATGGTTCAAATACCTCCCATAGAGGCAAATGCTGAACTGCACACAACCAATATCTATACAGCGTAGATCTAAGTTTTATTGTTCAACCTCCAAGTTTCAACTGTTATATATATATATATATATCTTGAGAAAGAATTGCACTACTGCAGTAGTGCACTTCCACTATAGTTACACAGTTCTTGCATATGCCAATAGGCAGGCCACAATGGGATTTAATTCAGTTATTATACAAAAAAATTGTCAATCTTTACTACAGAAGCAGAACTTATTAGTTGTGACATAAACTAAACTAGACACCGTAAGGAATTTGTTTTCTGGATAGTAATAATTACATAAACACAAGGAAAATTTCAAGCTTTAGATACTCCACGAAATAGCAACTCAGGCTACTAGCGAGCGATTCAGGGGGCATTGTTGCACAACAGCGTAGAACTTCAATTGCTCTGCTGAAAAGTGATTCATTGAGTGAATCTCGTCTCCAGTTCCAGGGAACCTTTTGATTGTCCACTGGAACCAACCAAGTGATTAGTGTCCTGGATGGCTGGATCCAGGAGCCATGAGTTGCACTCGGTGGGGACACGATATGGGGCCTCCATGGTAGGTGTGTAGGAGAAGCCTCGCAGGTTGCTGACAAATCAACTGAGGAAGGGAGAGCTGGGTGGCGTGCGTGAAAGCGGCGGAAAAAGTGGATTTCAGATATGATGCGACGCCGACACTTGCAGACGAGGGAGGCGCTGGGAGTGAGGACGACCGCGGGGGGAGTTGGAGGAGGATCTCGTGGAGCAGGTTTTCATTGTCCAGCGGCACAACTAGCCTCGACATCTTGCCCTCCTTACAGCTCGTGCAGCAGGGGGAACTGGTCAAGTGATCAGCGTCGTGGATCTGCATTTGCACAAACACCTAGTCAGTAATTTAGTCAGGCCTATGCCTACACTAGCTTCTGCATATCATCATGGAAAACGTTAAGTTTGTACCAAATTAGGTTCAAAGAGCATCTCCGATTAAAAAAGAGAGGGAACAGTATAAATCAAGATAAACTTAAATAAGCATTTGATTAACCTTGAAGAAGTTGACTCTTAAGTGTCCCGTCAAAACTGAAGCTCTAGTGTCATATACTAAAATGCTTCATCGTGATAGAAAGTCTTTTTGGCAAGATCATTCCAAGGATTCAACCCACCTTGAGCTCCCTGCTCAAACGCAACAACATTGCAATTAATTGATAAGCCCATATCATAAGTGCAAAACCAACAGTGAGTTTTCAGGAGTACAAACCAATTCATGTCTTGGGAAGGACGGGTCACGTAGTCAAGTAAGCAGTCACCATGAACCAAGATGCCTCGGGTTTCGATCATTAAAATATGACGTGAAAGGTTGGGAGTGACTCGACAAGGAAAAGATAGGCCCATGTAACGCAGAGTGACCCCAAGGCATGTGTGATGTCCTCGGTTTCGATGTTGCATGGGGAGTAGGGATTTGCCAAGGTATGCACAATGGATATGAAGTGATATGAAGTCCTAGTAAGCATATGCAAATAAACCATCCCACTAAGATGAACAGAATTAGCTATGAGTGCTAAACTCTACATGATGAATAAATGGGTGGTAGGAAAAGTGATATATTATAAGCCTAAGCAATAAGACTCATCTCTCCATAAATGAAAACTAAGAGCTTGATAGAGAGAAAACATGGCACCTCTCTTATTCTACTTTACGTCTTTCATTTTATCTCTTTTTTCATTCTTTTTTCCTTTTTCTTTTCCTTTCTTTTTTCATTTTCTTTCTTATTTTGACCTACAAAAGATTGAGAGGTGCCGATGAAAGCTCTTGTATATGAAAGTAGAAGCAAGCCCTAAAATGGTTGGTGAAGTTCAACAAGTACTAAACATGATGACTACTATGCCTCCTTTAAAGATGTACAATGGAAAATATAAATGTGCATGGCAAAGGAATCCACTACTTGGAATAGCAAATGAGGAGGTGCTATGATAGGCAGATATGGTGGACTCATTGGAAAACTGAAGTGGCTTAACGGGAGTTTCTCTCTTTTTTTCTTTCTAATTTTGCCTTTTTGCCTTCTATTTTTTTATTTTTTTTCTCTCATGGCTGATTGAACTGTGCTATCAATCGTGGTTTCTTACCTCTCATGTCTCACTCTTTTCTTAGTGAGAAACTCCACAAGGGGTTGGGATGTACTGGCGGAGTATGCTAGATCCCAATGTAGGAAATGCAATGCCAAGTACCAATGAGGCTAGCAACATAAGATAAAAGGATAATCGGTTTGGAGAACATCTTGTCGTGATGAAATGCAACCTGAAAATGTTAACTCTATGAAAAGGTTGTGGAAGCTTAGTAAACTCAAAAACCATCTATTATAGCACATTTAGTCCTGAACTAGCAAGTGCACCACCATGTCTTAACGAGTGACCACGAAGCTTTAAATGAACTATTTTGAAGCATAGCAGAGCAAAGCTAAGAAAACCTGCACAGAAGATAGAATTATGAGAACACAAATTTCTTTTAGCAACAAAGAAACACACACTGAAATGCCGTTAACTGACTTTTAACTTGTGAGAAGATAAGTGTTGTGGAAAATAAATCTTCAATTAATGAAGTACTTTCCAAATAAAAAAAGCAAACTGAATATTAAATTCGTTTCAGTGCCTATATCTGAAAATCTGATATGTCATGAGGCTAATTGGATTTCTTACTGAAAGCTCAGATGGTTGGGAAGAAACTAGTTTTTAAACATAAAGGTCAAGTGCATTTACCAGATTTATGTGCCTGAAGAAGATAACACAAGACCGTCATGTGAGAACTATTCATCATGCATGGGTAGAGTCAATCCTACTAGGGTAGAAAAATGTACAACTCCAAGACAGAGAGTCCTGCACAGTGAATGGAAACAGAGAACTGTTCAGTTTAAGCAGCAATGAGGCAGAAATAAACCTCAAAAATGGTTTTCCGTGTGTGGGATCAGAAAAAAGCAAGGTTAACTGTAGATTGAAATATCAAGGTGTCGATGAACATACTGTAGATTGAAACTTGTGAACAATCCATATAACTATTGAAGTACAATATGATTATGAATGTACTAACCAGATTATGGACAGACTGGAAGATACAGATTGAGATCTCCAGGATAGCATTTCTTCAGCTGGACTGAACTTAATCATGTCAACCAGAAGGACCACACCTTTTACCGAGATTGATCTAGAAAGACCAGGTTAACATCATAACATTAGCTTCCGATTGTACATTTCTAATTGAATTATAGAACAGATCAACCAAACTAAGGCACTTACAATGCATCACCCATTCGTAAGTTAGGTTAGTTTGCACGTAAACAGCTTTGCAGCGTATAAATCATCTGCACAAGTGACATCCTAATTTAGTGTTGGGTGATCAAAATTGCACAAGTATTCCATAGACAGCAATGGACCCTTTTTTTATGTGCAGAAATAGGTACTTACCAGCAACTAGCTGGTGGTTCTCATAACCCTTCATGTATTGAGAAAACTTGAGGGTTTTTTTACGAGATTCAGCACAACTTCAAAATGTCACATGATGAATTTGTGAGACTTCACTTCATGTTGCTGTTGTGAATTATGATTCATTTCATTGTAGTGAAATTTGCAGAGCTCCTAAATCTGGTTCAAAATAAAGTCAGACCTTAGTATGAAGATAGAAAAATAGAGCTCAACGTGTGTCGATCTTGTAAAGCCCTAGGATACACTGCCTTGGATTAAGAGAATTTGCAGGTTTTCCCGTACTTTGGTTCTGAGAAATATACAATGTTTCAATTGCTTAAGTAAAGACAAGATTAATGCATGCAGCAACCTTTCAGATTGGTACGACATTTAATCTTAAAAAAATTTACTTAGCACAACTAGGAAACGATTATTTTTATTTTTCGAAATCATCAAGGTATCTATACTATATGGTGGAGCAGTCCTAAAGTGTCATTTTTACATGTATGTACTTACCAGATCTGTAACACCTGTAGGAGTCCTACAAGTGTTGGAATGAATACTACAAAGCGTACAGAAATGTGTATAATTCCGGGACGGAGTCCTGCATAATAAATGGAAACAGAACATTGTTCAAATTATACAGTATGTGAGAAACTGACCCAAAAAAAAGGGTCTGAAGATCAAATGTAATACTGTATATACTGACCAGATTTATGTACAGGCAGGGGATGGATCAAGCTAGTCCTTGAAGGGCACGGAACTATGCAACTCCAAGGTAGAGCCCTGCATAGAGTATTAAAACAAGTGATTATTCAGAAAACTCATTACTTAGTAACGAGGCAAACCAGACTCCCAACAAATGTTATGAAGATCAAATGTACATACTGACCAAATATATGTACATCAGAGGATGCCACAAGACCATGGATGAGAACTATGCATGGATTGATCGATTGAGTCCTTGAAGGTCTCAAAACCGGGCAACTTCAAGATAGAGCTCTGCGTAGAGTATTAAAACAAGTGGGTTATTCAGAAAACTCATTACAAGGAATGAGTACTAGAGAAAAACAGAGTTTTTGTTTACCTTGAATCGGTCAGTTTAACTTCAGTGGCGGAGCTATACAAGGTTGATTGTGTGTGTGGGTGTGGGCGGGAGGGCAAAAGCTCTTCTTTTTCCCAATCATAACACCCCACCCCCACTAACAGCTTTGTACACAATAATTGTCTAGCTTAGGGGACGGCAGCACCTGCTGAGTTAGTGGAACTGCCCCTGAAACTTGCTCCACGGCAAAGTGGATAAAATCCTGCATGTTAGATAGAAACAGATAGCTGTTACAATTGTGCAGTAACGACGTAAAGCAAAGCAAAGAAATGGTTTGAGTGAGTTGGGTCTGGAAAAAGCAACATTAGTTAGGGACAATATGTGAACAGTTATGGGATCATTACGCACATGAAGGATGATACAGACTGAAGTCTTTGTGCTTGCACTGGCAAAAACTGATGAGAGCCTGAGAACGAACTACACTTTGTATACAGAGAGACTTCTACAAGTCTGATGATGTACAAATCAAGAAAAGAAAAAGAGAGCCCTGCACAGAAGATTAAACTGATGAGTGGGTTATTCAGTTCAGATGAAATGACAGTAATTCTTAAAAAACAAACAAAAAAATCTGAATGATTTTGAAGCTAACCAGGTTAGCAAAAGCAAAGGGAACTAGCTAGTGAGTAGGAACTGAGAATGAGGAGAGGATAAGGACATGTTTGTTACCTTGGAAGGATTCATCAGGCTCTGATTATTGGAATTTCCCCTATTAACCTGCGGCACTTCCTTTTCAGCTCCCAACTTCTGGAATCAACGACATCTAGTACTCGCAAGGATTTTTGGAGCCTGTCCCCGGGAAGGGATTTGATACCGGGACAGTCCGTGATCTCTAATTCCTGCAGAGAACTCGGGAGGGCGTCCTTGGGCAGCAATTTGATGTCAGGACACTCTTTGATCACTAATTTTTGCAGAGAAGTTGGGAATCCGTCCGAAAAAGTGGGAAGCAATTCGAGTTCAGAACAATCGGAGATCTTTAATTCAAGCAGAGAACTTGGGAGGCCGTCCTTCGGCAATGATTTCATGGAACATCCGGAGATGTGTAATTTGTGCAGAGAATTTGGGAGGCAATCCTTGGGCAGCGACCGGAGGGATGTACATCCATTGATACGTAAGCACCTGAAGCTGGCAAGTCTATGTAGACCTGCAGGGAGGCTCTTCAATTTGGTGCAGAAAAAAAGTTGGAGCTCTTGGAGGGAGGTGAGAAATAGGAGGGCCTCTTCTGGAATGGGCTCCACCTCTTTGCTACCAAATAAGGTCAATCCGGTGAGGGAGGTAGAGAGGAGGCTGCAGATGGGTACCGGCAGAACTCCAGAAGAGGCTCCTATGGATAGGGTATGTAGTTTTGAGTAACGGCTGACCCTCAGGTTTGTGAGTTCTTCCATGTGGCTAAGACTGGATAGTGTGAGTTCTTCCAGGGAGGTCGGGAAAGTGAAACAAGACGAGGAGCCCGGATAGGAGGAAAGCAAATCGGGGCAATACCCTAAGCTCACTTCACGGAGGGAGCATAGACGATGGAGGCCTCCTGCTGCTTCGTTGTTATCGCCCCCTGAACTTGGGAGCATTCTTAGCCTACGGCAGAATAGGAGGATCAACTTCTGTAGTTGGATAGGCAAGAGCAGCAGTCCTGCTTCTGTCGTCGCCACTATTTCCTCTTCTTCTTTTGTCTGTTGCTGCTGTGATCCACTCTGCCGCTCCGACACACCAAGTTCTGTAATCTTTTCGCACCTTTCTATTTGCAGGCTGGTGAGCTTCGGGAAATGAGAGAGCAGTTGAGTCAGTTCTTTCCCGCTAGCATCACTTTCAAAAATGCAGAGTTCTTCAACTGGAACCTGGTGAGTGACATGGCTTTCACCTCTGATCGGCGACAGGACAATACTCGAACAACCCGTTATACTGAGGTGTTGCAGAGATGTTAGCATTTGGATCTTATCCAAGGGCAGAGGAGGACAATTGGTTATAGTCAACTCTTTTAGATTACTCAAATTACAGAAAGCAAACTCATTCCGAAACAAGCTGTCTGTACCATTCGCAGCACAAATTTCCAAACACATTCCCGATTTTCTGTCTTTTTTCTCTGAGTAAGTGAGGTTCAAAATATTCGAGCCAGTTTGTGCTATCTCAATGGAGCATAGAGTACGGGTCCAAGGGATAGGAGGCATTGCCCTCAGGTTTGGGCATCTTACAATCTTGAGCACACGTAGTCTAGGGAACCAAGTCATGTTCGCTCCTTCTTGCTCTGGTTGAGAGCAAGTGGAACATGAAAACGGCAACTCTATAAGTTTAGGGCAATCTTCAATAATGAGCACTTCCAGGTGGAAAAAGAACCCACAAGTTTGATTTCCAGCCCACTTTGTCAATTTTGGTATCTTAACAAGTACTAGTTTTTTCAAATTCCGAAAGCCTTTTTTTCCGAGGCAATTTTTCTGAAAGCCTCGGCTTGGGATGCAACACTTGCACTCATCACGGAGCTCATCAACCCACCAGAATTCTCCTAATGGTGGAAAAGTTTTCCAAGCTACATCAGCCAAGTGAAGAGATTCCAAATTTTTGACCAAGAGGTTGTCACCTAGCCATGTTGGGCAACAAGTGCCTCTGTGCCCCCTAATGCATAGTTCTTGAAGGTCACTATGTGGTACAAGATTTTCAATAACATTCTCTTCCCCTCTATGATCCTCATTAGATCTCCACATATCCCACTCTAATGTTAGTTCACGCAAATGGTTTCTGTGTATTGGTCTTATAATTATTTCCTTTTCCCAGGCTCCTTCTTTTTGCACCTTATCAAGATTATAAATGCTAAGTGACCCTACAAGCTCTGTTAGTTGCGCTAGCTGACTTAGTTCGAAACCATTAGTTTGTTTTCCAACATCAAATCTTCTTAATTCTGAAAGCAATTTAAGTTTTCCCACCTCAGATATGTCAGAATGAACATTAGGCATATCTTTTGGCACAAGAAAATGACGCAGCTTTATAAGGTTGGTGATATGTCTTATTGAAACAGGGTCGTCCCATTTTTCTAGATTTATTATCTCTAGATGATAAAATCTGAACAGCATACTCGGTAATTCGATGTTGCATCTTCAATCGCTTGGCTCGATTCTTAGGTAACGAAGATGGATATTTTTTGAAAAGTTATGCAAAACCTTCTCCATAGAATATGATGCTCCAGATAGAAAAATAGCGCGAAGGGCTTTAGCTGTTTTAAACAGATCACCAAAGATCTTGGCGAAGCTACCATGGTATCGTCCAAACAACATCAGAGTACGTAGGTTTTCAACTTTTATTCTTTTACCTAATGCACTCAGATCCTTTTTATAGTCATCGAAAGTCATTATATCATCAACATCTTTATCATCTACAATTATGGATAAGTGACGTATAGATGGGGAGATGTGTATGGACCTGACATTAGAACTACATATGCTAACACATTCATATGATGAGACCTTGGTGGCCAAATCATGCAATAGATCATGAATAACATAACAATAACAACCATCTTCTTTTTCATCTTTTTTGAAAAATCCATAGTTGACCAACTCACGCAAATGGTCTAGTCCAACATCTTCAATTCTTCTATTCTGGTCACATGGATGCAAAAGACCTAGTCCGATCCACAGTTGAACTAACTCATTGCTATCAAATTCGTAATCTTCAGGAAACAAAGCACAATATACAAACAACTGTTTTAAATGGAAAGGGAGAAAATCATAGCTAAGTTTGAGGGCTGGCATGATGTCACTCTCACTGGTTTCTACTTCCCATTCTTTGCTTTCTAGAACTCTTTTCCAGTGGTCCAGAGTAAGTTGGTTTCGTAGTAATCTACCTACAGTTTTAGTTGCAAGAGGGGAACCTTTCAAACGGCGCACTACTTCGTGACCAGTTTGAATTAATGCAGGATGTTCTCCCCATGGTTCTAGCTCCTTACCAAATACACATGCTTCGTGTTAGAGTTGTATCGAATATGATGTACACGGTAGGTTACAGTTGGACTCTGAGTAGTATTGTGTTTAGACAGGATATGGAGTCGTGTCCTGATAGGACACTTGTATCCTAGGCCTCTCATATATATAGCGGGGGTAGACACACGATGTAACCTATGCCAACATAATAGCACATGCGTGCAGGGGAGCCGGCGACGTGTGCCGGCGCCCAAGGCGGTCAGAGTGCGGTATTGTGACGGTGTCACGGGGAGGAGCGCCCGTAGTCATACCCCGGGGATGTAGCCATATCGATGAACCTCGTTAACAAATCTCGGTGGCGTGCTCGTGTGATTGCTTGGTCCTCGGATGATCGACGGAGTGCCTCGGACTTATTCTAACAAGTGGTATCATGAGCAAGGTTTAAGGAGGCTGCAAATCGTCGTTCTAGAGGTGAGGAGCGAAAAGATTCGTCGGATTGATTGTGCAAAATTCGGTTGGTTGAATCGACAACTGCAGAAGGTTAATGGTGCGGCGTGGTTGGCAGCAGCTTCGGTGCAGCAGCATATAGCATATGGCCGGTTTCGACGAGATCGGTTCATATGACGGTGGCATAGCGACGTGAGGCTAGGTCACGGGCGGACAATAGCGGAGCACGGTGCAGGAGGCTGCCAGGCGATGCGATGTGCTCAAGGCCCAGTCGGGCACGGCTGAGCTGGCGGAGCAGGGCAAGACCGGGGGCGGCCCGGTCGCGGGCGGGAGCCAGGCAAGGCAGTTCCTGCCCGAGGTATAGGCTGAGACAAGCTACAACGAAGCAAGGCTGCACAAACGTGGGAGCTATTCTGTACACGAGATTTGCTGGAATACTACATGGGAGCACCTAGAACTCAGCTAGCTAAGATTTATCTATGGTCTCATTCACATGACATCATCGTATATGTTGGTTGGCTTTTTTCATTCTTCCCATGATTTGCACATGCCGTATTGCTTTTTTAGACTTGGCCTTTTTACTACTCTTGTCGCCGGTGGCTAGAGCAAACATACTAACCTATAAGAAAAGTATATACGTCTTACTCGGCTGGCATGTACAACATAATTTTAGTTGCCATAACACATTTATGGAGTGTTCTCTTTGCTGTCTTAAAAACGAGTGTTTTTTGCTTTTTTAGTTTTGATTTAGTTCAGCAGTAGTCACAAGCATGATGCCTCTGGCGCACAGGATCAATCCCGGTCTTGTCTCATGTTTTTTTTTATTTTTTTTATTGAAAAATCATCATCTTTCTAAATGATGGAGTTTGTTGTTGTGACTCGACTATGAAAATTCAGAGTTGTGACCCGACTATGAAACTTGTAGTTACGACCCGACTTCAAACTTGTACTTGCGTATTGAGATAGACGAGCAAATTGAGAAAATCAAAAGAACCAACCCAGATTGATCTGTCAAGTATCACTAACTACAACACCCAAGGTAACACTTGCCGCCTTCCTATTTTTTCGTTTTTCTATTTCTGAAGCAAGGTTTATTCGCTATCCATATTTGCTCAATTAGTTCTTATGACCCGACTAGGGAAAAAAATAAGAAATGCAAAAACCTCATGAACCCTTTATGTTTTTTGCGGCAAACCCCATCGAAGCCATGCAGTTGCGGCAAACCCCATTGAAAGGCATGCAATTGCGGCAAACCCCATCGAAGACATGCAGTTGCGGCGACCCCGTTGCAGACATGCAATTGCGGTGATCCCCGTTGAAGGCATGTAGTTGCGGAAAAAAACACATGGGAGGGCATGCAGTTACGGCGGGCATGCGGTCACATCAGCAACAACAACAAACAACATCAATTGGAAGGCATGCAATTGCGGCAAACCCCATCGAAGACATGCAGTTGCGGCAACCCCGTTGCAGACAGTTAATTGCGGCGGTCCCCGTTGAAGGCATGTAGTTGCGGAAAAAAACACATGGGAGGGCATGGAGTTACGGCGGGCACGCGGTCACATCAACAACAACAACAAACAACATCTATTGAAAGGCATGCAATTGCGGCAAACCCCATCGAAGACATGCAGTTGCGGCGACCCATTGCAGACATGCAATTGCGGTGATCCCCGTTGAAGGCATGTAGTTGCGGAAAAAAACACATGGGAGGGCATGCAGTTACGGCGGGCACGCGGTCACATCAACAACAACAACAAACAACATCAATTGGAAGGCATGCAATTGCGGCAAACCCCATCGAAGACATGTAGTTGCGGCGACCCCGTTGCAGACATGCAATTGCGGCGGTCCCCGTTGAAGGCATGTAGTTGCGGAAAAAAACATATGGGAGAGCATGCAGTTACGGCGGGCACGCGGTCACATCAACAACAACAACAAACAACATCTATTGAAAGGCATGCAATTGCGGCAAACCCCATCGAAGACATGCAGTTGCGGCGACCCATTGCAGACATGCAATTGCGGCGATCCCCGTTGAAGGCATGTAGTTGTCTCATGTTTTTTTTATTTTTTTTATTGAAAAATCATCATCTTTCTAAATGATGGAGTTTGTTGTTGTGACTCGACTATGAAAATTCAGAGTTGTGACCCGACTATGAAACTTGTAGTTACGACCCGACTTCAAACTTGTACTTGCGTATTGAGATAGACGAGCAAATTGAGAAAATCAAAAGAACCAACCCAGATTGATCTGTCAAGTATCACTAACTACAACACCCAAGGTAACATTTGCCGCCTTCTTATTTTTTCGTTTTTCTATTTCTGAAGCAAGGTTTATTCGCTATCCATATTTGCTCAATTTGTTCTTATGACCCGACTGCATGCTAGGGAAAAAAAATAAGAAATGCAAAAACCTCATGAACCCTTTATGTTTTTTTGCGGCAAACCCCATCGAAGCCATGCAGTTGCGGCAAACCCCATTGAAAGGCATGCAATTGCGGCAAACCCCATCGAAGACATGCAGTTGCGGCGACCCCGTTGAAGACATGCAATTGCGGTGATCCCCGTTGAAGGCATGTAGTTGCGGAAAAAAACACATGGGAGGGCATGCAGTTACGGCGGGCACGCGGTCACATCAACAACAACAACAAACAACATCAATTGGAAGGCATGCAATTGCGGCAAACCCCATCGAAGACATGTAATTGCGGCGACCCCGTTGCAGACATGCAATTGCGGCGGTCCCCGTTGAAGGCATGTAGTTGCGGAAAAACACATGGGAGGGCATGCAGTTACGGCGGGCACGCGGTCACATCAACAACAACAACAAACAACATCTATTGAAAGGCATGCAATTGCGGCAAACCCCATCGAAGACATGCAGTTGCGGCGACCCAATGCAGACATGCAATTGCGGCGATCCCCGTTGAAGGCATGTAGTTGCGGGAAAAAAACATGGGAAGGCATGTAGTTACGGCGGGCACGCGGTCACATCAACAACAACAACAAACAACATCAATTGGAGGGCATGCAATTGCGGCAAACCCCATCGAAGCCATGCAGTTGCGGCGACCCCGTTGCAGGCATGCACTTGCGGTGACCCCCGTTGAAGGCATGTAGTTGCGGAAAAAAACACATGGGAGGGCATACAGTTACAGCGGGCACGCGATCACATCATCAAGAACAACAAACAACATCCATTGAAAGTCATGCAATTGCGGCAAACCCCATCGAAGACATGCAGTTGCGGCGACCCTATTGCAGACATGCAATTGCGGCGATCCCCGTTGAAGGCATGTAGTTGCGGAAAAAAATATGGGAGGACATGCAGTTACGGCGGGCACGCGGTCACATCAACAACAACAAGAAACAACATCAATTGGAAGGCATGCAATTGCGGCAAACCCCATCGAAGCCATGCAGTTGCGGCGACCCCGTTGCAGGCATGCAGTTGCGGTGATCCCCGTTGAAGGCATGTAGTTGCGGAAAAAAACACATGGGAGGGCATGCAGTTACAGCGGGCACGCGGTCACATCATCAAGAACAACAAACAACATCAATTGGAAGGCATGCAATTGCGGCAAAAAACACATGGGAGGGCATGCAGTTACGGCAGGCACGCGGTCACATCAACATCAACAACAAACAACATCAGTTGGGAGGCATGCGAATTGCGGCGACACCGTTGCACGCATGCAGTTGCGGCGACCCTGTTGCACGCATGCAGTTGCAGCAACCCCGTTGAAGGTATTAGCATAAATCATATAAAAAACACATTCAAAACACCAGTATTCGCACAAAAAGCGCATTACATCATATATATAACCAAAGGTGTTTATTATATTGCACTTCTCCATTTTCGACATATACTTGGCCCAAAACCCTTACGGGCATACAGTTGCAACAAAATGCCTCGACGACATGCAATTCCAACAAACTCCTTTGGAGGCATGCATTTGCACATACAGTTGGAACAAAACACATGGAGCAGATGCAGTTGGAACAACCCCATCAAAGGCATGCAGTTGCAGCAACCCAGTGGAAGGCATGCAATTACACCAAAAATCGTGGAAGGTGTGCAGTTGACAACCACATGGAACGCATCCAGTTGCGACAACCCCCCATCGAAGGTACAAAATTGCACTGGCTCCGTCATATGCATGCAATTGCGACAACCCCTATAAGACGTGCAAATGCGGCAAAACCTTGGAAGGCATGTAATTGCAACCCCCATCAAAAAGACATGCAATTGCAGCAACCCTGTTGAAGGCATGCAATTACATCAAACCCATGGAAGGCGTGCAATTGCGACAACCCCCATCGAGGGTATACAATTACGACCCATATTAAAAACATGCAATTGCGACTTATCTTAAAAACATGCAGTTGCGACCCCTCTTAAAAAAACATGCAGTTGCGACCCCTCTTAAAAAACACATGCAATTGCGTCCCACCTTGTAAACATGCAGTTACGACCCCGTCTTAAAAACATGCAGTTGCAACTCATCCTGAAAATGTGCAGTTGCGACCCCGCCTTAAAAACATGCAGTTACGGGCCCTCATGGAAACATCCAGTTGCATTCAGGTCATAACATTTGTAGTTGCACGTCTAGTGGTGAACATGCAAGTGACCCCGACAACTCCCCCTCCTAAGCAGAGTTGCGGCTCCTTCTTTCCAATCTCAAGTTCATTATTGTGTTCACATGGGGTTTTTTTTTAAATAAGAGACATTTTTTGCAAAACTAAAAACCTAAACAATCAATTTGAAATATCCAGTAACAAATGAATTTTATTCTAAAGCAAAGTAAATATACTGAAGTCAAGAAAAAGAGAAAATAGGGAAACAATTGTCTACTCTATATAGTGAAATAAGAAAGAAAAACAGAAGAAAAAAAATACAACGATACATCATGAGAAGAAGATAAAAAGAAAAAGAAATTAAAATGAGCTTAGCCCTCACCCGCAAAAAAGAAAAAGAAAAAAGAAAGAACTTATTACCCCTAGAAGCTATAGTGAACAAATGACAAAACATGCACAAAGCTAGCAGCGTGGCATCTTTAGACCCCATCTTTCTTTACCTCGGTTAAAAAAGAAAAGAAAAGACTCACAAAACTCAGCTCGTTTAAATAAGCAAAAAGGCCTGGAGAAAACTCATGCACATGGCTGATCCTCCTACGAGACGAGCCGTCCATCATGGCTCCCGCAATTAACAAAAGACAGGGTGAATCTAGCGAGACAACCAGAGGGCCATAAAGTGACTATGACCATACTTAAAACTCAGCTAGCTGAGTTTCAGCAAAACTGATACTATATCGGTTCTGGAGGACGTGCTGCAACGTGTTGGAACAAGGAATTCATTGGCTGCCATGACATGTTGATCTCGTGCGTGGAAAAGGATAGAACAAGAAAATTAGTCAAGAAGTCATATGGTGTTATTGGTGTAGATGAAACTGTTCGAGTTGGTTGCACACGTACACAAGAGACTACAGGGACTATTTTTTGGGTTCTTCATTTTGTACGCTAAGGAGATGGCGACATGGTAGCAGCGGTGTTGTTCGACTGGTAGTCAAACAGGAACCGAGGATGACGACGTGCGTATAAGGCTCGGAGGAGTCTGGAGTGCGTCGTTGCAGGATCATGCATACACAGGGCGTCAAGCAATACATGGAGGTATGCGGGGTTGAAACGACACAGGGTGAAGCATGGTTGCAGTCGGATAATTTCGGCTGGGTCGGACTGGACAGTCTGACGGATCGACGAGGATGTCGGTCAAAACAGAAGATGGCGGTGATTTCAGCGATGATGACATAGGAGCGTGATGCTGATGGTGGCCAACTTCTAGGGCGTGGAAACACGTGGTGCAGGTCTGAGGGCTTGTGCGGCTTCAACAAGACTATGGCGCAGGGTTGATTCAAGGCAGTGTACACATGAGAGCTTGAAGTCAACGAGTCGCGGGGTAGCACGGCCAGCTACATGGAGTCATGTTGAAGGTTGAGCTGGAGTCTAGTAGAAGATTTCACTCTGTGTTGATGGAGGGGCTACGACGTAAATGCATGGAGAGTCGAAGCCTATTTCAACGGAGAGCGAGAGACACGTGGATCGGACTGGGTACCAGTGGTCTGATGGAGACGTGATACTCGGCACCGGTCGGTGATGATCGGTGGTTGAGTGATGTGGGTTCGCGACCCTTGAGACTCGACCGGGACAGTGGAGGCTCGACGCGGTAATAGCGGCGAGGCGTGCGGTACGCACGTGACATGGAGACGGGCCAGGACTCTCGTGGTCATACATGTGGTGAGACAAACTGCGAATTTGACTCGAGATGACTACAAGCAATGGTGAAATTCCTTCAACTTTCAGACAGGCGGTCAAGGAAGAGCGGTGATGTTGAGTTCAGGTAACTCTTATGTGTGACATCCAATATGAGTTATTCACTTTCACGCAGGTCAGTGATCGGTGTGTGATAGTGATGGATACTCTGGAAGTTGGGAGCGTAATTAGAGTAATGTGGAGCTTAATTTTGCTCGAGGGTTGACTGTGAAGAAGACGAGAAAGGACTACAGTTGCAGGTGGAGCCACATGGAGTCCGGAAGTAGCAGTGGTGCTCATGGCGTATCTCAAGTCCAATGTACATGGAAGTTTGACGCACGGATGAACTCAAGGTGGCGGAGAATATTCGCCAAGGTGGAGTTTGTTAGAGTTGTGTCGAATATGGTGTACACGGTAGGTTACAGTTGGACTCTGAGTAGTATTGTGTTTAGACAGGATATGGAGTCGTGTCCTGATAGGACACTTGTATCCTAGGCCTCTCATATATATAGCGGGGGTAGACACACGATGTAACCTATGCCAACATAATAGCACATGCGTGCAGGGGAACCGGCGACGTGTGCCGGCGCCCAAGGCAGCCAGGATGCGGTATTGTGACGGTGTCACGGGGAGGAGCGCCCGTAGTCATACCCCGGGGATGTAGCCATATCGATGAACCTCGTTAACAAATCTCGGTGTCGTGCTCGTGTGATTGCTTGGTCCTCGGATGATCGACGGAGTGCCTCCGACTTATTCTAACACTTCGAAGAAATGCATGGTATCTGCATCATCTAACCTTTCCAGTTCTAATTGACAATCGGTTGTCCTAATCATTTCTGCTACCATTGGTATCCGAGTTGTGACTATAATGAAATTACCCTTGGACTCAACCTTTTTGAAAGGTGCTAGTAGTTTTTTCCACTCATCCTCTCTGTATGTCCACAGATCATCCAAGACGAGTAAAAACCTCTTAGCTTTTAATCTTTGTTCGATAAGTTCTTCGGCAGTAGCATTCTGCTTTTCATTATCAACTCTATCGATTCTGTTGACTATCTCTTGTGCCAACCTATCTGCACTGAAATCGAGAGAGACACATATCCAAATTGAAGTCTGGAAATAGCTATTCACTTCTTGGCATATGTGTTGCGTAAAAGTTGTTTTTCCAATACCCCCCGTTCCAAAAATTGGAAGCACGTTAAGTTGACTGAAAGAGTACTCATGACTATTAATGACATGTACAATTTTCTTTTTCTGGTCATCCCTCCCGTAAAACTCAGGTTCTACAATCTCTGATGTGGTTTTGGATCTGTTTATAGCAATTTCTTGGGTGCGAGTGCGGCTAGAGTCCAACAAATCTAGATTAAGAATTATGGAGACCTTAGCACATACTTCCTTAAGCTGCACTACCATGTCCATCATTGTTGTAGACATTTGCACCCTATCGAATATCAATTCTGGTATTTCTATATCGCAGTCTCTCTCGCATGCTATTTCATGGCTGGCCCAGGTAAAACCCTTTGTGAAAAAATAATCACTCTCGCTTGCACATCCCAACATGATAGCTTGGGGTTCATCATCATGAACAGATATGGGAGAGTAGCATGGAAAGTGTTTACCGAAAGTGTGGGCAGTGTTGCGAGCACGTGATATGACCTTGGACATGCATCTGCCACCATCCTTCTTGACACCCTTGTTGGCCGGCGTGGGTGGTGAGGAGCTGATGCCCCGCCTGCCATCGTTTTCTTGGTGATCACCTCGATCACTTTCTTGGTCACCACCACGGCTTGCAGCACCCAAGCACGGGAGGCACTTGAGTTTGGTGGTGACGTGCCTCGCCGTGTGTTCAACATTGATGCGGAGGCCCTGGACGGAACCCACAGCGTTCATGTCGGTGGCATGGTAGGTTCCTTTAAGGGCGTCCTGGATACGGAAGTAGTCCAGCTCATCCAGCGCATCATCAGCCCTATATGCCAGCTGCTCCAGCTTGCGCAGGAGCTCCTTGAGCGCGACGCCACGGATGCCCCTGCCCTGCGCGTTCTCAAGCATCCCATGCGCATACAGCAGCTCCATCTTGAGGGCGTCGATGTTGCGATCCAGATCGGCACTAGCCGCCCAGGCCTCCAGCAAGCCATCCGTGACCGGGGCCAGCGCCTTGCCCAGCACCCACTTGGCCGCGCCGATGGCGGTGTCCATCGCCGGGCGGCTGAAACACCATTAGCAAATACATACATTTATTAGTAAGTCCCTAACATAGTACTAACAGATTCGAGAATAAAGATTAGGATCAGCTGGAAGAAAGATGAATGTACCGCCGGTGAACTCCCCCTCCCTCAAAGGCGTTGAGGTGGGTTGATGTGGGATGTGGGCAGAGAGAGTCAGAGCGCTCAGCAGTTAGCAGCACTAGTGTCTGTGGAGGACTGGAGGTGGAGAGTGGAGGTGTGTGTGGATAGCGAAGTGCAGTGCAGCAGGAGGGATATATAAAGAGATGTGAGGCGTCGGGTCAACAAAAAAGATCATGGGACGAATGAAGTGAAATAATGGCTGCCAGCAAGGTGTTTGGTGGCGCCGAGTCAAAATTCAAAACTCTGCTTCAGATCTCGTGCCGCGGCTTATGAAATACGAGTACCCATAAGCACGAGAGCTCCGTCGACTTCGGCTCGAGCTTCCACCGTCCGAGAGCACCAGGGGACAGCGGCGCAAGATCTGAGATGCTGCTTGAATTGAAATGAAGACTCTGCTTCATTCCTCGGGTCGTGGCAGGTCTGAGACGATGCTCGAGTTAAAATGAGGACTGCTTTCATATCACACGCTGTTGCTGCTTATGAAATACGAGTACTCATAAATGCACCCTCAACCTTTGGCTCCAAGTCAACCGTTGAAAAGCAGCGGAGGACAATGGCGCGAGATTGAGATGCTGCTTGAGTTAAAATGGAGACTTTGCTTCAGACCTCCCTCAACCTTAAGACAAATCTTAAGACAACGTTATAAAGTTTTACTTAAGACAAATCTTACACGGGGAGTAAAAAAACGGAGGGAGTACTCCCTCAACCTTTGACTCAAACTCAACCATTGTAAAGTAGCGGGAAACAACGGTGTGAGATTTGAGGCACTTTTTTTAGTTAATTAAAATGGCGACTTTGATTCAGATCTCGAGGGACAACGGGAGAGATTTGAGGCACTTCTTTTGAGTTAAAATGGTGACTTTGCTTTAGATCTCGACGTACATAGGCGAGAGATTTGAGGCACTAGTTTGGAGTTAACATAGTGATACTGCTTCAGATCTGGAGAACAACTAAAAGGACGTGGATGTCGTCTAGAACAATTAAAATGGCGACTTTGATTCAGATCTCGAGGGACGATGGCGCTTTGAAATAATTACGGTTTATGCTTGAAAAAATGCAAAATAAAACAAGCGTTTAATTTGTCAAGAACAAAACCTAAAACAACTAGGCTTACACCGACAACTCATGCTAATTAAGCAAGATAAACAATTAAGTGATAACAATATATATAAAATAAAACAATATGGCTATCGCAAAGTAAAGTGCATAAGTAAGGGTTCGGGTAAGAGATAACCGAGGCACGTGGAGAGGATGATGTATCCCGAAGTTCACACCCTTGCAGATGCTAATCTTTGTTTGGAGCGGTGTGGAGGCACAATGCTCCCTAAAAAATCATTAGGGCCATCATAATCTCCTCACACCCTCGCATAATGCAAGATGTCTCGTGATTTCATTAAGGGACCCTTGAGGGCGGTCACCGAACCCGTAAAAATGGCAACCCTAGAGGACGGTCACTGAACCCATACAATTGACAACCCCTGAGATGGTGACGGGAGCCCATACAAATTGCTCGGGGCAATCTCCACAACTTAATTGGAGATGTCGACGCTTGCCTAGAGCTTTACACCATAATGATTGAGCTCCGTGACACCACCAGCCATATAGGGTGTCCAAGCATCCTAGAGGCACAACCTCTAGGCTGCTCAAACACCCAAGGATAATAAGCTTTTCAACTTCTCACTTCCATGTATCATCATGGAGAACTCAAATTGATGCAACTAATGCAATGGAGAGAACACATGAAGTGGTCAAGTCTCTCACTTCCAAATCCCGCCACAACAACAAAAGCGATGGAGGAATATGAGAGGAAGAACAATGAGAACACAAGAACTCCAAGATCTAGATCCAAGGGTTCCCCTCACATAGAGGAGAAAGTGATTGGTGGAAATGTGGATCTTCCCTCAAGAACTAGCAAGATTTATTGGAGGGATTGAGAGTTAGCAAGATCGAAGTAGATCAACAATGGGGGGAGAATATGAGCTCAAGGAATGAGAACCATTGGGGAAGAAGACCCCCATTTATAGTAGGGGGAAATCCAACCGTTGTGCTAGCTGGTCGCAAACAAGCGGTGCTACTGCTTGTGGCGGTAGTTTTGTGTGCATTACACAAACTAAGAGAGGAGTTGGAGCGGTACTGTCGCACGAAGAGGTACTACCATCCACTTTGAGCAGTATCATCGGTCGAAGTCACAGTAACAGAGAAAACAATGGAAATGCATGCGGCACTAAAAGGAAGAAGTACCACTTGGAGCGGTACTACCGCTGCCTAGGGCGGTACTATCGCTTGGGTGCTACAAAAATGCCCAAACAGATAACAGCTGGTCGCAAGACCGAAATTTTCATAACTTTTGCATGCGATCTCTGAAATTGAGAAAACTCAAGCTTGTTGGTTACATTAAGAACCATCAATGAAGAATAAATGCCACTAGGATAAGGAAGATGGCCTTCCCAAATGTGAGCCGACAAAATCTCCAACACCAAAAACACAAAGATGATGCGTTCAAATGCGTTTTCGATGAACTCGAGCCTATCACCATTAATATCATAAGCTCCAAAATTCACATAGTGAAAGGCCAAACAAGAACCAAGAAAGATGATGATGCCAAGAATGCAATGGTTTGAGCTCTCTGCGAATGATAAGATCAAGCTACTCATTCGAGAGCCCCCCTTTGATAGTACCAAAATCGATCATCTAACCCGGTTTCCCAACTAACACCATCAGACCTGTAAAATAGAAAACCTATCAAGGACAAACCTTTGCCTTGAGTATAGTCCACTTGAGCTAGATGATGACGATCTTGTCCTCCTCAAGATGGATAACATTTCTTGATTGCACCAGCTCGATGAAGACTAGTAAATTGCTTCCTCATACTCCACTATGGGTGAGCCTCTCTTTGGCACATCTTCACATGTCCACAATCACCATAATGGACGACAAGATTCAAACATGATCTCTTTGTGATACTCCATTTGAACTTGCACACCGCAATCTTGATGACGATAATCACTTAATGTCATCCTCCATGGATTGTATGAGATTGCCATCAATTAATGTCATCCTCCATGGGTTGTATGATGATAATCACTTAATGTCATGCTCCATTTGAACTTGCACACCACAAGCTTGAAGCCATTTGTTGGTTTTAAGGTTATTAGAAGAAGATTATGTGTAGACCAAGATGCTATTCAAGGAATTATCCAAGCAAGATCTATTGACAAACCCTTCAACTCCTGGCAACCATTAGTCCATAGAGATTGCCATCAATTGCCAAAAGCAAACATGGGGGCACCATGCTCTTTCAAAAACGGCAAGAGATCTGAGGCGCTCCCTTTGAGTTAAAATGGCGAAATTGTTTCAGATTTTTGGGGACAACTACAAGAGGTATGAGGCAGTCTTTTTGAGTTAAAATGGCAAGTCTGCTTCAGATCTCGAGGGACAACTACAAGAGATATGAGGCAGTCTTTTGAGTTAAAATGGCAAGTCTGCTTCAGATCTCGAGGGACAACAACGAGAGATCTGAGGCACCCCTTTTGAGTTAAAAATGCTGACTCTGCTTCGGAAATATGGGGACAACGGTGAGAGATCTGAGCCACTTCTTTTGATTTAAAATGTCGACTCTTCTTCACATATATCTCGCACCATGTCTGCTTATGAAATATACACAATTACATTTGAGCCTCTAGTTGTGTCACACACATTTAATTTGCCCCTAAATTAAAAAAAACTCGTTTCTGTCCAAGCTCGGTTGCTACTCTTATAGTTTGCCCTTTGACCGTTTGACCATCACTTTCAAAAATTGATAACAAAATGATACCAACTCAGAAAAATGCAAATAATATATCATAATGCTCGG
This sequence comes from Hordeum vulgare subsp. vulgare, assembly GCF_904849725.1. Classification (NCBI taxonomy): domain Eukaryota; kingdom Viridiplantae; phylum Streptophyta; class Magnoliopsida; order Poales; family Poaceae; genus Hordeum; species Hordeum vulgare. The sequence goes on from NC_058523.1 coordinate 20,005,319, forward strand.
AAGAACATCACCTATGTGTGTTCCATTTATATTCATGGCAAAAGTGTTGGAAAGTCCCCATCTCAGTTTGAGCTTATATGATGTCAACATGAACAGTAAAATCTGAAAAAATGAAAACATATTAAAAATATCTGAATTTTTTGGTGGCAAACGTTGACTAATGTTAACACTCCAAAAGCTTTTGTTTTGGAGCATTAATTTTGTTTGTTTGCCATGACTTCCATGAATATCATTTCGTGATGAAACTTTATAAGATCTAAAACCATTCGTCAATGTTTGCCACACAAATAATTAAGATTTTTTTGAAATGTTTATCATTTTTATTTTATTTTAATATTCATGCTTAGATCATACGAGCTCATGGTGACTTCCCAACATTTTTCTCATAAATGCCAATCACATGCACATATAGGTGTTGTTTTTCTGAACATTTGGATATCTTATTTTATGAAGTTTACAAAGTGATGGTCAAACGGTAAAAGGGCAGAAACACATGTTTTAAAATTTTGGGGCAGATCAAATGGGTGTGACAAAACTAGGGGCTCAAATGTAATTGTCCTTAAAATACGAGTACCATCTCCCTCACGCAGACGAGGTTCCAAAGAAACGGAGTACAAGCCCAAGTACCATCTCCCTTACGCAGACGAGATGTGGTCGTGGCCATGCAACACGTTCTTGAAGGATGCGAGAATTCATGATGCTTTTTATTACTTGGTCGATCCAGCCGAACTCACCCTATTCATCGAAGATAAGTGTGATCAGTATCTCCTTACTAATACTTTCGTGCAAAAAAATCACTTTTATGCTAGGAGAGATCCACCCATTGTATCATTCAACCAATATGATGTATAATAAATTGTTATCTCGCACATCTTCTTTGCTTTGTAAGTACTGTCGGGCAATTTGTTGTCCTTTGGACACATCTTCTTTAACATTTTCAGCAACTTTTCAAATCCCTTATGACATACGCCATTCTTTGCCTTCCATTGCAACAATGTGAGTGGTACCCAACTTTTTCTTATCATCTTCGCAATTTGGGTACAACAATTTTTGTGATCCTCTAACATGCGCTGCGACTTCAACTTCTCCTTTTCACTTTTGCAGTTTCTCTTTGCATCAGCAATGGCCCGCCCAAAATCATCAGCGGGCTCATCCGATACCTCTTCTCCAGCTTCTTCTTCATTCTCTTCCCCCATTGTAGTACCATCGTATTCAAGGAACCCATGATAGTTGTCATCATCCTCTTCTTCTTCATTCTCTTCCATTAGAACCTCTCTTTCTCAGTGCTTGGTCCAATAGTTATAGCCGGACATGAATCCGGACGTAAACAGGTGGTCGTGAATGACTTTAGAGCTAGAGTAATTCCAATCATTTTTACAGACACCACATGGACAATACATAAAACCATTCCGCTTGTTTGCCTCACCTGCAAGCAGAAAACTATGCACGACATCAATGAACTGGGGAGAACGTCGGTAATCCTACATCCATTGTCGACTCGTCTTCATTAAACAACACCGAAAAGATCAAATTAATAGAAGTTCATACATGAAGTTTATACACACTTATTCTCATAAAACAACATAAAACTATCTAGCTAAAAGCATTTAAATGCAACAACAAATGTGATTAAAATCACAACTAAGGTAATAATGATACCAAGCCTCTTTATTAACGACATATTTTCTAATCTTTTCTAATCTTTGAGCGCGTTGCATCCATCTTGATCTTGTGATCATCGATGACATCGACAACATACAACTCCAATTTCATCTTCTCTTCAATTCTTTTCAATTTTTCTTTCACTCGTTTTCTTTTTCAACTAAATTTAACTTCTCGACAAGAGGGTTAGTTGTAATTTCCGGTTCACATACCTTCTAAATAAAAATATCTATGTCAACTTGATGGGCATAATTGTCATAAATATGAAATGCAATAAATAGTTATAAAAAAGAATATACCACATATAAACGGACCGAGGGCCGACGGGCATAGATATCAAAACCATGGCACTGTGTATAACAAACAATCATACAAGTAAGAAAATTATACAAGTAACTATCCAAATCATAAAAATAAGATTTTTTTATAAAAATGATAAGAACAAGAGGCTCGTCAAGATGGTGCCAGCGATCGACGGTGGTTAGGACGGGGACGGGAAGGCACTAAGTAAACCACACCAACACATATGCAAACTAAGAAGTTAATATGAGCTCAAATTGCATATAAATGAAATAAACTCCTACATAATTACTCCCAAACTAAAACCCACAAATCACTATATTTGTAGAGAATTGCACGAGCTAATCTAGCAATGAGAGATGAAAGAACAAAGTTGCTAACCTTTGTGAAGACTTGAATAGATGGGGTGCCTCAAATCTTGACAAATCTTGACAAAAATGAAGGATGAGCTCAAGCAAGGGGAAGAGAGGAGAAAGGAGAGCTCTTGGGCTCGGGCTGGACTAAAGATGGGGTGACATCTTTAGTCTCGGGTGCTAATACAAACCGGGACTAAAAGATGGACATCACCAACCGGGACTAAAGAGAGTCACAGGGGGACAAGTGTGACACAATCCTGCCACGACACCTTTAGTCAACCGGGACTAGAGGTCACAAATGAACCGGGACTAAAGCCTCACCATCGAACCGGGACTAGTGATCACAGTAGTACCGGTCCAAAATCCGACCGGAACTAAAGTTCCACACGAAAGCTCTATTTTCTACTAGTGTAGGCGCGACATCTGGATTCACAGCCATGGCACCACGGAAATAGCTCCAGACCATGGCACTTCTGAATCGGAGGACCCTTGCACCACACTTGGAAGAGGAACATAGAACGAGCCATCCCGGGGGAATCACGCACAAGCCGGTGGTACTGCCCGCCGTGAGATGGCATCCCTACCGCCGCACCGGACAGTACACTTGGGGTCAATTGGCTCGGCTTAATGGGGAGCCGAGCTAGTGGTCCAGCCGGAGGGGAACGAGACCATGGGATGCCGTCTGCCACGCCGGAGTATACACAAGGGAGAAGGAGGGGAATCGGATCGGCTGAATAGAGGGAGAGAGACGGTCGTATGTACGCTGTTTTTCTTCTAGGTTTTGTGCCTGTTCGTGTATGATGCGGAGGGTGGTAATCGGTGATGTGGCGGTTTTGCACCGTGGTCAACCTGTGGTGGGTCCCCCATCACTAGTGGAAAACGGGCCTTTGGCCAGGACCCTTTAGTCCCGGCCTGCCTCTGGGCTGGGACTAAAGGCCCGGCCACGTCGCCCCAATTCTCAATGCCTCCCTCGAGGCTTTAGTCCCGGCCCGTAAGGAGCCTTTAGTCCCGGTTCGTGTCCCAAACCGGGACTAAAGGGCTACACGGTGGGCAGTGGTGGTGGCAACCGTTCGTATCCTCCTTTAGTCCCGGTTGGTGGCTCAACCCGGGACTAAAGGCCTAACACGTGGCCTGCCGTAGTGGTGGCAACCGTTGGTATACCTCTTTAGTCCCGGTTGGTGGCTCAACCCGGGACTAAAGGCCCTAAACGGTTTGCATCCCGCGTCGTTTCGGGCGATGAAAAGCACGAACCGAAGCAGAGTCGTCATTTCTCTGTTTCTTCTTCTCTCTCGCTCTCGCTCTCTGTTCTTCTCCTCTCTTCTTCCCTTCTCTTCTTCCACCATGCCAACTCGCTTTGGAGAGGTGCTCGCACATGGCACGACCATGCTCGATGTCGTGTACACGAACGAGAGCAGCGAGATGCCGTATTTTCTTGAACAGTTGAAGGAACAATGGCTTGACGCCGCAATGGATCATGAGAAGTTCTTGGGGCTTGATCTGGAGTACACGGCCGATCAACGCGGTGTTGCCGTCATCCAACTATGCTTCGCACACCATGTCTTGATCTTCCAATGGGCGAGGTAAGTTTTGAGGCTTTCTTTGATCCAAGGTAATGACATTGTAAGTTTATTTGTTTCAATCATAGTTGGTTCCCTTCAAATAGTTGTAGTGAAACAATTTTGATTAGTTGAAGGGGAACACAATCTGATTGGAATAGTGTTCCATAATCTGAAAAATCGTATTAGAATCAACTAGTGTTTAATATGTTCCATTGGAATCATAGTTGGTTCGCTTCAAATAGTTGTAGTGAAACAATTTTGATTAGTTGAAGGGAACACAATCTGATTGGAATAGTGTTCCACAATCTGAAAAATCTGATTGGTTCAATATGTTCCATTGAAATCATAGTTGTAGTGATACAATTTTATGCGGTGTTCTTTGATCCAAGGTTATGAAAATTGCATATAGCTAGTGATCTCTCTAGGTTCCATTGGATAGCAATATGATATGTCATAGTCATGAAAATTGCATATAGCTAGTGATCTCTCTAGGTTCCATTGAATAGCTATAGTGATCTCTCTAGGTTCCATTGCATATGTTCTATTTGAATCCTAAAGATAATTTTCTCTTTAGTTGTAGTGAAACATGTTTCCTTATTGCAGCAGTATGTAACATTTGTTCCATTTTAATTTGTTTCTGTTGCAGTAATGACAAGCATTGTCCAGAACTCATGGATTTCCTTCGCAGCGGCATCACTTTTGCTACCATTGACATAACGAACGACAAGCTGAAGATGAGGTACAGCTTCGGTATTGAGATACCAACTGGTTGCCTCATTGATCTCCAAACGGTATTCAGGCTTCGACATGTCAGGACTTCGATGGCTCATATGGCAGTTGCCTTGATCGACGAGGAATATGGTGATATGAAGACCAATTTCCCAAAGTCTCGGCACAAACTTTGGGAGAAGACCCCACTTGATCGTATCAACATTGAGTATGCAGCAAAAGAAGCATACGTTTCATACGAGTTGTACCGCAAGATTCGAGTCGTCAACTATGGCCAGCGTCACCTCGAATAAGGTGGACATTCTGATTGGACTAGTATCAACTATGGCCAGCTATATATCTATGATAGTTATTATTATGTACTATTTGGACTAGTATCATGTACTGCTTGGACCAATTTATATATGTCTAGTTTCTGTTTGTGCCATTATAGTTTCCAAATTTGAATGGTTTAGCCCTTTCTAACTTCATTTGCTACTTTTGAATGGTTTAGCCCTTTCTAACTTCATGGTATCATGCATTTCGACCACATATATATAGAAAAAGTCTTCAGTTCAAATAAGTTCAAAAAATGAAATCCCTTTTGTAACAGATCTGTTTTTGATTAAAACAGTCATTTAAAAATGAAAGACCATTAGTCCCACACGGCGTGCAGCGGAACCACGTGGCATGCAGCGGAGCCGCGTGGCGTGCCGCGGAACCACTTTTGTTGTGGGGGTCGCTTTTCCTTCTTCTCCTTGTGCTAGATATTTGTTATGCATTAGGGAAAGAAGGAATAGCGACCATCATCGACCGTCAAAAAATCAGGTGACGGAGTGTCCACCATACATGAGAGAAGAAGAATGTCGACTGTTGTTGTGGGGGTTGCTTCTCCTTCTTCTCTTTGTGCTAGATATTTGTTATGCACTAGGGGAAGAAGGAGTAGCGACCATCATCGACGGTCGAAAAATCAGGTGAGGGAGTGTCCACCATACATGAGAGAAGAAGAATGTCGACTGTTGCTGTGGGGGGTCGTTTCTCCTTCTTCTCCTTGTGCTAGATATTGGTTATGCACTAGGGGAAGTAGGAGTAGCGACCATCATCGACGGTTGAAAAATCAGGTGAGCTAGTGTCCACCATATATGAGAGAGTAAGAATGTCGTCTCTTATTGTGGGGGTCGCTTCTACTTCCAAAGAGATTGTCCATTTTGTACACAAAGTGCATCCAGTTTTTAACGTAATCCTCTCAACTTTCTCGCACATGCTATGTGGTTGAAATGACGATAGCATGCCAACTTTCAACATTTTCAGAGTTCATTGTAGTGCTTTTCAATTCAGGGTCAACTAGCTCAAAAAAAAAGTAAATGCACGAAGAATAACAAATGAAGTCATAAATTGTTGAAATTTTGTGATGTGCCTTTGAATGGTGCATTTTGAACACACAAAAAGTATGGAGTTCAAATAAGTTCAAAAAAATGAAATCCCTTTGTAAGAGATGAGTTCTCGTTAGAAACGTTGATACTTCGAGAGAGATTGTCCGTTTTGTACACGAAGTGCATCCAGTTTTTGTCGTAGCCCTCTCAACTTTTTAACACATGCTATGTGGGTGAAATGATGATATCATGCAACTTTCAACATTTTCAGAGTTCATTTGTAGTGCTTTCCAATTTCAGGGTCAACTAGCTCAAAAAAATAAGTAAATGCACGAAGAATACCAAGTGAAGTCAGAAATTGTTGAAATTTTGTGATGTGCCTTTGAATGGTGCATTTTGAACACACAAAAAGTATGGAGTTCAAATAAGTTCAAAAAAATGAAATCCCTTTGTAAGAGATGAGTTCTCGTTCGAAACCCTGATCCTTTGAGAGAGATTGTCCGTTTTGTACACGAAGTGCATCCAGTTTTTGTCGTAGCCCTCTCAACATTTTAACACATCCTATGTGGGTGAAATGATGATAGCATGCCAACTTCCAACATTTTCAGAGTTCATTTGTAGTGCTTTTCAATTTCAGGGTCAACTAGCTCAAAAAAAAAGTAAATGCACGAAGAATACCAAATGAAGTCAGAAATTGTTGAGATTTTGTTATGTGCCTTTGAATGGTGCATTTTTAACACACAAAAAGTATGGAGTTCAAATAAGTTCAAAAAAATGAAATCCCTTTGTAAGAGATGAGTTCTCGTTCGAAACGCTGATACTTCGAGAGAGATTGTCCGTTTTGTACACGAAGTGCATCCAGTTTTTGTCGTAGCCCTCTCAACTTTTTAACACATGCTATGTGGGTGAAATGATGATAGCATGCCAACTTTCAACATTTTCAGAGTTTATTTGTAGTGCTTTTCAATTTGAGGGTCAACTAGCTCAAAAAAAAGTAAATGCATGAAGAATACCAAATGAAGTCAGAAATTGTTGAAATTTTGTGATGTGCCTTTGAATGGTGCATTTCGAACACACAAAAAGTATGGAGTTCAAATAAGTTCAAAAAAATGAAATCCCTTTGTAAGAGATGAGTTCTCGTTCGAAGCGCTGATACTTCGAGAGAGATTGTCCGTTTTGTACACGAAGTGCATCCAGTTTTTGTCATAGCCCTCTCAATTTTTTAACACATGCTATGTGGGTGAAATGATGGCATGCGAACTTTCAACATTTTCAGAGTTCATTTGTAGTGCTTTTCAATTTCAGGGTCAACCAGCTCAAAAAAAAAGTAAATGCACGAAGAATACCAAATGAAGTCATAAATTGTTGAAATTTTGTGATGTGCCTTTGAATGGTGCATTTTGAACACACAAAAAGTATGGAGTTCAAATAAGTTCAAAAAAATGAAATCCCTTTGTAAGAGATGAGTTCTCGTTAGAAACGTTGATACTTCGAGAGAGATTGTCCGTTTTGTACACGAAGTGCATCCAGTTTTTGTCGTAGCCCTCTCAACTTTTTAACACATGCTATGTGGGTGAAATGATGATATCATGCAAGTTTCAACATTTTCAGAGTTCATTTGTAGTGCTTTCCAATTTCAGGGTCAACTAGCTCAAAAAAATAAGTAAATGCACGAAGAATACCAAGTGAAGTCAGAAATTGTTGAAATTTTGTGATGTGCCTTTGAATGGTGCATTTTGAACACACAAAAAGTATGGAGTTCAAATAAGTTCAAAAAAATGAAATCCCTTTGTAAGAGATGAGTTCTCGTTCGAAACCCTGATCCTTTGAGAGAGATTGTCCGTTTTGTACACGAAGTGCATCCAGTTTTTGTCGTAGCCCTCTCAACATTTTAACACATCCTATGTGGGTGAAATGATGATAGCATGCCAACTTCCAACATTTTCAGAGTTCATTTGTAGTGCTTTTCAATTTCAGGGTCAACTAGCTCAAAAAAAAAGTAAATGCACGAAGAATACCAAATGAAGTCAGAAATTGTTGAGATTTTGTTATGTGCCTTTGAATGGTGCATTTTTAACACACAAAAAGTATGGAGTTCAAATAAGTTCAAAAAAATGAAATCCCTTTGTAAGAGATGAGTTCTCGTTCGAAACGCTGATACTTCGAGAGAGATTGTCCGTTTTGTACACGAAGTGCATCCAGTTTTTGTCGTAGCCGTCTCAACTTTTTAACACATGCTATGTGGGTGAAATGATGATAGCATGCCAACCTTCAACATTTTCAGAGTTTATTTGTAGTGCTTTTCAATTTGAGGGTCAACTAGCTCAAAAAAAAAGTAAATGCATGAAGAATACCAAATGAAGTCAGAAATTGTTGAAATTTTGTGATGTGCCTTTGAATGGTGCATTTCGAACACACAAAAAGTATGGAGTTCAAATAAGTTCAAAAAAATGAAATCCCTTTGTAAGAGATGAGTTCTCGTTCGAAGCGCTGATACTTCGAGAGAGATTGTCCGTTTTGTACACGAAGTGCATCCAGTTTTTGTCATAGCCCTCTCAATTTTTTAACACATGCTATGTGGGTGAAATGATGGCATGCGAACTTTCAACATTTTCAGAGTTCATTTGTAGTGCTTTTCAATTTCAGGGTCAACCAGCTCAAAAAAAAAGTAAATGCACGAAGAATACCAAATGAAGTCATAAATTGTTGAAATTTTGTGATGTGCCTTTGAATGGTGCATTTTGAACACACAAAAAGTATGGAGTTCAAATAAGTTCAAAAAAATGAAATCCCTTTGTAAGAGATGAGTTCTCGTTAGAAACGTTGATACTTCGAGAGAGATTGTCCGTTTTGTACACGAAGTGCATCCAGTTTTTGTCGTAGCCCTCTCAACTTTTTAACACATGCTATGTGGGTGAAATGATGATATCATGCAAGTTTCAACATTTTCAGAGTTCATTTGTAGTGCTTTCCAATTTCAGGGTCAACTAGCTCAAAAAAATAAGTAAATGCACGAAGAATACCAAGTGAAGTCAGAAATTGTTGAAATTTTGTGATGTGCCTTTGAATGGTGCATTTTGAACACACAAAAAGTATGGAGTTCAAATAAGTTCAAAAAAATGAAATCCCTTTGTAAGAGATGAGTTCTCGTTCGAAACCCTGATCCTTTGAGAGAGATTGTCCGTTTTGTACACGAAGTGCATCCAGTTTTTGTCGTAGCCCTCTCAACATTTTAACACATCCTATGTGGGTGAAATGATGATAGCATGCCAACTTCCAACATTTTCAGAGTTCATTTGTAGTGCTTTTCAATTTCAGGGTCAACTAGCTCAAAAAAAAAGTAAATGCACGAAGAATACCAAATGAAGTCAGAAATTGTTGAGATTTTGTTATGTGCCTTTGAATGGTGCATTTTTAACACACAAAAAGTATGGAGTTCAAATAAGTTCAAAAAAATGAAATCCCTTTGTAAGAGATGAGTTCTCGTTCGAAACGCTGATACTTCGAGAGAGATTGTCCGTTTTGTACACGAAGTGCATCCAGTTTTTGTCGTAGCCCTCTCAACTTTTTAACACATGCTATGTGGGTGAAATGATGATAGCATGCCAACCTTCAACATTTTCAGAGTTTATTTGTAGTGCTTTTCAATTTCAGGGTCAACTAACTCAAAAAAAAGTAAATGCATGAAGAATACCAAATGAAGTCAGAAATTGTTGAAATTTTGTGATGTGCCTTTGAATGGTGCATTTCGAACACACAAAAAGTATGGAGTTCAAATAAGTTCAAAAAAATGAAATCCCTTTGTAAGAGATGAGTTCTCGTTCGAAGCGCTGATACTTCGAGAGAGATTGTCCGTTTTGTACACGAAGTGCATCCAGTTTTTGTCATAGCCCTCTCAATTTTTTAACACATGCTATGTGGGTGAAATGATGGCATGCGAACTTTCAACATTTTCAGAGTTCATTTGTAGTGCTTTTCAATTTCAGGGTCAACCAGCTCAAAAAAAAAGTAAATGCACGAAGAATACCAAATGAAGTCATAAATTGTTGAAATTTTGTGATGTGCCTTTGAATGGTGCATTTTGAACACACAAAAAGTATGGAGTTCAAATAAGTTCAAAAAAATGAAATCCCTTTGTAAGAGATGAGTTCTCGTTAGAAACGTTGATACTTCGAGAGAGATTGTCCGTTTTGTACACGAAGTGCATCCAGTTTTTGTCGTAGCCCTCTCAACTTTTTAACACATGCTATGTGGGTGAAATGATGATATCATGCAAGTTTCAACATTTTCAGAGTTCATTTGTAGTGCTTTCCAATTTCAGGGTCAACTAGCTCAAAAAAATAAGTAAATGCACGAAGAATACCAAGTGAAGTCAGAAATTGTTGAAATTTTGTGATGTGCCTTTGAATGGTGCATTTTGAACACACAAAAAGTATGGAGTTCAAATAAGTTCAAAAAAATGAAATCCCTTTGTAAGAGATGAGTTCTCGTTCGAAACCCTGATCCTTTGAGAGAGATTGTCCGTTTTGTACACGAAGTGCATCCAGTTTTTGTCGTAGCCCTCTCAACATTTTAACACATGCTATGTGGGTGAAATGATGATAGCATGCCAACTTTCAACATTTTCAGAGTTCATTTGTAGTGCTTTTCAATTTCAGGGTCAACTAGCTCAAAAAAAATAAGTAAATGCACGAAGAATAGCAAATGAAGTCAGAAATTGTTGAGATTTTGTTATGTGCCTTTGAATGGTGCATTTTTAACACACAAAAAGTATGGAGTTCAAATAAGTTCAAAAAAATGAAATCCCTTTTGTAAGAGATGAGTTCTCGTTCGAAACCCTGATCCTTTGAGAGAGATTGTCCGTTTTGTACACGAAGTGCATCCAGTTTTTGTCGTAGCCCTCTCAACATTTTAACACATGCTATGTGGGTGAAATGATGATAGCATGCCAACTTTCAACATTTTCAGAGTTTATTTGTAGTGCTTTTCAATTTCAGGGTCAACTAGCTCAAAAAAAAGTAAATGCATGAAGAATACCAAATGAAGTCAGAAATTGTTGAGATTTTGTGATGTGCCTTTGAATGGTGCATTTCGAACACACAAAAAGTATGGAGTTCAAATAAGTTCAAAAAATGAAATCCCTTTGTAAGAGATGAGTTCTCGTTTGAAACGCTGATACTTCGAGAGAGATTGTCCGTTTTATACACGAAGTGCATCCAGTTTTTGTCGTAGCCCTCTCAATTTTTTAACACATGCTATGTGGGTGAAATGATGGCATGCGAACTTTCAACATTTTCAGAGTTCATTTGTAGTGCTTTTTCAATTTCAGGGTCAACTAGCTCAAAAAAAAGTAAATGCACGAAGAATACCAAATGAAGTCATAAATTGTTGAAATTTTGTGATGTGCCTTTGAATGGTGCATTTTGAACACACAAAAAGTATGGAGTTCAAATAAGTTCAAAAAAATGAAATCCCTTTGTAAGAGATGAGTTCTCGTTAGAAACGTTGATACTTTGAGAGAGATTGTCCGTTTTGTACACGAAGTGCATCCAGTTTTTGTCGTAGCCCTCTCAACTTTTTAACACATGCTATGTGGGTGAAATGATGATATCATGCAACTTTCAACATTTTCAGAGTTCATTTGTAGTGCTTTCCAATTTCAGGGTCAACTAGCTCAAAAAAATAAGTAAATGCACGAAGAATACCAAGTGAAGTCAGAAATTGTTGAAATTTTGTGATGTGCCTTTGAATGGTGCATTTTGAACACACAAAAAGTATGGAGTTCAAATAAGTTCAAAAAAATGAAATCCCTTTGTAAGAGATGAGTTCTCGTTCGAAACCCTGATCCTTTGAGAGAGATTGTCCGTTTTGTACACGAAGTGCATCTAGTTTTTGTCGTAGCCCTCTCAACATTTTAACACATGCTATGTGGGTGAAATGATGATAGCATGCCAACTTTCAACATTTTCAGAGTTCATTTGTAGTGCTTTTCAATTTCAGGGTCAACTAGCTCAAAAAAAAATAAGTAAATGCACGAAGAATAGCAAATGAAGTCAGAAATTGTTGAGATTTTGTTATGTGCCTTTGAATGGTGCATTTTTAACACACAAAAAGTATGGAGTTCAAATAAGTTCAAAAAAATGAAATCCCTTTTGTAAGAGATGAGTTCTCGTTCGAAACCCTGATCCTTTGAGAGAGATTGTCCGTTTTGTACACGAAGTGCATCCAGTTTTTGTCGTAGCCCTCTCAACATTTTAACACATGCTATGTGGGTGAAATGATGATAGCATGCCAACTTTAAACATTTTCAGAGTTTATTTGTAGTGCTTTTCAATTTCAGGGTCAACTAGCTCAAAAAAAAAGTAAATGCATGAAGAATACCAAATGAAGTCAGAAATTGTTGAGATTTTGTGATGTGCCTTTGAATGGTGCATTTCGAACACACAAAAAGTATGGAGTTCAAATAAGTTCAAAAAATGAAATCCCTTTGTAAGAGATGAGTTCTCATTTGAAACGCTGATACTTCGAGAGAGATTGTCCGTTTTGTACACGAAGTGCATCCAGTTTTTGTCGTAGCCCTCTCAACTTTTTAACACATGCTATGTGGGTGAAATGATGATAGCATGCCAACTTTCAACATTTTCAGAGTTCATTTGTAGTGCTTTTCAATTTCAGGGTCAACTAGCTCAAAAAAAAGTAAATGCATGAAGAATACCAAATGAAGTCAGAAATTGTTGAAATTTTGTGATGTGCCTTTGAATGGTGCATTTCGAACACACAAAAAGTATGGAGTTCAAATAAGTTCAAAAAAATGAAATCCCTTTGTAAGAGATGAGTTCTCGTTCGAAACGCTGATACTTCGAGAGAGATTGTCCGTTTTATACACGAAGTGCATCCAGTTTTTGTCATAGCCCTCTCAATTTTTTAACACATGCTATGTGGGTGAAATGATGGCATGCGAACTTTCAACATTTTCAGAGTTCATTTGTAGTGCTTTTTCAATTTCAGGGTCAACTAGCTCAAAAAAAAGTAAATGCACGAAGAATACCAAATGAAGTCAGAAATTGTTGAAATTTTGTGATGTGCCTTTGAATGGTGCATTTTGAACACACAAAAAGTATGGAGTTCAAATAAGTTCAAAAAAATGAAATCCCTTTGTAAGAGATGAGTTCTCGTTAGAAACGTTGATACTTTGAGAGAGATTGTCCGTTTTGTACACTAAGTGCATCCAGTTTTTGTCGTAGCCCTCTCAACTTTTTAACACATGCTATGTGGGTGAAATGATGATATCATGCAACTTTCAACATTTTCAGAGTTCATTTGTAGTGCTTTCCAATTTCAGGGTCAACTAGCTCAAAAAAATAAGTAAATGCACGAAGAATACCAAGTGAAGTCAGAAATTGTTGAAATTTTGTGATGTGCCTTTGAATGGTGCATTTTGAACACACAAAAAGTATGGAGTTCAAATAAGTTCAAAAAAATGAAATCCCTTTGTAAGAGATGAGTTCTCGTTCGAAACCCTGATACTTTGAGAGAGATTGTCCGTTTTGTACACGAAGTGCATCCAGTTTTTGTCGTAGCCCTCTCAACATTTTAACACATGCTATGTGGGTGAAATGATGATAGCATGCCAACTTTCAACATTTTCAGAGTTCATTTGTAGTGCTTTTCAATTTCAGGGTCAACTAGCTCAAAAAAAATAAGTAAATGCACGAAGAATAGCAAATGAAGTCAGAAATTGTTGAGATTTTGTTATGTGCCTTTGAATGGTGCATTTTTAACACACAAAAAGTATGGAGTTCAAATAAGTTCAAAAAAATGAAATCCCTTTTGTAAGAGATGAGTTCTCGTTCGAAACCCTGATCCTTTGAGAGAGATTGTCCGTTTTGTACACGAAGTGCATCCAGTTTTTGTCGTAGCCCTCTCAACATTTTAACACATGCTATGTGGGTGAAATGATGATAACATGCCAACTTTCAACATTTTCAGAGTTTATTTGTAGTGCTTTTCAATTTCAGGGTCAACTAGCTCAAAAAAAAGTAAATGCATGAAGAATACCAAATGAAGTCAGAAATTGTTGAGATTTTGTGATGTGCCTTTGAATGGTGCATTTCAAACACACAAAAAGTATGGAGTTCAAATAAGTTCAAAAAATGAAATCCCTTTGTAAGAGATGAGTTCTCGTTTGAAACGCTGATACTTCGAGAGAGATTGTCCGTTTTGTACACGAAGTGCATCCAGTTTTTGTCGTAGCCCTCTCAACTTTTTAACACATGCTATGTGGGTGAAATGATGATAGCATGCCAACTTTCAACATTTTCAGAGTTCATTTGTAGTGCTTTTCAATTTCAGGGTCAACTAGCTCAAAAAAAAGTAAATGCATGAAGAATACCAAATGAAGTCAGAAATTGTTGAAATTTTGTGATGTGCCTTTGAATGGTGCATTTCGAACACACAAAAAGTATGGAGTTCAAATAAGTTCAAAAAAATGAAATCCCTTTGTAAGAGATGAGTTCTCGTTCGAAACGCTGATACTTCGAGAGAGATTGTCCGTTTTATACACGAAGTGCATCCAGTTTTTGTCATAGCCCTCTCAATTTTTTAACACATGCTATGTGGGTGAAATGATGGCATGCGAACTTTCAACATTTTCAGAGTTCATTTGTAGTGCTTTTTCAATTTCAGGGTCAACTAGCTCAAAAAAAAGTAAATGCACGAAGAATACCAAATGAAGTCATAAATTGTTGAAATTTTGTGATGTGCCTTTGAATGGTGCATTTTGAACACACAAAAAGTATGGAGTTCAAATAAGTTCAAAAAAATGAAATCCCTTTGTAAGAGATGAGTTCTCGTTAGAAACGTTGATACTTTGAGAGAGATTGTCCGTTTTGTACACTAAGTGCATCCAGTTTTTGTCGTAGCCCTCTCAACTTTTTAACACATGCTATGTGGGTGAAATGATGATATCATGCAACTTTCAACATTTTCAGAGTTCATTTGTAGTGCTTTCCAATTTCAGGGTCAACTAGCTCAAAAAAATAAGTAAATGCACGAAGAATACCAAGTGAAGTCAGAAATTGTTGAAATTTTGTGATGTGCCTTTGAATGGTGCATTTTGAACACACAAAAAGTATGGAGTTCAAATAAGTTCAAAAAAATGAAATCCCTTTGTAAGAGATGAGTTCTCGTTCGAAACCCTGATCCTTTGAGAGAGATTGTCCGTTTTGTACACGAAGTGCATCCAGTTTTTGTCGTAGCCCTCTCAACATTTTAACACATGCTATGTGGGTGAAATGATGATAGCATGCCAACTTTCAACATTTTCAGAGTTCATTTGTAGTGCTTTTCAATTTCAGGGTCAACTAGCTCAAAAAAAATAAGTAAATGCACGAAGAATAGCAAATGAAGTCAGAAATTGTTGAGATTTTGTTATGTGCCTTTGAATGGTGCATTTTTAACACACAAAAAGTATGGAGTTCAAATAAGTTCAAAAAAATGAAATCCCTTTTGTAAGAGATGAGTTCTCGTTCGAAACCCTCATCCTTTGAGAGAGATTGTCCGTTTTGTACACGAAGTGCATCCAGTTTTTGTCGTAGCCCTCTCAACATTTTAACACATGCTATGTGGGTGAAATGATGATAACATGCCAACTTTCAACATTTTCAGAGTTTATTTGTAGTGCTTTTCAATTTCAGGGTCAACTAGCTCAAAAAAAAGTAAATGCATGAAGAATACCAAATGAAGTCAGAAATTGTTGAGATTTTGTGATGTGCCTTTGAATGGTGCATTTCGAACACACAAAAAGTATGGAGTTCAAATAAGTTCAAAAAATGAAATCCCTTTGTAAGAGATGAGTTCTCGTTTGAAACACTGATACTTCGAGAGAGATTGTCCGTTTTGTACACGAAGTGCATCCAGTTTTTGTCGTAGCCCTCTCAACTTTTTAACACATGCTATGTGGGTGAAATGATGATAGCATGCCAACTTTCAACATTTTCAGAGTTCATTTGTAGTGCTTTTCAATTTCAGGGTCAACTAGCTCAAAAAAAAGTAAATGCATGAAGAATACCAAATGAAGTCAGAAATTGTTGAAATTTTGTGATGTGCCTTTGAATGGTGCATTTCGAACACACAAAAAGTATGGAGTTCAAATAAGTTCAAAAAAATGAAATCCCTTTGTAAGAGATGAGTTCTCGTTCGAAACGCTGATACTTCGAGAGAGATTGTCCGTTTTATACACGAAGTGCATCCAGTTTTTGTCATAGCCCTCTCAATTTTTTAACACATGCTATGTGGGTGAAATGATGGCATGCGAACTTTCAACATTTTCAGAGTTCATTTGTAGTGCTTTTTCAATTTCAGGGTCAACTAGCTCAAAAAAAAGTAAATGCACGAAGAATACCAAATGAAGTCATAAATTGTTGAAATTTTGTGATGTGCCTTTGAATGGTGCATTTTGAACACACAAAAAGTATGGAGTTCAAATAAGTTCAAAAAAATGAAATCCCTTTGTAAGAGATGAGTTCTCGTTAGAAACGTTGATACTTTGAGAGAGATTGTCCGTTTTGTACACGAAGTGCATCCAGTTTTTGTCGTAGCCCTCTCAACTTTTTAACACATGCTATGTGGGTGAAATGATGATATCATGCAACTTTCAACATTTTCAGAGTTCATTTGTAGTGCTTTCCAATTTCAGGGTCAACTAGCTCAAAAAAATAAGTAAATGCACGAAGAATACCAAGTGAAGTCAGAAATTGTTGAAATTTTGTGATGTGCCTTTGAATGGTGCATTTTGAACACACAAAAAGTATGGAGTTCAAATAAGTTCAAAAAAATGAAATCCCTTTGTAAGAGATGAGTTCTCGTTCGAAACCCTGATCCTTTGAGAGAGATTGTCCGTTTTGTACACGAAGTGCATCCAGTTTTTGTCGTAGCCCTCTCAACATTTTAACACATGCTATGTGGGTGAAATGATGATAGCATGCCAACTTTCAACATTTTCAGAGTTCATTTGTAGTGCTTTTCAATTTCAGGGTCAACTAGCTCAAAAAAAATAAGTAAATGCACGAAGAATAGCAAATGAAGTCAGAAATTGTTGAGATTTTGTTATGTGCCTTTGAATGGTGCATTTTTAACACACAAAAAGTATGGAGTTCAAATAAGTTCAAAAAAATGAAATCCCTTTTGTAAGAGATGAGTTCTCGTTCGAAACCCTGATCCTTTGAGAGAGATTGTCCGTTTTGTACACGAAGTGCATCCAGTTTTTGTCGTAGCCCTCTCAACATTTTAACACATGCTATGTGGGTGAAATGATGATAACATGCCAACTTTCAACATTTTCAGAGTTTATTTGTAGTGCTTTTCAATTTCAGGGTCAACTAGCTCAAAAAAAAGTAAATGCATGAAGAATACCAAATGAAGTCAGAAATTGTTGAGATTTTGTGATGTGCCTTTGAATGGTGCATTTCGAACACACAAAAAGTATGGAGTTCAAATAAGTTCAAAAAATGAAATCCCTTTGTAAGAGATGAGTTCTCGTTTGAAACGCTGATACTTCGAGAGAGATTGTCCGTTTTGTACACGAAGTGCATCCAGTTTTTGTCGTAGCCCTCTCAACTTTTTAACACATGCTATGTGGGTGAAATGATGATAGCATGCCAACTTTCAACATTTTCAGAGTTCATTTGTAGTGCTTTTCAATTTTAGGGTCAACTAGCTCAAAAAAAAGTAAATGCATGAAGAATACCAAATGAAGTCAGAAATTGTTGAAATTTTGTGATGTGCCTTTGAATGGTGCATTTCGAACACACAAAAAGTATGGAGTTCAAATAATTTCAAAAAAATGAAATCCCTTTGTAAGAGATGAGTTCTCGTTCGAAACGCTGATACTTCGAGAGAGATTGTCCGTTTTGTACACGAAGTGCATCCAGTTTTTGTCATAGCCCTCTCAATTTTTTAACACATGCTATGTGGGTGAATTGATGGCATGCGAACTTTCAACATTTTCAGAGTTCATTTGTAGTGCTTTTCAATTTCAGGGTCAACTAGCTCAAAAAAAATAAGTAAATGCACGAAGAATACCAAATGAAGTCAGAAATTTGGGATGTGCCTTTGAATGGTGCATTTTGAACACACAAAAAGTATGGAGTTCAAATAACTTCAAAAAAATGAAATCCCTTTGTAAGAGATGAGTTCACGTTCGAAACGCTGATACTTCGAGAGAGATTGTCCATTTTGTACACGAAGTGCATCCAGTTTTTGTCGTAGCCCTCTCAACTTTTTAACACATGCTATGTGGGTGAAATGATTATAGCGTGCAAACTTTCAACATTTTCAGAGTTCATTTGTAGTGCTTTTCAATTTCAGGGTCAACTAGCTCAAAAAAAATAAGTTAATAGTTTGGATAGTCAAAATAATTACTTTTAAAAATTGTAAATAGTTTTGCATTATTTATTCAATTTCAAACACTTTTCATTATCATAGTTTTCTCAAATTCTCAAATATGCAAAAAGAATTTTAATAAACATAGTTTTTAATTGAAAATAGCAAAATAGTTAATAGTTTGGATAGTCAAAATAATTACTTTTGAAAATAGAAAATAGTTTTGCATTATTTATTCAATTTCAAACACTTTTCATTATCATAGTTTTGTCAAATTCTCAAATATGCAAAAAGAATTTTAATAAACATAGTTTTTAATTGAAAATAACAAAATAGTTAATAGTTTGGATAGTTAAAATAATTACTTTTGAAAATAGAAAATATTTTTGAATTATTTATTCAATTTCAAACACTTTTCATTATCATAGTTTTGTCAAATTCTCAAATATGCAAAAAGAATTTTAATAAACATAGTTTTTAATTGAAAATAACAAAATAGTTAATAGTTTGGATAGTCAAAATAATTACTTTTGAAAATAGAAAATAGTTTTGAATTATTTATTCAATTTCAAACACTTTTCATTATCATAGTTTTGTCAAATTCTCAAATATGCAAAAAGAATTTTTAATAAACATAGTTTTTAATTGAAAATAACAAAATAGATAATAGTTTGGATAGTCAAAATAATTAATTTTGAAAATAGAAAAAAATTGAAACTATATGAGAATTTATAGAGAAAATTCAACCTAAATTCAAAGTGAACTCACTTTGAATTCAGGTTGAATTTTCTCCATAATTTCGAATATAGTTTCAATTTTCAGTGAGTTTAGGCCCGTAAGCCTGCTTTAGAGAGGAGCTCGATGAAGAAGGTGCGACGGGGCTTATAAACAAGTGTTAGTCCCCCTCGCTGGGCGAGGTGGGACTAAACTTATCGTGCACCCGAGGAGGGGCTTTAGTCCCGGGTGGAGCCACGCACCGGGACTAAAGACCCCCTTTAGTCCCGGGTGGAGCCACGCACCGGGACTAAAGGCCCCTGCTTCCCGCCTTCTGGTCTGCCCGAAAAAGGGCCTTTAGTCCCGGGTCGTGGCTCCACCCGGGACTAAAGGGGGTCTTTAGTCCCGGTTCGAGCCACGCACCGGGACTAAAGATCCACCTATATAAACGGGACTTCGAAAAATTCCAACCCAAATCGTCCATTTCTCTTCTTCTTCCTGCCGTTCTCCTGCCCGGCGCGACACAACGACGAACTCGACGACGCCGTCAGGCTGCCCGCTGTCCTGCTCGCCGCCGCCTGTCGTCCTCCTCGCCGTCGCCGTCGTCCTCCTCGCCGCGCGCCGCGCCGTCCTCCTCGCTACGCGTCGTCGACACCTCCGGCCGGTAAGCCCCCCGCCCCTCCTCCCCAACACTCCGGCCAGTAGAAGAAAAGAAGAAAAAGGAGAAGAAAAGAAGAAAAAGGAGAAGAAAAAGGAGAAGAAAGGAAGAAAAAGGGAAGAAAAGAAGAAAAAGATTTTTTTTGTCATTTAAATCCTATTGTTATTAGGTTTGTGCTAGATTATTAGGGTTAGTAATATTTAGAATTAGGAAAAAGGAAAATAAGAAGAGGAGGAGAAGAAGAGAAGAAAAAGGAGAATAAGAAGAGGAGGAGAGGAGAAGAAGAGGAAAAATAGAAGAAGAGGAGAAGTAGAAGAAGAGAAAAAATTAGAAGAGGAGGAGAGGAGAAGTAGAAGAAGAGAAGAGGAGAAGTAGTAGAAGAAGAGGAGAAGTAGAAGTAGAAGAAGAAGTAGAAGAAGAGGAGAAATAGAAGAAGAGGAAAAATTAGTTTAGGGTTACAAGAAGAAGAAATATTGTATATTGTATATGTTTAAGTGTTAATAGTGTTTCTTAGATTATTGCTTAATTTTGCTATTGTATATGCTTAAGTGTTAATAGTTTAATTTTGCTATTGTATATGCTTAAGTGTTAATAGTTTATTTTTAGCAAGAAAATTAATAGAACTAGTTTATTTTTTAGTTCATTTTACGATGCCTATCCCGCATCCTCGTCGTCGACTCGGCGGAGGACACCTGCTTGATCAGAGGGGCCCTGTCCGGGACTAGGCTCCGCCCGGCTGGTATTGGGAGGTGCTACCTTCCGGGGGGCGTAGGTTGGTGAGGAGCCATCCCTTCGTTGACCCGATCCTTGTTTGGTGGCGGTCGCGTGGGCCAGTGAGGATGCCGAGGCTTTCGGACACCACCGGAGGTGGTACGTCACCGTGTCAGCGAGGAGGATGAGCACGTCCGTCGCTACATGGTTGCGTTGGAGGGCAGGTTCGAGCATACCTGGCAGGTTCTTCGGGGATCTCACTGGAGCTATGATCCTGTGATGGTTCCTTCTCTTTGGGTGTCCACCGCCCGCGCCGATACCCATCGGGCGCTACGGTTCTAGATGTATGAGTGATGCTATATGATGTACGGACAAAAGAGATGATGTATTTGCTTATAATTGAATGCATGCTAATTTGAATACTACTTTATTTTACGATTTGGTTTTGCTTATTGAATGCTCAAATTGGAAAAGTACTCCTACTTTGAATACTATGCAGAAATCTAGGAGTCCCGGGTGGAGCCACGACCCGGGACTAAAGTTGTTTTGGAACGGAGTTCCTGCTAGAATAATTCTTTTTTGGTACAAAGGTTAAGAGAATCTGTTTTTTTGCAGAACTATGGATCCACATATCAGGAACCTCGAAGAGGAAGAACTTCTCGAAGATATAATCAAAGATGGCCCCGACGTTGAACCAGCTGAATCTCCGTCGTCATATCTAAACCCCGACGTTGGAATGGAGGTCGAGCGACACGAAGATGAAGCCGATGGGGCAGGAGATAGGTCCAATGATGGAGAAGGTGATAGCTCCACTGATGGAGAAGCCGGTGCAGAAGCTGGTGAAGAAATAATAAAGTCCGGCGAGGTATACATATGAAGTTCGACAATCACTTGTAATATGTGAAAAATATTGGAGATAGCTCTATATTGTATACATATACATTCATTTGACGAATGTTTCTCCCTCTTAGGCCTCCACATCGAGCAAAACTACGAAACGAGGCCCGACTAGAAAGTTGGATGCACGGACGCATTACACCTTTGAGGTGATATTGCCTACGGGCGAACCCAAGCTTCCTAAGAATGCTGCTGACACATTCAAGAAGCAATGCGGAGTTCTCGTTAGGGATCACGTCCCGATCAGCGTTCGGGAGTGGAACAAGCATAAAGGGGCAGCCGATAGTGACTATGTCGCCGAAAGGTATAAAGATAATCTTTGGAATGATCTCATGTCACATTTCAACCTGCCAGAATGTGAGAATGAAGACGCCGCAGACAAACTGAGGGCCAAAGTCAAGCAGTGGACTCTAAAGAAGATGGCCGAACTGTTCCGTAGCTGGAAGAAGAAGCTATGGAAAAACTATCTGAAGACAAAGAAAGTGCCAGTATTCGAGGGGTATCTAGCCAAGCAGGCAAATCACTTGAAGGCATTTCAAGAGTACAAGGAGTTAGAAGATGCCCAGGCATTATCAAGAAAGAACAAGATAAATGCCGACAAGAAGAAATATCACCACAAGCTAGGGCCAGGGGGCTATGAGACTGCCATCCCAAAGTGGGATAAGAAAGAGCAAGATCTGCTAGATAAAGGCATCGTACCTGAACCACTCCGTGATGAGTGGGAATTGAGAGCAAGAAATTGGTTCCTTGCGCATGGTGGGTCATACGACGAAAAAACAGGGGACCTCATCTGTAGTGACGGTCTTAGGATACCCAGGGAGAATTGGAAAAGGATAGTGAAATAAATTAAGGAGGGAAAAAGAAAGTTCACTGCATATAGAGAGAAAGATTTGCTCACACTGGTCCTCTGCAATGACGAACATGGAGGACGAACGCAAGGCTTCGGTCCTTCTTACCCATGGTGGCTTGGGTTTGCCAGAGACCAAGACACTTACAGAAGCCGAGAGAGAACAAAGAAACGGCAGCAGCATGAGGAGAATGACAAGTTCAACCAGTTGCTTGCCAGGATTAACGAGCAACAGAAGCAGATTGATGAGCTTAGAGGAGTAGCGCGCCAGGAAGATCCTGCACTTGATATTACCGGCGCCCCATCTAAGCGGAAAAGCAGCGTGGCTGAATCTGAGGCCCCGCCCGACGATGCACGAAGAATGATAGAGGGCGGTCCCGGCTACCCCGTGGATGGAATCAAGGAGTCAACATCATGTGAACTCCATCAGAAATTCAAGAACATATCCATGAAGGTGGCCGTCGGACAAGCTTTACCTTCTGGCCCTGATGCACGCTCTCATGGCCGTGAGATTTCAACTGGCTTTCCTAAAGTCGGGGTGGATGAAATCCTGGCGGGGTTTCATGATATGGACCTCGACATAGCTGGACCCGAAGATGAGAGGACACTCGGAGAAGTACTGGGTGGAGTCATCCTATGGGACAAGAACTACATCAGGCTTCCAGGCTCGGCCCCAAGGACAACACCGCCTCCGAGTCGTCGTAGGTCACCTACACCTCCATTACCTCCAAGCCCTCCACATGACGTCTGCCAGCACAACACGAGTCCATCTCGATCACCGCCGCCGGACTTGGGTCGTCCGTCTCCGCCGCCGCCCGCACAGGATACTAAGCGGAAGCGTGCCACCAAGAACGCTCCACCGACGATTTCTAAGCGACGGAGCCCCCCAAAACGCAAACGGTCGCCCCTCCCAAAGGTACCTCATGCTAATCTTCCTATCAGACCTTATGATCGTACCCCCGAGGAAAACGCCAGGATAGCAAAGGAACATCATGATGCGTAGATGAAAAAGAAGGAACCCGAGCCCCGCCCGGAATACACCGAGAAGCAAATAGCATGGGCAAAATACTTCACGACCCTTCCATCACAGTATGACTTACACCATAAGCCTGATGACTATACACGCACATTGCAGAAGGAATTGAAAAAGAGCAGATCACGTGCAAGTGCAAGTGGGAGCAAATCAAGTTCAACTACAAGCAAGAAAAAATCAGACGTTCCTCAGCTTGGACAACAGGCCAAACAGTCGATCCCACCCCTCAAGGTGTTAGCCGAGAATGTTCCCCCTCCGGTGCAGGGGGCAAGCTTTTGAAATAGCAAAGGACTGGGCGGCTCAATGGGGTGTCTCGGTTGAAGATGTTCTGGCTTCCCAAGACGACAGGTTACCCAAGGTTGTGGTAGCCCCTAAGCCACAGTTTGTCATGGGAGAGGCTTTGGTCAGCAAAGATGATCTCCCAACAAATATGCGTTACTTGCATATACATGGTACTTAAGTGAATCAAAGAATGGGAGAACGATGATCGTGCCGAGTGTCCCACGGGAGTACTATGGCCGCCCCAAAGAAATCCATATCGACTTTGATGAACTCTTACAGATGTACAATGGCGACGCCCTCGACAAATCGCTTATGAGGTGCTATTGTCTGTAAGTTTTTCAATTTGTTGTCTACATATAACTTGTTTAGTTATTTCAATTCATTGTCTATATATAACTTGTACTCTATTATGCAGAATGAAGATTCTGGATTGTAAAAGTAAGAGCATCCTAAATATTGGGTTTATTGACCCAGATAAAATACATATAGTGACGCTAAGTGATAAACCCAAGGAGACGGAAGAAAACCTTCTAAGGTTTCTAACAGATCAAAATTTCTGTGACCACATACTGTTTCCATACAACTTCAGGTGATGGTCTTTACTCTGTTGTGTCCATTCACTTATAAGTGTAATTGATAAGTTACTGACACACACACACACATATATATATAGATACATGTGCAGCTTCCATTGGATTCTGTTGGATATTCAAATTCATAAGGAAAGAGTTGATGCCTTCGACCCATTATCGAGACCCTTGGAACAGTTCCAAAGCCTGCAGGACATGCTCCAAGGGTAATTTCAATCATTCTTGCGCTCTATCGGTCTCTTTCGATGATTTTCTGATATATCAATTAATGAAAAACTTAGCAAATCATTATCCTTGTCGGGCAGGGTTTGAAAGCGGTTCAAGTGCGTGACTCCCGGTAACTTTCCTGAGAAGCTGACCTTTAGAGCGGCTCAGGTAAGTAGTAGTATGATATACTTCTATTTTCAATACATTTATGATGCTAGATTATTATTTTGATTATATATATTCTATTCTCGTAATGTGCGACCAGCAGCCACGGAGAATGCATCTATGCGGATACTATGTTTGCGAGACCATTCGCACGTTTACCTCTAAGCACAAGGATTACAGATTCGACGTAAGCAATGAACATTCACACCTCTATTTTTACCAGTCATTCTTTGTTATCATGATTGATATTCATATTCATCTCCTCTTCTTATATAGTACACGGCCATGAGGACGAAGGTCCTACCAGAGCAACGCGCGATTGCTGTTGCAGAGAAGAGTTTGCGACCTTTCTGAGGACGGAAGCTATAGATGACAAAGGACGATTTAGTGTAGCTAGGGGTCATTACTGATGTTCGTCCATGTAATCGAATAGACGGGCTCTAGTCCCGATAATTCAGATCTCCATATAATTGTATATATATGCTCGCTTGTAAGATAAGTTAATCTTATATATATATGCATAACTAGCAAAAGGACCCATGCGTTGCAACGGGAGAAAGAAATACCACACGCTCTTAATTTATAAAAAATGGTCTATAATCTGAGAATTTGTAGTTACGACACAAATAAAGATAGTCTTATCCTACAAAAATGCAGTTCAAAATTTCACAGGTCTTCTATCTTAACACGGCTTGCATGTAGATTTAATACGTACAAAGAATCAGTGAAGTGACCTTCAGTTTCATCTCTAATCCTGATTTTGTTGACGTGTTCATCCCCAACCCGGATGAGTACCGGTATGAAAGAAAGACGAATAATGACTTATTTATTAAGATTGCACCCTAGATAGTATTTTTATTAAATGTTTAACAGATAAAATAATATCATATTTAAATTCTACATATTTTTCTAATCAAATTCCATATATAATATGTTAAATTTGGAGTTACGATTTAAAAGATATGAGTATTTTTAAAAACATTATATATAGTACGAGTTTAATGTCATAAACAGTAAGTTTTTTTTTTGTAAAATCACCTCGGTGGGCTTTCCGACGGAAGCGATAGCCTCTTTATTATTAGGTAAAGATTATTTCTATTTAAATTATATGAAAACTAATTCCCGAACACCAAACGAGGCATCACGTTAATCTCCCGAACACCTAAACCCTAAAACCCTAAAACCCAAAAAAAATTTCATTCAAAAAAAACCCAAAAATAAGCAAAATCTGAAACTCTTTAGTCCCGGCCCTTGTAACGAACCGGGACTAAAGGTCCTGCCCCTGGGCGCTACGAGGCGCCCACGTGGAGCACCTTTAGTCCCGGCTTGTAACAGGGCCGGGACTAAAGGTTAGGCCTTTAGTCCCGCCCCTTTAGTCCCGGTTGATGAACCGGGACTAAAGCCCCTTACGGGCCGGGGCTAAAGGCCCCGTCCCCACTAGTGCATGTAAGCCGGTGATGAAACGCTGACGTGGCTTGACTGATGATGTGGATAAGCTGCATGTCAAAGGAAATAACATAGTGGGGATGAACTATTTAGGTATTATAGATTTGGGAGTACAGAACTGGAAATGTACTCGAAAACCGAAAACAAAAGCATCTAGATGGAGTCGAACCATCATTCCCAGCAATTTGTTTGCTGGAATGCCCTTTCCAGTTCAGAACTTAAGATCCATGATTTATTCATTTATTTTATGTTAACAAAACAATCCGACCAAAGCGTCTCTAGATATAGTAAGTAAACAAAATACTAATACCACAGCCTGCTTGCTAAAGGTTAATTTGCTGATCACAAATGAAAGCATAAAAATGAGAATACTAGCAAGGAATGACCCCAACTTCCAAATTTAGAGATATTATTACAAGTTTTTTTGTAGTATATCACAAATCATTATTTATTAAGATGATTTCGAGAAAAATAAGCTACAGAGAACTTTTATGATGCTAGATTATGTAAATACGGAGAAAATGCAATCAAACCAGGAAACCAGCGAGCTCAAATTGACTAACCACGTTTCCTCGCTGGAAAATCACACTAGTAGAAATAAGGGCTTTCGTCCCAGCTCAAAAAACACATTAGTCCCGGTTCCTTTACGAACCGGAACTAATGTTAGTATTAGTCCCGGTTCGGGCGGCAAAGGCGCCGGTCGGGCATTAGTCACGGTTTAAATGGGACCTTTAGTCCCGGCTCGATACCTTTAGTCCCGGTTCGTGTCCCGAACCGGGACTAAAGGGTTTGGAGGATTTAGTCCCGGTTGGTGTCTTGAACCGGGACAAAAGGGTAGACCTTTAGTCTCGGTTCATGACACGAACCGGGACTAAAGGTGTTCAGATTTTTTTTTTTCTGTTTTTAAATTCTTGTTTGTAGTTTCTGTTTTAAATTGCTTATATCTTTTAGGATATTTGATGTTTTTGATTGATTCTTTTTGCATTAGATTCAAAATTTTGTCTAGTTTCTGTTTGTGCCATTAGTTTTCAAATTTGAATGGTTTAAATTTGAATTTGTTTAAATTTGCTTCAAACCCAGTTTTTGAATAACTTGAGTTTACAAATAGTTTTTAATTTAATTTTTTTTTCTCCCACTCATGTGTTAGATTGTTGTCACAGTAAGATTTATTTGGTTATTTCTACCCCTAATAATAAAGCACCCAAGGCTTCTGCCGTACGTCATTGGCACTTTTTCACAAAAGTCCCTCCTCTTTTGGGTATTCAACCCGCAGTCCCTATTTAAGTGGATCTGGAAAAAAAACGTTTTGAGTTTACTCCTCCCCTCGCTGCACGGATCTGTCGGCGTCGTGGTCTTTGGCGCGCTGGCGGCTCGGCTTCGAGCGGGCTCTGCTTGAGCAGGGTCAACGGTCGGGGAGAGCGAGGCGGACAGGTATGGTCGGGACGACCCGCTATAACCGGGAGGTTGGGGAGAGGCCGAGGAGGATGAAGGGTGGGTGGAGCCGGATGCTGCAAATCGAGGACGCGTCGCGCCGGGAACTATTGGTCGCGGCGGAGGGGGAGTAGGGCAAGGCGTCGCGGGGAGTCACAGGAGGCCAGCAGAACAACCGCCCCAGATCTGCCCCCAGGGGACACTCCGTCACTGAGAGACGCGCTGCGGCAAGTTACATGAGGATAGCGAAACAGCCGTCCCATATCTGCCACAAGGGGGCACTCCGCCACCGAGAGACGCACCACCGGAGCGCGGGCTGACAGTTGCGAGGGGTGGTCGTCCGCAATGGATCGGCCGGCAGACGAGGAGAGGCCCCACCGCCACTGCCATGACTCTGCCACCAAGCAACGCCGAGGTGAGGTGCCTGGAGATGGGGATCTTGGTGGCTTGGTGGATGCGCGCTCGGGGAATCAGCCGGGGTCGCCAAACGCTCGGCCGTGTGTTATACAGTATTAGTGAAGAAAGAGACGCAGATAGGGACGAGAGACGGATGGAGCAGCAACCTCGTGTGGACGCAGTGCAAGCCGTGCGTGGAGTGCTTCAACCAGAGCACGCCGGAGTTCGACCCCTCGTCGTCGTCCACCTACACCGCGCTGCCGTGCTCCAGCACCTTGTGCAGCGACCTGCCCAGCTCAAAGTGCACCTCGGACAAGTGCGGCTACACGTACACCTACGGTGACTCCTCGTCGACGCAGGGCGTCCTGGCCGCCGAGACCTTCACGCTGGCCAAGACGAAGCTCCCGGACATCGCCTTCGGCTGCGGCGACACGAACGAGGGCGACGGGTTCACGCAGGGCGCGGGGCGCCTGGGGCTGGGCCGGGGCCCCCTCTCGCTGGTCTCGCAGCTCGGCCTCAACAAGTTCTCTTACTGCCTCACCTCCCTCGATGACACCAGCAAGAGCCCGCTCCTCCTGAGCTCCCTCGCCACCATCTCGGAGAGCGCGGCGGCCGCGTCATCGGTGCAGACCACCCCTCTCATCAGGAACCCGAGCCAGCCGTCCTTCTACTACGTGAACCTCAAGGGCCTGGCCGTCGGCTCGACGCACATCACCCTGCCGAGCTCGGCGTTCGCCGTGCAGGACGACGGCACGGGCGGGGTCATCGTGGACTCCGGCACGTCCATCACGTACCTGGAGCTCCGGAGTAGTAGTCAATAGCAGCCGTAGTATACTATGTAACAAAATAGCAGGGGTTAATAGTGCAATGGAACTGGTACTACGTAACAAAATAGCAGAGGGTTAATACTGCAATGGAACTGTATTTTTTTCTTTGAGAATAAAACAGTGGTGTTTGTGTGTGTGCGCTGCGTAGGTCAATGACGATGATGATGATGACGACGACGAAAATTGGGTCCGTGTGCGGAGCTGCATTGTTAGCGCTGGGCATGCTTGAGTATAAAGGCATCCCGATCACGCGAATAGACATGACCATATATCAACTGAAGGTAATCAATCGTAAATATTGCATTTTATATATATCTTTGAGTATTCAGTATTGGTATAAACGCATGTTAATAATGTGCACGTGTGGATAATTCAGCATCTGCACAAAAATCTTTGTTATAATGACTATCTATTCAATGTCTTCTTTTCTCCTTTGTACTATTTCTTATCAAAGATTAAAAGTATCAAACCACCCAAATGATGTCTGAGTGTAATCGTAAGTACACGCTATCAATATGACGAGTCAAAAACAAAAATTTATTAAAATTAAAATAATAACTTAAATAAAATAAAATATTTACCCCGTTGCAACACACGGGTATTTTTACTAGTTTAGAATAATTTAAATTAGGATTTTAATTAAAGAAATATTGTTTTGCTTATATAGTTGTTTCAGTCATTTAATTGTTGTTTTTTTTATTATTTTTAGTTAGTTCTTTCTGTAGATTTTAACATGTTGTAGTATGGTGCATATTTAATGCACAAAAAAAATCTACAGTTCAATTAATTTTAAAAAAATGTCTTTGTAGCAGATGGGTTTTCGTCTGAAACCTTGATACTTTGAGTTTTGTAGAAAATAAACAAAAATGATAAAATCTTCAAAAAATAAACAAAAATGATAAAATCTTTAAAAAATAAAATCCTTTGAGATGTTGTTAGGTTTTAGTGTCTAGTCGGTACAGAAATTTTGAGATATGAATTTTGACCGTTTTTGCAAAAAAAAAACAGCCATAACTTTTGCATACGACGTCCAAAAAAAATTAATATATCAAAAAAACTAGAAAAAATTGGTACTCGATTTCACCCGGGCTTGCCCAGTGACGTTTTCTCACATGCTCAAAATTCCAAATGGAAAAAAAAGTTATTTCAAAAAGAAGTTTTTTCTAAAAAAAAGAAAAATAATTTTATTTAAAAATATTAGGTTGTTTTCATTGAAATTCACTATTATTGTTACTTATTAAGTTTATTTTAATAATTGTTTGTAATTCAAAAAATTAAATCATGTGACATGACATCAAGACCCAAGTTGTTTAGGATTGATAGCTTACTATTGTCAGGAAAACAACAAGTGCACACCTGGCAACTAGGGGCGATAGAACCAGAAAATTAAGCGTGCTCGGGCTGAAGCAGTTAAAGGATGGGTGATCGACCGGAAAGTTAGACGATTTGAAATGAGTGATCCACTTAGAGCAGTGAGGATGGATGATTAGAGATTAAATTGTCAAATAATTCAAAGATTAGAAAATTGAAATAAAACATAAAAAATATTCAAAAATAAAATTTGAATTTTTTTTTAAAAAAATCTACCTTTTCGGATCAAACAAAAAAAACAGACGGATCTTTTAGTCCCGGTTAGATTTACACATAACTAGACGTACAAGCATTGAATGTGAAACCAGATCTTCCTGAATAAAGGTCTTCTTCAGGTTTCAGCAAGACATTGCTGAGCAAAAATGGCATTCATACTCGTAATTTTTTCTGATATGACAAGCTATACATCCAGTAAACCTCAGCTGGAATCCAACTGATGACCGAGAGGAAGTATGATAATATCTGGACAAGCTCGAGTCCTATGGTCATTAACAAGGCATCAAATTTGGAAGAATAAAAAGTATAAAAAGAAGATCACAAGTCCTTCAATGGTATTTACAGAACTGATAATAAATATGTACACCACATAGTAGAACAAATGAACTCACCTGTGCATCAGCCTGGACACGGTCCGGTCCCGGTCCGGTCCGGCGTTTGGACCGGCCGCCGGCGGTCCGGTCCGGATCGGACCGAGCTCTCGAGCGGGCTTGTTCCCAAGGACCGGACCGGACCAGAGCAAAGCTCGGTCAGGCTTTTAGGACCGACTGGACCGACTCCAAACCAGGTCTAGCTGCTGCTTGCTGTTACTTAGCTGCAGTTTTAATACTCCGGTCAAGCTTTTTAGGCATGTGTGGGTATTTAAACCAGCTCCAGCTGTAGTTGCACTTTAAATAGCACTAAACCAGCTCCAGCTGTTGCTATCTAAACCAGCTTCAGCTGCAGTTTAAATAGCAATAAACCAGCAAGAATAACTAAATATCACATGTACAAACAATTCATGTATAAACCAACTTCAGCTGCAGTTTAAATAGCAATAAACCAGCAAGAATAACTAAATATCACATGTATAAACCAGCTTCAGCTGCAGTTTTTTTTGTCAAAACGACAACATTTGGACAGCAAGCAGTGGACTAAATTAGGACAGCAAGAATAACTAAATATGACATATACAAACAATTCATTTGAACAGCAAGCAGGACTAAATTTGGACAGCATTTCATTTGTTTTTTGGAAATCAAAACAACGGATTTAGATAGGAAACATAGCACAAATAAGATTCATAGCACAAATATCACGATTACAAACTTGCAATGACAATTTAGAGTCCATGTCAATTGACAAGTTGAATATAACACAAATTCATAGTTCATTACTCGACAAGTTCGAACATAACACAAATTTAATCATTGATCTCCTCCACAACGGGTAACTTGGCCTTCAAAGCTTCGATTGCACCATCATTGTTTGAAGCGTTGTCTAGTGTGATGGACATAATTTTTGTCTCAATATTCCAATCTTTCACACACGCATAGAGAGCATCTGCAATGACAATTCCAGGGTGAGGAGGATCCAACTCTAGGAAACCAAGTACACGGGTTTGGATCTTCCAATTATCATCTATATAGTGTGCAACCACACACATGTAAGATAAGGTTTGGTTGCTTGTCCATAAATCCGTGGTTAGAGATATGGAGCTCACACCCCTTAGGACAGATTTAAGCACCTCTTTTTCTTTCTTGTAAACCCTCAAGCACTCGGCTCGTATTGCCTTCCTTCCAATGGATTTATAATTTGGATTCATGCACTTCATTAGAATGTTGAACCACTCATGTTCAACCATTCTAAATGAATACTCATGCACACATATCATCTTAGCAATAAGCTCCTTGATGATTCCTTGGTCATAATCAATGGAGGGGCTCATCGTTGGAACACTTGATGTACCTTTGTCATAAAAACAGCAAGTATTCTATTTAAAACAGCAAGTATTCTATTAAAAACAGCAAGAATTCTATTTAAAACAGCAATTACTCTATTAAAAACAGCAAGAATTCTATTAAAAACAGCAATTACTCTATTAAAAACAGCAAGTATTGTATTAAAAACAGCAATTACTCTATTAAAAACAGCAAGTATTGTATTAAAAACAGCAAGTATTCTATTAAAAACAGCATGAATTATATTAAAAACAGCAAGAATTATATTAAAAACACTCGATGTACCATTGGTTTTGCGCTATTCAAGAGTTGTTTGGATGGCAGCCCTAGCCATCTTGGCCTTGTAATTCAAACATTTCAAATGATGCCTTCCAATAGTTGAGGTGCTGCCACCTTTCTCATACGCATATTTATTTGGACAATAATTGCAACAAGCCTTCAACACAATTTGTCCGAGGTTCTTCAACGATGGCTCCTTGACCTTGTGAAAATGGGCCCAAACATCTGATATTGCTCTAACAGGAGCATTGACTCTTGGCCTCTTGTTCTTTTTCTTCTTCCTTTCTCTTGCTTCCTCCTCAGAGTCCTCACTAGAGACGACATGCACAAGTGATTCCTCGGACATAGTGTCACCACCTTCTAGTTCATCAGCTGATTCCTTGTACCCATCTGATGTATCATCATCCGACATATCACCACCTCCTTGCAATGGCGGGACCACAAACAGATTCTGCTCGTCATATTCCTTGTCCTCGTCCTCGGCGTCCTCGTCCTCGGCATCCTCGTCCTCGGCGTCCTCCTCCTTCTCCTCGTCGTGTAGCACCTACCACACATGATCACACAAATAAGGAAAAACATCTATATGGTTATATGGAAATATGGCTACATCAAGCATCAAGGAAAGGAATCATACATGACTAACATGAGGCAGCGGCTTCCGCGGCATGCACACCGGCACCGGTGCGATCGGGGAGACGCGGAGGAGGCGGAGGGTGTTTCTTTATGCTACAAATAAACTCTCCCGTTGGGGCATTGGGAAATTCTTTTGCCTTCCTAATCCGCGCCTTATGCTTGCCCTTCCTCGGAACCGGCGGAGGCAGCGGCGAATCTTGCCTAATTAGGTAATTAACGCTCTTCGCCTTTGTCTTCGCCTTCCCATTCTCCTTCTCCTTACCAGCCGCTCCTTTTCCCTTCACCATTCCCTACAAAAAAAACACACATCATAGCAGTTAGTTAGCACATGAGTACATGACTACGAATCTACGACACCACCACCAGTTCCAGCAAGAGAGGGGTGGTCTGAACTCTGAACCACTCGTCCAGTACAAGAAGTACTGGTTCAGGCCGAGGCTACTAACCCTCATCGTCAGGCCGAGGCTACTGGTTCAGGCCGAGGCTACTGGTGTCGGCGCGAACCGCCCGGACATCCACGCGCTCCCGTTGCAGAGGCTTCTCGCCACGCACATCAGCACATGCCGATGTCGTTGGTCCACCACCACTCCACTAGCCACGAGCCCACGACCACGAGGATTCAGAATAGAGCAACCAGGGACAGGGAGTGAGGGAGTGAGGGAAGGAGGCGTGGTTACCTCTTCCTCCTCGTGGCGCTCGGCGAGGAACCAGGGGAGGCGGGATCGACGGCGTGGTCTTGTTGCGACCCCGACGTGAGGACGACCCTCCAGCTTGGACTAACAGGAGACGTCGTCGTCGACTCGTCGTCGTCGGTGAAGGAGAGAGGACGCGGAGGAGCGGACGACGGCGCCGTCGCCTTAGGGTTAGGAGCCGCCGTTCTTCTACGAGGAGCGGAGGAGCGAGGAGCGGAGGAGGAAACGACCGTGCAACGAGGAGGGCTGGAGGAGGCCACTCGTTTTGTTGTTATTGGGCTCGGTCTTTTCGTTCGGCCCGGTTAAAGACCGGACCGGACCGATTTTTTTCGGTCTGAATTTCTGGGCCCGGACCGGACTCTTTTCTTCTCGGGCCAGGACCGAGCGGGCCTAAATCGAACGGGCCACGAGCGGGCCTAAAAGCCCGCTCGGTACGTCGACCTGTGCATGCAGCATGAGAATTAATAGGAAATGATTGAATTATGACAATGGTACAAAGCTTGTAACATTGTACAATGAAAAATATGCAGAGTAACCAAAACTTCTCGGAAATGCCTGTGCTGCAAAAAGTTAACAACGGCTTCTTTCTAAAAGAAGACAGCTGATGATCCTTGTGGGCATTTCAGTATTGTTGGCATGCAAGAGTACATAAAGTATGTAAATGTATGATAGGTCTTCTATATCAATCCAAAATATGGTTGTTCATTGCTGAAGGCTTAAGCCACCATGTACGCTTTTGAGTTGGGATGACGTGCATATGCAAATTGTAATTGATATATATAGCCAAGTGGTTGCCCGGTAGAAGCAGATAGATGTACCTTCCTTTGTAGTTATCATTGATCTTTTGTACGTAGCTATCGCCGCACCCAGGCCTGTCGATATATTCTCTATTGTATGAGCGTGGTGTACTTGAGATGATGCTGCGGAATCGACAACACAGGGGAAGGACAGAGACAGCATGGCAGGATGGAGAACCGGGGAAAATAGAGCAAATTGATAGTTCCCCGTGCGATCTCCACCCCGCAAACACCAACAAAATATACTTTTTATTGTCTCGTGGCCTGCCAAGCGAGCGCACCCGACATGGCAAAGGCCCTCATACGCTACCATTGTAGCACAACAAGTATTAAAATACGCACGTACACACATGCGCATCAATCAGCTTATTTTCTGTGATGTGTGGAGACAGGTAAGCATCATCTTGTCAGCAAAAGCAACCACGAACATCATCTGGATTTGATCAGTAAACATGAACCATAGAGTATCCTCCGGCACCTTGTGGACAGCGGCAAGCACCCGAGAGCCTTCTTAGAAGACCGTCAACGAAAATATGAAGAGCAACCAAAAATGCTGGAAAAGCATGTGCTGTAATAAGTTTAACAACGGCTTTTTTCGAATAGAAGACATTTCATTGAAAAGGAATGCTAATAATGATACCTCGTGGGTATTTTAGTATTGTCGTGTTGGCACGGTGCAAGAGTACACAATTTACAAGTATGATCGATGTTGTATCAAACCAAAATACGGTTGCTCAGTATGGTTATGTTTTGCGTTGGGGTGACATGCATATGCAAATTTAAATTGATAATATATAACAAAGAGCTTGCCCGATGGAAGCAGTTAGATGTACCTTCGTTTGTGTAGTTATAAATCATCTTCAGTATGCTCTGTACCCAGGCTTGTCGATATATTCGACATGTAGGACCGTTGTGTACTTAAGATCATGTCGTGGGAATCAAGAACACAGCGAAAGGACAAAGACACTATGGCAGGGTGGAGAACCCGGGCAAAATAGAACAAACTGATAGTTCCCGTGCGATCTCCACCCCGCAAACACCAACAAAACATACGTTTTATTGCCTCGTGGCCTGCCAAGCGAGCGCACCCGACATGGCAAAGGCCGTCCTACGCTACGGATGCAGTACATCAAGTAATACAAAACGCATGTACACACATGTGCATCAATCAGCTTACCAACACAATTACCTTTCTGCAGTGTTTGGAGGCAGGCAAGCATCATCTTGTCAGCAAAAGGAACCACGAACATGAACCATAAAATCGGATGACCAGTTCCCTCGGGCATTCTTCAGTTCGAAAACCGTCGTCGAGTAAGAGATCATCAGTGGGCAGTGAACATGGAACCGCCGACGTGCCTGGATACAACATAAACTGAAGGATCTGGCGCATCAACTGATCGTGAACATGCAACCCCTGGCGTGCCCGGATACAACATAAACTGAAGGATCTGGCGCATCAACTGATTCAGGCGTCACAAAAGCGGGTCGCCAGGAAATCTCAGAAGAACTTGTGTCAAGGGATAGACATGTACTCGTCCAGCACAGGAACCACATCTTGGGATCGGATGACACA
Source organism: Hordeum vulgare subsp. vulgare (assembly GCF_904849725.1). NCBI lineage: Eukaryota > Viridiplantae > Streptophyta > Magnoliopsida > Poales > Poaceae > Hordeum > Hordeum vulgare. The sequence goes on from NC_058523.1 coordinate 20,041,144, forward strand.
TGCATCATCCTGAATCAAATTAAAGAGAAGATATCACCACTACCCGGCCGTGAGATCTGAAGAGCGCACAGAAGATGATCGTCTTAACTTATCTAGAGAATATATTGGCTACATGCATGAAAAAGTAAGTGGAAAATAACAAAGTAGAAAAATATATATATGGATCTAGATCTAGCCTTGCTATAAAAGCGAAATTGTACCTCTATACGCAATCACGTACGACACCGGGATTCTGTAATTCGAAAACTACCCTGGATTCTAACATACGAAAATCGGAAGCAAGAGGAGAAACAAAGATTAGATTAGGGGGCACACCTCGCCTCGGCAACGAAACGAAGACGAGCCTGCGCGCCACGGGCGATGGGGGCAAGAGGGGGACGAGAGGCGAGGGGAAAAGCGTATATAAAAGGTGGGAGTCCGGTTCGGGTGGCGGACGGACGGATTGGATTGGATCACGGATAGCTGTCTATGTGCCGAAAACAAAACCGATTTAGAGTGGATCCATCGTCAGGTTTGACACGTCACGTAGCGCCGGCTCCGGCAGCCGCGCTGAAATACAGCGCGGGCGAGCAGCGCGTTAAAATGCAGCGTGCGCGCGCAGCCGACGCCTCACATTTCTTCATTTTGAACACAAATTTCACACATTTCATTCAACACAAAACACATGGCATATAATTTAAACCACAAACATCATTCAACCAAGTTCATGCCCACAAGTTCAAATACGCAGTAGAAAACCATGCACATCCAGTCCGACTGCGAAGCGCTTGACACACATGATGGCTTGGCTCTCACGCATTTTTCTGCCGACCCATAACCGAACCATCGTGCTTCGGTTTTTTATTGATGTGCATAGCTAGGATCATTGCAAGATCCTCCTCCTCTTCCATGTCAAATTCTTCTTCGGAAGAATCATATGCCAAACTCATCTAAAATGTTCAAAACTAGGCTATAAACAACATGCATCAAAATTCATGTAAAAATGTAAAGTTGGAAGCAATACATACCTTGTGGGCCTTTTATCGAACATCTTGCGCGTGCCAAGCGACAGTGGGTGAGGCCCCTCCACTTTGAGGGCCCCTACAAACCCAGGACCGGCCCTGGTTATAATGACTAACTTTTAACTAAACAAATCCTAAAGAAAAGCTAAAGGATTAATTTACTTATATATGACTAATAGTAGGCGGCCAAGGGTTGGATGGACGTTACGAGGCAGCCAAAAACTACCCCTTACCTAGGTCTTACAAGGCCTATGGCCCCAAGTGGAGGTGATGCAACACCTTTTTTTGGATTTTGACTCGAAATCTGCAGGACCGTTGTATCATTTTTGGTTGTATCTACGCGCTTAGATGAAATTTTTAAGGTGAATCCAATTGCGTTGGAAAGTACATGAAATCTACTTTCGAACAAAAAGAGAATCATCCAATTCAAAGTCCGGATGCAAAACTTCTTAACGTTTTGATTCAAGTATGTATGTGCAGTTCGAATCTGAGTTCAGAACGTGGTTAACTTGGTCTCTATATTCTCTTGGATCAAGTGAGAGGACTTCTTGAGTAGCACCAAAACATTTTCCTTGACTTTAGAGGAACTCTTGAACAATACATAATCATTCCCTTTCCTTTGTCTTCACATGTAATCCATACAAGTGTTCGACAATTCTGTATTTAGGCATGAAATAATAATAGGTGAAGTATTTTAGTTTCTGATAATATAAGTAAATTATTACATAATTCTTTTATAAGAAATCACATCATAAATATGCATATATGCAATATTTTTGGTTGTATTCAATGTAGCCATGCCCACATTATTATATAAATCCATTGGCACAAAGTCCATATCTGTACAGAGCAAAAATATCCACCGTCTATGGCTAATGGACCAGAAGCAGGAGCAAATTGGGCCGACTGGCGTCGCTGGACTGGGATAGATCCGCAGCTGGGTTAACTTGTGCTTGCTACATCGGACTGGGCCGGGTCAACACTTGACAAGCCGGCCTCACCTGGTGGTTTGATCACGTCGACATGACTCGTCCTCCACCTCGCACACTGCACAAAACAGAAATTGGGAGGGATGAAGGGGAGCTCGCGCGACCGGAGACGCCCCCACCGCTCCCGGACGAGGGAGATGATCCCCGACACCTCCTGCACCTTATGCCCGAGCGCACAATCGGCGACGACCACTTCTCTTCCCACGTATAGTTATCTCTAGCTCAGTCGAATTCGTGGTCACTGCTTGCCAAGCTTGAATCCGAGCACGTCAATATCTTCCTCTCTTCTCATTCGCTCTATGTGCAAAGAGAATCAGCAGGGTTTGGCTGATTGACTCGAATCCGACCGGAGGTTGCTCTAGGTTCAAAAAAAAGGCTTAAAATTATTTATTTTTTGACTGATTTTTGAGTCATTTATTTTGGGATGGATGGAGTACTAAAAATTAAATATTGTGTATAAGTCAATCTTACCCGCTAGCTCGGCTGGCTGGCTGGCATGGCTAGCTTGCATGTGGATGTTTGTACATTTTTACATTTTTACATTTTGGTGGAATTTAATTCCCGCATGTGCTCAGCCCTTATTAATGGGCCGTCCCATTAGCTCGCCACCCCGAAATTTGTACTACTACGTATACGACATATTGTATGGAGCTCCTACCTGCCAGCCAAAACGCACATGAACTCGTCCCAACTGGGCCATTCCAGCTTATATTTTTTCTGTTTCTTTTTTTCTTTTCTGCTTATTTTCCTTTTTCTTCTTTTTTGGTTCGTTTTTCATTCCTTTTTCCTTTCTTTTCGTATTTAAAGCAAAAGTATTGAAATTGAACAAATTTTTTATGAAAACCAGACAATTTTTAAAATTTATGAACGAAGTTTTAGAAATGATAATTTTTTTGAATTTGTAACATTTTTAAAAAACAAGAACATTCGAAATTTAAAAAAACTGTCAAAGCAGATAAAAAATAGTTCGTGAAATTTTAAAGTATTTTATAAAACATTTTATAAACTATAAATATTTATTTGGATTCGTGGAAAAATTTAGAAAAACAGGGACATTTATTGAAATGGTGATCAATATCTTCAAACGTGAATTTTTTTCGAAAACTTTGGATTTTTTTTGAAAATATGAACGAAATTTAGAACATTTTTCAAATTTCTGAACTTATTTTAAAATGTGATCAATTTTTCAAAATAGAGAAGAAATTTTCAAAATTTATGAACAAATTATAAAATTGTGAACATTTTTTAATCTGCGAACAAATTTTGAAACTGTGAAATTTTCGAAAAAATTACAAATTTGTGAATGAAATTATAAAATCATGAACATTTTCCGTTAAATCGTTAACATTTTTCAAATTGTCAACTAATTTTGAAACATGAACAAATTTCAAATTCGTGAACGAAATTATAAAATTGTGAACATCTTTTGAATTGTGAACAAACTTTTTGAAACCACAAACATTTTTCGAATTACAAACAAATTTCAAATTCATGAACAAAATTAAAAAAATGCGAACATTTTTTGACTAGTGAACTAATTTGGAAACAGTGAACATTTTCTGAATTTTGAACAAATTTTGGAACATGAATAAATTTCAAATCCGTGAAAAAAATTCTAAAAATTGTGGATGCATGAACATATTTCGAATTGTGAACAAATTTCAAATTCATGAGTAAAATTATAAAATTGTAAACTATTTTTTAGACCACGTACATTTTTGTAATCTTAAGAAGAAATTTTGAAACCAAAAACAAATTTGAATCTTAAGAACAAATTTTGAAACCAAGAACAATGTTTGGGGAATACATAATTTCTTTTTAAAGCTGAGAACATTTTTTGGAAATCAAAAGGATTTTTTTAAATCCAGATCATTATTTGAAACAAAAACAGAAAATAAAAAAGAATAAAGAAAAAATTAAAAATAGAAAAAGTTGAAGGAATTTTCTTGAAGTTTTCCAAAACGGAAAAAAAAGAACTGAAAACCTCTAGAAGGTTCCCAACACTGGGACGCTGCAACCCGTAAATGTGCCAGCCCATTAGTCGCTACATTCCGCCGCTCTGTGCGAAGCCCCGACACCGTTTTGCACAGAGCGGCGAATAGTATTTTTTCATATTACATGTATAAACTGTGAAAGGTCTGTATTACCCATTATACCATTTGGAAGGGGGTTGTATCGAAACGGGCCGGCCCATTATCTCTTACTAGGGAGTTTATCACGATTTCAAGCATGCAAGGTCTCACAAGATCCATACTCGTTGCCGTCTGATTAGGATTTGGGTTGGGTCAATTAGTGCACACACACTTGTCAGATAATTGTCCAGTTATAAATGCAGTCTCAGTGTGCCATCTCACATTTCTTATGCCCTGCACCACAAAGTAATATCTAATATCTTCATATCCGACTTCATGTTATCGGACAGCACCGAAATTTGCCATAGATCAACTAGCATCTGTAAAAAAAACTTTTTTGAGACGCTCTAGACTCACAACAACACTTCACATGTATTTTATATTTTCTATTACACTGGCATCATCCTTAAGCATTGTATTTTCTACTGTATTAGTCTAATTGCGACTGTTTTCTCTATCTGTATAACATTCTGTAGTTTTGAGGTTTCTAATGTTCAATTCTGATTTCCTACTGCTAAACAGACTTTTTTTAATGAAGTTGGTGTTTCCATGGACGCGTCAGGTCAAATATGTACATATGATGTACCACATTTGAATTTGAGGTGAATTGTGTTTTCTCATGTTTATTGCACTGAGCACTTGTTCCTAAAAACATGAAACTGAATTTTTATCCTAGGCCCGCGTGATTGTTTTCCTTAGGAAAGGTCACTACAGTTTTGATGTCTTTTGGGTGATAATCAAAATCTAAAGATATGGTTTATAAATTAGCATTTTCTTTTGCCGTAAGATACTACTATCCGATAAATAGGAGGGGTATTCAGTTCTTCGCACAGTAAGGCCCTGTTTGGAACCATAATAGATTATAATAATCTGGATTATGAACATAGATTATATAATCTGGTTTATAAAAATAATCCAGGTGGCATGTTTGGAGGCCAGATTATATAAACTGTAAACCAGCTTTTAAATTGTACAATGACATGTTTGTCCTGAGTTTACAAGGAAAAATAGGAAAGTGACGGTGGCACTGCGTAATTTTCTTGAAGTTTACAAGGATAACACGTCATTTGTAATCCATAATCTCATTTTAGCTGGGGTAGAGGAGATTATGAGATTATAATAATCTGGTCATCTAGTTCATAAAATCTACAATATAAACTGTCCTGTTTGGAAATACAATAGATTATAAAAAGCAGATTATATAATCTGGGTGGTTCCAAACAGGGCCTAAGTAGTCTGGCACTCTGGCTAAAACTAAAATCGTTTGGCAATATGGGAAAGTAGTGGTTGAACCCACCTTGGGTGCATCCATGGTGCACCAGCGTAAGGAAACATATCTAGACATTTTAAAAAATCCTAAAACTATAAAGGAATGATATTCAATAAATATTATGGACACCTGCAAAGTTTGATGGTCAAATAACATTCGAAGAGCTCTATAAAAAAAGACAAAATTAAAAAATCTGCTCAAGCATAGCACTTGCATTTTGACTATTTTTCAGTGATTTTGTCTTTTCTGTATAGACCTCCTCAAATGTTATTCGACAACCAAACTTTACAGGTGTTCATAATATTTGTTTAAGATCATGTCCATAAAGTTTTAGATTTTTTTTGAAATGTTTTGATATGTTTTTCTTGCGTGATGCACCGAACTGAGGTGTAGAAAAATCACTCTCTTGGCGCTATTGACCACATCATGGAGGAAACATATGGAGCACAGCTTAGTCGGGCTTGCAAATCTAGTGAGCGATTGCGGGTCTTAGCAAAGGTAGAACCTAAGTGATCAAAACCAAGAGAAGGTAGTTTGGAAGGAGAGGAACCACATCCCATGAGGCGATAGGCCGGAAGACAACCCAAATCCACAGAAATAGAGCTAGTGGTGGATCTTGAAGGACTCAAGAACTCTCTCCCTGCTGGCATCGGCGGCAGCATATGCCTCCATGAACTCGCTGAAGATGAACTCCCTGTACTTAGCTGGATTCGTGGCCTCGTCCACCATCTCCGGCGCCGGGCCGATGCGGCACTCCATCTTGGGCGTGACGAGGGTCGCCACGGACAACCTCGCCGCCGTGGTGTTAGTGACCACACGGTGCTCAACGCTGGCCAGCAGCCCATTGGTGACGATCTCCATCTGGTGGCCGAAGTTGATGACGAGCGCGCCGGGCACCGCGGGCACGAGGAGCCACCTCCCGTCATGCCTCGCTTGGAGCCCGGCGACATCACCCTGGGAGAGCACGGTGAGGAGGTGGCGGTCGCAGTGCGGGAAGAGGCCGAGTGTGACGGTGGGGTCCGGGCATGGAGGGTAGTAGTTCACGTTCATCTGGGTCACCCCGGCGCTGAGGTCACCGGCGAAGAAGTTGGCGCCAAGGCCGAGCCCCTCGGCGATGAGCCGGAGGAGCGTCTGAGAGAGCTCGTGCACTGCTGTAGAGTACTCGGCGAGGGAGATCCCGAACGTCGGCGGCTTGGACGGCCAGTGGCGAGTGACCTCGTCAGTGACGGGGTAGCAGCGGATCCTGAAGTAGTCGCGCCAGTAGCATGTCTGGTTGCGGTGGAAGGCCGTGCTGGTGGCGAGCCGGAAGTGCCTGCTCATGTCGTCGGAGCAGTAGGGCAGCTTCTCCTCTGCCGGCAGCGCGAAGAGCCCCGCCGCCGCCTCACGGAACCCTCGCACCACGTCCTCCCCTACGCCATGGTTCACCACCTATATATATATGTATCAATGTATGCAGCAGATAAGAAGATCAAGTCAGCTGGGTGGCTCAGGGGCAGGGCAAGGGTACATGTACACATAAGAAGCTGATCGAACTCCTTGCCTGTAAGAAGCCGAACTCCATCCCGGCCTGGATGATCTCGGCGACGACCAGGCGGCGGCGGCGGTCGTCGGAGAGGGTGGCAGGGTGGATGTCGATGACGGGGAAGGCAACGCCGGGGCTGTCGCTATCGGGGAGCAAGGCAGGGCGCTTCTCCGGCGGGAAGACGTACTTGTCCGGCACGAAGTGGCGCGCTCGGGCATCGGTCAGCAGCTCCATGTATGTCTCCGATCGACTCTCTGGTCAATGGAGCTTCAGGTCTTGAATCAGCCTGGACCGTGGCTGGCAGCTAAGCTCGTGGAGTGCAGCGAAGGCATGCAGCTTCATTATATGTAGAGCGGCCCTAATGGATGCTCTGACGTCGGCCGTACTAACATGATGATCCTCCCGTGTTAGTACTACCAAGTTGATTAGCGTAATGACAACGGGAGCATGCATTTAGCGGCGGGGACTGCTACGCATAAATATCCACCACCTGAACAGCCGTTCGATCTCGCGCGTGTAGCCGTCCGATCCGCTACGTCTGATCCGTTCTGGACGCAATTCTTGAAACGATGCTCGAGTTGCAGAAACTTTCGCTTTGTTGTAAAAAATAAACTTTGGATCCGTTAATTCCTGAAACACCGGTCGAGTTTCAGAAACAATTTGCTTGTTGCAGAAGCACTACCCAGCCGGGATCCGGTCTGACGCGGGGAGGCAGGGCCGACGCGAGTCGGCCGGCGACAGGAACGCGACGGCGATGGCTGGGGCTCCGGCGCCGGTGGCTGGGGCTCCGGTGGCGGCAGGATCGGCCAACGGCGGCGCACCACGGCGGGGCGTGCGGGACCGGTGGCGGAGGGGGTGGCAGGGCCGCAGCAGGCCGGCAGCAGAGGGGGCGGCGGAGCCACAGCAGGCCGGCGACGCGAGGTCGTCGGGGCGGAGCACGGACTGGACAGTTTCTCTGAAACAACTGCCCAGTTTCAGAAACTGTGCCCCAGTTTCAGAAATCGATTGATGCGCAAGATGAGGAAGCCGTGGACAGTTTATTTGGATCCGCCAGTGAAAGGTAAGAGTTTTCCTTTAGTGGCGTGGTTTAAGAGATGCCGCATCGGGGATCTCCGATCTGGAACCATGCACGCGCCCGGTTGGGTGCTGATCATAGACGGTAATAAAACGTGGCCATGTGCGTAATCTTTTTTTGTGTGTATCAGCGGATCTCGCCCTCGTGGTCAAGTGGAAGTGTGCATGTGTAGCATGATGCCAAATTGAAATTAGTCCATGACACCCGAGAGGGTGACCCTTGGCATAGCGTTCAGACGCAAGACCAAGTAAGTTGCGCGTAGGTTTTTTGAAAATATTTCATAAACAAATGAAAGCCTAGAAGAACTGATTCTGATCTGGCATGCATGTGACGATGCTTTGGCGCTCATGAAATTGCTGGGCAGCTCTATGTCACTCCAACTCTCCAAGCAAGGGGATGCATGTGCAGATGATGCATGCATGGTGCCTGCCCGATATGATCAAAGGTATTTTGTGCCAGGTTTGATCTGGAGTCTTCTCCAGCCTGGACCGAACCCAGCGCCATCGATAGACTCATACATCAATTTGAATCCGATACTCGTTCACACTTCTTTAACACCTTTTGCACAATTTGTCTGGTCACATATCTGACCACCAATACCTCGGTCCGTGGTTGTGTCCCTTGCTTACCGCACGCCTCGCTGCTATCACCCGTCGAGCCTTTGTTGTCCTGGTCGAGTCTCTAGGTCTGCACACCCACACCTCTCAAACACCTACTGCAGAGATCACCGATCATCTTCGACTGATGACAAGTATCACATCTCCATCAGACCACTGGTACCGAGTCCGGCCCACGTGTCTCTCGCTATCCGCTGAAATAGGCTTCGACTCTCCATGCATTTACGTCGTAGCCCCTCCATCAACACAGAGTGAAGTCTTTCGCTAAACTCCAGCTTCACCTTTAACATGACTTCATGTAGTTGTGCCATGCTACCCCGTGGCCTCTCGGCTTCAAGCTCTCATGTGTGTACATTGCCTTGAATCAACCCCGCGTCATTGCCTTGTCGAAGCCGTACAAGCCCTCAGGCCTGCACCACGCGTTTTCACGCCCCAGAAGTTGGCCACCATCAGCATCACGCTCGTGTGTCGTCGTCGCTGGAATCACCGTCGCCTTCTGCTTTCACCGACATCTTCGTCGATCCATCAAACAGTCCAATCCAACCCAGCCGAAATTATCCGACTGCAACCATGTTCCATCCTGCATCGTGTCCATCCACACATCACCATACATTGCTTGACGCCCTGAGTATGCATAATCCATGTACCATGCAGTCCACACTCCTTCGAGCATTATACACACGTCGTCGTTTTTGCCGCACACACTCCAACGCACTCTGAGCAAACTTGACCCACCAGAAAAATCTTCATGCAAACTTGACCCCTGCTGGATACCTTCTATTCCCTCCGTTTTTAAATATAAGTCTTTCTAGACGTTCAACTAATGAATTACATACGGATGTATATAGACATATTTTAGGGTATAGATTCATTCATTTTGCTTCCTATGTAGACACTTAGTGAAATATCTTAAAAGACTTATATTTAGATACGGAGGGAGTACATAATATTTTCTTGTCACCTTTTGCCTGTAGCTCCATGCATGCGTAGAACCCTTTTTCTTCACCAACAAATCTCGTGTCATCTTGCATATTCAGCACCATACCCTAGCCTGTAGACATGCACCTCGGTTATCGCTGCTTGGCCCACACTCCTAGACGCCGTTGCACTTTGCGGCCTGCCAGCCGCACATGATCGATCCAGATCGCATGCTCGCCGGCCGCCGCGTACCTGCCGCCGCCCTCCATCGAACTCGTCGAAATCGACCAGTCCGAGGACCAGCTGCTAACAGCATCACTAGTAATGCCTTTAAATTCTTAAAACCTCAAACAAGTTTAAGAGTTGAGAATTGACATTTGTTGCTACTTTTAAGGTTGAAAAACACGAGCACACACTAGAACCCTCAAACCCAACCCTTATAACAGAATATTCCGTTATAAGGGTTGAATTTGAGGGTTATAGTCTTTGCCACAACCCCATAAAACTGTCATTTGACATATCACAGCTATTACTAGAAAAACACAATCAACCTCGATACAAACTAGGAAATTAAAATCATTGATGCATGTTTTAATAGTTTATATCACAAAATCCGTCGAGCACCTCGTGCACGACGGGCGAACGGGCGGCGGCAGGGGCGGGGGCGGGCGCGGGCGCCGGCTTCTTCCGGGAGGTGGTCTTCCTCACCTTCGGCCCCGCTGCCCCCTTCGGCCCAAGGGAGGGCTTCTTCTTCCGAGCCTTGGTGGCGGGCGGATGTGGCGGGGAGGGAGGCTGCGGTCGGGGCGACGGTGGCGGCGGCCGTGGCGGCGACGTGTTGGTCAGCACGCCGCCTAATTGACATTTGTTGCTACTTTTAAGGTTGAAAAACACGAGCACACACTAGAACCCTCAAACCCAACCCTTATAACAGAATATTCCGTTATAAGGGTTGAATTTGAGGGTTATAGTCTTTGCCACAACCCCATAAAACTGTCATTTGACATATCACAGTTATTACTAGAAAAACACAATCAACCTTGATACAAACTAGGAAATTAAAATCATCGATGCATGTTTTAATAGTTTATATCACAAAATCCGTCGAGCACCTCGTGCACGACGGGCGAACGGGCGGCGGCAGGGGCGGGGGCGGGCGCGGGCGCCGGCTTCTTCCGGGAGGTGGTCTTCCTCACCTTCGGCCCCGCTGCCCCCTTCGGCCCAAGGGAGGGCTTCTTCTTCCGAGCCTTGGTGGCGGGCGGATGTGGCGGGGAGGGAGGCTGCGGTCGGGGCGACGGTGGCGGCGGCCGTGGCGGCGACGTGTTGGTCAGCACGCCGCCTCTTGGTGCCGACGTGGGTGGCGGCCACCACCGACGCCACCTGCGCCTGGCATGGGACTGCCGGCTGCTGGGCCGGCGCGGGCGTCACCGAGGCCAGGGCCGGGGGCGGGGCGACGGGCGGAGGGAGGGAGGAGGTGGCCGGAGCGAGGGAGGAGGCGGACGACGCCTCCATGGCGCGCGGCGGCCGATGGCAGCGAGGAGGCGGCGGCAGGAGGCGGAGATTTCCCTCCCGCGCGTCAACTAAGGGAGGAGGCGGCCGGGGCGAGGGAGGAGTGCGGGCTCGGGATGGGATCCCCTCTCCAATCCTCACTTTTAGAGATTGGGAGGGCAACCCGAGGTCAAATCCTTAAAAAAATTTACGGGTTTAGAGATTTAGGGGTTCTATTCTTTGCTTTTTTTTTTGTTTTAACCTGTAAAAAAAATTAATTTTGAGGATTTAAGGATTTAAGGACACTACTAGTGATGCTCTAAGGACCCGATGCTTCCTTTATGCTGCTTTTTATCCTGATCGTGTTGAATCTTTGAACCAACCTCCGCCGTTTCTTTTGAACAACACTTGTTGTTCTAACCCGAAGCCTGGCGTCATGATCGAATCTGACTACTTGATCTGTCGAATACTCCTGCAATAGAACCGATTACTTCTGTCATGCTATACTGGCCAAGACTTTTCCGTGACATGAAAATGTTGGCAACATCCGTTGCCGCCCAATCATGCAGCCCCCATCAACATTTTCCACAGCCATGACCTCCTCTAGATCAACCATCTAACCTTTTCGAACCTTACTCATGATATCACTTGTTAGAATAATTCGAGGTTCTTCGTCGATTTATCGAGGACCAAACAATCACAAGAACACGACACCAAGATTTATTAACGAGGTTCATCGATATGGCTACATTTCCGGGGCTTGACTACGGACGCTCTTTTCCGTGGCACCGTCACAATACCGCATCCCGGCCACCCGGGTGCTGGCACAGATCGCCGGCTCCCCTTACGTGCATGTGCTATTATTTTGGCATAGGTTATATCGTGTGTCTACCGACGCTATATATGAGAGGCCTAGGGGTACAGGTGTCCTTAGAGGACACGACTCCTACCTTATTTACACACCGTACGATTCCAAGTCCAACTGTAATCTATCTTGTATAATAACATTCGACACAACTCTAACAAGGAAAATCACGTGGAGATGATGCATGCATGGTGCCTGCCGATATGATCAAAGTTATTTTGTGTCAGGTTTGATCTGGAGTCTTCTCCAGCCTGGACCGAACCTTTTTTTGTGCCAGTTTTTGTTTCGTTATGGTTTCTCAAGTTGGGCTGTGTCATTTGTGCTGCTGAAAGTCTCGCTGTATGTTGCGCTTGAGTGCACTGGCGGAGCTTCTCGGTGGGCAAGGTGTGGCAAGTTCCATACCTTGATTTGGAGGGGGGGAAATTAGTACTGCTCCCTCTGTTTCTTAATATAAGATCTTTTAGAGATTTCACTATAGATTATATACGGAGCAAAATGAGTGAATCTACATCCTAAAATATGACTACATACATCCGTATGTAGTTCATAGTAGAATCTCTAAAAGATCTTATATTTAGGAACGGAGGGAGTAGTAGGCTAAATGGCTAATCACTAATGACCAAAAGAGGCCAGCGTGGATACCTGGTGTGTGCGTAGGAACCAGCCCAACACATCGCTGCTTCCTCCCCGTTTTCTCCATCGCGACCCAGTCCTGGCCACCAGCCCACCACGACGCACTCCCCACCCCACGCAGACTCGCACAACAAACCCTAGGCGGCTAGGCGGCGGCTAAACTAGTGGCTAGGCGTGTTGCCGGCCCGGCTGCGTGCAGGTTCAGCCGGGGGCACGGGCCAGCAAACGACGGCGGCAGCGGCAACTGGTCCCTCGCCGGAACCGGCGGGGCAGCCAACGACGGCGGAGGGGCTGGCTGGGAGGCGACGGCGGGGAAGCCAACGACGGCAGAGGGGCTGGCTGGGAGGCGACGACGGGGCAGGGGATAGGGGAAGCGACGGTTGGGCAGGGGATAGCTGACTAGCTGAGCACTGGGGAATCCACAGGAAGGAGATTGCCCCTAAATTTTTACTTTTCACGTATAAGATGGAAAGAAAGGAGAAGGGTCTAGCAAATCCAAAGAAAAGAGGAAGAGGTAATCTTTCATTTTTCTGAAATTTGAAGTGGTTGGTACTTGGTAGTGGCAGCAGATTGTATTGAAACATTGTTGTGATTGCAGATTAAAAAAAGTATTTTCAAGTGCTTGATGGTGGTAGCAGCTCAAAATCGAATCCAAGCACCCGTGAAAGTGTCAATATTTCAGCACATGACTATGATCAAAATCAACTTATTTCCATGGAAGTGGAACAAACTAGAAATTCCGTTGAAGCTATAGTGGAAGAGAATGTAGAAGTTTACGGGGTTGAAGGTATAACTAATTTTAGTGAAGATTACATAAATGGTGATCCAGGACTTCGCATTCCACTTGATTGTTTTGCCCCCGACATTAGAGATGATGTTAGATTTCCTTATAAACGAATGGGTGCAACTCAACCAACAAGTTGCATTTTCCCCCCAAATAGAGATGGAAGATGCTTCCGACCACAATGGTATAAGGACTTTGCTTGGTTGGAATATAGTGTAACAAAGCATAAGGCTTATTGCTTCTGTTGTTTTCTTTTCAAGCATGACCGAATGGATGATAAATTTGGGCATGATGTCTTCTCCAAATTTGGTTTTGACTATTGGAAAAATGCAGTTGCAGCATTTCGTAAACATGTTGGTGGGCCATGTAGTATCCACAATATTTCGAAAACAACATGTGATGATTTTAAAAATCAAGGGACAACTGTGAAAAGTAAAGTTACAATTTACAGCCAAGGTTCACTAGTCAAGTATGAAACTCGTGTCGATACATCTTTGGGCATTGTAAGTTATCTAGCATCGCAAGGTGAACCATTTCGTGGACATGATGAATCAAGTTCTTCTTTGAACAAGGGGAATTTTTTAGAGTTGCTTGATTGGGTCAAAGAAAGAATTCCAGAAGTGAAGGTTGCATTTGATGAGTTATGTCCTAAAAATGCCAAAATGACTTCTGGGACAATTCAAAAAGACCTTGTCAAACATTGTGCAAATGCAGTCACCAAAGTAATCAAAGAAGAGATGGGTGACTGCCTTTTCTCTGTTCTTATTGACGAGTGTCGTGATATATCAGTGAAAGAACAAATGGCCGTGGTTATCAAGTATGTATAATGTATTGAAGAATGTTAAGTGTCTATGTGTTTTTTCCTTCTGTTATATGTAGAGTAGGTTAACTAATTTTATGATTGTCTACTTCCGGGACAAGATGTATGTAGTATGGTTGATATATTTAGTTCATGTCAGCATACATGCATCTAAAATTGTAATTATCTCATTTCAGGCAATGTCATTGGTTACGGATGTGAGAACACGTTTGATCAACTTGAGAAATGATGGTTGGCAGCCACTATTGGAAGATGTCAAAGCCTTTTGCACCAAAAACGACATTCCAATACCAAATATGGATGACATCTTTACAAAGTGGGGTAAATCAAGAAAAAGTGGACGAAACAATGTCACAGCTGATCTTTTTTCGTGTGGACACCTTCTATGCTGCTATAGACTCCATCACCACAGAGTTCGATCATCGTTTTAATGAGGTATCTTCAGAGGTGCTCCAGAACTTCTCTTGTCTTGATCCAGGAAACTCCTTTTCTAGGTTCAACCTGCATAAGCTTGTTAGACTCACAGAGATTTACCATGATGATTTCTCTAATTATGAACGTGAACATATAGAAGATAACCTTGATATATTCATTATCCATATGAGAAGAATTGAAGACTTTAGATCTTGTCATGATATTACAAGCCTAGCTAAAATGATGGTTGAACTTGAAAGGCATGTCATGTTTCCTACTGTTTATCGCCTCATTGAGTTGGCATTGTTACTACCGGTAGCGACGGCAACAGTTGAAAGTGCCTTCTCATCAATGAAAATCATCAAAACTGAGTTGCGCAGCAAGATGACAGATGGTTGGCTTAATGATTTGATGGTTTGTTACATTGAGCGAGAGATCTTCAAAAGTATTGATCTTGGTAAAATTAAGGCAGATTTTCACAGTGAGGGTAGGGCATTGCCATTACCTGGGTCTTCTAGACGTCATTAAAAGCTTCATTATCGGTATGTTTTAGGTTGTTTTTTCTATTGAAACATGTCTACATTTTTATTGTATTTGATTTTCATTTGTAATGTGTATTGACTCTTTGGATTTGCATTAAAAGAATTCTTTCCTTAAGACTTGGCCACACCTTAAAAAAAATTCGTCCTCCGCCTCTGCTTGAGTGCGTGGTGACATATTGCTAATGGCTGATGTTTATTTACTACTACCTTCATTCCAAAACGACTTATATTTTGGAATATTGATAGTAATAATCATTATTCAAGAAATCGGTAACTGGTAGCTGCTCGGTCGGTTTGGGAGTAGCGACTAATCGGTGAATCGACCTATTAACTAGATTAATCGGTCGACCATTAATCGGTAGATTAAACAGGAACTTGCCAACTTATATCTAAATTTTCTATGTATCATACGAGAGTTCCGTGCACCTAGCTATGTAATATACCAAAATATTCTATTATAGGCATATAAAAAATAGATAAGAGGTAAAATTAATAATCGTTATACATCTAAATATATAAAATCTCAAAATTCAAAATGAAAACTTAGACATTTAAACTTATCCATATACTTGCTAACATACATCCACATACTATACTACAGATAACAGGCAAAACCAACAGTTCCATCCATCCATCTACAAAATTATAATTCATAATCTACTAATATATGAATGTTGGATTCTCCACTAAGGTATGGGGGGAAGATGCTAGTACCTTGCCTGCTGGTGACGCCATTGAGGAAGAGATTGTGGAGCATCCCATGGGAGAGGATGGGGAGTGTCCATGGGGGGTGGGGTCGAGGCAAGCGACCAGAATGGCGGAGCAACTAGATCTTGTAGGTGTAGTGTGGAGACTGGCACCGGTGAGAACACGACTAGTCACTAGCCAGGTTAGGAGGGGATGAAAGGAGCATGAGGAAGCGCGAGGAGGGCCAAACCCTAGGTATTTAGTAGAAAAAGGGGGTGGGAGGCATTATGTGCCAAAATTTTGGGATTCGTTTGCCCACCAGTTAATAGGTCAGGAGTGATTAATCGGTCTGGCAACTAATTAATCGGTATGACAACTCATTAATCGGTCTAACTGGCCAATTAATCGGCATGGCAAGTTAACACGATGAATAGGTGTTATTCGATTCGGTCACCCTAAGAGTAGCGATTAACTGGCAAGTTAACTGGTTAATCGGACGAATTCTTGAACAGTGGTAATATTATTGCTGTTTTGTTTTCTTCTCCTGTGTATGAACCTTGGCACGTCTCTTTTGGTGACTATCTGTTTTCTTCTCCTGTGTATGAACCTTGGCACGCCTCTTTTGGTGACTATCTTTGTTCGTTGGTTGTAGCTAGAGCATGGACAAAGGTGGGCAACTCAGATTGCAATAAATTTGATTTTGTTTTAAAGATCTCATCGTCGGGAACTCAAATATGTAAAAGGATTTTTTAAATTAATGTTTATTCAAAATATATCAATGAATAAGTATGTGACAAGAGAAATAAAAAGTGCTAGCTTTCTATGGAAAACGATTAAAAACAACCGGTTGATTTGTTCGCTTCGTCCGCCGCCTCTCCCGCTTAACGTGTGTCGGTTGGGGCCCGCCATCCTTATCCCATCGCAGCATACCCCTCATGTTATCTCCATGCAAAGCCCGCTCGTTCACATGTTCTTCCTGAAGTGCTTCTTCTTCCTGGCGCTTCTCACAACCATACCGCACGCGTTGCTGCCACCCATCGCCGCCGTTGCGTCCCGCTCCATCCACCACATGAAAAAGTTTCGCCTCCACCACTGCTGTTGTTGTCGCTGCTGCAAACCAACATTTGATGGGGCTTCCCCACTGCTGCTACTGCTGCAAATCGGGGGCCTAGTGCTTGAATGGAGCTTCATCGAAATGTTGTCGGTGTTGCGTTGGAGCTTCGCCATGCCATGCAGGGCTACAATGGACCGCCGCTGGGGCTGCGAATGCCGGGGGATGATGCAATGGAGCTTGATCGTGCCGCCCGGGCTGCAATGGAGCTCCGGTGGGGCTGCCAGTGCCGGTGGTGATACAATGGAGACCCGCCAAGCCGCATGGGGCTGCAATCAAGCGTTTTACCGGGCTGTAATGGAGCGTCGGTGGGGCTGCGACCGCCCGTGGACGGTGGTGATGCAATGGATCTTCGCCGGGGTCATTAGGATGCAATGGAGCTTCGTCGGTGCTGTAATGGAGCTCCGTCGGTGCTGCAATGGAGCTTCACCGACGCCGGTGGTGATGCGTTGCAACTTTGTCTTCCCGCCGGGAGTTGCAATGGAGCTTGCCGGGGGTTGTTGTTAGAGGCTGCGTTCGATGTTGTCATGGATAATACCCGATGGCTCCTTGTGCTAGGCCATATCGGACATCCACGGTGCCAGATCCGTAGCAGCCGCCGCTTTCTATTGGGTGAAGGAAAATAATCTGTGTGTACGCACCATCCATCCATCCCTACTTTTACCGGATGCAAAGCTTTTATCGTGGACTCCTACTAGAGTGTATTGCAATGTATATTATGCAGCAAAATGTTTAGTACCTTTATACTGCAAGTTAACGCACCAATCTTAATGTCAAAACGAAGGGCACAGATGTGCTAGTCGGTACAGGTGCCGCTAAATTTTCCACATTCAAAATCATATGTTTGACTATGGACATTAAGCATGTAGTGGCGTTGTCTGTCGCCATGCACACCATGCAAAAATACTCGAGGAGGATCAGAGTCCGCAAGACATCTCTCATATGAAGTGTCTAAATCCGCCAGAACGCCGGCCCGATGAGAGAAAAGCCCAACTTGGATAATTAGTCAGAGCCGAGGATCTCGGCTCCGGTACCCCCCCCCCCCTTCCTGCCACCGACCCCATGAGCGTCAGGTAATTGGGAGATGAACCCACGGGCTCGCTGCAAAGTTTTGAGGAAATGAGTGCCCTAGGCTTCGCAGTTACTAGATAAATAGAGAAACCCTAACTTGAAGCAGAAAGAGTAACATGACAAAACCGTAACAACTAAAATTTGAGGGGTTGCTCAATGCCCTCCGTGGGCATGGCTCCCAAAAATAACATCTCGCGTTGCTCGATGGCTTCATAAGCCAACGTCGCCACCTCATAGAATGCACGCCGGATTGTGCGTGTTGGCTGTTGCAGGTGGGACCTTTGGATTGGGTGTCATATTTTACAGCATTTGTTGGAGTAAACACTTTCCAACACGCTAAAAAAACTCTATTTCAATCTTTACCTATTAATAAAGCAATTAGTGCTTCTGACGCCCGTCATTAATATTACCTTTAAAGTTGATATAAATTACCCACTGTGTCATCCATAAGTAAAGAAAACATTTTAGATTTTTCCCCAAATCGACGTGTGGTTTGTTATTATAAAGCGCTGGTACGAAAGGAAATCACAAACACTTGTCCGCCATAGTGGCTAAGGCATTGCTCTTCTACGCAGGTGACCAGGGTTCTATTCCCATCCTGTACAATTTTTCTTTTTTATTTTTTCACGCAGTCTCCTCCCTTAATGAGTTGGGCTGGCTGTCTGTTTATGAACGGAGGGAGTATAAATTAATTCGGCATTTTTAAATTTCAAAAATAGTGAATTATAAAAATAGTCGCAAAATTATAAATTGTATGTGAATTCATTTTTTTAGGAAATCATAAAAGTTATGTGGATTCAAACAACATTGGTGTATTTGTAAAAAAATCACGGTTTGAAAAAAATAGTCGGGAAATGATCATGCTCATGATTTTGAAAAAATGATCGTGCGTTCAAAACATGTTTGGGAATCTGAAATAAGTTCCCATCAAATTTAGAAAATGTACACCAAGAGTAAAAAACAAAATATTTACAACTTGTTCCCTGATTTTAAAAAGGTTGAGTGATCTAAGTGTGCATCAAATTTAAAATATGTACACAAAAAGTAAAAAAAAATCTTCTCTGATTTTAAAAAAGTTAAGTGATCTAAAAAATGTTTTTTGAGTCAAAAAATGCTCATGAACTTGAAAACTTTTTATACATTTCAGAAAAACTTTGTAAACAAAATTAATATCCGCGATTTTTTTGTGAAAATCCAAAATTGTGTGAGGGTATTGAATCAATCCAAAAAAAGCGCTTATATATCTATAGCACATAATTTTTTTGTCTTTGTTGCAACGCACGTGCATATTTGCTAGTGATGTATAAATATTTTAACGCATTGTGCAAGCACGCGTCTGTTGAAGATGCTCTAAGGCATTGTATAATATTAGATGCTTATGAAAGTGCTTATAAGATAAACCTGATTTTTATGAAGCAAGAGTATCTATTTCAATGATAGATATGCAGGCATCTATTCTATACAAATAAATATTGATGCTAAAAAAACTAATTTATTTATTTAATCATTTTAAATAAATAAGGTTTTTTAAGCGTCTTGCATTATACCAGCCTACCAGGCCTATGATAACTATGCGGTGCACCTTGTTAGTTCGATTAAACGTTGGCCATTCTGCTTTTTAGTTTTCATGTTGGCGTTGAACATGTAAATGACTTTTGTAAAAATATGGTACTTGGTCCATTAATTAAACTGCAATTTTAGATACAACCATAAAAAGTCTGTGAATTAATTTAGGTAGTTTGGAATTTCTATGATCTAAAAAGCATTTAAATAATTGTTTTGGCCTCTGTTTTAAATGTTTTAGGGTCTTTAGCCACTTGGTTTCTATATGACAATTACTTAATGAATATTTTCAAACCAACTATGATTTTATTTTTCATGTTTGTAAATCTCTTTATTTCTATATTTTTTATTCTGATTTTGACTTTGATTTTTATCTAGGGGAAATTTGGCCTAGTTAAACCTCATGACATGACAGCATTGGTGTGAGGTTACTGTATTAGTGTGAGGTTACTGTAGCATGACACTAGAGGGTTATAAGGTGCAAGCACCAGGATACTCGTAGCAGAGAACGAGAGACCAGCGGCAGCACCTCTGACATTGTCCTCGGAAAGAGACACCAGCGGCCATTTGGCTAAGCCCTAGTCCCTTTGGAGATGTCTTAAGGGTGTGTTTGGTTGCCTAGGTGCATCCAGGATGCATTGCATGAAGGAGCTTGGGTGGTCCTGGCCTGGTTGAGCTGATGCAAAATAAAGATGGGATGTGTGTTTGGTGTACTGTATGGTACGAGTCGGGTTCAGCTCAGATTTTGTTTGGTATGTTGCATCTTGGGTTGTATGAGAGATGCAACATACAACAGATGTTGTTTTGTGGGTTGTATGATGCGAAACAGATGTAAAATAACTACAAGATAGTTTTGGTGATATCTTTGCTGATTGAAGTAATGAAAGAATATGATTGATGTAATGAAAAAATTTGGCAGCATCTTGTTTGCCTGTATAGTATAGAAGCAGCTTATGGTACATAATTATATCTACATAAATCCATCAGGATCATAAAGAGTACACATAAATCAATATCCGATACATCTTAAAAGTTCACATATTATAGGGTCATGCATCCATATTAATCCAGTACATCACATAAGATCGAAGTTACATTCCATACATCACATATATATATAGGGGCATGTTTTTTCTGACCAAATGAAATAAAATATGGTCAACTAGGTTAATCAGCTGAGATTTGCTCACACTCCACCCTTGGGCACATCATCCTTGGTCACTCCTTCATTGGGCACTCCATCGTTGAGCTTGGAAAGGTGGTGAATGACCCAACGAGTGCGAAAAACATCTTCAACGGACGCCCAAAAAAAGCCTCGTGCATTAAAAGTCAGCGTTTTTTTGAACCGGAGACAAAAGATAGTGCTCCAATACAGGTTATAAAATAGAGCGCGCATAAAAAACATTCGCACCGTGCTGTAGATGTTGGACGCACTGTCTTCCAAACTGCATATTGAAGGCCTTGGATTGTGCGGGCTAGCCACTGCAAGTGAGACCGCCCGATTAAAGCAATATTTTGCAGTGCGCGTTGGAACAAACACTTTACAAAACGTTAAGAACACTATTTCAATCTATGTTATATAAAAAAAAAATAGGACGCGTCTGTTAAGGATGTACCAAAGCCTTATACAATATTAGGTGCTTCCGAAGGTGCTTACAAAATAAACCGGATTTTTGTGAGCCGTAGGCATCTATCCTCTACAAATAAACTACAATACTTAAAAGGAACTGATTTATTTATTTAATCATTTTTTTTCTAAGCGTCTTGCATTGTACCAGGCTTAGGGCATCTTCAATGATTGTAAGATAGTTGTTGATAATTTTGACACATATGATTTTTTATGATATGTCATGCAATAAATAAGGAAAGAGAACAAGGTTGTATATAAATTAACCAACACCCTTGCACAAGCTCTAATGTAGAATAAGAGAGCACCTTATTTATTACCTCGCATCTTATTGGTCAAACTAGATACAATCCATTGAAGTAGTTGTATGTTAAGATATTGACTGATGACATGACATATTTTACTAACAAGCTAACCAACAACCTGTTGGAGATGTCCTTACCAGAACTATGCGGCGCATCTTGTCAGTTCGATTCCACGTTGAGCGTTCTGCCTTTCTGGGTCCGCGTGTTGCGCTAAAAAATACCTCTGGTCAACCAGCCGATCACACGTCGCCTGCACGCGCACGCGAAACAACAACCGCGGCCGCAAGATCCGGATCGGGCGGCATCCCATCCGTCCGTATCTGATGCACAGAATCGATGGTTCGGAATTTAGACATCTCGTTGAGTTACTGTGTTCCCGCGCAAAATGAAGCTATTCACACGCAAAATGCCCGCGAAGCTCCCGCCGTTACAAATTACTTACAAGCAGGACTTTCGAGCTCAGCTGATTCTATACATCGCTAATTTATCCCTGTATAGATTTTGTACAAATGTTCGCCCAAGCACAAGAAACAAGTCAAGGCTGTTCGATCAGCTGTTTTTTACCGTCTCCGTCCGACGAGGAAGCAGACGAGTCGGAGGACGAGGTCGAGCCGGAGCGGCTCGCCGGCGCGAGCCCCAGGCGGCAGATCTCGTCGGAGCCCGGCGCGTCCCAGCGTTCGGTCCGCGCCCTGAGCGCCTCCATCTCCGCCACGCAATCCTCCAGCCCCATCCCCGCGACCCTCCGCCGCTCCGCGGCCGCCTCCTCGCCGGCGGCCATGTCGAACACCTCCTCCCACCCGCGCTCCCACGGCCCGCTCGCGTCGCACAGCTCCAGCGTCCCGTTCCGCCACTCGGTCCAGCTCCACGCGCGGTCCAGCCTCGCCACCGCGCACTCCTCCTCATCATCATCATCATCCCCGGCGCCGCCGCAGGCCACGGGGCGGCGGCACGGACGGCACTTGGCGCCGCTGAGCGGGCCGGGGCTGCCCATCGACGCCACCGGCACGCCGAACCCGGCCGGCGGGAACTCGTACCGGCGGTCGCTCAGCACGCAGAAGGGCATCCGCCGCTCCAGCGGCTTGACGCCGGCCACCTCCAGCTGCGCCTTGAAGGACGCCTCCGAGTTGAGGTCCCTGTACCCGGCCGCGTCCAGCCGGGGCAGCATGGACACGCGGGACAGCGCGGCCGCCGAGGCCGCCCGCCGCCCGGCGCCGAGCCGGTCGTTGAGGCCGCCGAACGAGGAGCCCTCCGGGACGACGTAGACGGCGTCGGAGCGCGGGAGCGCGTCGGCGGCCGTGAGCGGCGCCGTCCAGTAGCCGTCGACCCGGGTTCGGAGGACCCACGCGTACGTGAAGTTGCCTCGGGATTCCCGCTCCCGGATGAGGTCCAGGCACCCCTCCACCAGCCCGAAGTACTGCAGCAGGCCCTGCATGCATGCGTACCATTACACTAATAATCAGGCTTCATGTTAACATAATCATAGTGGATTAAGAGAAAACTAGTCGAGGGAGCCCACAGCTTGGCTGCTGTCATGCATGTGCTGTGCTGCTGCATGCAAGCTGCAAGATTGCTGTATGTTAATCAATCATCTGGCGTCAGTGGTTCGGTAGCACTCCATGTGTGGCGCATATGCCTTGCTTAAGCATTGACATGACAGTGGAACACTGACTGATATCACACGCTAAGCCATGTTTATTAGTATACGTAACCCACTAGATTAGGCTGAGCAGTCGTAATGTAAGATGCCAGTTTGGCTCTTCACGACGCTACGGTGGAGTACGAGTAGGATTTGCACGTTCGTTCTGCGAGAAATATCTTAGATTAATTTGGTCAAGGATGACCATGATGGATCACTAATAATTAATTAATCTTTGGATGTTGGGCAGACGGGCAGCCGGATTAAGTAGTGCCACTTACCCCGTTACTACCTTTTGCTATCTAATCTTAATGTCCGAAGCGCCTGGACACACAAAGTGCATTTTGTCTGCAAATGTTAAGCCTTTTGTACAAGGGCATTTGTAATCAAGATGCTAGCTAGTTGTTGTTCAAATTAAAAGGAACTCAAATCAACGACGCTATCCAACAAAGGATGCCTTTTTTATAAAATTTAAAACGGGTAAAAGGGAGGCTTTTCGAGGATACATATGCATGCAAAGAAAGCGAGGCGTGCAGCATGAAAAAGATGGATGAAATGAATTGGAGCCCATACACACATATCAACTTTACTTTTGTTGTGTGAAGGTAGGCAGGCTTTATCCGACAAGGCTTGTTTTCTTCCATTCTATCGATTGAAAGCGCCGTGGATATACATACATCATCCATGAGCGTGCATCATGCTAATGGTTCCTCACAATTAAGCCGCCGTTGGACTCTGGAGTCGCCCATGCATGCATCACGCGCACTACGTCGGGGATGATCGATGGAGCACTTACTAGGACCAACCGAAACGATTTGTGCCTCTGCTATACCATGCAAGCACAAGCACTACGTACGTGGTACTAGGTTCAAAAATAAGAATGAAATCATACGTATGTACTACACCTACCAGTACCAGTAGCTGGGCCGTTTCCTGACAAGTCGTCGCCGCCTGTATATTTATATACGCATACGTGTCAGATGAGTACGTACGTGTTTGGTGCGGGCGCGTTGACAACTACTACCGTTCGAATCGACTTTGACTCGCCGCCGCCGGCGTGGGACGCGCGGCCGGTGAACCCCAAGAAACCCGGCGGGTCGCGCGCCGTCGTGCTACGTGACAGGCCACACACACACACACACACAAAGTTAGTTAAGAAAGCCTAACGCGGCCCGTGAGTGGGTGCCAAATATTGCCACTTGGACGAGTACGTGTTTGGTGCGCCAAACCCTTCCTGAAACCTGAGCTCACAACATGTCACGGTCGGCTTTGAAAAGCAGACGGTGAAACCGATCGATAATGAAATGCGCGCGGCACTGTCACATACATATAGCAAACCAAACCCAAACCAAACCAGATCGGTTTCTCTTTTCCTTGCCCCCTGACGGTAGCATCTTATCGGCTTCGATTGACGCTTATACCCCTTTAAAGCATGGTTAATAATACAGCCACTTGCTGGCTGTATGATGTTGACACGTCATCTATAGCTAAGCTTATAACCGGCAAGTATAATAGGTACATGTAAATAAATACTATTTTTATTGATACAAGTCTCATCATCCTCTCTCACAAGTGTATAGAAGCACGTGTTAGCCCACTGTTAGTTTGTAGCCCGGTGCTACTCCTTTCTCTCATCTTTTTTCTTCCAACTCATCATAAATATATTATTTTACGGTTTGCTAAAAGTCAGTCGACTGAGACTTATACTATAATCCGTTGATTTTGCATTGAGATTCGTGCATATAGTTTTTTTTTCAATTTTATTCTTCTTGCATACTATACTATTTGACCGAGACTTTGCGAAGTCTCAGTCGACTGAGACCTAGACGCATCCATTATCTGAAGTGTTACAACCCGCCGTCATCCACCGGTGTCCATCTGTCGATAGGTTGCATGCATGGAAATCCCCTTTTCATATATTATTTTTTTCCCAAAATTTAAAATTCAGCATACAATATGGAAAAGAAGATCATGATGGGTCTAGTGGGACCACGGTGTCAGTTTTCCAGGGGTAGGCAGGAAGGCCGGCGGGGCCCCGCGGCTTCTCTAGGTCCGACCCACCGGGTTTCAGTTACGACGAGAACGCGCGCGCCGACGTCAGTTTCGATTTTTTAAGTAGGAGAAGTTGATGGGGGCCATGGGACGAGATGGATGGTAATCTCTCTTCCATCTCAAGCAATCTATTCATACATTTATGTCAGAGGGATCGTGTCAGGTTTGGCACTTGCTATTTTCCTATGTCGACACGAGTGCCACAAAGGGCCGCGATGCCTGGACCGAAAATGAGACTTTTGAAACCGTCTGCCTGACCTGACCTGAATTACTATTATTCGCAGGTAGAGATACGAGAGAAGAAGGAGAAACCGTCTGCATTACGATTCCCCGTCCAAATTAAGCAGCAGTTACTAGTTTGGTTAATTGCCTCCGTCTCACCGATCGGACTCACGCATGATCATCATCATCATCATCGAGAATTCGAGATCGTTCCTTGTGTTTAAAATATCTTTGCGGTGTATCGATCCAATCTGGCCCGCGTGGCACGCGACAGATCGCAACCAAAACCCCAAGCGATAGTTTAATCCGGTGCTAGTTTTTTTTCCTTTGTTTGATTGATTGAAAAGGAAGTAACTACTAAGAAATATGCTCTGGATTACTAGATACTAGATGCAATGCATGCGCCGCAAGGGAGCACGCAGCGGAATCAAATCGATCCGAGAACCCAAAACATGTTTGCAGCAAGGCGAAGCAAGCGCGAGAGCGATCGGTCGAGAATAGTTTCGATCGAGGTTGAAGAGCAGGGAAGCAGCAAGACAGGTATAGAGCATGGCGGGTGTAGGGTACGGACCTGGATGCCGTTGGGGGAGTTGGCGGCGGTGAGGACGCGGGCGCGGTCGGGGGTCTCCTCCACGGGCGCCGGCCGGAACACGCGCACGGCGGCGAGCGTCGTCGTGTCGTCGTCGCCGACGGCGCGCGCGAGGAGGGAGAACTTGTAGGCGTCGGCGTCGAGCGGGCTGTGCAGGAACACGTCGACCGCGCGGCCGTCGAGCGCCGGCGCGCCCAGCACGTGCCGCGCGATGGACGGGCCCGTCAGCTCGAACCGCCGCGCCCCGCCCACCAGGCACACCGCCACGCGCCCGCCCCGGCGCGCCGGAGAGCGAGGGAGAGCGCGGTGGTGGCGGGGCGCGCGCGGCGGGAAGCGCAGGGCCGGGAGGCGTAGCGCGGAGGGGAAGGAGAGCGCGGCGGCGAGGAAGAGCAGCAGCGGGGCGAGGACGACCACGAGGCGCCGGCGCTGGGCCGCGCGCGGCGAGGACGGCGCGTGGGCGTGCTCGGCCGTGCCGCCTGCCGCCGGCTTCATGGCGATGGCGAGGAGGAGGAGCTAGAAGGTGATGGGGGGAGGGTAGGGTGGTGGGTGGCGCGGGGGAAAGGCGTGCTTGCTGCTGGTGCGTTGGTGGAGGGTCTCGTCTCGGCTGGTCGCGAGATCGGAAGCCGGGGACGGGCGGTGGCGGTGGCGGGACGATGGCCGATGGCGTGAGCGAACTCCTTTTTTGATCTAACGAGCGAGCGAGGGAGGGTCGTGGGTCACGGCGGTTTGGTGCTTGGCTTGGCCGCTCGTGCTACTACATATTGCGCCCCTCTCCTCGCCGGATACTCACGAGCAACGCAACTTCCTCTCCTGCCACGTTTTCTCCTTTGGGTTGGGACGTACCGCCTGATTTTTATTTCTTTTGCATCAGTCACTTTCGTCGATAGCCTTTAGATCTTCATCCAACGACTCGGAATATATCTGGTACTAATGTTCATTGGATTGCGGTAAAACAATTCTTAGGTATTTGAGACATACATCAAGTTTTGGAATAAGGCTTGTGCATGCAGTCAAATTCAACACTTAATAGCATGTTCTCTAATGCTAAATGGGCAAGTTGTCCGGATGCCATGAAGTGAACTGGTGGCTTTGTAGTATTTTTTTTTATGTAATATTGTTTCCATGAGTGCTCGGAAACAAGCCACATTTCTAGGTCAATTAATGAGGCTAGATACAAATTCATTGCAAGTGCAACAACTAATGTAATCTATGTTCATACGTTGTTAACGGAATTGGGTGTAGATCATCCAAAGGGTTGCATCATAATGATGTGATAATCTTGAAGCAACATACTGGTTTGCTAACCAAGTGGTTCATGCAAAAGTGAAGTATATAGAAGTGGACTGACATTTTACGAGAAAGCGTGGCAAGTAAATTGCTACATATTTATTTTATTTCCACGGGTGACCAAGTTTTAAATGGTTTTACCAAAGCCCTTTTTATGAAACAACTAGAAGCTTGCAGGCTCACTCTCAACTTAGATAAGTTATGATTGAGAGGGGATGCTAAATATGTTGTTTAGGGGTATAAGCATGTGATTGATGATCAGACCAAATATGTTTGTATCAATTGTGATATTTTGCTTGAGTTTGGTTTGATCTTATGGGTTGTACAGTTGCGGATTGAAGTCATTGAACCATAGAGATCAAGCGTGACTCATGCAATGAAATAAACGTTGGCATTAAGCCCATATATAAACGCATGTGTCTCAGCCAAACAACATACACTCTCACCCATTTTTACATGTGTGAAAGCCTATTGAAATCCATGCATAAAATTGTCAGGTCTGTTCTTCCACCCCTTCTAGCTTATACTATACAGGTCCTTCATGCATTTTGACTTCAACTTTGGCTAACCTTTCAACTAAGAAACTATTGTGGGGGTTCTGTATGCCACTATGTCGGATGGGAGACTCTTCCGGATGGCAATGGTACCCGATACCCACTAATCCGACAGATACCCGCACTAGATAGGGAGGGTTTGGCTATGATCTCCATCTGCATGTCTGCTTAGAGGTAAAGTTCCAGACCCGTCGGGTATAGCTGAGGCGGGTATGAGGGTGTCAAACCTGAACCCGCGAACCCGCACACCCGACTAGGACATGTGGACCTCACATGTCATTGCCTTACATCCTCCCAAGATCCCCTCTACCTCGCTTGGAAGCCGCCGCCACCTCCCGATATCACCTCGTCCCCAACTCCGGCTCCTCGAGCTCCGCCATCACCGGGTCCTGCAAACCCGACGGGTCGCGTGTCTGGTGGAGAATGAGACCCGATGGCGGGTATAGGGGCGGGTCGTTGTGGCGTGGGCGGGGACACGGGTGCGGGTATGGGGGGTGCCAAACCCGGCCCTAGATTCGGTGGGTGCCATTCGTATTGGGTGGTAGCTAGTACGTAAAAATGGAAAGCTTTTTCAGCCGTCGAGGATGCATTCAAATGGCAAAAAGGAGAAGATCAAAACACCGTAAAGACAATGAGAGCAAAAGGAGCACGTAAATAACGACTTTTATCAAGGAGAAAGACGGACTTTGTGGTAGACCTTTTCCCTTTTGTGTGTTTCTTCCGAAGGCCGGCCGGTGCCCGCCGTTGATGTCATGCGTACATACATGATGCACGTGATGGTATCTCAGAGTTAATCAGTCAAACGCCATCGTTCGTTGGAGCGCATGAACGTTCACGATCGATCGATCGTTCGTCCGTTCACGTATGCATGCATTTTTATACGCAACGTGCGTACGTACGTACGTGGTAGGCACAATCGTGGAATGATCGATGCATGCATGGCGTCAGGACGTACGTACGTGGTAGGCACGATCGTGGAATGATCGTGGAGTAGTGTTTCTCAAGATAAAGAGAAAAAAACCTGTGGAGTTCCTAGGCTTTCAGAGAAATGCTCGAGACTCAGAAACACACACTGCGCCATGGGACTCCATCTATTTGTACTTCAGGTTCGACAGGACACTTGCTTGCAGCCATAGACGGTGCACAGAAGCAGATCCCATCAGTGCGTGGAAACAAGCCCGGCTGAATTCCTCGAGCGGATTCGATACGAAATCAAATATAAACCGGGCCTCAAGGGACTGAATCAGATCAAGCACATGCACAACATAGCAAAACATGCAGAAATAGCAACATGCGTACTTAGCAATCAAGCAACAACACTAGCTTACACACATAACCCAGGAAGGTTCCATAGCTACCAATTCCACAACCACAAAGCACACCATCCATTCAAGGTTCTCACGACCACTACGCCGGTTAACCACGGCCGTTCTTTTCTGCAAACGGTGATCATTCAGAGGAGAGACAGTACTCTCATTACCTGACCTACATATAAAACTAACTTCTGGCCCAGGATAGATAGATAGATAGACAGTTCACGGTCAAAATGGCAATGGAGTCTACCTGACATTCGAGCAAAGCATACGGTAGCTAGCTAGTAGTAACTCAATGGTTCTATTCCATGTCATCTAGCTCGAGCTGACCAGAATGGGTGAGGAACTTGTAGTCTGTGCTCCCGGCGCCCATGAATGAAGGCATCTGCAGCGTAATGTCAAGCAGGCCATGGAACGACTCCAGTGCCACCGGTCCTTGCTCTTCCAGCACCTTCTTCTTAACCTCCAGCCCCTTGAGGTCCATAGCCCACGACACCCGTTGAGACTGCACCTCAGAGTTTATTGCTTCTTCTTCCTGTGCAGAGACCAAAGAATATCATCAATAAATTAGCACCAATGAGATGGAACAAAAAAGGAAACAAAGGGATCGCTTCGCAGTAGCGGTTTTCCACCCCCAAGAGGATTGGAGATTGGAAGGGATTCGGTGTGTACAACTGGTTGTTTGGATGTCAGGAATTGATGCAATGAAATCTTGTACTCAAATTTTCAAGCTGATGCCCTGAAACCTGCTAGTACTGGAAGCACAAGATAGTGGATGATAGCTTTGCAAGGGTTGCTGCTATGGATGCTACAAGGGTGAGCCGATCAAAGAATGTGAGGACCACTGTGACCTCATAGGAGAGTCTACAACACAAAAACCTCTCCATTTACATGCTTATGAAGATATGGTCTATCATCTTGGACAACAACAAAAAATAAGTCGCAAGAAAAGTCATGACATGCACAAAGCATATGGGTAACACGGTAGTCACGACAGGCCTCGGTTTTGACAGCCCGGCAGTCCAGATATGAAAGGGTGAAAATTGATTCTCTAACATTGTCGAGATGTGGAATAAGAACACTATCTCTTAAATCTTAATCAAAAGTGATTTCTCAGCAGTGCTAACATGGGAATGCAGTGAAAACAATAATGAGGCGTCTTAGCTCCCGATCGGGAGCTTGTTGACAAAGAAGCAAATTGGCCAGTGTAGTTTGGAAAAGGAAAAGACTCAAGACAGATGCCACTCTCCCACATGCCAATGAAATTTCAGTGAAGCGGCAATTACAAATTGCTATTTTCGGGTCCCATTCAAATTTCATCATAAGAAGCGATATAATAGTGTGCAAATACAAAAATTAGCACTTAAGTTAACAAGAGTAACAGTGTACATCTATCATCTAAAAGTTCATGTGGAAGCACCAACCAAATTCGTTTATCTAAGGAATAGTAGAAGGGAACAAACAAGAACCAGAACAGAAAAATGGAACAGATTTCCTTGAGAAGAAAACAACATACGAGCACCTCTAGACAGGATCTCCTTATAGCACAATCTTGCAAGTTAAGTCAAGAGTGAATCCATAACGAACTAGTCTACACACAAGTGACAATTTGGGGGAAGTGAAGAAAGAAACACATAATCAATGCAAAACAACCAAGGAGGAGGTCCTGTATCCACAATAGCACGTCATTACATAGGATAACCAATAATTACAAAGGATAAATGATAGTGTAGCTACATTGGATACGGATGCTACCACCTACTTGTAATCTGCTGATACCAGGCCCTCTTGGCAAGCAAGCAAATTCTAGGAAAAAAATGCAGGTTACAGATATAATATAATAAAGAAGTATTCCTACCAATAAAAATAGAGAAAGGTGTAATAGCACCCGGGTGCCTAGGCAACCCCCCCCCCCCCCCCTATAAAACTTGCAAGCACCTAGAAAGTTTGATCATCTTTGATCTTGCAAAGTTTCAGCTTTCTTTAAAAAAAAATTCTACTCCCTCCGTCCCGAAATATCTGTCGCAACTGGTCATTTTGCAGAAACAACCTCGCTTTTTTCCGTATTCAACCCGCACTCCCGACTCGTCTCTGTCACTCAGCTCCCCGCATTCACTCTCCTCACCCCTCTCAGCTATCGCCTCGCCGTCGCCGTCACCAGCCGCCGGGCTCCTCTCAGCTACCCCTCTTCCCTCACCTCTCCATCACCGGCCGACGTCCTCCTCTCAGATCTCGCCTCTCCCCTTGCCTCTCTGCCACATCGCAGTTGGTAATTTTGCTTCTGTGTTCCACCAAAAATGGAACCTTTTGTTCCAAGCCGGCGACGAATCGCCGGATTTGGCGTCAGCGAGACGGGATCTTCTTCGCGCTGCTGCACGACGACAAGCTGGCGGCGTGGGCGCGGCCCTTCCTGCGCCAGCTGAGCTCCAGCGACGGCGGCAGCGCGCTGGCACCGGCGCCGCTCCAGCCGGAAGAGTGGGAGTGCGGAGGCGGCACCGGCACCGGCAGGTGGGGGTCGAGGAGGTGGTCGAGGAAGAAGGCGCGGGCGAGGGGCCACTGGCGCAGCTGCGGCGGCGGCGGGTTCTGCCGGGCGCCGGAGGATGCCGCGGCGGTCGCCGGTCGGGAGGAAGCAGGTGATGGTGGTGGTGGACCAGAGCTACAGGGCCAAGCACGCCATGATGTGGGCGCTCACCCACGTCGCCAACCGGGGGTACTTCCTCACGCTGCTCCATGTCCTGCCGCACGGCAGCGGCGCCCGCAGGGAGGACGCCTCCGCGCTCGACAACTCCCTAGGCTCCCTCTGCAAGGCCTGCAAGCCCGAGGTCATGCCTCTGCTCCCTTCCCTTCTGCAAGTCACCTTCTTTTCTTTCATCTGCACTGCACTGCTCTCGTTTTGGTCAAATACTCCATTAGTGTTATGCAGAATGCAGTAACTTAAGTTGCTTTACATTTCATTACTGCAATGGCATTAGTTTGTAATGGTTGTGGTTTTATTCTTGCTACTACTTCGGCGCTGCCGGGTGCATTTCTCTTAGATGTTAGCGCTGCCGTTTGAAGTTTCAGTCATTCAGCAGGAAATGAATTTTGCAACATATGCACATGTCGATATTATTTGCTGCATTGACATGATCTTTTGGGATTTATTTTAATGGAGCACTGATAAGCTTGTGCTGGAAGACAGCGATAATCTTTACTTAGGAGTTTACTGAAACTGTTGTATTCTGCAACTGCTGCTAATCTTCAGTTAGGAGTTTACCAAAACTGTTGTATTGTGCAACTGCTACTAATGTTCAGTTAGGAGTTGGGAGTTGTATGGACTGTTGTTTGTTCAAGGAGTTGAATAGAACTAGTTGGTATTCGCATTATGCATGTTGTACAGATGCTAGAAGGTGATCTGAAGCTAAACTGGTTTTGGGCAGAAAATCATTAGGCAAGAGTTAAGCTAGGTGTAGAGATGTACGTAGATCAGATCAGAACATTGATGAAAAGGAAAATTTGCAGCCTAGTCTCTCTAGAAACCTTAAGGATGTTTTAAAAAATGAAGAAAGAACATGCAAATAAATTCCAACAACTTCAAATAAGTTCCAACAAATCATATAAATACGAAAAAAATTCAAATTAATACGAATTCCTTTCTTTTCCTTTTCTTTCACAAGACATACACATAAACATACACACATACTTGAGTTGACACACACACACATACTCGAGTTGACATACACATAAACATCCCCTCTATTGCCCTTCTCCTATAAAGGCCCGAGTCTCAACAACTAGCTCAGCACTGCAAGATAGAAAGATGATTAGCCTTCCCTCGTTCTGACGCCGATCCTTGTGCAAGTGTGGGAGGTTGTAATTATTTCCTCTTTGTTTTTCATGACCTCAACCATAACCGCTTGTAGGGTCACAAAACTTCTGAACAACTTGTCGACCTCATAATTCTCGAACTCTTCCTCCACACCTTCTACCAATTCTCGGATATTTTTCGGTGATCTGCAATCAGTCAAGTTCAGATCTGCCATATCCATGACGATGAGTCGATCCTCCTCTTCATTTTCAGATACTCCATCCTCCTCTTGCGGAGGATTCAAGTTCAGATCTGTCATATTCATGGCGAATTCCTAACAAAAATTTAACATTCAGTTAATTTGTTCTGAAACTATCACATTTGTTGAGCTCTAGAAGTACAGAAATTTGTTCTGAAACTGTCACATTTGTTAACAAACACAATATGAAAGATAGTTCTGTTATTTGTTTCAAAGAAAGCCACAGTTCGTAGTTTTACTGCATTTGTTCCATTAATTGCTTTAGTTGATATCCTGTTGATTTTCTTTAGTGATGTCTCATGAGAAGTTTGTCATTAAACCAGGAAGAAGACTACACGGTCGCGGAGATCATCCTGTACAACGCTATAGGGCGCCATAAGCTTCAGATCATGGCTTGCCACGCTTCCCAGTCCCACGGCGCAGATCACCAGGCTCCTCATCCACTAGTGAGTCGCAAATCGTCATCTCTTTCTCTTCTGCTTTAGCCTTTTCTTTTCACCATTGCTTTACCATGTTCTGAAACTGTCACATTGTTACAAAACTGTCGAAATACTGTGCATACTTGGTGGTCTCTGCACCGACCCTTCTTCCTGGGCATCACTATGATACAAGAATCAAGTTTAATGCAACTGTAGTAGAAGCAATTGAACTCCTGGAAATACATGCATCAACTTTCGAATCTTGTGTGCCGGTCATATAGAACCAATCCCATATGTCATGTAGGCTGCATAATCTTTCAGTTCTCGCCAATGCTATTTCTATCAACACTTCAAAATTGTTCATGCCAAAAAACTGCATTAGTCTAAACTGAGTTGGAATGGCAAAATATATGCATGATCCAAGAATCAAAACATGACATTTGTAAACCTGTACTTTCAGCAGTCTCACCTCAATAGTGACTTTCTTTAGGTTCTTGTTGGTTTAACACTACTCTTCAGGTTCATTTTTATGAGGTTCTTATTCTTCAGTTTCTGCTGGACAAGGAGCTCGGCGACGCGCCGTATGAGGAGCTTGGCGAGGCACCGAAAGAGGAGATTGGTGAGGCGCTGCAGCCTAGGTGCTAGTCAAGGAGCTCCGCGAGGCACCGGAGGTCGACTAGGTGCTGGTCGAGGAGCTGCAGCTCGGCTAGTCACGCTGGTCAAGGAGCTCCGCGAGGCGCTGGAGCTCAGCCAGGCGCTGGTCGAGGAGCTTGGTGAGGCGACGCGTCTGGAGTAGAGGGACGGAGGTGGGCCGACGGCGAGGGGCCTGGGCAGGAGCTTCGGCCGGCGGTGGCGGGCCTCGAGCAGGAGCTCCGGTCGGTAGCGGCGGCGGGCCTCGAGCAGGGGCTTCGGTCGGCAGCGGCGGAGGGCCTCGAGCAGGGGCTCCGACGCCGGCGGAGGGCCTCGAGCAGGAGCTCCGGCGCCGGCGGAGGGCCTCGAGCAGGAGATCCGGCGAGGATTGAGATATGTACCACGAAGCTCACGCGAGATCGCGGGCAGGTGCGGAAATCACAGGGAGGTGGGATCGCGGGCAGGTGCAGAGATCACGGCGAGCTGGAATCACGGCGAGCTGGATCACGGAAGGGAAAGGGGGAGTCTGGGGATCACGACGATGTTAATACTGGATTGCTAGCTATTTAAAATGTAAAGGGTGTAAATGAAAAATTATACTTCGTTCAAAAATTATGTCACCTGCGACAGATATTTCGGGACGGAGGGAGTATTTGTTTCGGTGTTACTGTTCATCCGGGTGCTGAAAATCCACTCTCGTGAAAATATGGTAAAAGGGAAACTGAATGGCCTTGGATTTGAGGTAAATGAAATAATCAAAGACCAGTTCGAAATTTCCAAACTGCTGCCCGAAACCTACTACTACTACTACTGGAAGCACAAGATAGCTCCATGAAAATGCAATCTTTATGCTGCTTTGGCAATAGCTTTGCAAGAGTTGCCGCTGCTGATGCTCAAAGCGTGAGCCAATCAAAGAATGTTAGAACCACTGTGACCTCATGAGCAGATTCTACAATACCACAAGCTCTCCATTTACATGCTTATTAAGATATTGCTCTATCATCTTGCACAACAACAAAAAAGAGCTGAGTTGCAACAAAATTCATTACATACATAAAGCATCGGTAACAAAGTAGACATGGCAGGGCTCGGTAAGTCGGTATTGGTAGCACAGTAGTTAGATGAGTTACACAAAATGGTAACTATTATTCTTTAATGTTGTAGACATGTGTGGAAAAATAATATGCTCTCTTAGTCCAGAACTTATTTCTCAGCAGTGATAACATGGGAATGCAGAACAAAGAATAAAACTGGGTAGCAGAGAAGAAATTGCATAACCATCGCAAAAGAACCAAGACGGAGATCATGTATCCGCAAGGCCGCATCATCACATAGGACAACCGATAATTACAATGGATAAATGATAGTGTAGCTCCAAATTAGTTGTAGTCTGATACTACGCACTCTTGACAAGCAACCAAATTGTAGCGGACTTTTTTGCAACCAATGGAGAATATAATACTGACTGACTGACAATGGATTTCAGGTAAATGAGATAATCAAAGACCAGCACTTTTTTTGCCTTAACAGACTGACCTTAGATTCGGGGTAAATGAAAATCAAAGAACAGCTCTTTTTTGCCTTAACTGGTTGACCTTGGATTCGGGGTAAATGAAAATCAAAGACCAGCCCTTTCTTGCCATAACTGATTGACCTTCGGTTCGGGGTAAATGATAGCGTACCTACATTGGATTCCGATGCTACCGCGTACTTGTAACCTGATGCCACGTACTCTTGACAAGCAACCAAATATAACAAAACAATTTGCAACCAACAGAGAATATCAATGAATTAGCAGCAGCCAAAAACGGGGGGGGGGGGGGGGGGGGGGGGGGGAGAGACGGGGACTGGCTCACCATGGACCCCGGGTAGGCGACGGCGTAGGGGGTCTGGAGCCTGTTCTTGAGCATGGCGATGCTCTCGTCCAGGGCCTGCATCTCCCGGGGCGAGAACGGCAACCGGTCGATCATCTCATCTACCCATTCTTGCACGGCGGCCTTGAAGTGCAGCTTGTTGGCCAGAATCCACGGGTTGACGAGGCGGACGGCGCCGGAGTCGACCATGGCCTTGACCTTGACGGCGGCGTTGATGGCCGCGTCCTCCTCGAGCTGGCAGCAGGGGACCTCCGCCCCCTTCCCCGTAGAGTACCGCAGCAGCCCCTCCACGTCGTCGAGGGTGGTCACCGAGTGAGGTGTGGCCGCCATCGGAGGAGCTGGAGGGGAGAGGGGAGGGAGCTCGTCTTTGTTTTCTTCAGGGGAGTGAGCGAGACAGCCACCTTATCCTTATCTGTCTGTTGGGCGATGGGGAACCAAACCTGTCGGGCGGGCCACAATGCATTGTGGGCCGTGGATGTGGGCCAAAAAACACGCTCCCGACAACCCCAATCCCCCGCGGACAAAGTTTCTGTTCTAACCTTTTGTATTCACAAAAAAAAATTCAAGAATTAACCTCGTTTGTAGAATAAAAAAAAACTGATTTTTTTATAACGCCAACGTCCCTGACGTTCGGTCTGCACGGGAGACGCCACATTAACCTAGCTGCGCTGAGATGGCATGGTAAACGTCATGGAGCTTGGCGTTTGGGGCAAACGGCATGATACCTGGTGTTTTTTGCCCTTTTATTACGAGTAGACAAGAAAATCTGGTTTGGCATTTGGGGGCTAAGCTTCATGTAGAAACTGTGCTACATGCATGCATCAATAATGGAGCTTGCTCCATGAATAATTCTATTGATTAATTTCCATAATTAGTGGCATGCTTGTTGGTCGCCTAACGACAATATTTTATCTACAAGTCGATTTTGGATGAGGTGTGATGGAGGAGAAGGGATTTCTAGAAGATTAATATGACGATTCGTTTTCAAGTATTGATGGTATGGATTTATTTTTTGGCTAGGACTTGCCTACATCATGATGAAGGTATTGACATAGAAAAAAAAATAAGTTCATGTATATTCTAGAAAGTAATATGGCTCCATGTCTGCCACAAAATGTTATGCTAAATAAAAAAATATGGTGACAAATTTTAAATAATATTTATGATGTGAACTAATGATTAATGTGCTTTCTAGAAACACATATATTAATGCGGCAAGAGTGGAAGATAACGAGTGGCGGTTGTCCGCCTCGTAGCCTTTATAGAAAAAAATGATGTCCATTCTCTCTGTTATTGTTAGAAGATGTAGCATTGAAAAAATATCATACATCAGTGGTGATTATGCCAATAAATAAAAAAAACTAACATTTAGAAAAATAATTTAAACTTAAAACAAACTTTAGTAGGTTAATTAGTCTTATCAGGAAGGACACTACTGGGCGCCGGCACATCGCACGAAATTTCGGCCGGTCAGCCCTAGTTTTTTTTGGTTGGAACTTTTCCGTCGCTCGTAGTAGCAAACAACATTGTAGCTTCTAACGCTGGGCTCGCCTGAGTCGTCGTCGTTGTCAAGTGACGAGCGTTGGTGCCAAGTTCAGAGGTTTTTTTGGTTTTATTTGTAATTTTATTTCTTAACTGGTGTTTTTTTGTGCAAAGGCTAGCGTTCTGTTACTATAATTTTAAATACACGGTCGGTATGTACGTGACTTGTATTATAATTTTTATAATATAAATAAGACACGTATTATCATGTAAAAAAAGTTTAGATACACGGTCATTTGACACACGATTAATCCATTCAAGCCATACGTATTTGTGAAAAAAGAAAAATAACCGTGCATTCTCTGCTAACGTGATACTTTGGCTTTTTGCCTCATTACAGATTAAATAATAGATCTGACCAACATTGAACGAGAATAGTCAAATAGGCTCCACATGCCTTTCTTGTCTACTCGTAATAGAAGAGCTCAAAACACCAAACTCCACGGCATCTTGCCTTGCCACTTCAGCGTCAGCTAGGTTTGTATGGGCCAGGTCCAAACGCCACTAATCTTGTCGTCTTTCATGCAGACTAAACACCAGGGACGTTGGTGTTATGAAAAAAAGGTTAGATTTAAAATTTGTTTGCAAACGAGGTCAATTCTTGATCTTGTTAGCATAAAAGGTTGGAACAGAAATTTTGTCCGTGTCCCCCGCCTCGTCGTCGTCCCTGTCCCATCCCTTCACCAAACCTTTGAAGAAGTTTTTTTTATTTGACCGAGATAAAAGATCTATCTTATTTAGGACAGTAAAACCGAACCTAAAGGAAGCCCTCTCAGCGATTTGCATTTTTGGCCGTACATTTTAAGGATCGAGGCGTTTTTAACCGTCGGATATGATGTATAGAGCCACCTCCAGCGCACTTTGTAATTGTTGGCCCAACTGTCCTAATGGGCTGCTGCTCCAGTGGCCGAAACCATGCCCTCTGATAAAATGGGTCTGCTTTCTCAGCCCACCGAGGGTCCAAAGTCAAAGCCATCTATTACTGGCTCGAAAAAACGGTTCACTCAGGGCCTCTCCGCTTCTCAACCTCAGGCAATGTCGACGATTGGTTCATCCCCTTCCACCCGACCTCTCGCCTCTCCTGTTCAATTCCCACCGCGAGCTCTTAGTTCTCACTCCACGACATAGGTTGCGCCGCCATCGTCTACGGATGTCCGTCGCCTCATTTTCGCCCGGCCACCGTGATCTTCTTTACCCTTAAGATTATAAGGGGAGGGGATCCACTCTCATATCGGTTGAGGCACTGCTCATGGTGAGCTCCTCTTGGATCTACAACCCAAAACCGAGCCTGTTCTTTTGGATCCACGATGCAAGGACGTCCATGCATTATTTTCCTCAATCTTTTCTTGTCCCGAGAAACTGGTGGCCGGTGGCATGGTGACCACGATGGGGTTCCAATCGTCCATGGTGAGATTTTGGTAATCTCTTATGTTCCACGAATTTCTCATGCATTTAGTTTTGAGATTCGATCCAAATTTTACTCAAGCAGATCCACCGATACACGCGCTGAGGAGCGGCCGATCTACGCTGATCTGGCCCCGATGCGAGGTGGGATCGAGCCAAGGTGAGGCTCGCGCTGGGATCGACTCGAGGCGCGGGAATCGGTTTTGAGTTGATGCGCTCGAGGGCTCGTGTTCAAAGGACTCCTCTCTTTTCGTCCAGTCGTTCCCCTTCTCCAACCTCCTCTGTTTGTTCCTGTATCTTTCTTCAGGCAGGTGAGATCTCGGTTCCCCTTCTGGTCTCTTAGATTTTCTGATGTTGTTGTTATACGTTGACTAGGCGTACAACTTGCTCTCCTGGTCTTACCTTGATTTCTTTAGCTAGGCGGGGTCCTGTTGTACCTGCCATACAGTGCCCGTACAAAACCCCTATACTCGCTTAGGCGCGAATCAGTGTCAAAACATGTATATAGGGCCTTAAAGATTTTTCAACTTTGGAGCTTCATAACGTGTTGCATCCTTCTCCTGGTGTTCAGAGTATTGACAAAGTTCCTACCGGAAACATGCAGATGGTGAACCCTAATTTCTGAAGAACTATAGAAAGAAAGTGTTGACCATAACAATGTGATCTACTGTAATGATAATGTTTCATTTAGTGGGTGATATGTTTTCCCCCCTTATGAACCAAAGGACATCCCATTTATGGTATTTTGTATATTTCGTAACTAACTGAAATCCTTGTCAGCGCTCTTCTTCGTGAGTTTGATGCACTCTACACAAGAAATGTCTTGGTGCACCAGGCCCGTCTAATTTTTCTTTGTTGCGGAACATGACGGCCCTGTGTAGAGAGGCATCTGAACATTTCATTAAGGCGCCATGAATACAATTTATGTCTCATGTTATTTGTGTTGCGACTTATTATCTGTTTTGGCAATATAGATTGGTTTTTTTACTGAATACATCGATGTGTATGTTGTCACACCAAGCAAATTTGTGTGTGAACCTTACTTTTTTATCTAATTATATGTGAGATTTTTATTGATTAATGACTAATATAAGGTTATGTCTATACAAGTATAATATATTTCATATGTCTATATATTTATAAAAAATTATATAATTTATCGTATAAATAGACGGGCGTGGCAACGCGCGTCACCAATGATCTAGTTGATTGATTATAAGAAGAAGAGTTTAGAGCATTGCAAATGGCACGGTTACAACAAAATGATCACTCTTTCAAAGTAAGTTTCCCAAAGTGCTTTGCACCAGAGCCTAAGGGAGAACCGACATTTGAAGAAGAGATGATTGACGGTCTCAACCTCCCTCTTGCAGATAGGGCAAAGGGCCATAGTTTGGCCGATCGCGCTTCACCAATCTGTTGGCGGTCCAAATCCAATTCTGGATGGCTGCTCACACAAAAAACTTGACCTTGGGTGGGGCCAAGCTTTCCAAACTGTGCGCTCAGGCACAGAAGAGGTTAGGACAAGAAACCTCCAAAGAATATTGAAAACGGAGAGACCCAAAGTCATGCGTCCCCTAACTCTTCAAAAGGCAATACGACTATGGTTCTTTGAAGGCGTAGATTAAGAGAAGGGAGGACGAAATTGATGGTATCAAGGAAGTGCTGCCATTAGAGATCATGAAGTTCAAAGGTGCGAGGAAAATTATATGTTCTAGTTTTCGATTAGTAGTGAGAAGGGGGTGTAGTTTGACTTGTGGAAAGTTTGGATACCTCTCAATGTAAGTAGTAGGAACAATTGGATCAACATGGTTAACAATTATTTCTCCCTTCTTAACTTTAATAGGTTCCTAAGGTAATTTTTCAATGCGAGGATGATATTTAAACCTCTTCTCCTTGGGAAGATCAACATAGGTAGCGAAAGATTCACACAAAGTAGCTACTATCTCAAAACCAAGACCATATTTATTTCTAAACTCACGAAAAGGAGAAGTTTTCATGAAAGATTTAACGCAATCAAAATTAAGCTTTATACCTGACTCTTTACCTTCATTGAGTTCCCAATCTTGAGAGCTGTGTTTAATCTTTTCCAAATGATCTCATCTAAATTCAATAGTCTCCTTCATATAGAGTAACATTCGATCATCATGAGAAAGTCGAGCATAATTTTTTTGTATAATAAATTCTCTTGAGATCTCATGGTTGGGGCAGGTGTGCATAATAGATTTAAGCCTCCCCAAGCTTCAGTGATACTTTATCCTTCATGAAGCCAACAATTATAAATAAAATTCCGATCATGATGGATTAGATGCATAGGATAAAACTTCTGATGAAATTACAGCTTCAAGCGATTCCAGTCCCATGATCCAATATCATCCAATAGCCTGTAACACATTAATGCTTTTCCCTCAAAATATAAAGGGAAAACTTTCTTCTTAACTTTGTCT
This sequence comes from Hordeum vulgare subsp. vulgare, assembly GCF_904849725.1. NCBI lineage: Eukaryota > Viridiplantae > Streptophyta > Magnoliopsida > Poales > Poaceae > Hordeum > Hordeum vulgare. Next base: position 20,082,587 of record NC_058523.1, read on the forward strand.
CCGGGTAGACCTAAAAGCTTAAATAATCCACAAATTTCATTGACATATATCAAATGGTAATCACGATGAGTTGAACTTTCATAAGGATTAGCCAATAGTTTCTCTACCATACCGGGAGGAATCTCATAATAAAAAAATTCAGTAGGTTGAGGAACAATTTCCTGAACTTCCGACCGAGGCGAAGATACCCCGAACAAGCCACTCAAAGGGTGACTGTTTATAGTGACAAGCAATAGTAAATTTGAGCACGTATAGAAAATGTTTCCTTACCAATTTCCACGTACCAAAGGCGCTTCACTCCCCGACAACGGCGCCAGAAAAGAGTCTTGATGACCTACAAATATAAGGGATCAATCGTAGCCCTTTTGATAACTAAGAGTGTCGAACCTAACGAGGAGCATAAGGAAATGATAAGTAGTTTTCAACAAGGTATTCTCTTCAAGTGTTGTAAGTAACAATGATAGATAGTTTTGTATCAAGATAATTCATAACAAGTGACAAGTAACAATAGTAACAAAGGTGTTGCAAGGTATCTCATTCCTTTTTATAGCAAAGGACATGCCTAAAAGTACTCTTATATAAAGAAGCGCTCCCAAGGACACATGGAAATTTCTATCTAGCCATGTTCATCATATTGAGTTGATTCGCGTTCGATATTTTGATAATTTGATATGTGGGTGGACCGGTGCTAAGGTTTTGTTCTTACTTGAACAAACAACAAACTTATGGTTACCCTCTCTCGCAAGCATCCGCAACTAGAAAGAAGAATTAAGGTAAATCTAACCATAGCATTAAACGTGTGGATCTAAATCTGTCCCTCATGAAGCAATGCATAAACTGAGGTTTAAGCTTCTGTCACTCTCACAACCCATTATCTACTTGTTACTCTACAGTGACTTCCCTTATGCCCATAACGTGGTGAAGTGTCATGTAGTCGACGTTCACATGACACCACAAAGATAAATAGCAACATACATATTATCAAAATATCGAACGAATACCAACTTTATATGATTACTTAAAACAAGACTTCTCTCATGTCCTCAAGAACAATAGTTACTACTCACACATCATCAACATGTTCAAGATCAGAGGCGTAATAATAATAATAAAGGATATGAGCATAATATCTTTCACCAAATAATCCAACAAGCATCAACTATGAGATATAATCGACACAACTAGCAACCCACATGTATCAATCTGAGGTTTTGAGACAAAGATTTAATACAAGAGGTGAACAAGGGTTGAAGATGAGATGATGCTGGTGAAGATATTGATGAAGATTGGTCCTTCCACAAAGAAGGAAGCGTTGGTGATGACGATGGCTTTGGTCTTCCCCTCCTGGAGGGAAGTTTCCCCGGTAGAATCTGTCTGTCGAAGAGCAAAAGGGCCTATGCCCATGTTTTCGCCTCGAGATGGCAGCGTTTCATCCCGACAGATAATTTATGGACGGTGGGCGTGCCCTGTTGCCTTGTGGACGCCGGGTGTCCCCCCTCTTGTTTATTTCTGGCCCAGTAATTCCCAAAATTTCCAGAAAAATCTTCGTAAAGTTTCAAGTCATTTGGAGCAAGTTGATTTTTCTGTCTTTTTTCTCGGTTTCCTAGTCCAGAATTCCACTTTCCAAATATTTCCCTCTCAGTGATGTACCTTGCATATTCAGAGAGAAATGACATAAGAATTATATGATAATAGAGGATAATAGAGACAAGAATGACTCAAATATCAATAGTAATTCATGATGCAAAATGAACGTATCAGCTGGGCATCAGATCGTGAAGCCCATTTGCTAGCCAAGCTTTTTCATTCAATAGATCAAGGGCACCACATATGGTTAGATCAACCTCAAGATCCTTTATGTATCCTAAACTATGTAAACTTTGAGTTACAAAGCTTAGCTCTTCTAAAAGAAAAATTATAATGCTAAGATAGTATCTTGTTTTAGTGAACAGCGTGCTTCACTACAATGGCCTCACGTTCATACTACCTCCATTTTAAAAAAAACGTTCATAGCTCTTCTAAAAAAAACGTTTAGTTTTGGCATGTCGGCTCAGATCAATCTTTTGACGTGGCCATGGCACCAGCCGTGTACAACAGGCGCGTCTGCACTCTGAGGTTACAGTTGGTTTGTTGTAATATTAATGCGAGGTCCGATTGCCAAGTGATCACACATACTAAACCTCCACTAATCCGCATGATGACTCAGTCACTAGTATCTAATGGAGTAAGCTTAACTTTTAAATACATTCATTAGGACTCCGTGGCCCAATGGATAAGGCGCTGGTCTACGAAACCAGAGACTCTGGGTTCGATCCCCAGCGGAGTCGAGTGTTTGTCAACGTTTTATTTCTTCAGGAGTTTAAAATCAAGATTATTTTTGCTCAGAAGAAATGGTTCTCTCAGAACTTTTTTTCCTCTCCCTTCAATCATTACTGCATATCTCTTATCTATTCCTTTCTATTGAGTAAATTATTTTTGATTGGTTTCTTTCATTATTTGATATTATAGTATCGGAAAAAGGCATTCTATATGAATTGGTACTAGATTTTTGTGTGTCGGTCTGCAATAAAAGAAATAACGGTTTGTCCAAAATTTGGTATGTGGGCCGCATGCATGGTGGACCAGCAAAGCCAGGCCACTTATTTTCCTGCCCACGCAGCTGAAAAAATCCTATTTTCGAAACGATTCACTAGGTGTTAGCAAAAGTTCGGAAGAGGATTCACTAGGTGTTGTATCAACTATCTGCAGAAATACTCATAGCATGTACTTGGGCTCTTCTGCTCTTGTTATGCCGGGAGTGATGGATTCAAAAAACTTGGATGCAATTGCTTGTCGTGAAGCCCAATGTCTTGCTGAGGATCTGGGTATTCGTGAGATGACTATTGCAAATAACAACAAGCAGCTGCTGAAGGATATTGAGGATAACAAAGGAGGAGTGAATTGCTCAATTATTCGACAGATTTCGAAACGATGTTTCAACTTTAATTCTTGTAGTTTTTTATCTGTTGTTAGTAGTTCGGCTATGGACGCTAGTTTAATAGCCTCTTATGCTTGTCAGCTTCCCCCGGAGCGCCACCTGTGGCTCATTAACCCCCATGATCCCTGTATTCTTATGATGTCTGATCAATAAATGGGAAGCACAGTTGTCTAAAAAAAAGCTGAAAAAAATCCTATTACACTAGACGATGCGGCAATTACTCGAAACTTACTTATTCAGGAGCTTAAAAAACAAAACTATTTTGGGTTAGAAGAAATGATTCTCTTTGAGCATTTTTTTCTCCCTTCAATCATTACTGTATATCTCTTATCTATTCCTTTTTATTAAGTAAATTATATTTGATTTTTTTTATTTTTTTCCTTCGATTATTTGTTCCATTCACTGGCGAAAAAAGGCATGCTCTCTGAGTTGGTACTAAATTGTTTTGTGTCCATCTACAATAAAACAATGGTTTGTCTAGAATTTCGTATGTGGCCCCCATGTGCGGTGGGCCATCGAAGCCAGCTACTTATTTTCCTACACACATAGCTGGAAAATTCCTATTACACTGCACGATGCGGTAAATACTCGGAACTTCTATACGACGCCCAAGACCGGGCCGACATATTATCAGCGGGCACATCTGGTGTCTTAATCTTCAGCTTCCCTGTTGCAGTATCACCGTATTCAAGAAACATAGAATTCGGATAGTTGTCATCATCCTCTTCTTATTCATTGTCTTTCATCATAACCCCTCTTTCTCCGTGCTTGGTCCAACGATTATAGTGGAACATGAAACCCTTCCCAAGCAGGTGGAATGAAGGGTTTTCGAGGAAGAGTTATCCTTTGTATTCTCACAGACAACACGTGGACAATACATAAAACCATTCTGCTTGTTTGCCTCAGCCACATCGAGAAAATTATGCAGGCCCGTAATATAGTCGAAGTACGTCGGTGAGTGTACATCCATTGTCGGTTCATCAGCATTATGTAATTAAGTATATCAAAACCATTACAAAACATCCTGATAAAGAAATGACCAAATTAATACAAGTTCATCATCACATTAAAACCAAAGTACAGTAGTTATTACTACAAAAATAAATATATAAACTTCATACATAGTTCTCATAAAATAACATATAACTATGTAAAAGATTTAAATGCAACAACTAATGCGATCAAAATCGCAACTCGGTGAAGTTGCTAACCTTTTAGAACACTTGGATAGTTGGTGCACCGGGCATTCATGGAGCACTTCATGTGCATATGTAGGCAGAATAGAGCAGCACACACACCTCCCACCTTCTACGGCCAAAAAACAGAGAAGAGGGGCGCAGGGGTATATATATATATATATATATATATATATATATATATATATATATATATATATATATATATATATATATATAGGCATCTTATTTGTCTCGGTTGGTGTCTAAAACCAGAACTGAAGACAAACCTTTATTCACGGTTGGTATCTCGAACCAGGACTAAAGGTCCCAGTCGAACCGGGACTGATGCCTGGTGAGGACCGGCCGACGTCCTAGCTGCTCGAATAGGGACTGATGCTCACATTAGTCCCGATTCGTAACAAGACCGGGACTAATGCTCTAATCTGGCCAGAACCAAAGCCCTGTTTTTATTAGTGCTCTTAAGAAGGCATAATTTTTTCATCAATGCCAACTATGGGTGGAAGAAATGCTGGGAAGAATAAACTCAGTGATGAAATACATAGTTTAGGAAGTTATTAACATACCAAACAACCACAAGCCTATTGTTTGGTAATATACTTTGTCTAATCTCTCTCGCCTAGAAGTTTGGTAAAGAGGAACTAAAGCCATGGTTGCTCATTTAATACATTAAATGGATTGTCATATAACAAGCTTTACATCAATGAAATAGCACATCATATGATTTTCTAAATGAAGCAAGACATTCATCTACAAATTCACCTTGATGGAAGGAAAAGCTTGGTCATGTTTTAACTTTCATATGAAAGGAATGTTTGAAGCTTCCTATGTTTTGGGAGTGGAACTACATAGGGCATGTTTCTTAAATGTTTTATTTGGAAAATTGCAAACTTGTTAAAGTACCTGAAACCAAACTCATTGAGGAATTATGTTTGAACTCTTGAGGAAAAAGGGATAATACATGGTGTTGAAATTTACTGTAACTTTGTTATACAATCATACCTTAGCTTCCGGAATTTATGTTGCATTGAAGTAGTGGAAGGAAAGACAGGAAGCTAAGGAAATGTCACACGTTGTATTAGATTGTGGAAAGTGCATCACAACATGCCACTTGTTAAACACATTGAGGAAGCTATTATTGTATCTACTAGATGAGAAATAAGTACAGGCACACTAGTACTAATAATATGGTGCAGGTTCACTGACTAAAGTTAGGAATTTCATTCAAATATGGTTACTTATGAAACTTCATTTAATGATTGGATTTGATATTTATGTGGTTTTCAAAAACTTTATTCAAGTTGATTATATTCTATTTGACTTGATGTGGAATTATTCATATTATTGATATACGTGACTCGAAATAAATGGTGCAGAATTTTCATTTGAGGAAACAAAATAATAAAGGCGCCTCTAAAGTTAGAATTGCACTCGAGGAAATAATACTTGAGACGTTGAGAACAACTATGCTGGAATAATTAGGCAGAAAGTAAGGTCTCTAGTGATCTTAGGGGTCATAACAAGGAAACATATTGAAGGGAAGTATCACCATATATATTTTCATGAGTTTTCAACACAGTGTTAATATGATTGATGGTCCCTTAATTAAGAGTCTTAGTAAGGAGGTATTTGGCAAGCATGTTAAGGCTATGAGTTTATGAATATTCAAAATGATTGTTTGGGACAAGTGGGAGATGTTGGAATTATGTGTCCTGCAACTATATTCAAACATTAATAGGAATTACTAATATTCTGAACACCTCATTATGGAATTACACATGTATTTATGCATGGAATTGCTTTACATGATTATCATGAAATTTCACTTGTTGGAATGTACTTAAGTTATATACTTAAGGAAGTTCGTTGATTATCAGTGGAATCTAATATACTATTTATATTGGAAAGACTATCCGGGTATTGATAATCGGAAGGAGCTAGATCACATAGTTAGATTGCATCACTAATGTTGATCTACGTAATTAGAGGAATTTACACTCTATTATGGCGCGTTGCTCACAAGTGTGTGCTTTGAAAACATAACGGGTAGAATCCGTTAACAGACAAATATGATCGTGGTTGGTAATTTGATCTGGACTCTATCCTGAAAATTAATCAAAAAGACTAGGAATCTTATGGGTATAAGAGGTGGACTCTTTACAAAGACAGTATAAGAAGATCCCTACCCCCTATCCTCAGATATGAGGATTGTAAGCGGCACCACGGATAAGCGAAGAGGAATAGGGGTAGACCACAAACCCTAAATTTCTAACAGCGACATCGAAGCCGGAGAGGCCGAGGACGGCGACGAAGGCGAGCACGACATCGGGCTTGGATAGGGATTTGAGGTGGGAGAGCTTAACGGAGGCCTTCAATGCTTGAGTCGGGTGAGTCCACAGGTCCAGATGAAGTAGTCGTCGACGGCGAAGACGGAGTTTGGGGAAAATGGCCGCGGAGAGGAGACGGTGGAGAGGGGATACAGGAGAGGTAGCTGTAGATGATAGGATGCTGGGTGAGGATGGAGCACCGGAGGCAGAGCACCGCGCGGTGGCGGAGGGGGCACGCGGAGAGGATGCAACTTTGGAGTCGCGACGACGGCGAGGGAATGAGGAAAGCCGATGGCTGTTTCGGTGTGCTCTCATCAAGTGGCTCCCACCTATGAGTCCCACCCGGTAGTCCAATATTGCCCTGCCATATAATGGACCGAGGCTAGACTAAAGTAATTCATTTGGAAATATTGTTCTCTTGCATGAAAATGATAAAATTGACAAGATTGGAGTGCCATGTTCATTTAAGTTTTAGTTTTAGTGGCAAGGGAGCGCAGTGGCGTCTCCAGCAACCAGGGTTCGATCCACGTCGGGGACGAATTTCTGGTTTCTCATGAGGGATGCTTCTTCTATATCAATAAAACCATGGGTGCTAGTGCCCATGGAGTTTTCATTTTTATTTTTTTTTAGTTTTCCAGTTTGGCGATTGCAATACTAATAAATATGTATGTGCAATGCAAGTTCATATATTACAAAAGAGAATTAAATACACGTTCATACGATATCAGTTATATCTGTTACTTGCATGTTTATATTAAGTAGAATGTCAATTACGCGTGAATTACACATTTAAATTAAATAGGATATCAGTTATGCCTAATTATGTGATTAACACAGAGGCTGGTATTTGCTGTGATATTGGTTGTTAAACATGTTGAGCCCTCATCATTTAAACAACCTAAGTCGCTGCATTGACATGGTTTGATGATCGAGATTAATTGGATCGGTCCCTTTGGGTCTTTTTACATTGATACATATATAGATATAGATATAGATATAGATATATATATAGATATAGATAGATGCCGGTTGAAAGCAAAAGATTGGTCGATGTCTGTGCACGCGCATGTATATGTGTGTGTGTGAGTGAATGAGCGTTTTTTCAAGCTTCTCTGCGAGGTTGAAGGAAAAACGCCCCCAAACTTGGTGTCATAATTACGGTGTAGTGACAATGTATGACCCACAAGTGCATGAAACGTCGGGAACTCTCCCAACTGACTCCCTCCTTGTTCTCCTGTCTCGCTGCCGTAGGGTTTCCACCGCCGACCGTTGTTACTTCTCCTTATCGCCATTGTTGCTTTCCCCAACGCACTGCTCTATTGTCGTTACCACTTTCCACTGTCACCCCTGGCTCCAGTGAACGACCGTAACCTCCCATTGAAGCGCATTGGACAATACCATTGGTGTTTGTAGGCATTTTATTTATTGCAATCATTTGCCTTTTTTGATCTCTTTTATGCACTCTGCTTCTTATATTTTTGGATGGATGCATCATCTAGATGCTAAGGCTGGAGAATAGTAATACATATTCCTCATTTTTTCTAGAAAATAGGTCCAAACAGAGCTAGTTAATCAGGCTTCTAGTGACTTATGACAATTATATTAGATAGCCACTTGACACAAGACGCATTTATTTGAACTTTCCTCGCAGTTGTTTCCGAGAGAATCCTCGCAGTTTTATGCGACCCAATTATGTTGTGGAAGTGTATATAGCCGACGTTCATTGGGAGAGTTTTTGAATGAACACTCTCTGATACGTCCAATTCCGCACGTGAATTTCAGATAGGAGACATGTGGCAATCATAGTGGGTGCAGCGTTCGCTCCCATGCACACTCCTGAGGAGCGACTCAATCGAATCAAAAAAATTGCTCCGATACACCCTCCCGAGCAGTGGTGATTCTGGTAGGTAGGCTTTAATAGGCTGAAGCCTACCCTTCAAAATCCTATTTCAATTAAATATACCATATGACAATTACATTAAGGTGCTCTTTTCTAAAAAAAAAATACATTAAGGTGCTTTACATGCAATAATTTCGATGTATTTGTTAATTAGGCTTAGTAAATTAAGGATTTAAACCTACCCTCTACTATCACGCTACATTCGCCACTCCTCCCGAGGAAATGGGCATGTGTGTCGCATGACATCCAGTTATTATGTAGCATGGCAAATTGCTGAAAGTATGTATGGAAATTCAATCTGCTATATGCTTCGCTGTGATCTAGTGTGACCATTTTTCTTCTATAGCATGGCAATCATTTCCTTTCGGCATGACAAATCTGTCTGTTGTATGATGGCCAATCTCTGTTATGTCACGACAATTCCTAAAATGTTCCATGCGAGAGTCTTTTTGAGTGAACGCTGAGAAAAACTCCGGTTGCTCGCTTGAGCCTTTCTGAGGGAACGCACGTCCGCACAACGTCCTCCTGTGAGGAACACCAGCTCCCTTTTATCTTCCTTTTTCTTTTGAGTGGTAGAAAAAAAATGTCTTCCTCTGATGAGAAAATAATACTAGCTAGGTCATCTAGGACTTTCACATAACTTATAAAAGAAAAATAAACACATGATTGGAATGACAAGCCTCGTCGAATTTTACATCAAAACACAAGAATCGTCGAAAACAAGCATTTTTTTGCGAGAAAACATCCGATATATTCATCTTGAACATGGTAGTATAACGAACACGAGAGATAATAAAAATTACATCCAGATTCATAGACCACCTATTGACGGCTACAAGCACTAAAGCGAACCGACGACGCGCCGCCGTCATCACCCCTTCCTCACCAGAGCCAGACAAAACTTATTGTAGTAGACGATCGAAAAGTCGTTGTGCTAAGGCCCCGCAGGACTAGCGCCGCAGAACAACATTTGGAGACATAAAGAAAAAATTGTGAAGTTTTTTTAAGAAAAAAGGTAGTACTTGATCATTATAAAAAAGTAAGGACAGGGACGCGCTCGAACTTCCAAAGAATTATTTCATGAGTTTATAACTCAAGTCTAGGTTTTCGTGAAAACTTTAACGAGCATTCCTATATATATTATGAAAAAACCTTTGGTGCAAGCATCCATTCCCCCTCCTCAAAAAACAAAATAAAATCCATTGGTGTATCTAGAACTAAAATGTATCTAGATACATCCATTCCTCCGACAAATATTTTTGAACGGAGGGAGTATATTATAAAAAAATCCTTTGGTGCAAGCATCCATTCCCCCCTTAAAAAAAACAATCCGGATCACCATTTTAGGATCGGTAGAGATCACATCAGATCCGTCATCCATTGCTGTCTAGCTACATTAAGGTGTCACATCGAAAACGCTTTTGCAGGGTCAAAACAATCGTCTCCCCGTCCCGCTTGGTAAAGGCATTATTCAAGTCGTTGGAGCCGAAGCAAGGTGTTGGTTCGCTTCTTGGTTCCGACGTAATGAATCGGCTCCTCCGAGAGAGCTTCGGATCTCTTTTCTCCCACGCTAGAGAATCAGAGATGGTCTTATATATGCGGCAAGGATCCATCCACGACAAGCTTCATTGCAGAGATCGACCTCCGGCGGCATCGCATGCACGGCGATGTCGACGTGGGCGGTCATGGCGTTCCTGCTCCCTGTCATTGCGGCGGCGTTGCAGCTGCAGCCCGTGGCCCGCGCGGCGGCGCTAGGGTCCCTCGGCGCTGGCGTTAAGCTGCACCAAGATCAACACCAGGTGCGCGCTCTGCCTGCTCCTTCTTGACTGTTTTTTCTTACTTGCGACTGCTTTTTGATGTAGTAAGTACATATTTAGAGGAGTTTTTTAATGCACTACTCTCTTCTCTTCTATAAACGAATATAAGACGTTTGGAGATTGGTGTCGCAAAACGGTCATAATTTCTTTAAATTTACATGTCATCATATTTTCCATGCAAACTACTCTCTCTATTCCTAAATATAAGACATTTTAGAGATTTCACCATAAACTACGTACAGATGTATATAAACATATTTTTAGAATATAGACTCATTCATTTTGCTCTGTACGTAGTCTATAGTAAAATCTCTAAAAATACGGAGGGAGTACTTTATACACAGGAAAAGGAAGAAATATATACTAGGGAAGTACAGATAGACAAATCAGAAGCCAAAATGCTACTATTACAATTAGGAAGTACCCACTCCGTCTCCAATAAAAAAATGCTTATAAATTCTGTCACAAGTCAAATGGTAAAGGTTGATCATTTTTGACAGAAAATTCATTAACAACTACTCTTGTCTTAGATCTGTCTTGATATGAATGTATCTAGTCATGTTTTGGTATTTAGATACATTCATTTCTAAACAAACATAAGACAAGAATTTTGGGACGGAGGCAGTATAATACTAAATAGATATAATATTTTATTGGGCATTAAGCGATATCAACGTTTCATTCCAGTTTCTCGCTAGTTTTTTCTGTAAACTGTCAAACATTACACCGTTTGGCTTGAGGCAAAAATTATAGGATATTTTTTAAGGAGTACATAATTTATCATCTAAAATATACCATGCCTTGCTTAGTCGTGTGTATGCAAAAGGCAATTGGAACATCTTTACCCAATCGGGATTGCTGGTTACTGTGGATGTTACACGGCCCTTTCCCCTATACCCAAATGGACGGACATATAGTATCAGTCCAACAACAAAAAACATGTGCATCCTTTTCATGAATTTACCGGCGTCGACCCATCTGAGTGTAATAAAAAGATGCATGCTACTTTCCTAGCAAACATAAAGAAAAACAGATGTGTGAATCTAGCACAATTCTTTGCGGTCATCAGAGTAATATACATTTTCACATGCAGATAATGTAAATATAATGTAATGGTTTGCATGATATAATAGGTGGTGGTAGACAACGGCATGGTGCAGGTGGCGGTGTCCAAACCGCAGGGCCAGATCGTCGGCATCCGCTATGTCGACGAGAGTAACCTCCTCTACTTCAACAACAACGAGATATCAGGCGGGTATGTCTTTTTTTTTGCGGGTATATATGTCCTATCTATCAGTATGTATGCCTGGTTGTAGATAAAGAGAGAAGGATTTCTTAGGCGTCTCTGAGTCACAACGACACAAAACCTCATGTTTTATGATTAATTAATTTGTTTACCAGTTTTGATTTACTACTTCGTCGAGCAACGAAAAGAGGTAAAAAATATTGATGCTTAGTCACGACTTATAAGTGGGAGTATATACTTTTCTAAAGGAAGGTTAATCTCCAATCCCTTTTTATTCTCGGATGCACAAAAATTGTGAAAGATAACGTACATCAAGGACTAACAAAAGCAGTTTACAAAATTGAAAGAAAATGAAAAAAAAATGCCATGATCACCATTAAAACTAACTCGCACCAACTTTTTGTTTTATTTTAGCGGTATCCTATGGGGGGGGGGGTTAAAATTAAAATCCACCGGACATACAATCCAACAAAGACCATGGTACTCCATGCTTCACGGTGACGCCTTCAAGATGAGGGGATCGCAGCTTGTCAGAAAGTGTTGCAATACCAACCAATAAACCAATAAACTTTGGGGCTTCAAGACATAAATGACCTGCTGGTCCTACCGAACTCTATTTGGATATTGATGTTTCCTTTTTCCTTCTTTTTTGTATTTTTTCCTTTTTCTTATTTTTGAAATAAATGACAATTTTTCGAAATTCATGCACAAGTTTTTTAAAACACCCCTAAACATTTTTGAAAAAATATCAATCAATTTTAAAAATTCCTAAACTTTTTTGTAAACCGACAAACTTTTTTTGTATTCTCAAACACTTTTGCTATATGTTTTCAAATGTAATCAATTGTTAAAGCCATATGAATTAGAATTATATAATCACATTTACAAAATCACCAATATTTTGTTAAACTAATGATCATTTCTTTTAAAATTCATGAGTATTTTTAAAATTTGTGAATATTTTTCATATACATGTACGAATTTGTTGTTGTATTATTATTTTACAGATATGTCAAAATATATAGTAGACATTTTTCCAGTGCCAAATGCTACCGCCTTTGTTAGCCACTTCTAAGGGCCAGTTCTCTGAGCTTATGTTTTTAGAACCGGGCTTCTCCCCTTTCCATTATATGCATAACGGAAATACACAGTTTTGTTCCGAGATCAGAAAGAGAAAAGGGAAAGAGAGAGAAGCGAGCTCCGAGCAATGCTAGGAAACCCACCGCCTTGCGCCTGTCATCAGGAACACAAGGCTATGGGGCGAAAACCTAGCATCACCCAAAAACTCACCATTCTCTGAGCTTATGTGTGTCTGCCAAAATGAGTTGCTTCTTACCCAGCTTATTCTGTGAATCCAACTTAAAAATGTATTCTAAAAGCCTACTAACTAGGAGTTCGCTAGTAATTTGAATCATGATTTTATATCTGAAAATTTGCAGGTATTGGGATGTAGTATGGAACTTTTCAGGATCGGATTATCCGAGGGGCATGAACGACATGTACATATCCTCAGTTCCTCACTGCCAGTAACTTTGCAGGCAAATTTTACACCTTGTGTTTTTTGTTCTGAGACAAAAATGACACCTTGTGTTTAACGTAAAAGAGTTCAGGCAAATTTAACTATTTTGATTTCTCTCCCAGGTTGGACGGTACAGAGTTGAGGGTGGTGTCTGCGAGCGAGGAGCAAGTGGAGCTCTCCTTCATGAGCACCTACGATCCATCACGCCTCAACAGCGTCCCGCTCAACGTCGACAAGAGGTGCGCGCACCACTCCACGATCCCAGTTCATGGACGTCATGATTTCCAAGTCGAGCTTGATGTCCATCATGTCATGCATGAACCATGATGCAGGCTGGTGATGCTGAGAGGCGGCTCCGGGTTCTACTGCTACGCCATCTTCGAGCACGCCGGCGACTGGCCAGCCATCGACGTCTCGGAGGCCCGGCTCGTCTTCAAGCTCGACCCCACGACGTTCAACTACATGGCGGTCTCGGACGGCATCCAGAGGTACATGCCGGGGCCGGCCGACCGGGACGCGCCCCGTGCCGTGCCGCTGGCGTACAAGGAGGCCGTGCTGCTCGTGAACCCGTCGGAGCCGCAGTTCGCGGGGGAGGTCGATGACAAGTACCAGTACTCCATGGACAACAAGGACAACCGTGTCCACGGCTGGATCGCCGGCGCCGGTGGTGGTGGCGGCGGCGGCGATCGGGTGCCCGTGGGGTTCTGGGTGGTCACCCCTAGCAACGAGTTCAAGAGCGGCGGCCCCCTCAAGCGCGAGCTCACCTCCCACACCGGTCCCACCTCGTTGACTGTGAGTGTTCTTCATTCTTTCTTTCGTTTCAGACCCATAATCCAACTGTTTGCAGTGAGGATTTTTTTTCTTTTTTGAAAGAAAGGGGTCCCCTGTCCCATTTTATTGAAATGAAGCGGTCAACATTCAAACTACAGCTCAAACGAACTCCACCAACTAAAAAAACCGAAAGGCACCCAGACCGGACACAACACGAAGGACATGTCTGGTAGGCTGGGGCTGAAACGACCAACAGCTACATAAACGCTATTCGCATGAGTTTCCTCCGGTGCTTCTCCAGCAGCAGAACGAATTGCTTCAGTGTGTCAGCTTGTGCAGTGTCGCAGAGTACCAATCATTGCTGCAAAATTCCTTTTAGCTTGACAAGGTCGCAGCTCAGTCCTCTCCATGTGCGTCCCCGGAAACATAATTTATTTCTCAATCTCCATATACTCCATAAAAAGACAACAATTATCAAATTAAGCACAAGCCTTTTTTTGTTTAACTTTAACAAGGAAGAGACATCATTAAAACATTGGATTCTATGAATATTAAACCACTCTGATATGACTGACCAAATACTACCAGCATTAATACATTCAAAGAACAAGTGTTGAATGGATTCAGCTTCATTATAAAACAAACATGATAGATCATCCACTGTTTTTCGTTTAGCCACATTATCCCTAGTTAGAATTTTGTTTAATAAACACAACCACGGAAACACATGAATATTTTGAGGACATAAAGTTTTCCATAAAGTATCTCCAAAAAGAGAAATCAAACCATCAAAGTTAATGCACATATAAAAGAATTTCACTGAATATTTGCCACTATGCTCTAGGAGCCAAACAGGTAGATCTTGAGAATCTGACAATGGGAAGTTTTTAATATGCTCAATAACTTTTTCCTAGCTTGCCATAACCCTATGATCTATGCACCGTCTAAAGGAGAGTTTAAGATTTATCCCATCCCAAACCCGGAATACCGTGCATTCTTGTTGGTTGCAGATTTCAAATAGCTCCCAAAAACTGACTTTGAGGGGACAGTCCCCAGTCCAAGTATCATGTCAAAAATAATATTATTACCATTACCAATTTTCCAGGAATAAAAGTTTCTCGCAACTTGTAAAACCCAAGAAACACTCTTTCAAAAGGAGGAGCCTGCCTGTTGTCTGTACCATAATATATCTGAGCTATACACATTATATTTATAAGCAATTAACTTCTTCCAATTACTATTGTTATTATCAAAGAATCTTTTTCCCCACGAAGCTAGAAGGGCCATATTATATTCCCTCACATTGGGTATCCCCAAACCTCTAAAGTTTTTTTTTTCTGGACACCAACCCCAATGGGCTAAATGGTACTTATGCCGGTCTCCCATTTACCCCATAGAAAGTGTGCCATTTAGAAATTAATAGCATTAATTGCCCATTTGGGAAACTTCATCACTGCCATCGGATTATTTTGCCTTTATAAGTCCAGTATCTATCCAGCCAACCAGAAATACTCTTAATAATTCTGTTAATTAACGGCTGTAAATCTTTCCTCTTTAACTTGTCATAGTGCAGAGGCACTCCCACATATTTAATGGAAAAGGAACCTAGGTTACAGCAGAAAATCTGGGCAAAGAAGTTCGCCCTCTCGTCATCTATATTAACAGTGATGAGGTCACTTTTATGAAAATTGATTTTCATACCCCGAGAAACTCTCGAAGGAGGATAAAATCCACTTAAAATTCTTTGTCTTCTCATAAGAATCCTCTAGAAAGAGGAGAGTATCATCCGCATATTGAATTTGCAGTGAGGATTCTTCATTCCTTCTTTATTTCTTGTGTTCTACTTTTTTTTGAGTGGATTTCTTGTGTTCTACTTCCCGTGTCTTAAAATAAATATCTTAACCTTATACTAACTCTAATACAAAGTTGTGTTAAGTTAAGTCATTTGTTTTGAGACGTAGAGAAGGGAATACGTAGTCGAAATCCAACTGTTTGGTGTGAAATGACAGATGTTCATGGGGACTCATTACATCGGGAACGACATGATGGCGAAGATCGAGGCCGGCGAGCACTGGAAGAAGGTCATGGGGCCGGTGTTCATCTACCTCAACTCCAACCCACAGCACGGACCGTTGTGGGAGGACGCCAAGGCACAGGCAGAGGTGGAGGCGAGCAAATGGCCGTACAGCTTCCCGGAGTCGCCGGACTTCCACAAGGCAGGCGAGAGGGGCTTCGTCACCGGCAGGTTGCTGGTCAGAGACAGGTACACGGGTGCCGGTGTGGACGTGCCCGCCCGGCTGGCCTGCGTCGGCCTCGCCGCTCCGGGTCAGCCCGGCTCATGGGCGACGGAGAGCAAGGTACGTCGGCACGCACATATTCCACGATACATTTTCGATCTGCCAACTTGTCATATATATGCTTCAGGGCTACCAGTTCTGGACGAGGGCGTCGGCGACCGACGGCACGTTCGCCATTGGCAACGTCCGGGCAGGGGAGTACAACCTCTACGCCTGGGTCCCGGGGGTCCTCGGCGACTACATGCGCACGGCTCCGGTGACGGTGGTGCCCGGCGACGCCGTTGCCCTCGGGGACCTCGTGTTCGAACCACTGCGATCGGGGCCGACGCTGTGGGAGATCGGCGTGCCGGACCGGAGCGCCGCCGAGTTCTTCATCCCTGAACCCAACCCCAGGTACCTCAGCAAGCTGTTTGTCGCCAGGGACAGGTACAGGCAGTACGGGCTGTGGGAGCGCTACTCGGAGCTGTACCCCGCCGGCGACCCCGTCTTCACCGTCGGCGTGAGCAACCACTCCAAGGACTGGTTCTTCGCGCATGTCACAAGGTGCCCAACTGAACCCTGACCTGACGCGTCCCCTTTATACCGAATAAATTACCAAAAACTATCACAACGGAAACGTATCCAGTAGCTACCACAAAACGATTTTGTGCGAAAAACTATCAAAATCTTTCTAATCAATGGTAAAAAACTACCAAAAGTTTTAACTGTCCGATTTAACTCTTTTAATCGTTTTTCTGGTAAGGTTGGCCCACATGTCAGGTGCCAGCATGGCCCCGCGCATTTCATCGAATAGCTTGTGTCCTCTCGCCGCTCAGTTCCTTCGTGCCCGATGAAACCCCGCCGCTTTTCGCAGTCCCCGACGTCCTCTCCGACTCGCACGTGTCGCCGTGTCAGGCTCCGTACGCCGCGTCGACCTCCACCGGCCGCTCAACGGCAGCATTATAAGCTGGCGTCGCCGCGGTCCAGCAACGAACAGGCGATCCAAGCCACTGACCACATCCAGTCCAAGCTCCACGCACCAGCTTTCTGAGAACACAGTCGGTCGACTAAGCCTGCCACTCAAGAAGCCACTGACAATGGCGTCGCAGCAGCAGAGCCGGAAGGACGCCGCCTAGAAACGGGAGGAAGGCCAAGGCGGCGGCAGCCTGGAGGAGATCGGCAAGTTCCGCGCAGAGGCGCAGCAGCACTCCGCGGACGCCATCCGTGCCGCCCAGGAGCGGTACAACCAGAACCTGCAGCACGGCGGCGGAGGTGGTGCCAGGGGGTGGTGACCATCACCCAGGCGCCTGGCGCCACGGTGGTCTCCTACCAGGAGCACAAAGCCATTCACGAGGGCGCCCACCAGGGCCGCGCGCCGGCCACGGCGCCAACGCGCTGGCGGGCGGCACCACGGCGTCGTCTCGGGGCACCGAGTTGCAGCACGGCGCGACGCTGGAGGAGGGCCGTGGGCATGGCACGGGCCACAAGGAGCACAAGGACTCGACGGCGGTCACGCGCGGGGCCCACGACAAGCAGGGCAAAGAGAGTGCCGCGCGCGGCACCAACGCGCCGGCAGGGGGCATGATGGCATCGTATTGGGGCGCCGAGAAGCAGCACCCCACGAAGTAGGAGGAGGGCCGTGGGCATGGCACGGGCCACAAGGAGCGGAAGGGACGCAGGAGGCTACGGCTACCGCCGCCGAGTACTCCAAACAGGCCGCAGCAAAGGCGAATGAGGTCACGGTGAGCACCGGCGGGACGGCCGCGGAGTACGCCAAGGCGGCCGCCGAGAAGGCGAGGGAGGCGGCTCTGGCGGCCGGCAAGACGACGGCCGAGTAGACGCAGCAGGCTGCGGTGAAGGGCAAGGACGTGACTGCCTCCACCGGCGGGGCGGCCGTGGAGTACGTCAAGACGGCTGCGGAGAAACCCAAGGACGCCGCACTGGCGGCCGGCAAGACGACGGCCGAGTACACGCAACAGGCGGCGGTGAAAATCAAAGACGTGACGCTGTCGACCGGCACGCATGCGGCGCAGAAGGCCAAGGAGGTGACCACCGTCACGGCGCAGAAGGTGGCGCTGAAGTTGTTCGATGAAATGCGCGGGGCCATGTGGGCCAGACTTGTCAGAAAAACGGTTAAAAGAGCTAAATCGGACAGTTAAAACTTTTGGTAGTTTTTTGCCACTGATTAGGAAGATTTTGATAGTTTTTCGTATAAAATCGTATTGTGGTAGCTACTGAACATGGTTGCGTGAATTGTGATAGTTTTTGACAATTTACTCCCTTTATACCACACAAAACAGTTGTTAACTTGTGACGGTGCCCCATTGATGCTCAACTGACGAACCCTAATTGAGCTGACACGTTCCCTTTGTCAAATACTCCCTCCGTCCTAAAATTTTTGTCTTATATTTGTTTAGATACGAATGTATCTAGTCAAATTTTATTATTTAGATACATTCATTTCTAGACAAAGCTAAAACAATAATTTTGGAATGAAGGGAGTATAAAATAGTCGTTAACTTGTGACGGTGCAGGAAGACGGGCAACGGCGAGAACGCACCGACGACGCGGCGGATCCGGTTCAACCTGCCTCGCGTCGCCGCCGGCGGCACCTACACGCTGCGCATCGCCCTCGCGGCGGCGCATATGTCCAAGCTGAAGGTGCAGGTGAACGGGGCGACGGCGCAGGGGTCGACTGGAGGAGTGTTGGTGACGCCCGTGTTCGGCGACGACAACGCGATCGCGCGGCACGGCGAGCACGGCAGGTGGTGGAGCTTCGAGTTCCCGATCGACGGGCGCCTGCTCGTGCAAGGGGAGAACACAATCAGCATCACGCAGGCGAGGGCGCTCAGCGTGTTCGTGGGAGTCATGTACGATTACATCCGGCTAGAAGGGCCCTCTGGTTGGGATTATTCTGGCGTGACAAATAGTGCTGGTCTAGGCAAAATATTGCCTCCTGGCCCGCAAAATCGTTGGCTTCTCGTGCTGCCAACGTTGGTATACTTCCTGTTAAGCAAGTGATACGGTCCAAGTCCTTGGATCTATCATGCTTTCTCTTTTCCTTTTTGTTTTTCTCGTGCAATTGTACTAGAAGGAAAGGGAAATCAAAATGTTAGACCAGCGTTAGCGGTCGGCCGACCGATCTGAGACAGTTGTGTGGTGCGAGGAACATGAGCCATTCGATTGATCCCTAGCTCGTCTCTCCTTCCTCGCATTTTACCATCGAAAAAAAAATAGGGAGCTCGCCTTGTCCTACGCTTGCTCCCTACAAATCCCCCGCCTTCCACCCCGCTTGCGCAAAGAAACCATGAGCCACCGACATGGTTCCATCCTGGCGGCTAGCTTGCAGCATCGGCATTGAGCTTTACAATATTTTTCATGCCTGGGTGTCTCTTACAGCTCACAGCAGTGTCGACCATGGTCGTCGCAGCTTGCCACACTACTTGCAGCAGCACGTATCCAGCCACCATCATATGATGTCTTTGCAACACCCCATCCTGCCCATTGTAGCATGGACGGCGTGGAGCGCAAGCCGTTGGCCTTCCAACACCGTTGTCCACCTTTGCAGTGCCCGCGCTCAACGCTTGTTGCATTGATTCGTGGGCGGATACCTTTGCAGCCCGCCCACTGCCTTGCAACTTGCAGCCCCGCCTCATGTGGTGGCTTGTTCCCCTGAATTTGCAAGAGACGTCATCTTCTCATGTGGACTTGCAATAGCTTTGAGAGGCTGCATGGCACTAGACGGCTTGTTGCAACGAGGCACGAAACAAAATGAGTTCGAAACAACAGTCGCCGCCTGCACTAGTAGAAAACAGGGCATTGAGCCAACCACATTGGACCCGGATTGGATATAAACCGGTTCTAAAGGGTCTGTCCACTGGACCCCCCCTGCAGCAAATGGCCGCAAGGCCTTTAGGACCGGTTTGTAACACAAACCGGTCCTAAAGGTTTTTGGACCGTTTGCTGCAGGGAGGGGGGCCCAGTGGACAGACCCTTTAGAACCGGTTTGTATCACAAACCGGTGCTAAAGGTTTTCTCATTTTTGCAGCAACTGCGGGTCCCGCTGTCAGACCCTTTAGCACCGGTTTTTGACACAAACCGGTCCTAAAGCCCTCCTCTCCTTCCTCCCCGAGCGCCCCTATATTCCACCCCATTTTTTCTAGCTCCATTTTTTTCTAGCTCGAGCTCAACTCCATTTTTGCTCTCTCCTTCCTCTTGGGAGCTCTAATCCATCCCCATTTTTCTCCACCATTTGTCGAGATTGTTGGCACCCATCGGTCCTACGGTTAGCATCAACATTCCCTCTTCCGGTATTGCAAGTTTTGCTCGTTTTCTTGCTCATTTCATTTTTGTTGTGCTAGCTAGGTGTTTGA
Source organism: Hordeum vulgare subsp. vulgare (assembly GCF_904849725.1). Classification (NCBI taxonomy): domain Eukaryota; kingdom Viridiplantae; phylum Streptophyta; class Magnoliopsida; order Poales; family Poaceae; genus Hordeum; species Hordeum vulgare. The sequence continues at coordinate 20,102,989 of NC_058523.1, forward strand.
TGAAATGCCTAAGCTAGAGAGAGTTCATCATTTGTTATGTATACATATGCAATTTGAGCTCAAATTTAATTATGATTTGTGGTTTTTTTAGTGTCGCGCGCCTTGTCCCCTTCCTCACCGCCGTCGATCGCCCCGTCACCGACACAACCTTGGTGAGCCTATTGTTTTTATTTACCAAAACAAATTTTGATTTGTATGATTTACATATTTACTTGTATATAACTTTCTTATTGTGTAAGATTTTTTTTATATGTATAGCGCCATGGTTTTGATATCCGTCCCCGTTGGCCCTCGTCCAGTCTATGATTCGGATGTGGTATATTATCTTTTATAACTACATATTTTCATTTCCTGATTATATGACAATTAATTACGCCGACCAACTTGACATAGATATTTTTATCTAGGAGGTAGTGGAACCGGAAATGCCAATCGACCCTATTGTTGAGAAGTTACACTTAGTTGAACAAGAAAATGTTGGCCTGAAAGAAAGATTGAAAAAAACTGAAGAAAGGTTGGAAAAAACTGAAAGAGAGAAGATGACCTTGGAAAAGGTTCTTGCCGGTGTCGTCGATGGTCACAAGAGCGAGATGGACGCAATGCGTCTGAAGATTAGAAAGATTAGAAAATATGCAATTAGTAAAGAGGCTTGGTATCATTATGCCGTCGGGTCAATTTGTTACCTTTGTTGCGATTTTGATCGCATTTGTTGTTGTTTTTAAATGCATTAATTAGAGAGAGTTTTTATGGTTGGTTTCAGTGTGTGTTTTTATGAGAACTATATATGTATGGTCACTACGCTACTTTGGTTTTAACGTGTGATGAACTTTTTGTATTAATTAATTAATTTAGTCATGATGATTTAGCATAATGGTTTTTGATAAATTTATATAATGCAGATGAACCGGCAATGGATGTACAGTGATCGACGTCGTCCCGAATTCCTTAATGGCATGCATAGTTTTCTCAATGTGGCTGAGAAAAACAGGCAGAATGGATTTATTTTTTGTCCATGTAAAAAATGTCAGAATAAGAGGAATTTCCCTAACTCAAGAACCATACACACCCACCTGTTGCAAGAAGGCTTCATGCCCAGTTATTTTGTTGGACCAAGCACGGAGAAAGAGGGGTTGTAATGGAAGACAATGAAGAAGAAGAGGATAATGATAACTATCCTATGTTCGGTGAACACGGTGATACTGAAATGGGGGAAGACGAGCCTGAACTTGAGGACATTGTTGATGAGTCTGATGATGATCTTCGTCAGGTCATTCGTGAAGAACAGATAAATTGCGGAAGTGAAAACGAGAGGTTGAAGTTGGAGCGCATGTTAGAAGATCACAAAAAATTGTTGTACCCAAATTGCGAAGATGGCCAGAAAAAGCTGGGCACCACCCTGGAATTGCTGCAATGGAAGGCAGAGAATGGAATATCTGACAAGGGATTTGAAAAGCTGCTGAAAATAATGAAGAAGATGCTTCCAAGAGATAACGTGCTGCCCTGCAGTACGTACGAAGCAAAGAAGGTTGTCTGCCCTCTAGGATTGGAAGTGCATAAGATACATGCATGCATCAATGACTGCATCCTCTACCGCGGTCAGCATGAGAATTTAAATGTCTGCCCGGTATGCGGTGCATTTCGGTATAAGATCAGGCGAGATGACCCTGGTGATGTTGAGGGCGACGACCGCCCCAGGAAGAGGGTTCCTGCCAAGGTGATGTGGCATGCTCCGATAATACCACGGTTGAAACGTTTGTTCCGAAACAAAGAGCATGCCAAGTTGCTGCGATGGCACAAAGAAGACCGTAAGGAAGACGATATGCTGAGACAACCCGCTGATGGGTCGCAGTGGAGAAACATCGACGATAAGTACGAGGACTTTGCACGTGACCCAAGAAACTTAAGGTTTGGTCTAAGTATAGATGGCCTGAATCCGTCTGGGGAGCAGAGTAGCAGTCATAGCACCTGGCCCGTGACTCTATGTATCTATAACCTTCCTCCTTGGTTATGCATGAAGCGTAAGTTCATTATGATGCCAATGCTTATCCCAGGCCCGTCGCAACCCGGCAACAACATTGATGTGTACCTGAGGCCACTGGTTGATGAACTTTTAGAGTTATGGGCTGACGAAGGTGTACGTGTGTGGGACGAGTACAAACAGGAGGAATTTAACCTACGAGGGTTGCTGTTTGTAACCATCAATGATTGGCCCGCTCTTAGTAACATCTCAGGACAGTCAAACAAGGGATACAGCGCATGCACACACTGTTTAGGCGAGACTGAAAGTATACATATAGGCAAGAATGTGTACCCGGGGCATCGTCGATTTCTTCCAGACAGGCATCCCGTAAGAAAGAAAGGAAAGCATTTCAAAGGCGAGGCAGATACACGGAGGAAGCCAACCCTCCCTAAAGGTACTGATATATATGACATGGTCAAAGATATAAAAGTAATCTTTGGTAAGGGTCCTGGCGCACAATCTGTTCCGAATGACGCCGACAACCACGTAGCCATGTGGAAGAAGAAATCTATATTCTAGGAACTACCCTATTGGAAATTCCTAGAGGTTCGCTCTGCGATTGACGTGATGCACGTGACGAAAAATATTTGCGTGAACCTGCTAAACTTATTGGGCGTGCATGGGAAGAAGTCGAGAGATACACCAAAAGCACGGCTGCACCACCAACGTATGCACGAACGAGACAACCTGATGAATCGAGAGAATTTCAAAGGTCCTGCCAGCTACGCTCTTACCAAGGAAGAGAAGGAGATCTTTTTCCAAGTCCTGAGCAGTATCAAGGTCCCGTCTGGCTACTCGTCGAACATAAAAGGAATACTAATCCTAGAAGAGAAAAAGTTCCAAAACCTAAAGTCTCATGACTGCCACGTGATCATGACCCAGTTACTTCCGATTGCATTGAGGGGGCTTCTGCCAGAAAACGTGCGAGTACCCATTGTGAAGCTATGTGCATTCCTCAACGCAATTTCTCAGAAGGCAATCGATCCAGCAACTCTACCAAGTTTACAGAAGGACGTGGTCCAATGTCTTGTCAGCTTCGAGTTGGTGTTCCCACCAACCTTCTTCAATATTATGACGCACCTCATAGTTCACCTAGTCCAAGAGATTTCCGTTCTCGGTCCTGTATTCTTACACAATATGTTCCCCTTTGAGAGGTTCACGAGAGTCTTGAAGAATTATGTTAAAAAACCGTGCTAGGCCAGAAGGAAGCATGGTCAAGGGCTATGGAACAGAGGAGGTCATTGAATTTTGTGTTGACTTTATTCCTGACCTGAACCCGATCGGTGTTCCTCAGTCGCGCCATGAGGGGAGACTGCGTGGAAAAGGCACGCTAGGAAAGAAATCAACAACATGTATGGACGAGCAATCTTTCACTCAAGCACACTACACAGTTCTAGTTAATTCCAGCTTGGCGGCTCCATATATCCAGGAACACAAGGATATTTTACGCTCGGAATACCCGGAGCAACCTGAAGATTTCATTGCTAAAGAACACGCGAAGACTTTCGGCGGTTGGTTGCAAAGACGTCTCATTAATGACAACATTGTTGAAGATGAGCTATACTTGTTGGCCAAGCAACCATCTTCGACTGTATTGACCTTTAAAGGGTACGAGATAAATGGTAACACATTTTACACGGCAGACCAAGATAAAAAGAGCACCAACCAAAACAGTGGCGTCCGGTTTGATGCAAAAGACGACAACGGGCAAAGGGTCACATACTATGGTTACATAGAGCAGATATGGGAACTTGACTACGGACCTTTCTTTAAGGTCCCTTTGTTCTGGTGCAAATGGTTCAACCTGTCAGGCGTGAAGGTAGACCCGAAGTACGGAATGACAACAGTGGATCAGAAGAATCTTGGGTACGGCAATGATCAATTCGTCCTAGCCAATGATGTGGCTCAGGTTTTCTATGTGAAGGACATGTCTAGCAGACCGAGAAAAAGAAAAGATAAGGAAGCGAATACATCAGACGATGAGCCAAGGCGCCACATAGTTCTTTCAGGGAAAAGAAACATCGTGGGAGTCGAGGACAAGACAGACATGTCAGAAGATTACAATAAATTTGATGAAATTCCTTCCTTCAAAGTCAAAGATGATCCAAGCATCCCGTTAAATGATGAAGATAGTCCATGGTTACGGCGCAATCAGAAGAAAGGCAAGAAGAAAAATAGATAGGGGATGTTGTTGGTGATGTGTAATAATGTATTAAACCTTTTATGTAATTGTGTTGACCATTTTGATAAATATTAAAAATTTGACCAGTTTCCACTAAATTTGACCATTTTGATAAATATCATTTTTATTTTTTAAGTGTAAAAATGACATTTTGACAATTTGTAAATAAATGTAAAAGAAAACAGAAAAGGGAAACAAAAAAGAAAAATAAAAGAAGAAACAGGAAAAAGAAAAAGGAAACAAAAAGAAAAAGAAAACAGAAAACAGTAAAAAGGAAAAAAGAAAAATAAAAGAAGAAACAGGAAAAAGAAAAAGGAAACAAAAAGAAAAAGAAAACAGGAAACAGAAAAAAGGAAAAAAGAAAAATAAAAGAAGAAATAGGAAAAAGAAAAAGGAAACAAAAAGAAAAAGAAAACAGGAAACAGAAAAAAGGAAAAAAGAAAAAGGAAAAAAACCTTTAGGACCGGTCTGTAACAACAACCGGTCCTAAAGGTGGGTTCGGTTCGCGCCCAATTTTTGGACCCTTTAGCACCGGTCTGTGTTAACAACCGGTGCTAAAGGGTCTTTAGCACCGGTTGTTAACACAGACCGGTGCTAAAGGGTCTATACCTCTACGGGGTCGCCAACTTCTCGCCTTCCCGCGCGTCTCTCCTCGCCTTCTCTCCTCGCCGCCTCTCTCCTCGCCGACTCGGCCTCCTCGCGCCGCCTCGCCGGCCGACGATCCTCGGTGCCGCCTCCTCGCCGCGCCGTCGCCTCCTCGCCGCGTCGTCGCCTCCTCGCGCCGCCGCCTCCTCGCGCGCGCGACCTCCTCGCGCCGCCTCGCCGGCCGACGATCCTCGGCGCCGCCTCCTCGCCGCGTCGTCGCCTCCTCGCCGCGCCGCCGCCTCCTCGCGCCGCCGCCTCCTCGCGCGCGCGGCCTCCTCGCGCCGCCTCGCCGGCCGACGATCCTCGGCGCCGCCTCCTCGCCGCGCCGTCGCCTCCTCGCCGCGCCGCCGCCTCCTCGCGCCGGCGCCTCCTCGCGCTGCCTCGCCAGCCGACGATCCTCGCCGCCTCCTCGCCGCGCCGTCGCCTCCTCGACGCCTCCTCGCGACGCCTCCTCACCGCCTCCTCGCGCGCTGCCCCACGCCGCCTCCTCGCCGCCCCACTTCGTCTTCTTCACGTAAGGTATATCCGTATTTTCGTATATCCATATTGTTGTATGATTGTAATTATAACCGTTGATATTAGTTTTTTTCCGGCCCGAATAGGACATCCTATAAAAAAAAGTTACGTGATCATGCATATTCTCACGGCTCTCACGGCTCTCACGGCTAAAAAAAGTTACGGGATTTGTTCTATCGACGTACAAATCGTACCTGCTAGAGATGCTCTCACGGCTCGATTTGAAGCCGCCTTCATCATTTATGTCGCTAAAGCGAGGAAGACGATTCTAGTAGACTCACTTTTTCAGTCAACATTCGAAACTTTCCGACGTACAAATCCTATAGACGAAGTCGGTCAACATTCGTGCAACGTGAGGTGACTCCGACGATTCCGTAAAACCCTAAACCGACGATTCCGACGATTCCGTAAAACCCTAAACCGACGATTCCGACGATTCCGTAAAACCCTAAACCGACAATTTCGTAAAACTTTTCGACGATTACAATTCCGTAAAACTTTCCTACGATTCTGACGATTCCATAACTGCGGGGAAAGTTTCCGACGATTCCGTAAAACTTTCTGACGATTCCGTAAAACTTTGCGACGATTACGACTCCGACGATTCCGTAAAACTTTTCCGTAAAATTTCCGGTTCCGTAAAACTTTTCCGTAAATAATTTTGCTAAGTTAAATTCTTGTTACTAGCAGGTGTTGAGCTATGGATCCCCAAGAACCACATGATCAGCACGCCGATCAGCTCGCGGGAATGGGTGAGGCGGAGAAGGAAAGATACATGTGCCAGATGATTTTTGAAGATGCAACGGCCTTATATCATGATGACGGCGGTGGGCATGCATTTAGCAATCAATTTTTGAACGACTCCGGTGACGGAGCTGAGAATATAGAAGATGTAGTAGATGCAGAAGTGCCCTCCGGAACAAACTCTGCCAATGTATATCTCAAGTCACTGTTGACGCAACAATTAATTTGTATTGCACTTACTAACGAATCATTATTTTCCCGTTTAGGTGCCCTCCGGAACACCTAGCGCAAGTACTGAGACAAAGTCGAAACGAGGCCCGGCCGCAAGGTTGAAAGATACTGCAAGGTACTCGATCGATAAAGCTGCTGCTGATGGCAAACCACTCGAACCCCCAGAAACTTATCGCAAATTTGTAAATCTGTGCGGAGTTGTTGTAAGAGACCTGGTCCCGATCAACTTAATAGAATGGAATAAGCCGAAGACCGGCGCCAACGTTGGAGCTACTTATGTCGATGACAGATTGAAAAGAGTGCTTTGCGACACGGTCTGGCTAAATTTTAGCGTAGCGAAAGATAAGAAGAAGAAAGTCGAGGAGTGGGCTTTGAAGAAGATGGCCACACAATTCCAGAGGTGGAAGAAAGACTTGTGGAAGAAATATAAGGACGAAGATCCAGTTTTCACTGGGCACCTAGTGAAGATAAGAGACGCTTGGCCTGATTTTAAGGCGTACAAGAAATCGGGTGTCTTTACATCCCGATCAGCCACAAATACGGAGAATACGAAGAAGAAGAAATATCACCATATTTTGGGGTCAGGTGGCTACATGACTGCCCTGCCTAGGTGGCGACGCTATGAAGATGCGCTTCTGAAAAGAAATATCATTCCACAGACACATGACTGGCCCGATAGGTCCAAGTTCTGGTTGTTCGCGCATGGGGCAACGTTGGACGCTGAGACTGGGATGATTTTTGCGGAGGGACCATGGTCGGAAAAAATAACACAAGTCGTATCAGATCTAGAGAAGGCAATAGAAGCTGTTCGAAAAGGAACTTTTGTTCCCGATAGAGAGAACGACGAGTTGACGAAGGCACTCGGGAACCCCGAAAAGTGGGGACGAACACGAGGCTTTGGAGCCACTACCCCGTGGAACCAAGGGTTTCCGGCGGACCTTGGCACTTACAGAAGCCGTGGTAGAAGCAAGAGGAAGGCGCTGGAACGGATAGCGACATTAGAAGAAAAGGTGGCGTTTCTCTTGAAGAAAGGGGGACACCCTGTACCTGACACTGAAGAGGAGGAAGAAGATCCTGCACCTGACGCTGATCAGCAGCAATTAGAAGACGATCCTGTAGCAGATGCCGTCCCATCTCAGCATAGAAGCAGCGTGGGTTCCACGCAGCTGCAGCTAGAAGACGGTCCTGCAGTCGAACCGTCGGCGCCTCACTACCCCGTGGATGATGTCACGGAGAAGACAAACTGTGAGATACATATGCCAATGGGGAACATATCCTTCATGGTGGCGTCAGGCTATGCTTTACCGAATCAACCTGGAGCAACCTACCATGGTGGTCAGATTCCAGCATCCCATGCTCGTGTCGGGTTGTCAACAATTACGCCGGGATGCCAGTCAATTGAGCTTGATATTCCTGGAGGTGAAGGCGAGAAGACACTCGGAGAAATGGAGCTTGGTATCATCTTGTGGAAGAAGAAACACATCGTGTTTCCTAACGCGGCGCCAAGGCCACCGACTCCTCCAGGTACAAATGCACCACCTCCAACAATTACTGAATGTTGCACCACATGTAAGCCTATTTTTAATAGTTTTTTCACTTTCGTACAGAGAATGCACGACCTCCAAGTCCACCCCCCAATGCACCTCCAAGTCCACCCCCAACGCACCTCCAAGTCCACCCCACAACGAAGATAGGGAGCCCGAGGCCGAGAGTCCATCGCCCGTGCACTCCAGTGAGCCGACGGATGCGCCCACTACGGGTACGGCAAAGCGGAAGCTACAGTTCAGAAGAAACAGGACTCCTACCAAGAAGAGAGAAAGGAAACCCAATAAAGTCAAGACTCCCCCGAAGTTACCAGGCCTGATGACTCCGGAGGAACTAGACGAGGCCATGAAAGCCAAAAACAAAGCATGGTTCGCACGGTTTCCCCTGAAGCCCCCTCCAGACATCTGGAAGGAAACTCTGAAGAACGTACCAAAGTGGAAAATTGAGCGCACCATCGACAACTTATATTATCCTGTACCGCCGCCACCGCCGCCCCTTTCAGACTATGAACGGTTCATTGAAAAGATGCACACCGCACAGATGAAGCACGCGGAGCAGATGAAGCAGGCGGAGCAAACGAAATGCGGGAAACAAGTTCCCCAGCTCGGACAACAAGAAGCACAGTCAATTGCCCCGCTCAAGGTGTTATCTGACCAGGCTTCAGTGTCCGGTCCACGCATGGGCGACGTAGGTTACGCTATTGCTGATGTGGTATATAAATATAAGCCCGAGCACCCTCTGGTCGAAAATCCTAGTGCTCTAACAACCCAACTATGGGATTTACATGGTTGGTACTTGAAGGCCGCAAGGCAAAAGAGAGACTGTATCATGGCGGCAGTTCAGGATCAACATTACTTCGGAGAGTACGGTGTGGAGGTTGGGTTCGATGATTTTTTCCAGATGTACAATCAACGTGCCCTCGACAAAGCTATCGTCAGCTGCTACTGTTTGTAAGTGATTTATTTGTGTAATTTAATTATTTAGTTAAGCTCGCGTTCATTGCCCGTATAATTATCACTCACGAGACATTCTTTTTGTACGCTACTATGCAGAATGAAGATTCGTGAATGCAGGCTGGCAGGAATCTGGGACTTTGGGTTCATTGACCCGTATTCGTTTCATCAAGAGACAATAGAAAAGTTCAACAAGGATACACCGGATGATTTGCTAAGGTTTTTGAAGCGACAAAGTACCAAAAAAGAAATACTTTGGCCCTACGGATTCAAGTGAGTGTTACTGTCTTGTACACATTTAATTTTGCTTACCTGATGTTAAGTGTAATTGATGAGTATGCATGACTGCGTGTGTACACGTGCGCAGGTCCCACTTCATATTGTTCATCATTAGAATCGATCAAGGACAAGTTGAAGTCTGGGACCCGTTAACCTGGGACGCTGACAAATGGAAGAGCGCGCGTCAGATGCTTCAAAGGTATATATATATCGGCCTCTTTCGTTCATCGGCCTCTTTTTCGTTCATTTCCTGATACCAAGTAAGTAATAATTAACTCTTGTATTCATTTTTCTTTGTCGGCCAGGGTTTGGCAAATGTTCATCAAGGAAGAACCCGGTACATGGGCAGACAAGCTCCACTTTCAGATTAACAAAGTAAGTAGTACTACGTACCCTGGTTTCAATACCATTACCATTCTCTTGATTATTATTAATTTGACTGAATTATGTTCTCGTATATAAGGCGTCCCGCAACAACCACAGGGCACTGATTATTGTGGATACTACGTTTGCGAGTACATTCACAGGATTATCAATGAGAAATCCCGTACTTCCAGAAATCTAGAGGTACGTAACCGGATCTTCACAACTTTATTTATGTTGGCATCAATTATGTTAGTTTTGTTCATAACTTAATTGTTTTCATCTACTTCTTTTAAAGCTGCAACGAAAGCGGGCGATGCTAAGACCAATCCAACGTTGCAAGGCAGTTGCAGAGGAATTGGCAAGATTTCTCCTCACGCAAGTCATAGATGAAGGCGGAGAATTTTTCCATCCTATGAACCAATAGCCAGCTCCCTTCTCTATGCAAGTATACAGCTATAGGAAACGAATTTCAAATTATGTAATGATAATCGGTCCAGTACTTCGTGTTACATGTATATATGTACTTTTATTTGGTGCATCAACATTTAACCGCAAACACGGAATCGGAAACACTTAACCGCAAACACGGAATCGGTGTTTCCGGATACGTGTTTCCGATTCCGTGTTCGTAAAAAACGGAACACGGACACACGGAATCGGAAACACGGAATCGGAAAGACGTAAACGGAAATACGGAACCGGAAACACGTAAACGAAAACACTGAAAATACGGAACACGGAAACACCGAAATACGGAATCGGAAACCCTGAAAAGAAAAGGAAAAAAAAAGAAAAAAAAAGCATTAGGACCGGTTGGTATTACCAACCAGTTCTAAAGGTCCTCCGCCTGCGCGCACTCTTCGGCGCCCACGTGGAGGCCTTTAGCACCGCTTTGTAAGAGACCGGTGCTAAAGGGGGGGGGGCCTTTAGTCCCGGATACGTAGCACCGGATGTGTATCCGGGTCCAAAGGCCCTCACCAACCGGTTCTAATACCCCTTTCTCCACTAGTGCTGGTGTGGGGAAAAGTTTTGAAAGAATAGGCATGGCGTAGGACGAAGAATGGAAAGCGAATGAGTTTTTTTAGGCAAGGCAACGAATGAGTGGTTGCGGTATAGAGGATAAAGGTAACTGCAGCCCGGGCGAGTATTTTATTGAGCGATGGACCAGGGGCGGACCCAGACAAAATTTTGACTGGGGCGCATCATTTGACTGGGGCCACACCTTATATAAAATTGCTGATTTTGAAGCCTTTTCTTTTAAAATATGCACAACTACAAAAGAAATTCGAAATTTTGAGTGGGGGCCTAGGCCCCCACTCGGTTGTACTTGGGTTCGCCCCTGCGATGGACGGTGTGAGGTGGGCCCACTTGCGTGCTTTGACTGTTCAAATTCATTTCGGTAATGAGAAGAGGGGCACATTTGGGAGGCTCACGACCTAGTTAAAGCTTTTGTTACCCCTACTTTGGGGCGCCATGTGTGGCTGTTAGATTCCTCTGATTTTATTTATACTAGATAATTACCCCTGCGTTGCTATAGAAAAAAAAACTCGCAATGTCCCTAGCTAACTAAGCATGGCACAAGACTCCATAGGTCCACACCCTTTGTTTCAACATAACGGGGAAGCAATAATTTCACAAGGAGTAAATATGCAATACTATTAAGGTATAAGTTCTCAATTCAACTTGCATGCCACAGAGCCTGTAGTCTAATAATCGATTAATAATTCAATATTGCCAAAGATAGTTACAAAGAAGGGAAGACCACACACTAAAATACCAAATTTTAATAGACCGTGACAAGTAACTAATACATTTTCCATCATCATGTTCTTCCCGCAAGTATACATGCAAATCAGCAGTTACCACTCACAGGATGAAGCACAGAAAAGGGAGAGAAGCACATGTGATTAACACTAATGCTTAGGCGATTTGAAATTCTCTTGATGTTGTGGCCATACATGGTCCTGATGACCAGTGTTCCACTATCTTGCGAGGGGTGATCAACAGCACACAACACACGGCCTCTATCGGGATCTACCATTATGGGCACGTTAGTCCATCTACTCATGTTGCTCGAGAATGGGGAAAGGTGAGGTGAGAATCAGAAAACAGATCGAGAGAACAACCTTAAAGGGGTTCATGGTTTGATGGAAACTAGTGATAGAGGGCTCGCGGTGGGAGTCGGCTTTATCGGATGCACACGAAGGCATCGTCTCAGAGGAGTCGTGGGAAGAGGCCATGACGGCCAGCGATGAGGTAGTCGCGACTCTAACAAGGTGTTGTCTTCTCGGGAGCACACCAAGATCAATGGAGGCATCATGAAGTGGGTGTGGGGATGAGCCTCCACCTATTGCAGAGGAGAAGGAACTCCGGGGAAGGGAGGGAGGAGAGCAGTGGCGGATGCACTCATCGATGGCAGATCAGAGGCCATGGCAATGTGGTTGAAGAGCTCGGGGGCCCTCGCGAGGACCTTGACCAGGACAGTTGTATCTGCTCCGACGACGGTTGGAGAGGCGGCCCTAGTGATTGCATCCCAATGATTGCGTTTTGGATTGTTGGAAATAGGGAAGCAACAAAATTTATTTTCGTCATGGTTTTTTGGAAGACATGAACCGGACGAAATGTATAAGTGTCTGAAATAATAGAAAGTTGACGCAATTATTTTGGGACGGGATGAGTATAAGAGATGTATGGTAATGATGTTTTGAAGGGAGAAGAAAAGTTGAGAAAGAACCATTTTTCTCTCATGTAAAATAGTTTTCGTTTTGAAGCTCTTGAAGAAACAAAACATTTCCACGGTATAAGAGATGTACGGTAGTGACGGCTTGAAAGGAGAAAAAACATTTCCACTGTATAAGAGATGTACGATAGTGACGTCTTGGAGGGAGAAAAAAAAGACGTTGAGAGAGAAACATTTGTATTGTGACGCAGAAGGAAGATTCGACTCCGCTGCGCCTTATCCATTGGGCCACGGAGTCATAATAAACGCACTAAAACATTAATCTTATACCATTAGAAAATAGACTGAGTCATTGTGCGGATCAATTAGTGGATGCACATCTGTGTGATCATTTGATATATGATTCGATTCCGTAGGCGTGAGTATCGATCACGTACGGATCTAAAGAGTAGTTTTGTAAAAGCTATATGAATTGGACGTCATTGAAGTCTTGCCAAAGGGCACTGAAGAAAAACGTGTTTAGTAGTCTCGCTATGAGTTACCTACCATTTTTATTTAACCAAGTTATCCTTCGTAAGTATCACCCCTTTGTGAAAAAATCACATGAAAAACTTAATCTTAAGGGGTACTTTAATTTTCCCAATATATGGAGAAGTAGGTATTATTTCGGCATTGATAATGTCCAAGTACATTGATTTTACTGAGAAACTACCATTTGTAGTCAATCTCCAATGAATCGTGTAAGGTTGGTCCGACGAGTGAACTTCCATCAAACGGCGGACTAAATGAAACCACGCATTCCAACGTTCTCCTATTAGGGATCTCTTAAATTAAATAATAAGCGGAACCGTTTTCGTAATTTCAGTATAAATATAGAAATATTAGATCAAGACCGGGTGTGAACCATATATCGCAATCATTTTCTTGTCTCAACCTAATTACATATAAAATAGATATCCAAGTTTATCATAGTACAGACCATGGACCATATATTGCAATCATTTGCTTGCCTCAACCTAATTACATATAAAGGTTAAATCAATCACTTTGATGAACTTTAGGAATAGCAGTTACATGCTTTTGGAAATATATATTTTTCATATTTTTTTTTTAATTTTTTTAGCAATCTGCCCCCATCATCTTGCTTTCTTTGGAAACTTTGATATGGTTTACGAAGATGAGCCAAAACTGCATGTGTTAGCTTATGTTTAAGGAAAATATCAGGACTCGAGTTATTGCAACCGAACAAATAATTGTGAGTTGCTGAACCTCACATAACCACACAAAATCTTCTTCTCAAATTATGTTTCAACCATAGAGTTACTGCGTATAATATGTACTGTTGTTAAGGAAATCTAGTGTATAAACGAGAAAACTATTAACTCCCAGATGTCCACCATTGATATACTGAAATGTGTGATGATGCCCCCGAGTGCCCTCCGGTGCGCTGAGTTTGGCCTGGGAGTGCCGATTCTAATTTTGGTCAAATCCGGAAAAAAAAAGTGAGGCGTTGGGGGCGAGTGGGACTTTTTTCGTCTGCCGGAGCCGAAAAAGTGCTCCCAGGGGCGTCTTGGGGGGACGGCTGGAGATGCTCTAAGTTGCTGCCCACCACTCATAAGACAATAGCAATGGCGGGCGAATTTTAGCTTCTGTCACTGGTAATTTTTTAATTAAAAATGACGGATACCAAAATGTGTCCGTCACTAATATGGATTCACCTATAAACCTTTTCCGGTAGTGTGACCATCATATTCACAATGTTATGGTACCTATATATTCAACGCAAGTTGCAAGTGACATTCAGCATGGACCGTGGATAAATTATAGCTGCGATGAGGCTAAGAGCACAAGAATTTAATTGTACTTTCTGTTTTGGAGGTCGGGCATCAGATCGTGAAGCCCATTTGGTAGCCAAGCTTTTTCATTCAATAGATCAAGGGCGCCACATATGGTTAGATCAACCTCAAGATACTTTATGTATCCTAAAAATATGTAAACTTTGAGTTGTAAAGCTTAGCTCTTCTCAAAGAAAAATTATAATGCTAAAATTCATATAAAAATATTAACGTTAAGATTCAAAAAGAAAAAATGCTACTACTAAGATCCAGTATCTTGTTTCCGTACCAACAGGAGATTCAATTAGTAACAGTCATGCCTGGTCAGATCAATCTTTTGATTGTGTACCGACAGGAGCATCTGTACTCTGAGGTTACACTTGGTTCGCTGTAATGCCAGGTATGATGATCACACATATGCCTCCACTAATCCGCATGGTGACTCAGTCACTAGTGTCTAAAATGAGTATGTTTAACGTTTAATTGCATTCTCATTAGGACTCCGTGGCCCAATGGATAAGGCGCTGGTCTACGAAACCAGAGACTCTGGGTTCGATCCCCAGCGGAGTCGAGTGTTTGTCAACGTTTTGTTTCTTCTTTATTCAGGAGCTTATAAAAAATAAAAACTATTTTGGCTCAGAAGAAATAGTTCTCTTCTAACTTCCTAACAAAAACTATTTTCGGTCAGAAGAAATAGTTCTGTTCTAACTTTCTTTTTCTCCATTCAATACTGCATTCACATGGGTCTCTTATCTATCCCTTTTTATTGAGTATTTTTTTTTAATTTTTTTATTGGTTTCTTTGATTATTTGGTCCGTTGGAAAAAGGATTCTATCTGAGTTGGTACTAAATATTTTGTGTCCATCTGCAATAAAAGAACAAACCGTTTGTCCAGAATTTCGTACGTGGGCCGCATGCAAACTTTCATATTCGGGAGATTTACAAAGATGAGAGATTTACTCCAAACTTTCATATTCGGGAGCTTAAAAAACAAAACTATTCTGGGTCAGAAGAAATGGTTTTCTCTGAACTTATTTTTCCCCCTTCAATCATTATTGTACATCTCTCATCTATTCCATTTTATTGAGTAAATTATCTTTGATTTTTTTGTGATTGGTTTCTTCGATTATTTGGTCCATTCACCGTCCAAAAAGGCATTCTATCTGAGTTGGTACTAAACTAGAAGGGCAGTGCACGCTTTGCCGTGCCGCTTATGTTCTTGGGGTTGTATGTTCTATTTCTACGTGGTAAAAATTTTGAAGTTGTGAAAATTATTTACGTGTTAATCGGTATGACGTGTGGGGGAAACAATGGAGTGTCTGTTTTATCGGAGATGCTATTCCTATGGACAGACTTTACAGAATCATTATTATAAATGGATGTGTCAATTTATGGTCAGAGATTATGGAAAGAGTGGGCCGCATGCAAACTTTCATATTCGGGAGATTTACAAAGATGAGAGATTTACTCCAAACTTTCATATTCGGGAGCTTAAAAAATAAAACTATTTTGGGTCAGAAGAAATGGTTTTCTCTGAACTTATTTTCCCCCCTTCAATCATTATTGTACATCTCTCATCTATTCCATTTTATTGAGTAAATTATCTTTGATTTTTTTATTGGTTTCTTCGATTATTTGGTCCATTCACCGTCCAAAAAGGCATTCTATCTAAGTTGGTACTAAACTAGAAGGGCAGTGCACGCTTTGCCGTGCCGCTTATGTTCTTGGGGTTGTATGTTCTATATCTACGTGGTAATTTTTTTGAAGTTGTGAAAATTATTTACGTGTTAATCGGTATGACGTGTGGGAGAAACAATGGAGTGTCTGTTTTATCGGAGACGCTATTCCTATGGACAGACTTTATCGAATCATTATTACAAATGGATGTGTCAATTTATGGTCAGAGATTATGGAAAGAGTGGGCCGCATGCAAACTTTCATATTCGGGAGATTTACAAAGATGAGAGATTTACTCCAAACTTTCATATTCGGGAGCTTAAAAAATAAAACTATTTTGGGTCAGAAGAAATGGTTTTCTCTGAACTTATTTTCCCCCCTTCAATCATTATTGTACATCTCTCATCTATTCCATTTTATTGAGTAAATTATCTTTGATTTTTTTATTGGTTTCTTCGATTATTTGGTCCATTCACCGTCCAAAAAGGCATTCTATCTAAGTTGGTACTAAACTAGAAGGGCAGTGCACGCTTTGCCGTGCCGCTTACTTTCTTGGGGTTGTATGTTCTATATCTACGTGGTAATTTTTTTGAAGTTGTGAAAATTATTTACGTGTTAATCAGTATGACGTGTGGGAGAAACAATGGAGTGTCTGTTTTATCGGAGACGCTATTCCTATGGACAGACTTTATCGAATCATTATTACAAAATGGATGTGTCAATTTATGGTCAGAGATTATGGAAAGAGTGGGTCAATGGTAAAAATCTGGGAAGTGATTGGTGGGAGAATATTTGATATGACTAATTCATAGTGAATTATTTGTAAGTGTATTAGTTTTTTATTGTGGTGTTTGAGTGAATCTTTTTGACCGTGTGGTTGAAGGACGTATTTTAGCTAATACAAATATATGCGAAAGTTAGTTACATTGCTGGACGCATGTCTTTATGCTAGTGCTAAACGTGTCAAATGTGACACTTCTTTTTTGTCAAGGAAGGCCAGGCCACCAAGGGACCCATTTATCTAGAGATCCAATCACGAAGCCTTCGTCAACGACCCAATCAATTGTGTATTCAATTCAAACTAAAGAGCTGGGTTGAATGAGGGGGCTTTAAAATGGAGAAGCTTAACGAAATTAGAGATTTCATGGCCACAATCAAGGATTTATCGAGTCAAAATGAAGGCATTACAATTGTATACCCCAATCGAATTAGGGAGCATAGTGAACTAAAAAATGAATTAGATAGCTCCTTGTGAAATTAGTGACTCGGTTGATCCAATTTTGAATTGGAATTATATACCTCAATCGAAAGCAAAGCTCTAAAATTAAGGAGCATTGTGTATTAGAAAAATGAGTGAGAGAGCTTCTTGTGAAATTATTTACTCTGGTCAAAATTAGAAGACCCAATTTTGAATTGAAGACCTCCATTAATTGTGAGGTCTTAAAACCTAGGAAGCTCAGTGTTATAGTGGATTTTTCTGTTCCATCTGCAATATAGGGAAAAACGGCTTGTCCAGAATTTCGTATGTGAGCCGCATGCACGGTGGACCAGCGAAGCCAGGCCACTTATTTTCCTACCCACGCAGCTGGAAAAAATCCTATTACACGGCATGATGTGGCAAATACTCAAACATTGCACAGGCGCCCAAGACTGAGCCAACATATTTTCATTTTATTCTGTGTTTTTTCTTAATTCACCTTTTCTATATATTTCTCTCTTTTTTCCCTTTTTCTTTCTTAACTGTATAATTATTATTTTTCTTTTTTTCTAAATTCAATATTTTCTAAAAAATATTTTGAATTTAAAATTGTGTCTAAAGTTTTGAAAAATATTAAGAATTCCAAAATTAAGTTCATGTTTCTAAAATATCTTTATTTTCTTTGTGTTGTTCTGAACTTTTTCAAGTTACAAAAAATGTTCCTATTTTTAAAAAATAATTGTTGTTCAAAAAATAAACGAGATTAAGAAATAGTACTTTTATTTTTACAAATCTGAAAAACAATTAATGAAATATTCTAAAAATTAAATGTTGTTCATGCTTTCCATAATTGTTCACAAATTCAAAAATATTCGTGTTTTTACAAAGTTTCATGTTTCAAAAATGTTTGTTAATTTCTAGAAATATTCACATTTAGAAAGAAAAAAATCTTGTTTCAAACATTGTACAGGATCTTCTAAAAATTATTTGAATTTTTTAAAATGTTAGGGCCATGGACATTATGATTTTTCCTTTTATTACAATGAACGGGCAATTACCTACATATTAAATCAGGAGGTCTAACAACTACATTTGACACCCCAAAGTAAGGGTAACGGAAGCTTTAGCTACGTTGTGAGCCTCCCAAATGTGCTCTCTCTTCTCATGATCGAAATGAACTTGAACAATCAGTGCACACTAGTTGGACCCATCAAATCACATTGTCCACCTCCCGGCAAAATACTTGCATGTTCTGTAGCTGCCCTCATCATCTACCACAACCACTCATTTGTTTTGCCTTGTCTAAAAAAACCCGCTTTGCCTTCTTCTTCGTCTGCCATGGCTATTCTTTCCAAACTTTTTCCAACGTCAAACGCCCACCATTGTTGCCAACTCCTATAGTCTCATGCCCATTGCGACAAGTCGGCTAGTGCCATCGTGCATGCCATATGACCTCTCATAACTACCGCAAGTCCACACAAGGAGAGACAAGCTGTGCAAAAACTCGAGAGACAAGCCACCGCATGGGGCGTTGTTGCAAGTTGCAAGACAGTCGGCACCCACAAAACAATGTTGCAAGCAAAGGCGGGCACGAAAAGTGGCCGCACAAGCGCTGAGCGTGGGCGCTGCAAAGGTGGACGACAGCGTTGCAAGGCCAAAGGCGGGACGGGGTGTTGCAAAGACATCGTACGAGGGCGGCATGACGCATGCTGCCGCAAGCGGTGATGCAAGATGCTACGACCATGGTTGGCACTGCTACAAGAGGGGTGTGGTGCTGGGCGCGATGCACACTAAGCTGTAAGAGACACCAACGCTACTGCAAAGCTCGATGTCAGTGTTGAAAGCTAGCCGTCGAGGGTGGAACAGTGCCGGAGCCTCATGGTTTCCTTGTACAAGCGAAGTGGGAGGCCGGGGGGAGTTGTAGGGTGCAAGCGCAGACGAGAGCTAGGGATCAATTCAATGGCTCGTGTTCCTCGCACCAGACAACCATCTCAAACCGGACAGCTTGTCTAAACATATTGTTTTTCTTTTCCTTATATAATACTATTTTTTTAGTATTATTGCACGACAAAAAAACAAAAGGAATTAAAAAAGAAAGAGGAAAGATCCAAGGAATTGGACCGTATCAAGCAATAATGCTACACCTATAAAAAGTTTGTACGTAAAATCTTTAAATAAGCCTTTATAGGTGTAGCATTACTTCATATCAAGTTGGTAGCACGAGAAGCCAACGATTTTGCAGGCCGGGAGGCAATATTTTGCCTAGACCAGCACTATTTGTCACGCCAGAATAATCCCAACCAGAGGGCCCTTCTAGCCGGATGTAATCGTACATGACTCCCATGAACACGCTGAGCGCCCTCGCCTGCGTGACGCTGATGGTGTTCTTCCCTTGCACGAGCAGGCGCCCGTCGATCGGGAACTCGAAGCTCCACCACCTGCCGTGCTCGCCGTGCCGCGCGATCGCGTTGTCGTCGCCGAACACGGGCGTCACCAACACCTGCGCCGCCGCAAGGGCAATGCGCCGCGTCGTCGGTGCGTTCTCGCCGTTGCCCGTCTTCCTGAACCGTCGCAAGTTAACGACTGTTTTGTGTGGTATAAAGTGGACGCGTCAGCTCAGGGTTCAGTTGGGCACCTTGTGACATGCGCGAAGAACCAGCCCTTGGAGTGGTTGCTTACGCCGACGGCGAAGACGGGGTCGCCGGCGGGGTACAGCTCCGCGTAGCGCTCCCACAACCCGTACTGCCTGTACCTGTCTCTGGCGACGAAGAGCTTGCTGAGGTACCTGGGGTTGGGTTCAGGGACGAAGAACTCGGCGGCGCTCCGGTCCGGCACGCCGATCTCCCAAAGCGTCAGCCCCGATCGCGGCGGCTCGAACACGAGGTCGCCGAGGGCAACGGCGCCGCCGGGCACCAGCGTTACCGGAGCCGTGCGCATGTATTCGCCGAGGACCCCGGGGACCCAGGCGTAGAGGTTGTACTCTCCTGCCCGGACGTTGCCGATGGCGTGTTGGCCGGAATAAGCCGCAGCGAGGCGTCGGGCGCGTCCAGCGCGTGTATGGGCGCGAGCTGAACGTGTCGGGCGTGTCGGGACTGCAGTGTAGGTGTGCGTGCGTGGGTGCGTGTGGTGCACGGGGGTGTCCGTGTACGTGTACACCGTAGGGGTGAGTGTAGGAGTGGCAGTTGGCGAGCTGGGGCGTGCATTGAGTTGGTCCATCGCCGGCTCGCCGCGCTTGACGTGTGCGCTGCAAGTCGGGGTGGGCGCGAGCAGAGCGGGATGGACCTCGACGTGGACAGAACAAAAACTTACAAAAGTTTACTTAACCTTCCAAACTAACTCTTCTCTCCCCCCCTATTTTCAGTGGAGGTGGGGCCACTCATCCCTCAATAACCAATCACAATCTTACATATCAGTTTGTACGTAAAATCTTTAAGTAAGCCTGTGTAGGTGTAGCATTACTCTGGAGAGAATCATGGGTGCGTGCCCGGCGCAACCCTGAGTATAAGAACCCCTCGTGTACGTTGAAACTGTGCTTCGGGGGTGGCAGGTCGAGTTCGTGCTCGCCGAAAGTACACAAGGGTCGTTCGTGCGGCAAGGTGTTTGTGCACCGGGAAATCTTGTGTGTTGCCTCCCTCGCGTTTGTTTGTTGTCTTCGATGATCGCCGGCGGTGGAAGGTTCCATTTTTGCGCCAACAATCGATATCAGAGCCACAAGGTTCGAGGGGCGGCCGTGGCGCGCGGCGGCGTCCACGGAGCGCGCAGCGAACATGGAGGTTGCGGCGTGTGGCGACTGCGACGGGCGACGAGTCCGTGGAGGTGCGGCGTGATGCCGTGCGCGCGACGAGCAGCGGCGGTCGCGGAGGACCTGCATCGTGGCGCAAAGGCCGCGGCGGCTCGGCGCGACGACCGTGCACGAGGCACGGGGCGCAGCACGGCGGGAGCTGCATCCGCGGCAGTGCGCGACGGTGGCCGGCGAGGTGGCCGCGTTGCACGGCATCTGTGGCGGCTCGTGCTGGAGGCACACGGTGGCGTCGGGAGGCAGCAACCATGGCGACGACGATGTTGGGCCGGCACTCCGCTAGGCCTTGGCTTAGGGGGTGAGTGTTGGCCGGAATAAGCCGCGGTGAGGCGTCAGGCGCGTTGTTAGAGCATATATCTCCATATGTGGTTTTGGTAATTGATGACAATTCCTATGGACTAATGGTTGCCTTAAGTTATATTTATAAGATTTGTCCATAGGCACTTCTTGAAGTCCATCTGTCGGGTTCAAGGAGTTTATATGATGACCAAGATGTTATTCAAGGTATTATCCAAAGAATGGTCATAGAAACACTAGGTTGATCAAGATCTCAGACAAAGAGTAAATCAAGATGATCAACACACAAAGCGTATAAGATGTACCGAGAGGGATCAAGTGATCCCATGGTATGATAAGCATTGTCCATTACGTGTTTGTGTACTAACCCATGGTCCTTGTGAGACTCCTGTGTGGGGGTTAGGTGTGCTTCCATTGGGCTTGCGTCAAAAGGAAGATCTCATACAACCCATGAAGGATGACGTCAAGTGGTGATCGTCATCAAGATTGTGGTGTGCAAGTTCAAGTGGATCAGCACGAATATATCATTGAGACTATTGTCAATGATCATGTGTTGATAAGGACAACCTCATGTGCTAACAAGGACAAGATCAAGATAAGCATTCCTGAGCACTACATGCTTGATTCTTGTGGATGTTCACATGGTGGACAAATGAAGATGAATACATAAGCTAGGCTTTCCGCATTGTGTATAGGAAAGCTACTTGAAGACTTCATCATTGTCTTGCTTTCAACTTGAGCCAAGAAGAAACAACAACATCAACCTCAGGTGAAAGGGCTAACTCAAAGGTATCAGTTCCTTTGACGTTAGTTGTGCGGAGTGATGATCAACGAATAAAAGTATACACTCAAGTATGGATCATCAGTACTCTTTTATGATTCTTGAGTCCTTAGGGATCCCGCACTATTAAGAGGGGATCACAGGTTTTGCGATGAACTTGCTCAAACTACATCATCACTTTCTGCTCAGACCACATCTCCACTGCTTTGTTGTTATCTGAAAACAGAACCAGTGCCTCGGACATCCGGCTTTCTCCGGACATCCGAGGACCGGACGACCGACTAGTTCGGAAATCCGGAATCCTATACGAGAGAAATCAGAGCCATATAACTCGGACTTCCGGCTCCCTCCGGACGTCCGAGGCCCGGATGTCCGGCCAAGGCCCAGAAATCCGGAAGCCTGCACCAGTAGAAGTTGAGTTCTATATCTCGGAAATCCGGCTCCCTCCGGACGTCCGAGCGCCGGACGTCCGACACCCGTCGGAAATCCGGAACCTACCACCAGTAGAAGTTGAGCTGTATAACTCGGATTTCCGGTCCTCTCGACGTCCGGTGGCTGATAAATTCAACATAGGTTCAGTCGTATCTACAGGCCTCGGACGACCGACCCCTGTCGGCCGTCCGGTCACTGTTTAATTCAAAATAGTTTCAGTCGTCTCTACAGGCCTCGGACGACCGACCCCTGTCGGACGTCCGACCCCTCGCGGACGCCCGGCCTTCCGACAATTGTGGGACGTCCGGACCCTGTGTGACTTAACGTGTCCCCGACGGCTCTTTTTCTCTCCCCACTATAAATACCCCCCTCCCACTTCGTCAGAGGGTAGCCCAACACAGCCTTATCCTCATAAGAACACATTTCCACCTCACATACATTTGCTCACTCCAAATCTTATATCCGAAGAGCATTTGTGAGCCCCTTTGAGAGTTGTTCCTATCAAAAGATAGATCGTCTCCCTCTCCTTCTCTCAACCCAAGCTATTTGTGATTTGAGCAAGTTTTGAGCATTCCCCGTGATCTTGTTACTCTTGGAGGTTGGAGACTCCTAGGCGGTAGGAGTTCTTCGGAGAGGAATCAATCTGTGTGATTTCCCCCGGAAAAGTTTGTGAGGGTTTGGAAGCCACCTCAAAGGCTTACCACTAGCGGTTGAGAAACACCTTCGTGGTGTTATCTCAAAGGAAGAATAGGGTAAGCCTTCGTGGCGTTGGTGTGCCTTCGTGGTAACATCCACCTCTCTAACGGTGACTAGCTTCCCTCCAAGGAAGTGAACATCGGGATACATCTTTGTCTCAGTGACCTTGGTTATCCTTAACCCTAACTCCTTACTTGTGGTTTACTTGTGTTATTTGAGCATACATACATTGCATATTGGTTGTGCTCATTATATTGTGTTGGCTATTTCTTGTACAAGATTAATCATTCAAGCACACCCTCTATATCCACACGTTCATACTTGCAGCCCTTGATACATCGTGTTGATATAGTGTGATCTAGTATCTTGTGTTGTTCACCTACTTGTCGTGTGATATAGCTTAAGTAAGTTTGTGTAACTTACTTGTGCTTGTTAGTAACTGTATTGTGTCCATCTTGGTAGATCGTGTTGTTGATACACGTTGCTGTGCCTAGTGCATTTAGGATTTGTGCTTGACAAGTACCCTCTTAGTTTATTTCCGCATTAGGTTCAAGCCAAATCCGAAGAAGTTTTTAAATAGCCTATTCACCCCCCCCCTCTAGGCGTCATCGAGGTCTTTTCAATTGGTATCAGAGCTAGGTATCTCTTTAATTAGGTTTCACGACCTAGAGAGTATCGATGTCGACTATTGGATTAGTGCACAATGGCATCTTTGACTTTGATGGCACAAATTATACCCTATGGAGAATTCGTATGCTTCATCACTTTCGGGCCATGGGCCCAAATACTTTACGAATTGTTCTTGTAGGGATTGCCGACAAAAAGGATGATGCATCTTCATCTACTAATGAAATGTATCTTGATTGTGAGGCCTTTCTTGCCATTCATCGAACCATAAGTCCTGAAGTGTTTAAGTCTATCTCGACTTGCAAGTCAGCTCATGAAGTTTGGACTAAACTTGAAGATATATATGGTGGGTCCAATCTTGATGAAGACGATATTATGATGAAGGAGTTGGTGCATGAGCTCTTCACTCTTTTCGATCTTAAAGAGTCCACCGCTACTTCCATATCCGATTGCTTGCACACCTCAGCATCTTCGATCTCACAAGGTAATGACATGGTGAGTGAAGAAATATATGTTGATGAAAATGTCATAGCCTCTATGGACACGAGCATATCTAGCACCACACATAGTGTAAATTATTGTGCTGATAGGTCATGCATTTCACCTAAAGATTCCTCGACAAATGTCTGTGGTGATATGCCTGCTTCCTCGTGTCCTCTTGATCAAAATATCTTGTTTCTCCCTAGTTGCTCTATGACTAATCATTTAGGGGATATCAAGAAACATGAAGTACTTTTGACTAATGAAGAATCTGATTCACCAAAAGAATCATCATCAACTCCTCCAGTTCACATGTGCCTCATGGCAAGAGGTAATAATGAGGTATCATCTTCCCTGTGCAATAACGATGATATTTGCGATGAGGATGATGATGATGACTTGACTGAAAATATCTATGTGATCAGTAAAATTCTTCATAAAGCTAAAAATAACGCTCTTCAAAGATTCCAAGATGTTCTTGCTTACTTTGAAAATTGTAATGATTCACTTAATCATGAACAAGCTAAAAGTGAACAACTTGAACATGAACTTGAGAAGAGTCATCAAGCATGTAGAGACTTAAGATCTTCAAAAGGAGAGATTGAAGTTGCTCATGATAAACTTAAAAAGGATTTTGAGGTCCTTCTCCTTGAATGCAATAATGTCAAGGGAGAGCTCATCAAAACCTCTAAGATCTATGAGGAGCTTCAATCTACTCATGAGAAGTCTCTATTTGCTACTCACTCCTCTCATATTGTTGATGATACTTGTACATCTAACTCTACCTCATTTGAAGTATCAACATTGAAGGAGAATGTTGAGCTACGTGCTCAACTTGATTTACTAACTAGCAATTACGGGAAGTTGGAAGAAAACCATGTAATGCTCACAAGCTCTCATGCCGATCTTCTAACATCCCATAATGTGCAAAAGTTAGCTCATGAGGCTATCATCACCAAGGTCACATCAAGCGAGCATCATGTGGACAATGACACTACTTCTAGTCAAAGTACTATATTTCCATGTGCTAGTCCTCGTAATTCGTCTACTCATAATGTTGCTATCTCGTGTGATGAATTACTTTCCTTGCCTTGTTGCTCTAACATTGAAGCTTACACTTTCTCTAGTACTTGCATTGATACTAACCGTACAGAGGAAATCAAAGAGCTCAAGGCCCAAGTCACTTCCTTGAAGAAAGACTTGGAACAGTGTCATGAAGGGATGCCCACACTCAACAACGTCATGTGTGAGCAAACATCTCCGAATGACAAAAATGAGTTTGGAGTAAACTCAAACAAGAACAAGAGGGGCCTAGAACAAGTCAAGAATTCGGCCAAAATCATTTGCTTCAAGTGCAAAGTTAAAGGGCACCATGTTAGATCTTGCCCTCTGAAGACGAAGTCTCAAAGTCACAAGCAACAAGGGAAGCGGCCACAAACTCAATCACATATTCAACTACAAGTTGAAGGAAGTCCTCTTCCCAATAAGACCCAAGCCAACACTCCCCGGGGTGAGAAATCAACTGGGAAGAAAGCAAAGGATAGATGTTACTACTTATGTCGTGAGAAGGGTCATGTCGCTTCGTCTTGCAAAAGAGGTAACTTATCCAACCCAATCACTATTGATGATATCTATTCCCTTGGGAAGGATAATGTTGGCAATGTGTTTGCCAAGTTTGTTGGTACTCAAAATGGTGTCAAGAAAAGAACCATTTGGGTTGCCAAGCCTATTGTGATTAACCTCTTAGGACCCAACGTAGTTGGGGACCAACAAGCTCAAACTTGATCAATAGGTGACCTTGGAGGACATTAGAGACTTGGATACATAATGAAGAATTAAGGGGTCTTCATCATTCATATTATCTCAAGCCAAGTCATTTGGATTATCGAGTTTCTATCTTATATCCAATGTGCCTCCTTACGGTAACTTATACTTAAACTGTTTACATTGTTAGGTGCTTGCCCCTTTGCATGTTGTGGTTTTGTACCTTGCATGCGTTTGTATATGTTGTGCTTCCAACTTGCTTATCTTGAGTAATCGAGTATGTGTATGTTGGTTTGCACATCATGTACATGTGAGTCTTGTATTGAGCCTATTTGCATCTTGTCTGTATTTTTGTTGGCTCTTGTGAGAGATTAATGGACTATCCCATTGTGGGGGAGTGATGTGCTTTTCACACCTCACAATCCTATAAATGTGTATACATGGGGAATACCACTTAGTTTTGATGCTTCAAGATTATCTAGTGTCTATGTGGTATGTCTTACTCATGAGAAATTCAAATTCTATATGGTCCATTAAGTATCTCTTGTTGGTTTTAATTTGCCACTTGTTAATGTTATTGGTTTATCACATTATGGGGGAGTAATATGTTATGTGCATATTACAAACCTAGAAAATGTGTACATTTGACGTATTGCCACTTAGTGTTGATATTGTAAATTATCTTGTTCCTAGGTGGCATGTTAGCTCTACAAGTGTCATTTGCTTGCGTTTCATGGGTAAAGATGATCTTGGATATATTTGTGATCTACCAATGAGTATCATTTCAAAATACTTCTTGTCCTTGACAATTGGTATTCCCATCATGTGATTGGAATTGCTAATCATATTTACATTGGATTTTGTGTTTCGTTTGTCTTCCTTGCCTCTTATGAATCTATTTTTAACATGTCTAGTGTTTTTATAGATATAGAGAAAGTGATGATCCCATCGTGTGCGTTTTGTATTCAAATGCAAATTATATATAATGCACGTCCCTTGGGGGAGCTATCCTATTATCTTTAAAACACTCTATTTATTCACCCATCATAAAATCATTTGATCCCCATCAAGTGTGTGTTGATGGGAGGCAAGTCTTGCTCTTTATGATGCTTTGTGCCATCATGAAAATGTGTAGAGGGCTTTGTTTGTTGGAACCTAGCTCTCTCTTGGAAACTAGATACCTCGTGTTTGTTTTCCTTCAATTGGTTTCTTGTTGCCTTCTATTTGGCATGTGTCAATGGATATCTCATTCCTTGAGGTATCTTTTAATTGATATCCTTCAAGTGATAGTTCTTTTGTTTTAGGATCTTATTATCACTTGATACCTTGTCTTTTGGTGACTTATCAACTTTGTGTTGAGTTGATTCTTTAGAGTCTTGAGCATGCGTATCTAGCTACTATATACAACTTATTTTGCTTGCTTTCCTTCTTTGACCCAATATATAGGAGAAACTCCAACTTGTCACAATTGGCTAAAGTGTGCATGAAATTCAAATTCATATCTATATGCACATATGTATGTGGAGTTTTGTCCTATGTATTGTTGGTTTTCTAACTCTTTGGTCCCAATGAGTTTGGGCACCATTTTGTTTGTTTTTGTTGTTCCAGGAACAACTGGAGATGCATTGGATGCTCGGCTCACCTATAAGGAATATGTTGAGACCATGTGATTATTGGAGCCAAGTTAGGATGATCAAATAACAACTATCTACTACATCAATCCAATGTTGTCTCGGTAACAAGTATCCACTTCATGCATTCTTTTCTTGCAAAGGACCCAACCTGTCTTTTCTTTTCCAGGTTGCATCATGGCATGAATCTCTTGATTCATTCTTGTAGTACTTGTTTGCTTTCTCAAAGCATTCGAACGATGATGTCTTACTACTAGTTGGGATGTCTTTGATGTTCGTATGTTGGAAGTTCATATTATACAATAAGAAAATATTAGGCCATGTGCTATGCTTCCATGCAAAAGATCTCATTGATATATTTATGACTTCCCTTTTTGGATATCTAGTGTTCTTCCTTCTTGTAACCATTTCGTGTGTACATCCTTCTTTGTGGATATATATATCATCATGATTGTCTTCTACTTAGAATCTTGGTCACATGAGAGAAGTTACATCTCTAATTGATATCCTCTTTTCTTTCACGTCCATCGCTGCATTTCCTTTTTCGGTTTTTGGTGGCAACGTGAAAGGATTTGTTTTGAGTGCGTATCTTATTTTCCTACATCTTGGTGCATTCTTTGGCCGTGAAGGTTATTTTTCCTCATGCTTGTCTTGATGAGGGTTTTGCCATTTTCAATTAGTATCCCTCCTCTTGACAAGATTCTTACTTCCTATCTTCACAATGGGTTGTCACAAGCGTTGGTTCTTATTTTGTTTATTAGTAAGCTTGTGAACCCATTTTCTAGTATGTGTGTGTGGG
This sequence comes from Hordeum vulgare subsp. vulgare, assembly GCF_904849725.1. Classification (NCBI taxonomy): domain Eukaryota; kingdom Viridiplantae; phylum Streptophyta; class Magnoliopsida; order Poales; family Poaceae; genus Hordeum; species Hordeum vulgare. The sequence goes on from NC_058523.1 coordinate 20,131,166, forward strand.
AATGATATGTCTTGCTCTTTGTATCTCATATTCATCAAGACTATGTTGATGAGTAATGCTCATCCTTATCTTAAGTCTTCTCAAGTGCTTTGCCATGACTCACACACATTACTTTGGTTGAGCTTATTCTTAAGTTGCTTCCTTTACATGTTGCTCAACCATTAGTTTTGTGCAATTGATATGCCTATTGGCTCATCTATCTTCTTGCACTCGTTGTGTGTTTCTATTAATTCTAGGGGAGCAACGATCCTATTTTGTGCACCTGTGTCAAATACAAAAATCTCATATTAGTGCACAAATCATGGGGAGCTTCTCTAGTTTTTGATAAAGCACTATGTTGCCTCTATCATAATATCTTTTATTCATGTGGTTCGAAGGACCATATGATTGTTTGTTCCATCTGGAATTCTTTGATTGCTTGCTTCTATCATAATATCATTTATTCATGTGGTTCGAAGGACCACATGATTGTTTGTTCCATCTGGAATTCTTTGATTGCTTGCCTCCATCTTTGTATGTCTTTGTGGCATACGATCCTTTTATTTGCAATCTTTGGGTCCTCAATATAGTTTGTTTTCCTCCAACTACTTATCATTGTATTTGTGTATTTTTTGCACTCATTTGCTGAGAAGTACACACTTTTTGGAGGACCACCTACTATTTTGGCTTTCTAAACTTGTCGTCCATTTTGGCAATCGATGCCAATGGGGGAGAAGTTTAGAGAGTTTACTTTGGATATGTTTAGAGGGTTTTTCTTTTATTGCGTAAGCATTTACATCTTGCATACATGCATTATCACCTTGTATGTGTGCGCTTGGTTATGCTTATTTCCTTATATAAACTCTCTTGAAGTGGTTGTTTTCAATTACCAAAATGGGGGAGATTGTTAGAGCATATATCTCCATATGTGGTTTTGGTAATTGATGACAATTCCTATGGACTAATGGTTGCCTTAAGTTATATCTATAGGATTTGTCCATAGGCACTTCTTGAAGTCCATCTGTCGGGTTCAAGGAGTTTATATGATGACCAAGATGTTATTCAAGGTATTATCCAAAGAATGGTCATAGAAACACTAGGTTGATCAAGATCTCAGACAAAGAGTAAATCAAGATGATCAACACACAAAGCGTATAAGATGTACCGAGAGGGATCAAGTGATCCCATGGTATGGTAATCATTGTCCATTACGTGTTTGTGTACTAACCCATGGTCCTTGTGAGACTCCTGTGTGGGGGTTAGGTGTGCTTCCATTGGGCTTGCGTCAAAAGGAAGATCTCATACAACCCATGAAGGATGACGTCAAGTGGTGATCGTCATCAAGATTGTGGTGTGCAAGTTCAAGTGGATCAACACGAATATATCATTGAAACTATTGTCAATGATCATGTGTTGATAAGGACAACCTCATGTGCTAACAAGGACAAGATCAAGATAAGCATTCCTGAGCACTACATGCTTGATTCTTGTGGATGTTCACATGGTGGACAAATGAAGATGAATACATAAGCTAGGCTTTCCGCATTGTGTATGGGAAAGCTACTTGAAGACTTCATCATTGTCTTGCTTTCAACTTGAGCCAAGAAGAAACAACAACATCAACCTCAGGTGAAAGGGCTAACTCAAAGGTATCAATTCCTAGTTGTGCGGACTGATGATCAACGAATAAAAGTATAGACTCAAGTATGGATCATCCGTACTCTTTTATGATTCTTGAGTCCTTAGGGATCCCGCACTATTAAGAGGGGATCACAGGTTTTGCGATGAACTTGCTCAAACTACATCATCACTTTCTGCTCAGACCACATCTCCACTGCTTTGTTGTTATCTGAAAACAGAACCAGTGCCTCGGACATCCGGCTTTCTCCGGACGACCGACTAGTTCGGAAATCCGAAATCCTATACCAGAGAAATCAGAGCCATATAACTCGGACTTCCGGCTCCCTCCGGACGTTCGAGGCCCGGATGTCCGTCCAAGGCCCGAAAATCCGGAAGCCTGCACCAGTAGAAGTTGAGTTCTATATCTCGGAAATCCGGCTCCCTCCGGACGTCCGAGCGCCGGACGTCTGACACCCGTCGGAAATCCGGAACCTACCACTAGTAGAAGTTGAGCTGTATAACTCGGATTTCCGGTCCTCTCCGGACGTCCGGTGGCTGATAAATTCAACATAGGTTCAGTCGTATCTACAGGCCTCGGACGACCGACCCCTGTCGGACGTTCGGTCACTGTTTAATTCAAAATAGTTTCAGTCGTCTCTACAGGCCTCGGACGACCGACCCCTGTCGGACGTCCGACCCCTCGCGGACGCCCGGACTTCCGACAATTGTCGGACGTCCGGACCCTGTGTGACTTAACGTGTCCCCGACGGCTCTTTTTCTCTCCCCACTATAAATACCCCCCTCCCACTTCGTCAGAGGGTAGCCCAACACAGCCTTATCCTCATAAGAACACATTTCCACCTCACATACATTTGCTCACTCCAAATCTTATATCCGAAGAGCATTTGTGAGCCCCTTTGAGAGTTGTTCCTATCAAAAGATAGATCGTCTCCCTCTCCTTCTCTCAACCCAAGCTATTTGTGATTTGAGCAAGTTTTGAGCATTCCCCGTGATCTTGTTACTCTTGGAGGTTGGAGACTCCTAGGCGGTAGGAGTTCTTCGGAGAGGAATCAATCTGTGTGATTTCCCCCGGAAAAGTTTGTGAGGGTTTGGAAGCCACCTCAAAGGCTTACCACTAGCGGTTGAGAAACACCTTCGTGGTGTTATCTCAAAGGAAGAATAGGGTAAGCCTTCGTGGCGTTGGTGTGCCTTCGTGGTAACATCCACCTCTCTAACGGTGACTAGCTTCCCTCCAAGGAAGTGAACATCGGATACATCTTTGTCTCAGTGACCTTGGTTATCCTTAACCCTAACTCCTTACTTGTGGTTTACTTGTGTTATTTGAGCATACATACATTGCATATTGGTTGTGCTCATTATATTGTGTTGGCTATTTCTTATACAAGATTAATCATTCAAGCACACCCTCTATATCCACACGTTCATACTTGCAGCCCTTGATACATCGTGTTGATATAGTGTGATCTAGTATCTTGTGTTGTTCACCTACTTGTCGTGTGATATAGCTCAAGTAAGTTTGTGTAACTTACTTGTGCTTGTTAGTAACTGTATTGTGTCCATCTTGGTAGATCGTGTTGTTGATACACGTTGTTGTGCCTAGTGCATTTAGGATTTGTGCTTGACAAGTACCTTCTTAGTTTATTTCCGCATTAGGTTCAAGCCAAATCCGAAGAAGTTTTTAAATAGCATATTCACCCCCCTCTAGGCGTCATCGAGGTCTTTTCACGCGTCCAGCACGTGTATGGGCGCGAGCGGGACGTGTCGGGCGCGTCGGGACTGCGGTGTAGGTGTGCGTGTGTGGGTGCGTGTGGTGCATGAGGGTGTCCGTGTGCGTGTACACCGTAGGCGTGAGTGTAGGAGTGGCAGTTGGCGAGCTGGGGGTGTGCGTTGAGCGGGTCCATCGCGGGCTCGCCGCGCTCGACGTGTGCGTGCATGTCGGGATGGGCGCGAGCAGAGCGGGATGGACCGGGAGCTCGACATGGACAGGGTCATGGGTGCGTGCCCGGCGCAACCCTGGGTATAAGAACCCCTCGTGTACCTTGAAACTGTGCTCTGGGGGTGGTAGGTCGAGTTCGTGCTCGCCGGAAATACACAAGAGCCGTTCGTGCGGCAAGGTGTTTGTGCACCGGAAAATCTCGTGTGCTGCCTCCCTCGCGTTTGTTTTTTGTCTTCGATGATCGCTGGTGGTGGAAGGTTCCATTTTTGCGCTAACATGGCGAACGTGCCGCCGGTCGCCCAGGGACGAATTTAGGGGGGGGCGAGGGGGGGCTAGACCCCCCTAACAAATTGATCCTTCTACTATGATTATGGTTGTTGGAGTTAAATTTTTTCATTTCATATGAACTTTGCCCCCTTCATAAACAAACTTGCCCCTTCTATGCATGAATGTTGGCTCCGTCTCTGCGGTCGCCGACGATCTCGTGCAGAACTGCTAGCCCTGAAGCATATAGTATATGGCAAGCAGATCGAAATGTCTCGTGGAATTTCGCTGGAATATGTGCGTGCCGAGTGCCGACGTACCTTGCTCTCGGTCGCCCATGAGCCGGGCTGCCCCGGAGCGGCGAGGCCGACGTAGGCCAGCCGGGCGGGCACGTCCACATCGGCACCCGTGTACCTGTCTCTTACCAGCAACCTGCCGGTGACGAAGCCCCTCTCGCCTTGTTAGAATAATCCGAGGCACTTCGTTGATCAACCAAGGACCAAGCAATCACACAAGCACGACACCGAGATTTGTTAACGAGGTTCACCGATATGGCTACATCCCCGGGGCCTGACTACGGGCGCTCCTCCCCGTGACACCGTCACAATACCGCACCTCGGCCGCCCGGGCGCCGGCACACGTCGCCGGCTCCCCCGCGCACCCGTGCTATTATGTTGGTATATAGGTTACATCGTGTGTCTACCCCCGCTATATATGAGAGGCCTAGGATACAAGTGTCCTATCAGGACACGACTCCATATCCTGTCTAAACACAATACTACTCAGAGTCCAACTATAACCTACCTTGTACAAGAATATTCGACACAACTCTAACAAACTCCACCTTAGCGAATAATCTCCACCGCCTTGGATTCATCCATGCGTCCAACCTCCATGTACATTGGACTTGAGATACGCCATGAGCACCACTGCTACTCACAAACTCCATGTGACTCCACCTGCAACTGTAGTCCCTTCTCGTCTTCTTCACAGTCAACCCTCGAGCAAAGTTAAGTTCCTTATTACCCTACTTTGTGCTTCCAACTTCCGGAGTATCCGTTCAATGCCATCACACACTGATCACTGACCTGCGTGAAAGTGAACAACCCACATATTGAATGCCACATATAAGAGTTACCTGAACTCAACATCCTCGCTCTTTCTTGACCGTCCGTATGAAACTTGAAGGAATTTCACCATCGCCTTGTGCCACCCCGAGTCAAATTCGCAGTTGTCTCATCCTTTTCTCGAATAGTCTCTGACATGTCCCACAGCTATAGCACTCCGCCTCCTTCTGTACTTGTCATCCGCACTTTGCCATGTGCACTGAACCCCACAGAATATACGGTCATGTACTCTCTCCGCTTATGACAATTCAGACTTTCCGTCACTTTCTCAGATTCTCCATGGTCAACTACCGTCCATCGAACCGGCACCGATAGACCCAGTCACCAACTTGAATCCGATACTCGCCAACACTGCTTCAGCACCCTTTGCACAATTTTGTCTGACCACATGTCTGACCACCAGTGCCTTGGTCTATCGCTGTGTCCTGTGCTTATCGCACGCCTCGCCGCTATCACCGCGTCGAGCCTCTGTCGTCCTGGTCGAGTCTCCAAGGCCGCGAACCCACACCACTCAACCCCCACTGCAGAGAACCACCGATCATCACCGACCGATGCCGAGTATCACGTCTCCATCAGACCACTGGTACCCAGTCCAATCCACGTGTCCCTCGATATGCCACTGAAATAGGCTACGATTCTCCGAATTCTTACGTCGTAGCCCCTCCATCAGCACAGAGTGAAGTCTTCCACCAGACTCCAGCTCCACCTTCAACAGGACTCCATGTAGCTGGCCATGCTACGCCGCGCCTCCTTGACTTCAAGCTCTCATGTGTACACCGTCTTGAATCAACCTTGCGCCATAGTCCGTCGAAGCCGCAGAAGCCCTCAGGCATGCACCACGTGTTTCCACGCCCCAAAAATCGACCACCATCAGCATCACGCTCCTATGTCGCCGTCGCTGAAATCACCGTCGTCTTCTGCTTTGACCGACATCCCCATCGATCCGTCAGACAGTCCAGTCCGACCCAACCGAAAATATCCGACTGCAACCATGCTCCACCTTGTGTCGTGTTCGTCCCGCACATCTTTGTGCATTGCTCGACGCCCTGTGTATGCATGATCTTGCCACGACGCACTCAAGTCTCCTTCAAGCATTATACGCACGCCGCCATCCTCACCATTATAGACCCTCGCGCTACCATCCACATACACTACCTGTGTACAAAGAAATAAAGCCAAAAAATCAACCACATGAGCCTTCCTGTATACACTTACCCGTGAAGATCAATGGAATAAATCTCCAAACTCCACCACGTGCTTCTGTAGGCTGTAGGTTCAACTAGCTTTTCCTATCTCTTCCTATCGATGAATAGCATCAATCCATTGTGTAGCCTTTTTTTCCTTAACAAATCTCAAAATAGGCACATACAGCACCAGCGTGCTCCGCGTGCACAACAAGCCTTTCTTCCACTTGCGCCATAGCTGCGCGCAGCAGCCGACCCCACCTGGGTCAGCCCGCCTGCTTCACGCATTGCTGGTCTGGCTGCACACCATGCAACCTGGCTTCCACGCGCACCGCAGATGGACCGGCCGCCCGAGCTAGTACGCGCCGCAATTCCGCGTTACGCTCGATCGATCGCCGCATGTCAAGTCAACTGGACCTCGCCTTGCACGAGCACCGCCGGTCGTCTCGTTCACGTCGCCTCCCACATGCACACGGTCCAGCTTCCGTCGACGCCGCTGCTTTCGATCGATCAAGACCGACCTGCATCGACGCCTCGCGCTGCCACGCGTACATGCGCCTCGGTTGAACGCTCGCCCGATGATCCGCTGATCGATTGCCATACGTTCCGCCTGCCGTTGCAATCCGATGTGTTGTTGCTGTCGCCGAGACTTCATACACGACCGCATGCTGCCTTGCCTTCTGATTGCTTCTTCCAATTCATCCGATTGCAACCAAACAACTTCCATGAAATAGCTTCTCTCCCTTCCACATGTCGTCTTTGCACCAAACGATTCAACCTCTAGATCAACACAACGCAGCCTCCAAACAACCTAGCTCATGATACGACTTGTTACGCAATCCCGGGTCCGCTAACACCAGCGTTTTTGACCCACATGCGTCAACGGGCCCAACCGGAGAGCAACACCGACTTATGACAAGCCTTGGGCCCTCCCCCCCCCCCAAAAAGACTAGCCTGTTAGGAGGGGACACCCTCACCCTTATAAGTCGTGTTATGTCTCCTCCCACAATCGATGTGGGACTAAACCCAACAATCTTCCCCTCACACATCGGTCACCCATGGGCCCGCTAACACCAGCGTTCCAGCCCACCTACCATGACCGACCACCCGTGAGTCCACCAAGATTTATTCCGGGTACCTGGACTCTGATACCACTTGTTAGAATAATCCGAGGCACTTCGTTGATCAACCGAGGACCAAGCAATCACACAAGCACGACACCGAGATTTGTTAACGAGGTTCACCGATATGGCTACATCCCCGGGGCCTGACTACGGGCGCTCCTCCCCGTGACACCGTCACAATACCGCACCTCGGCCGCCCGGGCGCCGGCACACGTCGCCGGCTCCCCCGCGCACCCGTGCTATTATGTTGATATATAGGTTACATCGTGTGTCTACCCCCGCTATATATGAGAGGCCTAGGATACAAGTGTCCTATCAGAACACGACTCAATATCCTGTCTAAACACAATACTACTCAGAGTCCAACTGTAACCTACCTTGTACAAGAATATTCGACACAACTCTAACACGCCTGCCTTGTGGAAGTCCGTCGACTCCGGGAAGCTGTACGGCCATTTGCTCGCCTCCACCTCCGCCTGCGCCTTGGCGTCCTCCCACAGCGCTCCCTGCTGTGGGTTGGAGTTGAGGTGGATGAACACCGGCCCCTCGATCTTGGCCATCATGTCGTTCCCGATGTAATGAGTCCCCATGAACATCTGCCATTTCACAGCAAACAGTTGGATTATGGGTCTTTCTTGATTCTGAAACAAAAGAAAGAATGAAGAACACTCACAGTCAACGAGGTGGGGCCGGTGTGGGTGGTGAGCTCGCGCTTGAGGGGGCCGCCGCTCTTTAACTCGTTGCTAGGGGTGACCACCGCCGGCGAACTGCGGCTCCGAAGGGTTCACGAGCAGCACGGCCTCCTTGTACGCCAGCGGCAGCGGCACGGCACGGGGCGCGTCCCGGTCGTCCGGCCCCGGCATGTACCTCTGGATGCCGTCCGAGACCGCCATGTAGTTGAACGTCGTGGGGTCGAGCTTGAAGACGAGCCGGGCCTCCGAGACGTCGATGGCTGGCCAGTCGCCGGCGTGCTCAAAGATGGCGTAGCAGTAGAACCCGGAGCCGCCTGTCAGCATCACCAACCTGCATCATGGTTCATGCATGACATGATAGACATCAAGATCGACTTGGAAATCATGACGTCCATGAACTGGGATGATGGAGTGGTGCGCGCACCTCTTGTCGACGTTGAGCGGGACGCTGTTGAGGCGCGATGGGTCGTAGGTGCTCATCAAGGAGAGCTCCACTTGCTCTTCGCTGGCAGATACCACCATCAACTCTGTTGTACCGTCCAACCTGGAAAAGAAATTTCAAATTCTACTCACTCCGTTACACGTTAAGCAAGGTGTACATTTTTGTCTCACAACAAAAAACACAAGGTGTAAAATTTGCCTGCAAAGTTACTGGCAGTAAGGAGGATATGTACATGTCGTTCATGCCCGTGGGATAAGCTGATCCTGGAAATTTCCAAACTACATCCCAATACCTGCAAATTTTCAGATATAAAATCACGATTCAAATTACTCCACTGGTGAGCTCTTAGTTACTAGGCTTTTAGAATAAAATTCTAAGTTGGACGGACAGAACAAACTGAGTAGGCGGCAATTTATTTTGGAAGACACCCATAAGCTCAAAAGAACTGGTCGTTAGAGCCATCTGAAAAAGCCGTTGGCTCTGAAAAAATGTCTACTATACATTTTGACATATCTAAAATGATAATACAACTACAAAATTCTTCATGAATATAAAAGATATTCACAAGTTTCCAAGAAAAGGTTTACAAATTTAAAATACTCATGAATTTTATAAAATGAACATGAATTTACCAAAATATTGTTGTTTTTTCTCAAAATGTGATAATACAATCCGTATGTATTTAAAAAATAATGAAATTCGAAATGATATAACAAAAGTGTTTGAGAATATAAAAAATATTTATGGGTTTACAAAAAAGTTCATGAATTTTTAAAAAGTGTTCATTAATTTTACAAAATGTTCATGGATGTTTTAAAAAATGTGCATGAATTCAACAAAATGGTTATGTATTTCAAAAGTAAGAAAACAGAAATAAAATTACAAAAAAGGAAGAAAAAAAATATGTTAAAATCCAAATAAAGATTGGTAGGACCAGCATACCCTCTGTATCCCGAAGCACCCAAGTTGAGTCGGCCCGTGTGTCACCGGAGGCTGTGCGATTTGTATAGTTTGTCAACTATCCTTCACTATAAGCAAAGAATATGATTTTCTATGAATAATGGTACGGGCGGAGTCAAGGATGAGTATGTGTATCCCTTCTCCTAGTAAAAGCCTGTGATCCATCATTCATCAGTCGGGCATGCTTGCATCCTTGCCAAAAATGTTGTTGCCTCAAAGCGTTTTTTGCTGGGGGTGGGAAAGGTGGTATTTCTAATCCCGGTTTATTGGTTGGTATTGCAACACTGTCTTAGAAGGTGTGATCTTGAAGGCGTCGTCGTGAAGCGTGGAGTACATGGTCTTTGTTGGGTTGTATGTCCGGTGGATTTTAAAACCCCCCCCCCCCCCCCCCATAAGCTACCGATAAAACAGAAAAACAATGTTTGGTACCAGAAAGTTTTAATAATGATGATGGCATTTTTGGGTTTTCTTTCACTTTTGTAAACTGATTTTGTTAGTCCTTGATATACGTTATCTTTTGCAATAAAATTTAACTAGTTTGTGTGCATCCGAGTATAAAAATGGATTGGAGATTGACCTTTCTTTAGAGAAGAATATACTCCTAACTAAGCATCAATATTTGTTACCTCTTTTCATTGCTCGACCAAGTAGTAAATCAAACCCGGTAAAAAAAATCAATTAATCATAAACATGTGGTTTTGTGTCGTTGTGACTCAAAGGCGGCTAAGAAATTCTTCTTCCTTTTATCTACAACCAAGCATATACAGTCATAGATATGACATACCCGCCTGATATCTCATCGTTGTTGAAGTAGAGGAGGTTACTCCCGTCGACATAACGGATGCCGATGATCTGGCCCTGCGGTTTGGACACTACCACCTGCACCATACCGTTGTCCACCACCACCTATTGTATCATGCTAACCATTACATTATACTTACATTATCTGCATATGAAAATGTATATCATTCTAATGACCACAAAGAATTGTGCTAGATTCACACATCTGTTTTTTATGTTTGCTGGGAAATTAACATGCATCTTTTTGTTACATTTGGAAACTCATTTCGACAAGATAAACCGAAAATAGGTTAGAAGGCGTGAGATTTCAGGCGGGTCGATGCCGGTAAAGTAATGAAAAGGATGCACATGTTTTTTTTTTGTTGTTGGACTGATATTATACGTCCGTCTATTCAGGCATGAGGGGGAAGGGCTGTGTAACAATCACGTTTTTTTTTCGAATGTGTAACAATCACATTAACCTATCCGCAAAATAAAAACATCCACATTAACCAGCAACCCCCATTGGGTAAAGATGTTCCAATTGCCTTTTGAATACACACGACTAAGCAAAGTATAGTAAATTTTAGATTAACTCTTCCTTAATTATGTATTCCTTAAAAAAATATCCTATAATTCCTGCCTCAAGTTAAATGGTGTAATGCTTGACAGTTTATAGGAAAAATAGCAAGAAACTGGAATACAACTTTGATATCGCTTAATGCACAATAAAATATATATTTATATTATATCTATTTAGTATTGTAGTTGTTAATAAATTCACCTACAAAATTGATCAACATTTACCATTTGACTCGTGACAGAATTTGTAAGCATTTTTTTATTGGAGGAGTGGGCATTGCCTAATTGTAATAGTAGCATTTTGGTTTCTGATTTGTCTATCTGTACTTCTGTAGTATTTCTTCATTTTCCTGTGTATAAAGTAGTTTGCATGGAAAATATGATGGCAGGTAAAAAAAAGACCTTTTTATGACACAAGTCTCTAAGCGCCTTATACTCCATCCGTTCCAAATTACTTGTCTCAAAAACTGAGAAAAAATAATATATCTAAAACTAAAATAAATCTATATATTCATTCCGGTAAGTAATTCCAAACGAAGGGAGTAATTGTTTAGAGTGCATTAGAAAAACTCTTAAAAATGTACATTCAAAAGCAGTCACAAGTGTTAAGAATAGATTAAGTTAATACTTAGATAGGTTACTTAGTCCTCAAGCAACCATGCACTTCCTTGACTCTAAAGGAAACTATGTAATAACTTGGCCCTTAAGTAACTTCAAGTTTACTTGACTCCCAAACAACATGTGTACTTCTGCCCGGGTATAAATACCCCATTGCTATCATCAATAAAGACTAATGAATCAACTTTCATTCATCTCTCTCGTTCTTTACTTTCTACTTCAAACATGTTATCAGCACTTTTGTTCTCCATGCTGAGAGCAATTGATCTCGGATTATCGCTGGACAAGATGGTTGATTCAGTTCCTAGAAGAATCGCTGGACAAAATAGTTTTGATTGAGATCCTTGCATCTTGATTGCTCTACAGCCATGCACGGACCCTGCCCAAGGAGCCGATCATCCACTCCGCCATCTACAACACATATTAACAAGCATGCAACCACGCAGGAAGTCGGCCACGAGAATACTAATTTGCTCGTCTTCTTGTAATTAAAATCAATGATCTGATTATTGATCCTTTTTGCATGTACACCTTTGTGAGAATCGCTTCTTCACATGGAAACAGATGGATCCATCCATATTTGATCCCTTCATCTCACGAAAGGCAATTACGACACCAGCGCATCCAGCAATGATGGTCACGGCCAACAGCCGATGTTCTTTACAACAGCGCACTCTCGTGGCGCAGCGAAAAAATTAGATAACCGGCCGCACCCTCATGCACAACATCGGTGTTTCCTGGAACACATGAAGTGCGACACACAGCAGCGGCATCGTCCATCACGCGGCTCGCAACAGCAGTCGGTAAAATTGTCACTTGAAGATCTCATCTCTTTGGCAAATTTTCAATTTAACCATCCAATTCGAGACTAATCTAATGAGTATAAGTCTCCAAAATATCTGTTTTAAACCACAATTTAACAGATCTGTGCCGTTTATCCATCAGGCCAATGGACTTTCTAGTTTAGTACTCAAAGTTACTCTTTTCCGTAATTTAACTCTTAGGGTTATCACAATTTGCATTCCAAGCCGTCGGCTATAACAAAATGTATGTCGTTGACCTAAGTTCATCCTTTATTCCATACAAACTAATTATAACCATTTTTACAATGGATAAAATTGTTATTAGGATACATCACGTCTTCATATATTTGCACAAATCTTATCCCATCGGAATTTAAGACATCCTCTCTATCTTTACCCCTTCACATTACACACGATTTGTGACAACAACTATGATTTTGCAATAGAAATAAATTTTCTTGCAAATCTTAATCAAATTCTAATAAGAACTATACGGTGTCAGACTTAATATGACTAGCACAAATTTTATTTGTGAATCACAAGGTATTGGTGGCATCTACTGTACCATTTGCATATTATCCATCACTACTGTGAGGTCTACATCTTGCCACTAAGAAAATAACTACCTTCCAAGTGATTTTCTTAAAAATAGCATAACATAAGGTAATAGAACTATAAACATCTACTGACAATAGTCAGACTATGTTTTCTATTACTCTAAGATCTACACCATATTGGTGATTATCTTCAAAGTGTTATCTTATATAAATTGGGGTCAACACATATGGCTATATGACATCAGCCATACTAGAATTTGCTCCTCCGAAGCATTTATTGTTGTTGTTTACTAAAATATTTTACTCTCATAGTAAATATTGTTCTTGCACACTTTGCTTGAATATGTAATAGGAAACTACAAAAATATTTGCATATACGTATGATTACCTTCTATTACATTGGAAAAATAGATGACAGTGGAGCCTACATCACTATTTCTAATTATAGTGTCAGCCATCCATCAAGATGGATCCCATAATTTATGGCAATGATTAAGTGTCTCGGCATTTCGCAAGTTCCACCTGACATCATGGTTATAATTTCATAGTGACTAACCAGTGTTAAGCATGCAAGTCTATACGTTTTGGCAATGAATCTAAAGTCACACACTTCCTCAAGAATGTAGTCCAAAACATTAGCAATAATTTAATCACATGTGTTATATTGAAGGATACACCCGGGTTCACCAAGGATCACCTTGGCCATGATTGTTCTTAAACAAATCATTTATTCATAGATGCCACTTACTCCTAGAAGTAAATTAAATAAATGCATTAATATATTCAAGTAACACATGGCTGACATTTTCAAATACAGTAAGTACATTTTAGGTGAGATTATTTATTGTAAGATGATTTACGACATCAGTCGTTGTATCCACCCGTGGTATTATTGCCACTATAACTCCACCTTCAGGAAAATATTTTATGGCTATTCTCTTAATAGATATGTATGTACATATTGCATTTTATATGTCACCAACTTCACTTGATTCTCAAGCTAAGTACATAAATGGATGAATATTTATTCACCTTGAATATTTCTTTTAAGAGAAACATTGAAAGTGCATGTTATGCCCCTAATCGACTTTTGGTGTTAATGACAACACATACATAGGAAACTAATCCTATTTGTTGAGTGTATCTCAGGATGGCAAGTATTTAATAGATTGAGAATTATGTGCCAAGGTGGTCTGAGAAGATTTATATGTCAAGAAGGCTCGGGATTGAGAAAACATGATGTAGACTATCCTTTTGAGTTTACTATTCTTGAGTATAGGGATCCCGCACTATTAAGAGGGGATCACACGTTTTGCGATGAATTTGCTCATACCACATCTTCACTATTCTGCTCAATACCACATCTTCACTACTTTGTTTTTATCTCAAAACAGGACTAATGCCTCGGACTTCCGGCTCCCTCCGGACGTCCGAGGGCCGGTCGAGGGTCGGACGACCGACCAGCTTCGGAAATCCGGAGCTCTGCACCAGAAGAACTTGAGCCATATAACTCGGACTTCCGGCTCCCTCCGGACGTCCGAGGGCCGGTCGATCGACCAGCTTCGGAAATCCGGAGCCCTGCACCAGAAGAACTTGAGCCATATAACTCGGACTTCCGGCTCCCTCCGGAAGTCCGAGGGTCGGACGTCCGTCCCCTTTCGGAAATCCGGAAACTTGCACCAGAAGAAGTTGAGTCGAATAACTCGGACTTCCGTCCTTCTCCGGACGTCCGGCCCCTATTCTACTCACAGTGATTCCAGACATATCTACAACCCTCGGACGACCGACCACTGTTCGACACCTTGTGGATGCCCGGACATCCATGAACTGCCGGACGTTCGAACCCTGTGTGACTTAAAGTGTCCCAAACGGCTGTTTTACACTCCCCACTATATATACACCCTCCCACTTCGTGAGAGGGTGTCCAACACAGCTAGAACACATACAAGAACACCTTTCTTCTCACTCACTCTTGTCTACACTCAATCTTAGATTCCAAGAGCATTTGTGAGTCACTTTGAGTGTTGTTCCAATCAAAAGATAGATCGTCTCCTTCTCCTCCTTCCCACCAAAGAGATTTGTGATTTGAGAAAGTTTTGAGCAATCTCCGTGATCTTGTTACTCTTGGAGGTTGGAGACTCCTAGGCGGTAGGAGTCTTCGGAGAGGAATCAAACCATTGTGATTCCCCCCGGAAAGTTTGTGAAGGTTTGGAAGCCACCTCAAGGCTTACCACTAGTGGTTGAGAAATGCCTTCGTGGAGTTATCTCAAAGGGAGAATAGGGTGAGCCTTCGTGGCGTTGGTGTGCCTTCATGGTAAAATCCGCCCCTCTAACGGTGACGTAGCTTCCCTCCAAGGAAGTGAACATCGGGATACATCCTCGTCTCTCTTGGAGTTTCGGTTATTCCTAACCCTAACTCTCTACTTGTGTTAATCCTTATTACGTACTTGTATTTGATTATTGTTTACCGGTTGCCTTACTTCACTCTAAATAGCGTACTCCTTGTCATAGCAATTATTAGGCCTACGCTCATATTCCGCACCTTTGCCTAAAATTGCTAAGTAATTATTAAAATTTGGAACTGTACCTATTCACCCCCCCTCTAGGTCCATCTCGATCCTTTTCAATTGGTATGAGAGCCTCGTGCTCTATTCTTGTGGCTTAACTGCCCTAGAGCGAGATGGACGGGATTCCCACTATTGTAGCTCCAGTGGAGAGGGACGGGACTTCCACGGAAGTCAAGTCCTTCACCTCTGAGGACCTGGAACGGGCCCTTGCCAAGCAAAAAGAGGAGCATGATGCTCTCTTGAGGCCTTGGTCCAAATAAGACTGGCATCATTAACCACGGGGACAGCCACGTCCCCGAGGGCCTCAGGGCCACATGTGCACGGTTCTTCATTTGGCCAACAACCTCCGGAAAGGAACGAAACCAGTGTTCCATGGCTTTATGCTAGATCTCAAGTTGAGAAACCTAAGTACAATCCTAGAGGAAAACCTCCCTTGCTTGATGACAATTCCGATTTTGCTTTGTGGAGAGTTGGTATGCAGGATCATCTTAGGTACGCCAATGATGAGATGTTGGACATCCTTGAGCATGGGTACAATCTTGTAGATCCAAGGTGCCTCACTCCCAGAGAAACTTATGACAAGCATCTCAATGACATTGCGATCATGTGCATAAGAACAGGAATGAATGATAAGCAATGGAGACCTTACATTCACATCACAAGTGCCAAGGAACCGTGGGATAGCATTATAGGACCAAGACCGGTACCTCCACTCTTCGGCTTGCTCAATATGAAATTGCCAAGGGGCAATTACAGAATTTCTGTATGGAAAAGGGTGAATCTCCCAAGCAACTGCTAGAACGGCTCATGACTCTCGCCGCAGACATTGAGTCATGTGACTGTGACAAGACGCAAGATGGTTTCAATCTGACCAAGAGATTTCTTGTGGACAAGTTACTTCATGCTCTTGCTCCGTACCACCATCAAATGGTATGGGACATGAGGCAGCACAATGGGTTCAAAGAAATGACTCCAGATGACATCATATCCACTTTCCAATTATTTGAAGAGTCAAAGGCAAATGCAACAAAGCACCTTGCCATGCATGGCACTTCAACATCAAAGATCAATCTTGCTTTGAAAGCCAAGCATGAATGTGATGAAGAAGAAAGTGAAGAAGAAGAGGGCGATGATGACTGCGAAGATGTGATGATGTTGACTCTGATGAAAGCCCATCTTATGAGGACATTGCTCTCTTTGTAAAGAAGTTCAGTGCAGGAAAATTCAAGGGAAGATTCCCAAAGAAGAAGGTAAGGAAATGCTATAACTGTGAGGAAACCAACCACTTCTCCCAATGAGTGCCGTTATGAGAAGAGAGAAGATAAACCAAGGTTTCCGAAGACCTTTGTAAATAAGAAGTTGCCAAACCCTATGAACTCCAAGCTCAAGAGAACAGATGGAAGAGCAATGGTTGCACAAGAAGAATCAGATCCAGAAGACGTTGGTGGGGTTGCCGGAGTAGCTCAGGATACACAAAACACCTTGAGGCTAGTCAACAAAAGTGGTGATGTTGTTCACTACAACTATATGAAAGACTACAAGGGCAACGCCCACAAGTGTTTGATGGCAAAGACTGCCATGGGAGATGAGGAAGACCAAAGCTCCCATGATAAGGTTAAGGTAACACCACGGTTAAACTCTTTCAGTCTAGCTTCTACCTCACCTGATGAGTGTCTTGATGCGGAAGATCACTATGAGGATAATGACTTAGATCATCCCATGTTTGCCAAAATAAACAAATTTATGTGCTCTCTTAAAGGAAATAAGCTCACTATGTTTCGCATACTTATGGAAATGGTGAGTAAGCACACCAATACCATCAAGGAACTCAAAACCCTCGTCACTGAGGAGAAGGAAAGAAATGAAATCCTTGAGCAGAAAGTCCTGTATGAGGAAGCACAAAATGATGCATTATGCTCAAAAGTTGGTGAAAACCTTGATAAACATGCTAACGATCTTGCCTCCTTGAAAAAGGCTGAATCTGTGTGCAAAGAGTTACTAAATGATAAAAACCGACTAGTGAACTCTCATGCTTCCCTTTATAAGGACTGTGAGCGTCTATCCTTGTCTCTCAAAGACAAGGAAGAGAAACTCATTGTTCTTACAAAGAGCTTTGAGGCACTCAAGGTTACTTATCTTGACACTTTAGCTAAGGCTTACTCCTCACCTACTATTAATGTTGATACATGCACTACTAACTCTAGTAGTGAACTGACATCTATTCTTGAGGAAAACTGTTCGCTAAAGGCACAGCTAGATAGAGGTCTCATGACATGTGCACAAGGACAAAAGACTCTCAATGAGATCTTAAGTCAACACAATGGAGGCTTTGCCAAGGAAGGGCTTGGGCTCAATCCAAGCACCGCCAAGAAAAGTGCATCTCCTCTCAAGTGTACCACTCCGCTTAAAGAAATATTTGTACGAGAGGGACACAAGGAGAAAGGTAAGGTTGTGAGTAGGTCGGCACTAGGGGTTCGCCTACTCTCAACAAGACGACTGAATTCATGCCTCCATCCTATGTACTTCGCAAATCAAAGGAAGGAGAGGTTTATGCTAAATTCGTTGGTCCCCGTAATGCATTCCGTTTTTATGCTATTTGGGTCCCTAAGACTCTTGTAACTAATGTGAGAGGCCCCATGACGAAATGGGCACCTCAAACCAAGTCTTAATTCGTTACAGGCTGTTTTCTCCGGAGGAGCCAAATGGGTGATCGACAGTGGATGCACCAATCATATGACTGGAGATAGTAACTTGCTCTATGACTTCATGCAAGCCATTCGACCATACATGAGCATTGTATTTGGTGGAGGGTCGAAAGGGCAGGTAATTGGGTTGGGCAAGGTGGCAATCACTAATGACATGTCTATTGCAAATGTCATGCTTGTCCAATCCCTTCAATATCATTTACTTTCAGTTCGCCAATTGGCTTCCGTTGGTTATGACACATTATTCGGACTAACGGATGTGAAAGTCTTTAAGAGAGACACTCTCGAAGTGGCCTTTGTTGGAGTGTTGGATGGCAATCTTTACACGGTTGATTTCTCGAAAGAGAGCACCTTCCATACGACGTGTCTAATGGCCAAGGCCGACATGGGATGGTTGTGGCATCGCCGGCTCGCCCATGTCAAAATGGGAAATCTTCAAAATCTCTTAAACGTCAATCACATCCTTGGACTAACAAATGTATCTTTTAAGAAAGATCGTGTGTGCAGTGCATGCATAGCTGGGAAACAACATCAATCAAAACATCCACCCAAGAACATTGTATCCACTTCGAGGCCGTTAGAGCTCCTTCATGTGGATCTGTTTGGGCCTCCCTCATGGGCAAGTATTGGAGGGAAAAAGTATGGCCTAGTCATTGTTGATGATTACTCAAGATACACATGGGTATTCTTTCTCAAGTCCAAGGACGAGACGAAGATCACCTTCATTGATTTTTCCAAACAAGTCCAGCGGAAGTTTGACAAGGACATCAAGGCAATAAGAAGTGATAATGGCTCCGACTTCAAGAACTACACCCTAAAAGAATTTCTTAGTGATGAGGGAATTGAACATCAGTACTCCGCACCTTACACCCCTCAGAAAAATGGTGTAGCAGAGAGGAAGAATCGGACACTTGTGGAAATGGAAAGGTCCATGTTAGACGAATGCAAGTCACCACATAGTTTTTGGGCTGAGGCCGTCAACACAGCATGTCATGCATCAAACTGGCTCTTCCTTCGATCAATATTGGAGAAGACTCCATATGAGCTCCTAACTGGGAACACGCCCAATGTTAAGTACTTTCGTGTGTTTGGAGCAAGTGTTTCATCCTCAACAAACGGGAACGGTTAGGAAAATTTCAATCCAAAACAACTGAAGGGATTTTTGTTGGCTATGGATCAAACTCTCACGCCTACAGAGTCTACAACAAATCCACTGGATGTGTTATAGAAACCTGTGACGTGACATTTGATGAATTTAACCGCTCCCATGGGGAGCAAGTTGATCTAAGTGATGCAGGTGAAGAAGATTCCTCGCAAGATATCTTGAACATGGGTGTAGGTGCACTTCTTCCCATGGAACAAAGACCCCATGATGATGATGAAGATGATGAGAGTATTTCTCATCCTCAAGACAGTTCACTGCCCGTACCTCCACAAGATACTAGCACACATATCATGCCAGTTGTTGAGGATCAAGTGGGAGAACATGTCTCTCATTCTGATCACACTCAAGAACAAGTTGATCCTCAAGAGCTAAACCAAAGTATGGATATGCTTGATGATGAATCTCAACAGGTGCAACGCGAAGAGGAATACCTTCCACCGCACGTAAATGATCCATATGTTGAGGACGTTGATGATGGAAACGAAGTTGAACCTCGTGAAACCCTGACCTCCATCATGCCACGTGTGGCCGGTCGTGTTGATATTGATCAAATCCTCAACGACGTATCGGAAGGTAGAGTGACTCGTAAACAATTAACAAACTTTTGTGCTCACTTTTCGTTTGTCTCTAGTACCGTGCCACACAGGGTTCAGGATGCATTGTGTGACAATGACTGGCTCCTTGCTATGCAAGAAGAGTTAAACAGTTTTACACGCAACGAAGTATGGTCATTGGTAGAACGACCAACTGAGGAACACAATGTCATTGGAACTAAATGGATCTTCAAGAACAAGGAAGATGAGAATGGGATTGTCTTACGCAACAAGGAAAGGTTAGTAGCACAGGGGTACTCCCAAGTTGAAGGTTTGGACTTTGGTGAGACTTTCGCCCCTGTTGCTCGTCTTGAATCCATTCGCATTCTATTGGCCTATGCTGCTTTCAATGGTTTTACTTTGCATCAAATGGATGTTGGGGAACGTCGCAAGGGAAACAAAAAAATTCCTACGCGCACGAAGACCTATCATGGTGATGTCCATCTACGAGAGGGGATGAGTGATCTACGTACCCTTGTAGATCGTACAGCAGAAGCGTTAGAGAACGCGGTTGATGTAGTGGAACGTCCTCACGTCCCTCGATCCGCCCCGCGAACAATCCCGCGATCAGTCCCACGATCTAGTACCGAACGGATGGCACCTCCGCGTTCAGCACACGTACAGCTCGACGATGATCTCGGCCTTCTTGATCCAGCAAGAGAGACGGAGAAGTAGAAGAGTTCTCCGGCAGCGTGACGGCGCTCTGGAGGTTGGTGATGATCTCGTCTCAGCAGGGCTCCGCCCGAGCTCCGCAGAAACGCGATCTAGAGGAAAAACTATGGAGGTATGTGGTCGGGCAGCCGTGAGAAAGTCGTCTCAAATCTGCCCTAAAAGCCCCATATATATAGGAGGAGGGAGGGGGACCTTGCCTTGGGGTCCAAGGGACTCCCAAGGGGTCGGCCGAGCCAAGGGGGGGAGGACTCCCCCCCCAAACCGAGTTGGACTTGGTTTGGTGGGAGGAGTCCCCCTCCCTTCCCACTTCTTCCCTCTTTTTTTTTCTTTTCCTTTGATTTCTTTCTCTTGGCGCATAGGCCCCCTTGGGGCTGTCCCACCAGCCCACTAAGGGCTGGTGTGTCTCCCCAAAGCCTATGGGCTTCCCCGGGGTGGGTTGCCCCCCCCCCCCCCGGTGAACTCCCGGAACCCATTCGTCATTCCCGGTACATTCCCGGTAACTCCGAAAACCTTCCGGTAATCAAATGAGGTCATCCTATATATCAATCTTCGTTTCCGGACCATTCCGGAAACCCTCGTGACGCCCGTGATCTGATCCGGGACTCCGAACAACATTCGGTAACCAACCATATAACTCAAATACGCATAAAACAATGTCGAACCTTAAGTGTGCAGACCCTGCGGGTTCGAGAACTATGTAGACATGACCCGAGAGACTCCTCGGTCAATATCCAATAGCGGGACCTGGATGCCCATATTGGATCCTACATATTCTACGAAGATCTTATCGTTTGAACCTCAGTGCCAAGGATTCGTATAATCCCGTATGTCATTCCCTTTGTCCTTCGGTATGTTACTTGCCCGAGATTCGATCGTCAGTATCCGCATACCTATTTCAATCTCGTTTACCGGCAAGTCTCTTTACTCGTTCCGTAACACAAGATCCCGCAACTTACACTAAGTTACATTGCTTGCAAGGCTTGTGTGTGATGTTGTATTACCGAGTGGGCCCCGAGATACCTCTCCGTCACACGGAGTGACAAATCCCAGTCTTGATCCATACTAACTCAACTAACACCTTCGGAGATACCTGTAGAGCATCTTTATAGTCACCCAGTTACGTTGCGACGTTTGATACACACAAAGCATTCCTCCGGTGTCAGTGAGTTATATGATCTCATGGTCATAGGAATAAATACTTGACACGCAGAAAACAGTAGCAACAAAATGACACGATCAACATGCTACGTCTATTAGTTTGGGTCTAGTCCATCACATGATTCTCCTAATGATGTGATCCCGTTATCACGTGACAACACTTGCCTATGGCCAGGAAACCTTGACCATCTTTGATCAACGAGCTAGTCAACTAGAGGCTTACTAGGGACAGTGTTTTGTCTATGTATCCACACAAGTATTGTGTTTCCAATCAATACAATTATAGCATGGATAATAAACGATTATCATGAACAAAGAAATATAATAATAACTAA
Source organism: Hordeum vulgare subsp. vulgare (assembly GCF_904849725.1). Taxonomy (NCBI): domain Eukaryota; kingdom Viridiplantae; phylum Streptophyta; class Magnoliopsida; order Poales; family Poaceae; genus Hordeum; species Hordeum vulgare. The sequence continues at coordinate 20,153,050 of NC_058523.1, forward strand.
TTTATTATTGCCTCTAGGGCATATTTCCAACAGTCTCCCACTTGCACTAGAGTCAATAATCTAGTTCACATCACCATGTGACTCCAACGAATCCAACACCCATATAGTTATGGGGTCTGATCACGTCTTGCTCGTGAGAGAGGTTTTAGTCAACAGTTCTGAAACTTTCAGATCCGTGCGTTCTTTACAAATATTTATGTCATCTTATAGATGCTGCTACTACGTGCTATTCGGAAATGCTCCAAATATCTACTCTACTATACGAATCCGTTTCACTACTCATAGTTATTCGGATTAGTGTCAAAGCTTGCATCGACGTAACCCTTTACGACGAACTCTTTAACCACCTCCATAATCGAGAAAAATTCCTTAGTCCATTAGTTACTAAGGATAAATTTTGACCGTTGCTAGTGATTCAATCATGGATCACTCTCTGTACCTCTCAACATACTTTGAGTCAAGGCACACATCAGGTGCGGTACACAGCATGGCATACTTTAGATTCTACGGCTAAGGCATAGAAGACGACCTTCGTCTATTCTCTTTATTCTGCCGGGGTCGGGTTTTGAGTCTTACTGAAATTCACACCTCACAACGCAACCAAGAACTCCTTCTTTGCTGATCTATTTTGAACTCCTTCAAAAACTTGTCAAGGCATGCATCTTGTTGAAACTTCCATAAAGCGTTTTTGATCTATCTCCCTAGATCTTTGATGCTCAACGTTCAAGTAGCTCAATCCAGGTATTCCTTTGAAAAACTCCTTTCAAACAACCTTGTATGCTTTACAGAAATTCTACATTACTTCTGATCCACAATATGTCAACCACATATATTTATCAGAAATTCTATAGTGCTCCCACTCACTTCTTTGGAAATACAAGTTTCTCATAAACCTTGTACAAACCCAAAATCTTTGATCATATCATCAAAGTGTATTTTCCAACTCCGAGATGCTTGCACCAGTCCATTGAAGGATCACTGGAGCTTGCATACTTGCTAGTATCTTTAGGATCGACAAAACCTCCTGGTTGTATCACATACAATGTTTGCTCAAGGAAACCGTCGAGGAAACAATGTTTTGACATCCTACGTGCAATATTTCATAAATAATGCATCAACAACTAACATAATTCTAACAGACCTTCAGCATCGCTACGAGTGAGAAAGTCTCATCATAGTCAACTGTTTGATCTTGTCGAAAACATCTTTGCGACAAGTCGAGCTTTTCTTAATAGTGACTTATCACCATCATCGTCTGGTTTTCTTTAAAGATCCATCTTTACTCAATAGTCCTATGACCATCAAGTAATTCTTCCAAAGTCTACACTTTGTTTTCATCCATGGATCCTCTCTCGGATTTCATGGCTTCCAGCCATTTGTCGGAATCTGGGCCCACCATCGCTTTCTCCATAACTCGTAGGTTCACTGTTGCTCAACAACATGACCTCCAAGACAGGGTTACCGTACCACTATGTAGTAGTATGCGACCTTGTCAACCTACGAGGCTTGTAGTAACTTGATCCGATAGTTGATGATCACCATCATCAGCTTCCACTTCAATTGGTGTAGGCGCCACAGGAACAACTTCCTACGCCCTGCTACACACTGGTTGAAGTGATGGTTCAATAACCTCATCAAGTTCTACTACCCTCCCACTCAATTCTTTCGAGAGAAACCTTTCCTCGAGAAAGGATCCGTTTCTAGAAACAAACACTTTGCTTTCGGATCTGAGATAGGAGATGTACCCAACCCTTTTTGGATATCCTATGAAGATGCATTTATTCGCTTTGGGTTCGAGCTTATCAGACTGAAACTTTTTCACATAAGTGTCGAAGCCCCAAACTTTCAAGAAACGACAGTTTAGATTTCTCTAAACCTCAGTCTACACTGTGTCATCTCAACGGAAATACGCGGTGCCCTATTTAAAGTGAGTGCGGTTGTCTCTAATGCATAACCCATAAACGATAGTGGTAATTCGATAAGAGACATCATAGTATGAACCATACCAAATAGTGCGTGGCTATGACGTTCAGACACATCATCACACTATGATGTTCCAGGTGGCATGAACTGCGAAACAATTTCCACATTGTCTTAACTGCGTACCAAAACTCGTAACTCAGATATTCATTTCCATGATCATATCGTAGACAGTTTATCCTCTTGTTACGACGAACTTCACTCTGAAACGGAATTGAACTTTTCAACATTTCAGACTTGTGATTCATTAAGTAAATACTCGTGTATCTACTCAAATCGTCAGTGAAGTAAGAACATAATGATATCTACTGCGTGCCTCAGTACCCATTGGACTGCATACATCAAGATGTATCACTTCCAACAAGTTACTATCTCATTTCATCTCAATGAAAACAAGGCCTTGCTCATGTGGTATGGTTTGCATGTCACTAGTGATTCGAAATCAGGTGAGTACAAAGATCCATCAGCATGGAGCCCCTTCATGCAATTTATACTAACATGACTCAAGCGGCAGTGCCACAAGTAAGTGGTACTATCATCATTAACTTGTATCTTTTTGGCACCAATATTATGAACATGTGTAACACTACGATCGAGATTCAATAAACCATTGAAGGTGATTATTCAAGAAAATAGAGTAACCATTATTCTCTTTAAATGAATAATCGTATTGCAATAAACACGATCCAATCATGTTCATGCTTAACGCAAGCACCAAATAACAATTATTTAGGTTTAACACCAATCCCGATGGTAGAGGGAGCGTGCGACGTTTGATCATATCAACCTTGGAAACACTTCCAACACGTATCGTCACCTCGCCTTTAGCTAGTCTCCGTTTATGCCGTAGCTTTCATTTCGTGTTACTAATCACTTAGCAACCGAACCGGTATCCAATACCCTCATGCTACTAGGAGTACTAGTAAAGTACACATCAACATCATGTATATCAAATACACTTCTTTCGACTTTTGCCAGCCTTCTTATCTACCAATTATCTAGAGTTGCTCCGCCTCAGTGACTGTTCCCCTCATTACAGAAGCACTTAGTCTCGGGTTTGGGTTTAATCTGGGTCTCTTCATTAGTGCAGCAACTGTTTTTCCGTTTCACGAAGTATCCCTTCTAGCCCATGCCTTTCTTAAAACTTAGTGGTTTTACAAACCATCAACTATTGACGCTCCTTCTTGATTTCTACTTTCGCAGTGTCAAACATCGTGAATCGCTCAAGGATCATTGTATCTATCCTTGATATGTTATAGTTCATCACGAACCTCTCACAGCTTGGTGGCAGTGATTTTGGAGAACCATCACTATCTCATCTGGAAGATTAACTCCCACTTGATTCAAGTGATTGTCGTACTCAGACAATCTGAGCACACGCTCAATGATTGAGCTTTTCTCCTTTACTTTGTGGACAAAGAATCTTGTTGGAGGTCTCGTACCTCTTAACAAGGGCACAAGCATGAAATCACAATTTCATCTCTTTAGAACATCACTTATGTTCTGTGACGTTTTACAACGTTTTCGGCGCCTTGCTTCTAAGCCATTAAGTATTTTGCACTGAACTATCGTGTAGTCATCAGAAACGTGTATGCCGGATGTTCATAGCATCCACAGACGACGCTCGAGGTGCAGCACACCGAGTGGTGCATTAAGGACATAAGCCTTCTGCGTAGCAACGAGGACAATCCTGGGTTTTACAGACTCAGTCTGCAAAGTTTGCTACTATCAATTTTCAACTAAATTTTCTCTAGGAACATAAAACAGTAGAGCTATAGCGCAAGCTACATCGTAATTTGCAAAGACCATTAGACTATGTTCATGACAATTAGTTCAATTAATCATATTACTTAAGAACTCCCACTCAAAAAGTACATCTCTCTAGTCATTTGAGTGGTACATGATCCAAATCCGCTATCTCAAGTCCGATCATCACGTGAGTCGAGAATAGTTTCAGTGGTAAGCATCTCTATGCTAATCATATCAACTATACGATTCATGCTCGACCTTTCGGTCTCATGTGTTCCGAGGCCATGTATGCACATGCTAGGCTCGTCAAGCTTAACCCGAGTGTTCCGCGTGCGCAACTGTTTTGCACCCGTTGTATGTGAACGTTGAGTCTATCACACCCGATCATCACGTGGTGTCTCGAAACGACGAACTGTAGCAACGGTGCACAGTCGGGGAGAACACAATTTCGTCTTGAAATTTTAGTGAGAGATCACCTCATAATGCTACCGTCGTTCTAAGCAAAATAAGGTGCATAAAAGGATTAACATCACATGCAATTCATAAGTGACATGATATGGCCATCATCTCGTGCTTCTTGATCTCCATCACCAAAGCACCGGCACGATCTTCTTGTCACCGACGCCACACCATGATCATCCATCAATGTGTTGCCATCGTGGTTGTCGTGCTACTTATGCTACTACTACTATAGCTACATCCTAGCAAAATAGTAAACGCATCTGCAAGCACATATGTTAGTATAAAGACAACCCTATGGCTCCTACCGGTTGCCGTACCATCGACGTGCAAGTCGATATTTCTATTACAACATGATCATCTCATACATCCAATATATCACATCACATCGTTGGCCATATCACATCACAATCATACCCTGCAAAAACAAGTTAGACGTCCTCTAATTTTGTTGTTGCAAGTTTTACGTGGTGACCAAGGGTATCTAGTAGGATCGCATCTTACTTACGCAAACACCACAACGGAGATATATGAGTTGCTATTTAACCTCATCCAAGGACCTCCTCGGTCAAATCCGATTCAACTAAAGTTGGAGAAACCGACACTTGCCAGTCATCTTTGAGCAAAGGGGGTTACTCGTAACGATGAAACCAGTCTCTCGTAAGCGTACGAGTAATGTCGGTCCAAGCCGCTTCAATCCAACAATACCGCGGAATCAAGAAAAGACTAAGGAGGGCAGCAAAACGCACATCACCGCCCACAAAACCTTTTGTGTTCTACTCGAGAAGACATCTATGCATGTACCTAGCTCATGATGCCACTGTTGGGGAACGTCGCAAGGGAAACAAAAAATTTCCTACGCGCACGAAGACCTATCATGGTGATGTCCATCTACGAGAGGGGATGAGTGATCTACGTACCCTTGTAGATCGTACAGCAGAAGCGTTAGAGAACGCGGTTGATGTAGTGGAACGTCCTCACGTGCCTCGATCCGCCCCGCGAACAATCCCGCGATCAGTCCCACGATCTAGTACCGAACGGACGGCACCTCCGCGTTCAGCACACGTACAGCTCGACGATGATCTCGGCCTTCTTGATCCAGCAAGAGAGACGGAGAAGTAGAAGAGTTCTCCGGCAGCGTGACGGCGCTCCGGAGGTTGGTGATGATCTCGTCTCAGCAGGGCTCCGCCCGAGCTCCGCAGAAACGCGATCTAGAGGAAAAACTATGGAGGTATGTGGTCGGGAAGCCGTGAGAAAGTCGTCTCAAATCTGCCCTAAAAGCCCCATATATATAGGAGGAGGGAGGGGGACCTTGCCTTGGGGTCCAAGGGACTCCCAAGGGGTCGGCCGAGCCAAGGGGGGGAGGACTCCCCCCCCCCAAACCGAGTTGGACTTGGTTTGGTGGGAGGAGTCCCCCTCCCTTCCCACTTCTTCCCTCTTTTTTTTTCCTTTGATTTCTTTCTCTTGGCGCATAGGCCCCCTTGGGGCTGTCCCACCAGCCCACTAAGGGCTGGTGTGTCTCCCCAAAGCCTATGGGCTTCCCCGGGGTGGGTTGCCCCCCCCCCCGGTGAACTCCCGGAACCCATTCGTCATTCCCGGTACATTCCCGGTAACTCCGAAAACCTTCCGGTAATCAAATGAGGTCATCCTATATATCAATCTTCGTTTCCGGACCATTCCGGAAACCCTCGTGACGTCCGTGATCTCATCCGGGACTCCGAACAACATTCGGTAACCAACCATATAACTCAAATACGCATAAAACAACGTCGAACCTTAAGTGTGCAGACCCTGCGGGTTCGAGAACTATGTAGACATGACCCGAGAGACTCCTCGGTCAATATCCAATAGCGGGACCTGGATGCCCATATTGGATCCTACATATTCTACGAAGATCTTATCGTTTGAACCTCAGTGCCAAGGATTCGTATAATCCCGTATGTCATTCCCTTTGTCCTTCGGTATGTTACTTGCCCGAGATTCGATCGTCAGTATCCGCATACCTATTTCAATCTCGTTTACCGGCAAGTCTCTTTACTCGTTCCGTAACACAAGATCCCGCAACTTACACTAAGTTACATTGCTTGCAAGGCTTGTGTGTGATGTTGTATTACCGAGTGGGCCCCGAGATACCTCTCCGTCACACGGAGTGACAAATCCCAGTCTTGATCCATACTAACTCAACTAACACCTTCGGAGATACCTGTAGAGCATCTTTATAGTCACCCAGTTACGTTGCGACGTTTGATACACACAAAGCATTCCTCCACTGTCAGTGAGTTATATGATCTCATGGTCATAGGAATAAATACTTGACACGCAGAAAACAGTAGCAACAAAATGACACGATCAACATGCTACGTCTATTAGTTTGGGTCTAGTCCATCACATGATTCTCCTAATGATGTGATCCCGTTATCACGTGACAACACTTGCCTATGGCCAGGAAACCTTGACCATCTTTGATCAACGAGCTAGTCAACTAGAAGCTTACTAGGGACAGTGTTTTGTCTATGTATCCACACAAGTATTGTGTTTCCAATCAATACAATTATAGCATGGATAATAAACGATTATCATGAACAAAGAAATATAATAATAACTAATTTATTATTGCCTCTAGGGCATATTTCCAACAATGGATGTGAAAAGTGCTTTTCTTAACAGTCCTCTACAAGAAGAGGTATATGTATCACAACCACCTGGGTTTGTTGACCCTCACCACAAAGACCATGTATACAAACTTCACAAGGCTCTGTATGCCCTCAAACAAGCACCCCGTGCCTGGTACGATCATCTTAAGAAGTTCTTACTCGATGATGGCTTTGTGGTGGTGATGATCGATCCCACTCTTTTTACTAAGAGGGAAAATGGTGATTTGATCTTATGCCAAATCTATGTAGATGATATCATTTTTGGTTCTCCTAACATCCATTTATGCAAGAAGGTTGCGGCTTTCATGACCAAGACCTTTGAGATGTCACTCAACACGGACTTGAAGTTATTTCTTGGTTTTCAAATACAACAATTTCAAGAAGGAATTTTCTTGTCTCAAACTAAGTACCTCAAGGACATTCTTGAAAAATTTGATATGACAAATGCTAAACCAATGAAGACACCCATGGCCACAGATGTAGTTCTAAATGAAGATACCAACGATATTCCTTTTGACCCATCTACTTACCGCTCCATGATTGGTTTGTTACTTTATCTTTGTGCATCTAGACCAGACATCATGTTAAGTGTAGGCATATGTGCTAGATTTCAAGCTTCCCCTAGGGAAAGCCATCATACGGCGGTTAAGCATATTCTTAGATACCTTGTTCACACCCCAAAGTTAGGCTTATGGTACCCTAAGGATGCAAAGTTCGATCTTATTGGGTACTCCGATGCGGATTGGGCCGGTGACAAAGTGGGACGGAAATCCACTTCCGGTGCATGTTAGTTTCTTGGACGCTCCTTGGTAAGTTGGTCCTCGAGAAAGCAGAATTGTGTTTCTCTCTCCACGGCCGAGGCCGAATATATTGCAGCTGCAAGCTGTGCTACCCAACTGCTATGGATGAGGCAAACCCTAAAGGATTATGGTATCACGTATCGACACGTGCCTCTTCTCTGTGATAATGAAAGTGCCATAAAGATCTCCGAGAACCCCATTGATCACCCTCGCACAAAAGATATTGATATTAGGTATCATTTCTTGAGAGACCATGTGCAAAAGGGTGACATTGATATTACCCATGTGGGTACCGACATGCAGCTCGCTGACATTTTCACCAAGCCACTTAGCGTAGCTAGGTTCTGTCAACTTAGGCGTGAACTTGGTATCTTGGAGCTTGATAATATAACTTGAAATCTTGCACACATACACACACTCACATTATGTTCTTGTCTTGATGTGGGCATGCACTTAGGGGGAGTGGGTCATAATTCTGTGTTTCGATCTTACAAAATATGCATACATCAACTTCTGTCCACACGTAGTATATGTAATTTTTGTAGGCAACTATGTTCGTGCTCTTTGTGATAAACCATGAAAAATCATCTCATCATCAAAATTCCAGAATCAGCCTCTGCCTCCTCCTCTCTCGGTCGTTTGACGTGTCTCGGATGTCCGGCGGCTAACCTCATTCCGGACGTCCGGCAAGTGTCGGTCGTCCGACGGCAAAATCCACTCCAGACGTCTGACGCCCGTCGGACGTCCGAGACATCGGGGCCCCTATAAATAGAAGGGCGCGGGCTGGGCTTTGCCCTAGCCCCACGCGCCTCCTTTTCCCCCCAGCAGCCGCCGCCGCCAGCACCAGGAGAGCTCGCCCGTGCCGCCACCTTCGGGATCTGCCTGATCTCCTTCGCGGGATCCGATCTCCTCCGCGAGATCCATCTCTTCTTGCTCTCCTCTCTCGATCTACAGGTATCTCCTCCGTTCCCCTCGCGTTTGGATTCCTTTCTCCCAAGTTCGCGTGTTTGTTCATATCGTTTGCCCGTGACCGTTCCCCCTGTTGGGGAACGTCGCATGGGAAACAAAAAATTTCCTACGCGCACGAAGACCTATCATGGTGATGTCCATCTACGAGAGGGGATGAGTGATCTACGTACCCTTGTAGACCGTACAGCAGAAGCGTTAGTGAACGCGGTTGATGTAGTGGAACATCCTCACGTCCCTCGATCCGCCCCGCGAACAATCCCGCGATCAGTCCCACGATCTAGTACCGAACGGACGGCACCTCCGCGTTCAGCACACGTACAGCTCGACGATGATCTCGGCCTTCTTGATCCAGCAAGAGAGACGGAGAGGTAGAAGAGTTCTCTCGCAGCGTGACGGCGCTCCGGAGGTTGGTGATGATCTCGTCTCAGCAGGGCTCCGCCCGAGCTCCGCAAAAACGCGATCTAGAGGAAAAACCGTGGAGGTATGTGGTCGGGCTGCCGTGGAAAAGTCGTCTCAAATCAGCCCTAAAACCTCCGTATATATAGGTGGGAGAGGGGGGCCTTGCCTTGGGGCTCAAGGAGCCCCAACGGGGTCGGCCGAGCCAAGGGGGGAAGGTCTCCCCCCCCCCCCCAAACCGAGTTGGACTTGGTTTGGTGGGTGGGAGTCCTTCCTTCCCTTCCCACCTCCTTTTTTTTTCTTTCTCTTTGATTTTTCTTCCAATGCGCATAGGGCCCTTTTGGGCTGTCCCACCAGCCCACTAAGGGCTGGTGCGCCACCCTCAAGGCCTATGGGCTTCCCCGGGGTGGGTTGCCCCCCCCCCAGTGAACTCCCAGAACCCATTCGTCATTCTCGGTACATTCCCGGTAACTCTGAAAACCTTCCGGTAATCAAATGAGGTCATCCTATATACCAATCTTCGTTTCCGGACCATTCCGGAAACCCTCGTGACGTCCGTGATCTCATCCGGGACTCCGAACAACATTCGGTAACCAACCATATAACTCAAATACGCATAAAACAACGTCGAACCTTAAGTGTGCAGACCCTGCGGGTTCGAGAACTATGTAGACATTACCCGAGAGACTTCTCGGTCAATATCCAATAGCGGGACCTGGATGCCCATATTGGATCCTGCATATTCTACGAAGATCTTATCGTTTGAACCTCAGTGCCAAGGATTCATATAATCTCGTATGTCATTCCCTTTGTCCTTCGGTATGTTACTTGCCCGAGATTCGATCGTCAGTATCCACATACCTATTTCAATATCGTTTACCGGCAAGTCTCTTTACTCGTTCCGTAATACAAGATCCCGCAACTTACACTAAGTCACATTGCTTACAAGGCTTGTGTGTGATGTTGTATTACCGAGTGGGCCCCGAGATACCTTTCCGTCACACGGAGTGACAAATCCCAGTCTTGATCCATACTAACTCAACTAACACCTTCACAGATACCTGTAGAGCATCTTTATAGTCACCCAGTTACGTTGCGACGTTTGATACACACAAAGTATTCCTCCGGTGTCAGTGAGTTATATGATCTCATGGTCATAGGAACAAATACTTGACACGCAGAAAACAGTAGCAACAAAATGACACGATCAACATGCTACGACTATTAGTTTGGGTCTAGTCCATCACGTGATTCTCCTAATGACGTGATCCAGTTATCAAGCAACAACACCTTGTTCATCATCAGAAGACACTGACTATCTTTGATCAACTGGCTAGCCAACTAGAGGCTTGCTAGGGACAGTGTTTTGTCTATGTATCCACACATGTAAATGAGTCTTCATTCAATACAATTATAGCATGGATAATAAACGATTATCTTGATACAGGAATTATAATAATAACTATATTTATTATTGCCTCTAGGGCATAATTCCAACAGTCTCCCACTTGCACTAGAGTCAATAATCTAGCCCTCACATCATCATGCGAATTACATTGTAATAAATCTAACACCCATACAGTTCTGGTGTTGATCATGCTTTGCCCGTGGAAGAGGTTTAGTCTGTGGGTCTGCTACATTCAGATCCGTGTGCACTTTGCGTATATTTACGTCCTCCCCTTCGACGTAGTCGCGGATGAGGTTGAAGTGTCGTTTGATGTGTCTGGACTTCTTGTGAAACCGTGGTTCCTTTGCTAAGGCAATGGCACCCGTGTTGTCACAGAACAAGGTTATTGGATTTAGTGCGCTTGGCACCACTCCAAGATCCGTCATGAACTGCTTCATCCAGACACCCTCCTTAGCCGCCTCCGAGGCAGCCATGTACTCCGCTTCACATGTAGAATCTGCTACGACGCTTTGCTTGGAACTGCACCAGCTTACCGCACCCCCACTAAGAATAAATACGTATCCGGTTTGCGACTTAGAGTCGTCCGGATCTGTGTCAAAGCTTGCATCGACGTAACCTTTTACGGCGAGCTCTTCGTCACCTCCATACACGAGAAACATCTCCTTAGTCCTTTTCAGTTACTTCAGGATATTCTTGACCGATGTCCAGTGATCCACTCCTGGATTACTCTGGAACCTACCTGCCATACTATGGCCAGGCTAACGTCCGGTCTAGTGCACAACATTGCATACATGATAGAGCCTATGGTGAAGCATAGGGGACGGAGCGCATATGCTCTCTATCCTCATCAGTTGTTGGGCACTGAGTCTTACTCAATCTCGTACCTTGTAAAACTGGCAAGAACCCCTTCTTGGACTGTTCCATTTTGAACCTCTTCAAAACTTTATCAAGGTATATGCTTTGTGAAAGTCCTATGAGGCGTTTTGATCTATCTCTATAGATCTTAATGCCTAGAATGTAAGCAGCTTCTCCTAGGTCCTTCATAGAGAAACTTTTATTCAAGTAATCCTTTATGCTCTCCAAAAACTCCACGTTGTTTCCAATCAGCAATATGTCATCCACATATAATATTAGAAACGCCACAGAGCTCCCACTCACTTTCTTGTAAATACAAGATTCTCCAACCACTTGTATAAACCCAAATGCTTTGATCACCTCATCAAAGCGTTTGTTCCAACTCCGAGATGCTTGCACCAGTCCATAAATGGATCGCTGGAGCTTGCACACCTTGTTAGCATTCTTAGGATCAACAAAACCATCGGGTTGCATCATATACAATTCTTCCTTAAGGAAATCGTTAAGGAACGCCATTTTGACATCCATCTGCCAGATTTCATAATCGAAAAATGCAGCTATTGCTAACATGATTCTGACGGACTTAAGCATCGCTACGGGTGAGAACGTCTCATCGTAGTCAACTCCTTGAACTTGTGAAAAACCCTTTGCCACAAGTCGAGCTTTATAAACGGTCACATTGCCGTCAGCGTCTGTCTTCCTCTTAAAGATCCATTTGTTCTGAATAGCCTTGCGGCCCTCAGGCAGTACCTCCAAAGTCCACACTTTGTTCTCATACATGGATCCTATCTCGGACTTCATGGCTTCTAGCCATTTGTTGGAATCTGGGCCCACCATTGCTTCTTCATAATTTGCAGGTTCATTGTTGTCCAACAACATGATTGATAAGACGGGATTACCGTAACACTCTGAAGTAGCACGTGGTCTCGTCGACCTACGTGGTTCGACAGAAACTTGAACCGGAGTTTCATGATCATCATCATTAACTTCCTCCTCAACCGGCGTCGCAACGACAGAGGTTTCCCCTTGCCCTGCGCCACCATCCAGAGGGATGAGAGGTTCTACAACCTCGTCAAGTTCTATCTTCCTCCCACTCAATTCTCTCGAGAGAAACTCCTTCTCGAGAAAAGCTCCGTTTTTAGCAACAAACACTTTGCCCTCGGATTTGAGATAGAAGGTGTACCCAACTGTCTCTTTTGGGTAACCTATGAAGACGCACTTTTCCGCTTTGGGTTCCAGCTTTTCAGGCTGAAGCTTTTTGACATAGGCATCACATCCCCAAACTTTAAGAAACGACAACTTTGGCCTTTTGCCATACCACAGTTCGTATGGTGTCGTCTCAACGGATTTTGATGGTGCCCTATTTAAAGTGAATGCAACTGTTTCTAATGCATAACCCCAAAACGATAACGGCAAATCGGTAAGAGACATCATAGATCGCACCATCTCTAATAAAGTACGATTACGATGTTCGGACACACCATTACGCTGTGATGTTCCAGGCGGTGTCAACTGTGAAACAATTCCACATTGTCTTAAGTGAGCACAAAACTCGAAACTCAGATATTCACCCCCACGATCAGACCGTAGGAACTTGATCTTCTTGTTACGATGATTTTCAACTTCACTCTGAAATTGCTTGAACTTTTCAAATGTTTCAGACTTGTGCTTCATCAAGTATACATAACCATATATACTCAAATCGTCAGTGAAGGTGAGAAAATAACGATATCCGCCGCGTGCCTCCACGCTCATCGGACCACACACATCGGTATGTATGATTTCCAACAAGTCACTTGCACGCTCCATTGTTCCGGAGAACGGAGTCTTAGTCATCTTGCCCATGAGGCATGGTTCGCACGTGTCAAGTGAATCAAAGTCAAGTGACTCCAAAAGTCCATCAGCATGGAGTTTCTTCATGCGCCTTATACCAATATGACCTAAGCGGCAGTGCCACAAAAATATGGCGCTATCATTGTTAACTCTAACTCTTTTGGTCTCAAAGTTATGTATGTGTGTATCGCTATCAAGATTCAATATGAACAATCCTCTCACATTGGGTGCATGACCATAAAAGATGTTACTCATAGAAATAGAACAACCATTATTCTCTGACTTAAAAGAGTAACCGTCTCGCAATAAACAAGATCCAGATATAATGTTCATGCTCAACGCAGGCACTAAATAACAATGATTTAAGTTCATAACTAATCCTGATGGTAACTGAAGTGAAACTGTGCCGACGGCGATTGCATCAACCTTGGAACCATTTCCTGTGCGCATCGTCACTTCATCTTTCGCCAGCCTTCGTCTATTCCGCAGTTCCTGTTTCGAGTTGCAAATATGAGCAACAGAACCGGTATCGAATACCCACGCACTACTACGAGAGCCGGTTAAGTACACATCAATAACTTGTATATCAAATATACCTGATTTTTCTTTGGCCGCCTTCTTATCTGCCACATACTTGGGGCAATTGCGCTTCCAGTGACCCATACCCTTGCAATAGTAACACTCCGTTTCAGGCTTAGGTCCAGCTTTGGGTTTCTTCGTCGGATTGGCAACAGGCTTGCCGCTCTTCTTTGAATTACCCTTCTTGCCTTTGCCGTTACTCTTGAAACTAGTGGTCTTATTCACCATCAACACTTGATTCTCTTTACAGAGTTCAGACTCTGCGACTTTCAGCATCGCAAACAACTCGCCGGGAGACTTGTTCATCCCTTGCATGTTGTAGTTCAACACAAAGCCTTTATAGCTTGGCGGCAGTGATTGAAGGATTCTGTTAGTGACAGCCTCTTGCGGGAGATCAATCCCCAGCTCAGCTAGACGGTTTGAGTACCCAGACATTTTGAGCACATGTTCACTGACAGACGAGTTTTCCTCCATCTTGCAAGCATAGAATTTATCGGAGGTCTCATACCTCTCGATCCGGGCGTTCTTCTGAAAGATAAACTTCAACTCCTGGAACATCTCAAATGCTCCATGATGCTCAAAGCGACGTTGAAGTCCCGGTTCTAAGCCATACAAGACTGCACATTGAACTACTGAGTAGTCCTCCTTACGTGCTAACCAAGCGTTCTTAACATCCTGATCAGCCATAGCGGGTGGTTCATCTCCTAGCGCAGCATTAAGGACATAATCCTTCTTCCCAGCTTGTAAGATTAGCTTAAGATTACGAGCCCAGTCTACAAAGTTGCTTCCATCATCTTTCAATTTAGCTTTCTCTAGGAACGTATTAAAATTCAGGGTGACTGTCGCGTGAGCCATGATCTACAATACAAATATATTCAAAGTGGACTTAGACTATGTTCAAGATAATTAGAGTTTAACTTAATCAAATTATTCGCTAAACTCCCACTCAAAAAGTACATCTCTCTAGTCATTTGAGTGGTTCATGATCCACTTACACTAGCTCAAGTCCGATCATCACGTGAGTTGAATATAGTTTCAGTGGTAAGAATCCCTATGCTAATCATATCATCTATATGATTCATGATCGACCTTTCGGTCTCATGTGTTCTGAGGCCATGTCTGCACATGCTAGGCTCGTCAAGCTTAACCCGAGTGTTCCGCGTGCGCAACTGTTTTGCACCCGTTGTATGTGAACGTTGAGTCTATCACACCCGATCATCACGTGGTGTCTCGAAACGACGAACTGTAGCAACGGTGCACAGCCGGGGAGAACACAATTTCGTCTTGAAATTTTAGTGAGAGATCACCTCATAATTCTATCGTTGTTCTAAGCAAAATAAGGTGCATAAAAGGATTAACATCACATGCAATTCATAAGTGACATGATATGGCCATCATCACGTGCTTCTTGATCTCCATCACCAAAGCACTGGCACGATCTTCTTGTCACCGGCGCCACACCATGATCTCCATCAACGTGTCGCCATCGGGGTTGTCGTGCTACTCATGCTATTACTACTAAAGCTACATCCTAGCAAAATAGTAAACGCATCTGCAAGCACAAACATTAGTATAAAGACAACCCTATGGCTCCTGCCGGTTGCCGTACCATCGACGTGCAAGTCGATATTATCTATTACAACATGATCATCTCATACATCCAATATATCACATCACATCGTTGGCCATATCACATCACAAGCATACCCTGCAAAAACAAGTTAGACGTCCTCTAATTTTGTTGTTGCATGTTTTACGTGGTGACCATGGGTATCTAGTAGGATCGCATCTTACTTACGCAAACACCACAACGGAGATATATGAGTTGCTATTTAACCTCATCCAAGGACCTCCTAGGTCAAGTCCGATTCAACTAAAGTTGGAGAAACCGACACTTGCCAGTCATCTTTGAGCAACGGGGTTACTCGTAGCGATGAAACCAGTCTCTCGTAAGCGTACGAGTAATGTCGGTCCAAGCCGCTTCAATCCAACAATAACGCGGAATCAAGAAAAGACTAAGGAGGGCAGCAAAACGCACATCACCGCCCACAAAAACTTTTGTGTTCTACTTGAGAAGACATCTACGCATGCACCTAGCTCATGATGCCACTGTTGGGGAACGTCGCATGGGAAACAAAAAATTTCCTACGCGCACGAAGACCTATCATGGTGATGTCCATCTACGAGAGGGGATGAGTGATCTACGTACCCTTGTAGACCGTACAGCAAAAGTGTTAGTGAACTCGGTTGATGTAGTGGAACGTCCTCACGTCCCTCGATCCGCCCGCGAACAATCCCGCGATCAGTCCCACGATCTAGTACCGAACGGACGGCACCTCCGCGTTCAGCACACGTACAGCTCGACGATGATCTCGGCCTTCTTGATCCAGCAAGAGAGACGAAGAGGTAGAAGAGTTCTCCGGCAGCGTGACGGCGCTCCGGAGGTTGGTGATGATCTCGTCTCAGCAGGGCTCCGCCCGAGCTCCGTAGAAACGCGATCTAGAGGAAAAACCGTGGAGGTATGTGGTCGGGCTGCCGTGGAAAAGTCGTCTCAAATCAGCCCTAAAACCTCTGTATATATAGGTGGGAGAGGGGGGGCCTTGCCTTGGGTCTCAAGGAGCCCCAACGGGGTCGGCCGAGCCAAGGGGGGAAGGTCTCCCCCCCCAAACCGAGTTGGACTTGGTTTGGTGGGTGGGAGTCCTTCCTTCCCTTCCCACCTCCTTTTTTTTTCTTTCTCTTTGATTTTTCTTCCAATGCGCATAGGGCCCTTTTGGGCTGTCCCACCAGCCCACTAAGGGCTGGTGCGCCACCCTCAAGGCCTATGGGCTTCCCCGGGGTGGGTTGCCCCCCCCGGTGAACTCCCGGAACCCATTCATCATTCCCGGTACATTCCCGGTAACTCCGAAAACCTTCCGGTAATCAAATGAGGTCATCCTATATATCAATCTTCGTTTCCGGACCATTCCGGAAACCCTCGTGACGTCCGTGATCTCATCCGGGACTCCGAACAACATTCGGTAACCAACCATATAACTCAAATACGCATAAAACAACGTCGAACCTTAAGTGTGCAGACCCTGCGGGTTCGAGAACTATGTAGACATGACCCGAGAGACTTCTCGGTCAATATCCAATAGCGGGACCTGGATGCCCATATTGGATCCTACATATTCTACGAAGATCTTATCGTTTGAACCTCAGTGCCAAGGATTCATATAATCCCGTATGTCATTCCCTTTGTCCTTCGGTATGTTACTTGCCCGAGATTCGATCGTCAGTATCCACATACCTATTTCAATCTCGTTTACCGGCAAGTCTCTTTACTCGTTCCGTAATACAAGATCCCGCAACTTACACTAAGTCACATTGCTTGCAAGGCTTGTGTGTGATGTTGTATTACCGAGTGGCCCCGAGATACCTTTCCGTCACACGGAGTGACAAATCCCAGTCTTGATCCATACTAACTCAACTAACACCTTCACAGATACCTGTAGAGCATCTTTATAGTCACCCAGTTACGTTGCGACGTTTGATACACACAAAGTATTCCTCCGGTGTCAGTGAGTTATATGATCTCATGGTCATAGGAACAAATACTTGACACGCAGAAAACAGTAGCAACAAAATGACACGATCAACATGCTACGTCTATTAGTTTGGGTCTAGTCCATCACGTGATTCTCCTAATGACGTGATCCAGTTATCAAGCAACAACACCTTGTTCATAATCAGAAGACACTGACTATCTTTGATCAACTGGCTAGCCAACTAGAGGCTTGCTAGGGACAGTGTTTTGTCTATGTATCCACACATGTAAATGAGTCTTCATTCAATACAATTATAGCATGGATAATAAATGATTATCTTGATACAGGAATTATAATAATAACTATATTTATTATTGCCTCTAGGGCATAATTCCAACACCCCTTTGAGTTTCCATCCGTGTAGGTTTGTGTGCATCATGCCAAAGATTAAGCACGCCGCCCGGAAGGACGCTGCTGGCTCATCCGCTCGTGCCCGTACTGGCACGGGGTCGGACTCAGAAGGGCAACGTCGTCCCTTCAAACGAACTTCCTGGCGTCCTCCGTCTCAACAGCTCCCCTCATCGTCTGAAGGCTCTGACTTCGAGGATGAGCTTGCCGCCGAGGACCGTGCTGACCAGCCCGCCGTTCGTAGGTCCATTCCAAAGCCCGAGACTCGCAGGCCCTCCTATATGCCACCACCTCCTCCTGCACAGCCCGAAGGTGAAGCTCGTCGCATCTCACTTGAACCCCCTGCTACCGTAGGTCGTGAAGTCACGAACTTCACCACGGTTGCTAAGTCATCCTACCTCACTTTCCGCCGCGACGTTGATCAATTCTGTGCCGTACGTGATTCTATGGACTCACGTTTCCGCACAAACGTCCAGGCGGACATCTTTACTACAGTCATAGTTCCTAAGGGTCTCTCTGTTCATCACTTCATAGATCTTGAGCATATTCGCACGCACCCGGCGATATACCCGGGTGCCATTGAGCTTATTGAGTCATCGGGGCTTGCTGCCCCCTTTGCTTTTCGTCGCGATTTTAACGCTGCTGCTATTCACTAGTTTTATGCCACATGCTTCTTTGGTCCAAACAATATTGTTAGCTGGATAACCGCTGACGTTCACTTCACAGCCTCTTATGATACATTTGTTGATGCACTTGGTTTCCCCAACTCCGGCTCCAAAATACATAAGAATGATCCTAACCATGCACATAAGCCGATTGAGGCGTGTGGGTATCTCCTCAAACCACTTCGTGAACTTGATGCGGATGAACGCATGAAGGATCTTAACCAGGTATCCATCTGCCGCTCTCCTTACTTTATCATCTTTCAGTGTCTTATCCGCACCATCTATCCCAAGATGGGTGATAAGCGATCTTGAAGTGGCTACTGTATTGACATCATGTCACATTTGTACGAGCACCCCAAGAGCAAAATTAATGTGCCTCACTTTCTATGGCATGAGATTCGGCTTGCTAGTTTTCAATACAAGCGAGCCTTCCCTCATGCCCCCTTCATCCAGGCTCTTATTAATCATGTTGTTGAATTCTCTGTTGCCATCACTCACACACATCACAAGTGGGTCATTCCCGCTCACATGGCGGATAACTATGCTCCCAAGAAAACCCCATCCTCCACATCCACTCGCCGCACTACTGCCCAGTCAGCAACCCCTTCATCTAGCTCAGCTCCTCTTGGTCGCTTTGCCAAATTCATTGGCAAGGCACATTCTGCTATGATGAAGGCCGTCTCTTTCCAGTGTGGTCACACCCATGATGTGGTTTATCGCCTCGTCTCCTCCAAGAATGCCCTCAAGGCTCGTCTGAGAGACTCGGGCGCTCTTGATGTGAGTGATGATGAGGTCGTTCCTGCTGCTCCTCCTTCTGACTTTGGCTTCCCATCTGGTCCTGAGTGGGCTGATTTTCTTGACGAGGCTGGTGGCAGTGGCTTGCTTGACGATGAGGATGATGATGATGATGATGATGCTGATGAGCTCTGAGCATGGTTGATGCTGTTGGTGCCTCCCTTTTTGGTACTTGGTGCCAAAGGGGTTGTAATGTATCGTAGTTTTTAGTCTTTGGAGATTTAGTCTAAATTTGCATGGTTGTGTAATGTAATGGATAAACTCATATATGGCTACTTATGAATGTTGTGATTGCTATGGATTGCTATGATATCATCATATGCTATTATGTTTTGCTCCACTACTTCTATGATGATCTATTGTCTTTCTATGATGATCTATTATCTTTACATGATGATCCATTATATGTTCGATACACACATTAAAAGGGAGCTCCGATATTTTATCATGCACATACTAAGGGGGAGCTCCGTACTAAACCTCTCCAAGGCTATAATGTATGTTAAATCTTTTTGAGACCTATGTATATGTTGTCATCAACTACCAAAAAGGGGGAGATTGAAAGTGCATGTTATGCCCCTAATCGACTTTTGGTGTTAATGACAACACATACATAGTAAACTAATCCTATTTGTTGAGTGTATCTCAGGATGGCAAGTACTTTAGTAGATTGAGAATTATGTGCCAAGGTGGTCTGAGAAGATTTATATGTCAAGAAGGCTCGGGATTGAGAAAAGATGATGTAGACTATCCTTTTGAGTTTACTATTCTTGAGTATAGGGATCCCGCACTATTAAGAGGGGATCACAGGTTTTGCGATGAATTTGCTCATACCACATCTTCACTATTCTGCTCAATACCACATCTTCACTACTTTGTTTTTATCTCAAAACAGGACTAATGCCTCGGACTTCCGGCTCCCTCCGGACGTCCGAGGGCCGGTCGAGGGTCGGACGACCGACCAGCTTCGGAAATCCGGAGCTCTACACGAGAAGAACTTGAGCCATATAACTCGGACTTCCGGCTCCCTCCGGACGTCCGAGGGCCGGTCGACCGACCAGCTTTGGAAATCCGGAGCCCTGCACCAGAAAAACTTGAGCCATATAACTCGGACTTCCGGCTCCCTCCGGACGTCCGAGGGCCGGACGTCCGTCCCCTTTCGGAAATCCGGAAACTTGCACCAGAAGAAGTTGAGTCTAATAACTCGGACTTCCGGCCTTCTCCGGACGTCCGGTCCCTGTTCTACTCACAGTGATTCCAGACATATCTACAGCCCTCGGACGCCGACCACTGTCGGACGTCCGACACCTTGTGGACGCCCGGACATCCGTGAACTGCCGTACGTCCGAACCCTGTGTGACTTAAAGTGTCCCCACGGCTGTTTTACACTCCCCACTATATATACCCCCTCCCACTTCGTGAGAGGGTGTCCAACACAGCTAGAACACATACAAGAACACCTTTCTTCTCACTCGCTCTTGTCTACACTCAATCTTTGATCCCAAGAGCATTTGTGAGTCCCTTTGAGTGTTGTTCCAATCAAAAGATAGATCGTCTCCTTCTCCTCCTTCCCACCAAAGAGATTTGTGATTTGAGCAAGTTTTGAGCAATCTCCGTGATCTTGTTACTCTTGGAGGTTGGAGACTCCTAGGCGGTAGGAGTCTTCGGAGAGGAATCAAACCATTGTGATTTCCCCCGGAAAGTTTGTGAAGGTTTGGAAGCCACCTCAAGGCTTACCACTAGTGGTTGAGAAACACCTTCGTGGAGTTATCTCAAAGGGAGAATAGGGTGAGCCTTCGTGGCGTTGGTGTGCCTTCGTGGTAACATCCGCCCCTCTAACGATGACGTAGCTTCCCTCCAAGGAAGTGAACATCGGGATACATCCTCGTCTCTCTTGGAGTTTCGGTTATTCCTAACCCTAACTCTCTACTTGTGTTAATCCTTATTACGTACTTGTATTTGATTATTGTTTACCGCTTGCCTTACTTCACTCTAAATAGCTTACTCCTTGTCATAGCAATTATTAGGCCTACGCTCATATTCCGCACCTTGCCTAAAATTGCTAAGTAATTATTAAAATTTGGAACTGTACCTATTCACCCCCCCTCTAGGTCCATCTCGATCCTTTTCAAACATGCTACCATGAGCACATCACGAATGATCATTCATTACGAATGAAACATGCTACCTATTGCGACTTACAATTTGGTAGTTCTAAAATCAACTTTACCCTTTACATGGTAAAGAAACATATTATTTCTTAAAATCATCATATTCACCCAACGAGTGCTATACCATTATTTCAAATATTTGCTAGTATTGAGAAGCAAGTGAGTGGTCACAAAATAGAACCATGAGGAATTCAAAGTAAAGTGGAGGCTAAAGACAACCAATGACAGAATTACCTTTTAATTGGGAATTGATCATTTTCAAATGATCACAAAGACAACTCTCAAGTTTGTCAAATGTGTGGTTACATAAATATCATACATATGACTACCAAACCCTCAAACATAAGGTCAAACAACTCCCCAAATTTATTAAAACGCAAATAAGTTCATTGCGGTATTTCAAAATTTGCAAACATACGACCAGAAACTACTTTGGTAAATGATGTTCTCGAATCTTCATGAGAAGGAGAACCAAAAATATAGTGCAATAAAAGAATTATCAATTCGTTTGCGCCTATGATATGTTTGCATAATTCATTTTTCAATAATATGGGAGACCTCATGTAATATCCCAATTATTCCCAAAATATTGTTTGCCTATAGTTGTACTATTAGATGTAGTATAATGTCCAATATCCTATTTCTTGGACATTATATTTGATAAAATTTAAATGTATGAATCAATTCATACATAGTTTTGTTGCGTACAAAATAATTTTCTAAATCTTTCAAAATATTTGGCTTTAAGCCTTACAATCCTGGTTTGTGGTTGATTAGAAAATTATTGACAATTCTATTGGTCACAACTTAACAAGTTGCAAAAATTCCCAAATCATCAGATTTTATGTGCACCATATGTGTCACTAGGGAAATTACTTTTAGGAACTCTCACCTTATAATTCTAAATGAGCCAACTCATTCTTCCTTGAACACATTCAGAAGATATATGTGGATTACTTAACCATTATGTGGGACTATTGAGATACTTCATGGTACTCATAGAAACATTTATAAATGATTTCAAGTGTGTCTCTTGTCGCACACAACCATGAATGATCTTACTAAATCAATTGCTCAACTTCTCAAAGTAAGAGGAAATTATCCTAAACAAGGGATAAATCCGTTCGAATGGACAACTTTGTTGAACTCATTTCACAAGAAACATCTGATTATATATAATACTTTATGTACATACCCAAAATGGTTTAGTTCAATATCTTATCAAAGATAGTGAAATTAATAATATGACCAAACTTATAGAATCGTAATTTACTAGCCTCATGCCACACAAATACGGCATTACACACCGTAAGTATGATCTAAATCATACCAACTCCATAGCATGCTATTTTTCCCTTGTAGTAATTATGTGGACATCAACAAAGTATTTCCTATCTGCGATAATTCGGTTACATACCGATATCACCACTCCAGCATACATCAATGGGCTTTCACAGAAATTTAGGGAACTATGTGAGGAATAACAATTTATCCGTCAATCAAAACTACTCACAGCCCGTATGCTGATTGCATCAGCAATGTTGGAGCATATATCTCCATATGTGGTTTTGGTAATTGATGACAATTCCTATGGACTAATGGTTGCCTTAAGTTACATTTATAGGATTTGTCCATAGGCACTTCTTGAAGTCCATCTGTTGGGTTCAAGGAGTTTATATGATGACCAAGATGGTATTCAAGGTATTATCCAAAGAATGGTCATAGAGACACATGGTTGATCAAGATCTCAGACAAAGAGTAAATCAAGATGATCAACACACAAAGCGTACAAGATGTATCGAGAGGGATCAAGTGATCCCATGGTATGGTAAGCATTGTCCATTACGTGTTTGTGTACTAACCCATGGTCTTCGTGAGAGTTCTATGTGGGGGTTAGGTGTGTTTCCATGGGCTTGCGTCAAAGGGAAGATCTCATACAACCCATGAAGTATGATGTCAAGTTGTGATCGTCATCAAGATTGCGATGAGAAAGTTCAAGCGGATCAGCACGAAGATATCATGCTTGAAGCTTGCCGTCCGTTGTGGATAGCTCTTGTCGTCCTGAATCCAACAAGCTTGGGTTTGCTCGATTCGGAGCTCGTATGCGAAAGTTATGGTTGTTTCAGTGGCGAGCGGTAGTACCGCTGGACCTAGCGGTAGTACCGCTAGAGTTGGCGGTAGTACCGCTGGCTGGCGGTAGTACCGCCCCTGGTCAGCGGTAGTACCGCTCCAGGAGCTTAGTACCGCCTGCCTAGCGGTTGTTCGTGGACGGACCTTTTTGCGAAGACTTTCTTGGCGGTGGTAGTGCCTTTGCACTACCAGGGGCCCAGCGGTAGTACCACTGGAGTGCCAGCGGTAGTACCGCTGCAGCCAGCGGTAGTACCGCTAGCTGGCGGTAGTACCGCTTCAGTCAGCGGTAGTACCGCTGGAGTGCCAGCGGTAGTACCGCTGCAGCCAGCGGTAGTACCGCTGGAGCTGGGGCAGAGAGTGGGGGTAACGGTCTGATTCCTTCCCCCACTATATAAAGGGGGTCTTCTTCTCCCTTGGCCTTATCTATCCGTTGAGCTCTTGTTCTACCTCCATTGTTGACATTCTTAGAGCTTGCTTACTCTCAATCCCTCCAATGATTCTTGCTTGTTCTTGAGGGAAAAGAGAGAGGAGATCTAGATCCACATCTCCACCAATCACTTTCTCCTCTATGTGAGGGGAACCCCTTGGATCTTGATCTTGGAGTTCTTTGTGAGCTCCTTGTTCTTCCTCTCATATTTCTCCATAGCTTTCGTTGTTGTGGAGGGATTTGAGTGTGAGGGACTTGACCACTTCGTGTGTTCTTGCCATTGCATTAGTTGCATCGGTTTGAGTTCTCCACGGTGATACGTGGAAGTGAAGTTTGAGAAGCTTATTACCTTTGGTACTTAGTACCCTAGATATTGTTCTTCGTGGATGCTTTAGCGTCCTAGAAGCTTGGTGGTGTCTCGGAGCTCAATCATTGTGGTGTGAAGCTCCGGGCAAGCGTCGGGGTCTCCAATTAGGTTGTGGAGATTGCCCCGAGCAATTTGTACGGGTACCGGTAACCGCCTCCAAGGGTTGCCACGTGTACGGGTTCAGTGACCGCCCCCAAGGTTTGCCATTTGTACGGGTTCGGTGACCGCCCTCAAGGGTCCCTTAGTGGAATCACGGCATCTTGCATTGTGCGAGGGCGTGAGGAGATTACGGTGGCCTTAGTGGCATCTTGGGGAGCATTGTGCCTCCACACCGCTCCAACGGAGATTAGCATCCGCAAGGGTGTGAACTTCGGGATACATCATCGTCTCCGCGTACCTCGGTTATCTCTTACCCGAACCCTTTACTTATGCACTTTACTTTGTGATAGCCATATTGTCTCTTGTCATATATCTTGCTATCACTTAGTTGTTTATCTTGCTTAGCATAAGTTGTTGGTGCACATAGGTGAGCCTAGTTATTTGTAGGTTTTGTGCTTGACATATTAAACGTTAGTTTTATTCCGCATTTGTTCAAGCCTAAACCTTAATTATTTTAAAGTGCCTATTCACCCCCCCCCTCTAGGCGACATCCACATCCTTTCAAGCAATAAGGACATTTCCAGCATTAGGGGGAGATTAGTACCACAAAGAATGTCGAGAAATAAATTAGACATGTTATTGACATTAAGTCCTTTTATCCACGTACCCAAAGAATCTAAACAAGAAGTTTAGAATCACATATTTGCAACTCATTGCAAATCTGCCACATACATTTACTAATGACAAAGGTGTCACTTAAATTTATATTCCTGTAGTAAAGTGTCAGAAAGAGTGGAGGTACCTGATAAACCACTCTTCTCCCCAAATGAGAGCAAGAGGGAGAGAAATCTGACCACATGAGATATAGTCTCGCATATGCTTCCGCGGAAACAGAGGAAATCAAATCCTCAACCAGTAAATGTAATTCAACATCAAGTTGAAAGACACCTCACTGGATGGTCATCATCCAAAGCCCGACATAAATGTGCACAAATGTTTTGGTGTTGGGACATCGAAACACCTTGACTCCATTGTTGTAGGAAATCACAAGGAGTTAAAAGAAATAAATACATTTCCACAAATTTCATCGATTCCTCTAGAATCATATAACATAAGTCTACATTTGTCGACATATATTTCTTCTAAATATTGCTAAAACCTTTTGGGCCCTGAACCAAAGTCCATGGTAGAGTGCCTCTTGTACTCATATTGGTTCACATAAAAGGAAGCAAGTAATGAAGAATAGCACTCGCCAATCAAAGAGTGGTATTTACCACACTAATACCTACTCCTCACAAGTATCTTCCATATGGAATACTAAAAACTTCTCATTCATAGACAAAGTCAATGAGGTGGTGAAAAAGCGAGGCTTGTAGCAAAAGGGTTTACGCAGAGACCCAACATCCATTACGATGTAACATACCTTCTTGGTATGAGTGGAACTATGTTTCGATAATAAATACCGTTGGCAGTACGAATAATATTATCCATGCAGTGACTACATACTCATACGAGTCACTCATTTGGGAAATCTATATTAAAGTCCCTGAAGGGCTTCATTTCCGAATCCAAAAACAAATCGCAACATGTATTGTGTAAAACTTCCTAAGTCACTCTATGACTAGAAATAGTCGTGAATCATGTTAGAATGAATCATCTTCCTCTTTCATTAGATGAATATGGATATATATACAAGGAGAAGAGATGCAATGAAGAGGCATCTATTCGGGCGAGATGGCAGTTACAAGGGGAGATTACCCCATAATTAACACATGTTAATTAAACTCTAACACTCCCCCTAATCTATCCTTGTCCATCCAGAATCATCATCTTGATTAGAGGCTCCTCCAAAAACCCTGTGGGAAAAATATGAGGAGTATAGTGTTTGATATGTTGCCAAAACTCCTTCAAAACCCAGTGGGAAAAATAAGGAGAAAATGTTGCAACATATATGGTTATTGTCTCCTTTAACTCAATACGAGAAAACTCATAGAATCAAGAGAACAATAAATATGTCGTATATACTTTCCTAAAAACCCCGATGGGGAAAACTGAAAGTATGATATATGATCTTGTGTTTGATATTACCTCGTTAAAAACCTTCATGAGAACCTATATAGTAAACTCATGGAGGGAAAAAGAGTATAATATGATGCATTGAACAGGAACAATTCAGGAAGATACTCCCCCTGATTCTTGCAAATTTCGAAGCCGGTCGTCACATACCAATTCCATGAACATGTTTCTGGAATGTAAAAGTTGGTAGAGATTCTGTGACCAAATCATTCACATGATTTGATTTGCAAGAAATGCAATATAGCGATATTGCTTATTACGTAACCTGTTTGCATTCGGGCAACACGAGCAACATTATCTTTAAGATAATGGTTGGTGGATGTAGCCATGAGGTCTGTTTTTAAGACTCTTCATGAGAGGGCTACCACACCTAGTATGAACACTAAGCTTGTCTACGATCTGACATAGTGGGGATTTGATCGATGTATCCAATAGTATCGGTGCTCACATTTCTATGAAACTGAAAAACCCAGGAGAGGATGTTTGATGCCTTGGAGATATCGAAAGATATTCTTG
Organism: Hordeum vulgare subsp. vulgare; assembly: GCF_904849725.1. Classification (NCBI taxonomy): domain Eukaryota; kingdom Viridiplantae; phylum Streptophyta; class Magnoliopsida; order Poales; family Poaceae; genus Hordeum; species Hordeum vulgare. Next base: position 20,179,913 of record NC_058523.1, read on the forward strand.
AGTACCAACCAATTGTGTTTGGTGGATCCAATGGCATTATGCAACGTTGAGTCCCAATATCTCATTTACATCATCTCTTGGTCTATGTCTAGAGAATGAAATACCATGAGAGCTATGGATGGATAATATTTGTCCATGATGAATTTCCCTAATATATTATGGATATAGACAACATAGTATACCATAGTGTATAAATGAAGGTGCTCAAGTTGTAGCAACGAGCGGTATTTTGGTTTTCCCAAATCCTTCATTTTAAACTCCGTCATTTAGATGATTACATGTGTCGTCATTGCACACATACAAACATGGATAATCATCATTGTAGGAGTAATCCTTATCCATAAGGAACTCACTACGTCGGTTGTACCATATGTACCGACAACAATAAGTCGTATGGTGACTTACTGATTTTTACACAATGTATGTTGCATTTTGCATTTCAATTCAGAAGTGAGATTTCATCGAGAATCAATCATATATGTCTGAATCTAGTGAACCACATGGATATGTGATCACTACATCTATCAACTGCAAAGATAGATGATTATGTACTGCCAATGATATAAATTATCGGAAAGATATTCCACCTCTAGAGAATAGTTGGGTATCTGCGTGACCCCTTGTGCTACAATACTTGCTCTTTGTTTCACCACCTCGTTGTTCTCAATTCTGTTTCTAGAAGAAAACTGGTGTAGGTATTGCTTATGAATACCTTTTCATTATTGAGAAAGATCATTTCTACCTAGATTATACCCTTTGCTTGAGTTCAGTCCGAGTGTTGTTCACACTTTGCCATGGCCATGGTCTTTGGATCCGAATCATGAGAAAGGTTTTGCAATCTAGTTGAAAAATGTATGTCGACAATTGTAGACTTCTGGTTATATGATTCTCCAGAATATATATATCAATATATAGTTGATGGAAATATCGTTACCCATGGTGACTACTCGCGTTTTCCCAATGCGATTGAGTCGGGTATTCCGATGTCCCGGTCATTGTGTGCACTATGACCTGGGTTGGTGGAGGTTTCTCATCCACTGGGTGTACTACCCATTAGGTGTCTGTCAACGTGAAGTTGACTTGCATTTACTGATTCATAAGCCTTGATATCCTTGCTTGCAAAGAAACTGAATCCTAATGTACTTTTGCCTTACATCTCCCCCTGTTGCATCAAACGGGGAGTGGAGTGGTTTTTGTTGGTACCTCCACTCTTTCAGGCGTACTTTTGTAGGATTGTAGGATTGTGTGACACCATTATATTCAGTAAATGAGTCTGGCAGGTTATTTGCAATGTGTTGCAAATCTTTTGAACGCATGGTTCAGATCTTTGAGTACGTGGATTTGAGGCAGAAATGTGTTGAACATTCCACTAATTTCCTGGCATTCTTTATGGTACTTGAATTCTCCCCCTAATGCCTAGAAATATTCCTCATTGAATCAGCATACTGGCCTTGAATAACTCCCCATGTGAGGGGTTTGAGGTATTGACAGTAATACAGTTATTCCTCACATAGATCCCAACTATATGTTGAGGGGCCAATGATGTATGCCGGGTGGTGATATCTGTATGCAACCGAATTATCGCAGATGGGAAATACTTGGTAGAGTTCCACGTATCAAAGATAGAGGGGAATAATATTATGCAATTCTGTCATGAGCGTGTAAAATTGCATGACTCCAACGTAAAGTTGGTAAGTTGCAATTTCAAAATAAATATCATGTAATGAGCTTAAGTCTTTGGATATAGGATTCTACCAAAACATTTTGAGTCTAGAAATTAGGACAAATTGCTAAACTTCAATCCAAGTGCCATATAGAAGGCACTCAAGGAGAATTCGACAATGTTATCCATTTGATTTGCTTGAAATCGATGTCAGGATAATGAGCCAATGGTTTCGTGTGAATAAAGCACCCTCAAGACCATCATGTAGATATGTCTTTGAGAACCATGGAATACCTGAATAGTTTAGTCAATGGATGGGAAGAGCCACTTACCTCGACTTGGTGCATTTAAGGAGTCTGAGTGGTTCAATATAGACTTTAAGGTGCGGGCCTTTAATTTAGCTTCCCTGTGTCACATGTAGTGCAGACAAAATCCAAATATTGTTAGAATTTAGCATCAAAATAATCATAAACTATTGGAATTGCTGATAGTTTCGGTTTCAACCCAATGTCTCGATGATCAAGGCAAGTGTGCCAAGTTTGTCATGTACAAGACACTCTGGAACACTATCTCGTACGCAACATGTGCTACGGGTTTGTAGTATGTGTAGTACAATCCAAATGATACATAGAGAATGTGCTTGCCATATCCTTTGCATATGGTAAAGAGAAGTTAGTCCTCTTTGTTGTCATCATAAGTTTCGCTATGGAAACTATTTTGACGAACACCTCTATAGTTTAGTAGGGTATGAGTTAAACCAGGAGAAATAAAGCATCCTGACATTACTCGAGTACCCAGAGGGATAGTAAATATGACTCGGGATGAGCCAACAAATACCTCATCGCGTCTAGCGATTTTAAAATATCTCCTTTCTCTCAACGAGAGTGAAAAACATTGGACTTCCCTGAGTATAGAGTTTGTGCTGCATATGTCCACAAGGCACATATCATTTTTCATTGGATTAACGCCCGTAGAAATATATATATAGACATGAAGATTCTCAATATGAAAATCACAGTCAGATATATATAATACATATAAATGTATTTGTACCAAAGTGCTGATACAATATATTGTGATATACAATATATGATGACAACAATACTTATGTTGTTGATACAACATCATAAATGGACATAAATAAATATTGAGCACTCAAGAGATTGAGAGACTACTCATAGTCTCCAAACATGTCAGTTGAGGCATAATCAACCACACGTTCTCCATGCCCATAGGGTCCCGTCATCATTAGTGATGTCAGGTTGAAGGTTGAAGTGAGCTTCAAGCCTTTTCCCTTGAATTCATTGTATCCCAGGAACTGCTAATACATAATACCCAGATGCTAAGATCTGAATCTAATGCCTTATGATATATAAGACACCATTTTTCTGTTAGCGGTGTGATCCTTACCAGAGGCCTGGATTGCACACTTTATCCTACGAGAGACAAGAGCGATCATGATGTCTATGGCCCAGATAGGGCAATGGTGGCCATTGAGGGCGAGTGCCTCAAATTCTATAGTCATATTTTACCGCTATGGGTAAACCAGAGATAATCAATTTACGTTTAGTAAATTAAAGACCATCATGGTTGATGTTGTAATGAACTTAACAAAATCAATGGGTATTCCAAGAAATTATCTTGAAACCATTAGTGTGAATCTCAAATTGCTAAATATGACACCTTGAAGATAATCTCCAAAATGGAGTAGATCTCGCAGCAGTGAGAGTATAAACTGATGAAATCAGTAGATACTTACTCGTAATGCCTTATGTCATGAATTAGTAAAATGTGTGGGAGAGCACTTTGTAAAGAAAACATAATATCGAAACGACAAAATGTAGGCTTTATCAGTAGTCATTGATAATCTGAATATCCAGTAAATCCAAGTGACTACCTTGTGATCCCAACCATCAATTTGAAAAACAACACTTGGAAATTTGCATATCAATTCTTGCTTGTATCAAACCAAAGGCTCAATTAAGATGAATTGATTCTATTTGCAAGAAATTAAAAATCTCAATTGCAAATAAACGTATTAATCTCGACATGTAGCGAACATGGAGATACATACATTCCAGAATACATCGTACTCAACAGAAATACACTACTATTGTAATGAATAGTAATGATATTGCAAACTTGATGTTCAAGTGAAAAACTTGATTTGTATAGACCTCAGATTAAATGAGATGATCTTGTATCAAGTTGCAAGATAATTCAGCAAAGTGAATTAATCTTTTTACGAGAGAAAACTAATCTCAATCGCAATGAGATTGTTTTGCGAGAAAATAATAGTTTTCAATCGCAAATCAATATTGTTGTGCGAGAAAATTTAATCTCAATCGCAAAACAATATCTTTGCATCGGTAAAGAAAATGTCATGCATTAACAACCATGCATCTCTGTTTTTTTTAACTGAACAGAGAATGGGGAGGGCACAAAAGAAAACTGCACACCGATCCATAAATCAAGAATACCTTGATGGCTAAATGAAAAACAACGAAGAGATAAGGCTCCATCGTTTTCCTCCATATGTGGTTGCCAAACTAAGGATTCCTTTGGCTATCCACGCTGCAGCAATCCCGTGTGCGTCCTCATGTTTGAGGCCATGGGTCGCATCTCCCGCTGGATGGCCACACTCGCTGGATGCTTAGCACCACACATCTGTCAAGGATGGTCAGCGAAAGCGAGGGCCGCCGGGCTACGGCGCCACCATCCGCTGCCGACGGGAGGGCACCACTGTAGGAGTCCATGCTGCCGGGAGTGTGATGGCACGCTGGTGCGCCGCGCTTGCCAGGTGCGCGCTTGAGGGCGCTGTCTCTCTAGGGGGTGGCGCCACGGGGGCACAGTCGAGGTCCACGGAGGGCGTGCGCCAACAGGATTCGACGCAACGCCTCCGCGCATGCTGGGGCACCAAGCCTTGACCGCCATCTTCATCCAGCGCAAAGGCCACAAACGACGCGCTTTTGCGAGCCAGCGGTTGCCGTCCGAGCGAGGAAAAATTCGAGGCCGGGCGGCCACGGGCACGGCCGGGCGTGGGCGGACAGGGCCGGCCACAGCTTGGCGCGGGCACGGCCATGGTCGGGAGCGGGTGGCGAGGCCACGGCCCAATGGGGAGCGCGACGCAGCACGGAGGCCGGAGCCTGAAGTCTTCTCTCCCCGGCGTTGTGCGGAACCGCCGTCTCGCCCATTCCAGTCTATCTCAGGATAGAGACTACGTGCTGATAACGTGTTAGAATGAATCATCTTCCTCTTTCATTAGATGAATATGGATATATATATATACAAGGAGAAGAGATGCAATGAAGAGGCATCTATTCGGGAGAGATGGCAGTTACAAGGGGAGATTACCCCATAATTAACACATCTTAATTAAACTCTAACAAATCATACTGTACTACCGACTAGAAGAGTTCCTTCTTCAGAGGATTACTCAAAGGATGATGATTGTTCATGTGTTAATAAAGGAATCCCAAAATTTGATTCCCTTACATCACCTCAGTGTATATCGATGATTTCATCATCAATGTCTCTGCAAGACATAAACATACACAAAATCATCTCAGACGGAAATTTTGGATTCAACCAAATTTAGCTTAAGCTTACAACTTGGGCATTCTCTCAAGAATACATATCAGTCTACATATATCCAAAACATATATGAGAAGTTCAGTGTGGATATATCATAACAACATAAGACATGTATGGTCATACTACCTTTGATAAGGTACATACCTAGGGTTGATAATGAAGTGACATAAAGACCTGAAGTTCTATATCTCACTAATGTCAAAGCACTCATATGGTTGCAAACTATGTCAGGCCTGACACCATATTTGCTATGGTTGTTCAGAGTGCAACCCCCAACAAAAGTTACATGCTTGATATATGGAATATCATCTTATATCTTAAGCTCACAATAAATATTGGACAATTCCATCAGGAAATACAAGATATGACCATGATGTGATATGATTATATTGGCTCTTTATTTGATCCCAATGACGCCATATCAATGACTGAATTTGTTGGAATAGCCTCCATATGGAAGTCATCTAAATGGACTTTAATGGTTATTCCCACTTATCATTCTGACATAATTGCTTTATCTAAAAGCATTGTAAAATATGCATGGCTTGCCAGAATGATTAACCACACTCAAAATTATGTGGTTGAGATTCATCAGAATCACATAACTTGATTTATCAAGATACTTCCACTTGTGTTACTCAATACCTACAGGTTATATGAAGAGCAATATCATAAATCACATTGCTCGGAAACTACTTATCCTCATGGATTATAGAAAAGTGAGGAAATAATTTGCAAACAAAATCATGTGAAAATCCAACAAATTATACACAATCTTATGTTCATGTCAATGAAATTGGTATAAGACATCCTCCGTATTTGCAAAGTTCAGGGGGAGTAATCTCCCAAACTATAACCTATTAACAATAATCAGATTGCATATATTGTACTCTTTTTCTCTTGATGAGTTTTCCCCTAATGATTTATCATAAAAGGTTTTTAACGAGACAATATAAATACAAGTGTTTGTATATGCCATATCATTTTCTTCTTATATTTTCCCACTGGGTTTTAAAGGAGTTTTCAATGGTATGTCAAATGCACTCTTTTCCCTTATGAGTTTTTCTCTCAAAAGTTTCTCATAATGGTTTTTAATGAGGCAATATCTTCTCAAAGATCATATGTCATACTTCCTATTTTTCTTATTTGGGTTTTTAAAGGAAGTACTCAAGACATATCAATTGTTCTCTAAACTCACCAATGAGTTTTCTCCTTCTTCAAAGGTTTTTATCATATGAGTTATCAAGAGACAATAATCATTATATGTTGCATCATTTTCTCTTTATTATTTTCCCCACTGGGTTTAAAGGAGTTTTAGCAACATGTCTGCACAATTCTCCTTATATTTTTTCCACAGGATTTTTGAAGGAGACTTTCAAAAATATTCAAAGAATTTATCAAGATGATGCATATACTCAAGAAGAGGCGTTGTACAAGGGGGAGTGTTAAGAATAGATTAAGTTAATACTTAGATAGGTTACTTAGTCCTCAAGCAACCATGCACTTCCTTGACTCTCAAGGAAACTATGTAATAACTTGGCCCTTAAGTAACTTCAAGTTTACTTGACTCCCAAGCAACATGTGTACTTCCGTCCGAGTATAAATACCCCATTGCTATCATCAATAAATACTAATGAATCATCTTTCATTCATCTCTCTCGTTCTTTACTTTCTACTTCAAACAACAAGTAAGAGAAAACAATCAAGAAGACCAACCAGCACGCAGCGCGCGCACCTGGTGCTGATCTTGGTGCAGCGTAACGCCGGGCCGAGGGTCCCTAGCGCCGCCGCGCGCGCCACGGGCTGCAGCGGCGACGCAACCGCAATGAGAGAGAGCAGGAACGCCATGACCGCCCACGTCGACATCGTCGTGCATGCGTCGCTGCAGAAGCGAGCGAGGCCGATCTCTTGCAGCAAGAAGCGAGCGAGGTAAGCTTCATGTATAAGCGAGCTAGACCATCTCTGATTCTCTAGCGCGGGAGAAAAGAGATTCGAAGCTCCCTTGGATGAGCAGATTCAATACGTCGGAACCAAGAAACGAACCAACACCTTGCTTCAGTTCCAATGACTTGAATAATGCCTTTACCAAGCGGGACAGGGAGCCGATTATTTTGACCGGGCAAAAGCATTTGCATAAGGGAAACTTTTCTACTCGGCGTGCAATCAAATCATTGCGTCGGATGGACACGGGACGCGAGATCCATCGCCATCCATCGCGCATCACTCCCCCCCCCCCTCCCTCCGCGCGTCGTCGCAGGTCCGACCATCCGCACGCAGCAGTGACATCGCAGCTCGTCCACCCAACCCGCACCATCTTGCCCCTCATAGATCTCCCTTTCTCTGTCCATGACCGAAGACGTAATTTGCTACATGCTTCAACCGACATTAAAATTTGCTATAACCGATACCGCATTTTGCTACCATTAGTGTCGCATTTTGCTACATGCCACATGGCGTCGCGGTTTTTGGTACAACCGATGACTTGACGAGTTGCATCCCCTCTTTCTGTCTTAACTGCTCCATGACAAGCAGAGCTGCAACGGGCATTGGCCAGCGAAGTTGTGCCCATGACCGAATGCGTAATTTGCTACATGCTTCAACCAACATCGAAATTTATTACAACCGACATCATATTTTGCTATCACCGGTGTCGTATTTTGCTACATCACACATGACATCGCATTTTTTTTCTATGACCGGTGTTTCATTTTGCTACAACCGACAACATGACGAGTTGCATCCGCTCTCTCAACTGCTCCATGGCGAGTGGAGGCGAGCTTTCACGTCCGTGGAGAGCTCATCCATGAGGGAAGGGGCGGGGTCAGTGGGGTTTCTGTGGCCGTGCTGCGTGATGCGGTGATGATGAGCGGCCATCATCACCTGCGGTGTTTTTTTAGATCTGTACGTGAGTGGATGAGAAAAAAAAATATGAATGGATGAAAATTTAACGGTTCGGATGGGTTAATTAGCGCGACGGGCCGAAACTTTTACGCCGGGGCGTCGATTTCTATCAGCCCCCTTTGCATAATGTAGCTAGGGGGATTGGGAATGTTGACTAGAATCACTTGGCGACGCAACGCTCCGAAATCACGGCCGATCCTGTGCCCGCTCAGGATGCATGCGACTTCCAACGAAATGATTTTAGATATGTGCAGCGTGATGGGGGGATGGCATAGTAAAATTGTGAATACATGACAAATGCATGGGATAGAACAATATGTACCTGTGTTGCGTCATTTTAGATATATGCAGCGTGATGGGATATCATGGTAAATTCGACAGCTAATGCTTGCAAACATTTTGACTGGGTGTAAGACTTGTGCACGTTGCCTTGTAAAACAGTGCATGTAGGCAAAAGCTGTTCGTGGGAGGATCGATGTTTGTTGCCGTTGGAAATTAGTCCCGTCGGGAGTGCAAAAGATGTGAAGGTACACTGTCGCAAGTAATACTCACTGGTGGAAAAAGGGCCTTTGGTCGCGGTTCGCAACTGCCATTAGTCGCGGTTGCGCAACCGCGACCAAATAGGCGCGACTAAAGCCCCCCCCCTCCCTTTAGTCGCGGTTGCTTAAGAACCGCAACTAAAGGCCCGTCCACGTGGGCGCCAGGCGGCCGTCGGGGCGGAGGACCTTTAGTCGCGGTTTTTCTGGCCAACCGCGACTAAAGGCCGCCACAGGGTTTAGCCCCCCCCCCCCCCCCTAAACCTGTTTTCTGTTTAATTTGTATTGTTTTATTTCTTTTGTGCTTTATTTTAATTTTGAAGGAGTTTCACATATTCTACGGTACTACATACATGCATATGAATGTACAATTTCAAACAAATTTGAAATTAGAACCAAAAAGAATTCAAGAGGAATATACAATATATATTCAATATCATCGGATGACCATATACAATTTTGAACAAGTTTCCATACATAATTTAATGCATATAAAGTTCTACGTCCTCGTAATGGTGTTCTCCTTTACGATGGAGGACTTCCCTCCTGAACCATCCAGCTAGTTCCTCTTGAAGTGGTCGGAAGCGAGCTTCTGGACTAAGCATCACCCGGAGGTTATTCCGCTGAGCATTGGTATCACTCGGAACCCGCTCAGAGGTGTATCTCCGGATCATCTCACAGACATAGTATCCACATAGATTGGTCCCCGCTGGCTGAATATCCCCACCATTCTTAGCCTTTGACCTTTTGAATTCTAGCTCTTTTTTGAATTCACCGACCTTTGTATCTACGAACCGTCTCCAAACCCTACGACGCAAAGAAAATTAAATGAACAAGAGAGTTATTAGTTACTTGATATTAGGAAATGAACGAAATAGGCCGATCGATATAGAGCGCAAATGAATGAAAATAATTACTTCTGCAGCATTCTTCTCATGCCGCCCCAAAGCTTTGGATCCATATTCAGAGAGTCGTGGACGAGACATTCTGAGGTGTCAACTTTAATTACTAGCAGAATCCAGTGGAACCTGCGGACACGATACATGCACAGTACGTCATGCATAACTCATCGATTAGCCGGCCACATACCATGCATGGAGTAAACAAAAGAGAATGTGCTCAAGACAGAAACACTCACCCAAAATGGTAAGGAAATAGAATATCACTTTTGAGTTCCTGCTTTGTAAGAAACTGCCACAGGTCTGCCTCCATGTCGGCGGGGTGATGCTCCAACACATATCCATTAACGATGTGTGGGTCAATGAACCCAACATCATGGATGTTCCTTACTCTGCATTCCTTAATCTTCATTCTGCATGTATAATAGCGGACACAACAATATAGTTACGACATATATATAGTGCAGGCAATATGAACGAGATGGGGTATAAATAAATCACTTACAGAACGTAGCAACTGATGATAGATTTGTCGAGCTCGCGCAGATTGAAAAGCTGGAACAATTCACTCAGATGAATTTGTACATAGTAATGTTTGAAGTGATGCTCATATCTAACTTCCGCATAAATATAATCTTTGGCGTTTTTATTTTTTATGTAACCCTTGTACCATTTCAGCAGACCTTTCATTTGTGGAGGTAGATCCTCTTCCTGCGCAGGCTCGACGAGAGGCCCATTCTTCACATATGTAATTACTACCTCCTTCACTGGCGCCTCATCAAGGCCTAACATTTCACGAAGAGTAATACCTAAGTTGGCCGCTTGTTCTCTGGCACTCGTTACAGTCAATCCATGTGCTGCCGCAGCTGCTATGATATCGGGGTCATCCGGACCGGCGGCTTTCACTATAAGCGGGGCAATCGATTGTTTACTTTGTTCCCCGAGCTGGGCAACTCGTTTCCCGCTTTTTTTACTTTCTAATTCCGTTTTCTCGGCCTCCTCCAAGGCTTTGTTCTCCTGGTTCTCCGCCCGCTCTTTCTTCTCCTTCAACATGAATGCCTGCCTACGAAGTTCACGTGCATAGTCGTCAGGCAGATTCTTCGCGGCTTGGGACGGTGTGCTCAAAAATGACTTAGCCCACTTCTTTTGCTCATCAGAAAATACTGGCTTGGGCTCGGGCTCTCTTTTCTTCTTGCAGTCCGCCTTCCATTTCTCATGATCAGCAGCCGCCCTCGCGGCAGTTTCCTCGGCACTACGTTCCCAAGGCCTTGTGGGGAGAGGCTTCAGTGATGGCTCCGGTACCTTTGTGGTCTTAGGTACATAAGGGTCCGGGTTAATAATCCAGGACTGCTTCTGCTTCTTTGCCAGAGGTGGATTGGGGGGTGGCGTCTGATCACCCGCCGGACGAGGACTGGGGGGCGGCGTCTGATCACCCGCCGGACGTTGTGGACTGGGGGGCGTCGGCTGACGTGACGGAGGTGTAGGTGAACCGCCACCACCACCACCACCACCACCACCGCCACCGCCACCACCACCACCGTAGGGGGGTGGACTTGTTGTCCTTGGCGCCTTGCCTGGAAACTTGATAAACTTCTTTTGCCATAGAATGAAATGGCGCTTGACATCTCCAAGTCTTTTCTCCCCTTCAGGTGTAGCAATGTCAATCTCCAGGTCCTCAAACCCTTGGACTATGTCCTCCACCGTGACACGAGCATAGCCATCTTGAATGGGGTTGTTGTGGTGGAGTGCTCCAGGTAAACATGGTAAAGCACTGCCGATGGCTACCTTCATGGACATGTTCCCGATAGGATAATACAGATGACATTCTTTCATCTCCTTTATATCGTCCACGGGGTAGCGAGGAGGCTCCGGTGCAGTAATTTCGACCACCAGAGGCTCCGGTGCAGTAATTTCGATCGTCGGTGCATCTACACCAGCTGGTGGGGCCTCCGTGGAAGCCACGCTGCTTCTCCGCTGCTGGCTTCCGAGATCCGCTGGATGATCTTCATGCTGCGCCCGAGCTACATCTCTTTCGGCTAATAGTACACTCACGGTTTTCTTCATCACATCCATTTCCGATGCCAACCGCGCCACAACATCTGCTTCCCGATCCATCTTTCTCTTACGGCTTCTGTAACCGTACGGGTCATCGTTCTGGGGGAACCCTATTTTCCACGGAATGTTCCCCATGCCTCGTACACGTCCTCCGTGTTCAGGATTCCCGAGGGCTTTTGTCAGCGCGTCGTTCTCTCTGTTGAACTTGATCTTCCCCTCTTGAGCATCCCTCATTGCGTCAATAAGGGCTTGGGTGGGTTTAATTAATTTGCCCCGGTAAACACACTCCCCTGTCTCCGGGTTCAGCGTTCCCCCATGCCCGTACCACCAGCTTTTGGCCCTTTGGTCCCATCCCTCCGTACCTGGACGGATTCCTCGCGCCCTCAGCTCGTTCTCCATCTTCTCCAACCTAGGCACCCAAATGCGATACCCTCCTGGCCCCATAATATGATTGTACTCCTTCTTAGCCGCATTTTCCTTATTTCTTTTCGATATTTGAATGAACTGCTCCGATTTCTTTTGCTTCACAAATTCTGGCCAATCATGTTTCAGTTTCTCATATTGTCCTTTGAAATCCGGAGTCTTGTTCTGCTTGACAAAGTCATGGGCTAGATTTTGCTTGAATTTCCGGAATGCGTCGGCCATCTTATGAAGAGCGAACTGTTTGACTAGCCTCCTCCTCTCCTTGTTTTCCTCAATCTTGTTACCCTCCTCATCGAATTTGTTGTATTCCGGAGGTAGAACGAAATGTTCCATAAGCTTCTTGAAGCAATCTTTTTTTGTTCTCTTATCGACAAAAGTGAAACCAGCAATTCGTGCCTTCTTTGGCTCATTCCACTCCTGGACGGTGATCGAGACGTTGTCTCTAACAACGGCTCCGCATTGGCTGACAAACTTGGTGGCGTTCTTGCGGGGCTCCAGCGGCCTGCCGGTTGCACTGTCGACAACCTCGATGGTGCATGTTTCTCCTTGTTTCATCGTCTTGGTTGCGCCACGCTTTGACGACGTACTCGATTGTTTCGACGATCCGGCCGAGGGCTAAAATAAGAAAGAGAGTCGCGCGCGTTAGTACACACATATTTATTCAAATCAGTTAGTTTGTATCACCAGAGGCTCAATGTATATATATACCTCGACGCCGGAGGTGGTTGCTACTTCCATTTGAAGATCGTCGTTTATCGACGTTTGTTCGGCATCATCTTGCTGACGGCGCCCTTCATCTTCACCGTCAAGGTTCAGATAAGAAGAGATATCATCTTCTTCTTCTCCGGTCGGCACATATAGAATATCGCCGTTTATGATGCCGAACATATGTGCTTCACCGTCCGGATCATAGTTGTCCATAATCGGGTCAGCTCTATCGTCCGCCATTATGTCAGTCCTGAAAACATGTAGTAAAAACAAATTAATTAAGTGAAGAAGGGGGGCGGTGGCGGTGGCGGTGGCGAAAGGGCGGTGACAAAAGGAGGGGGCGAGGAAGGGGTGGGAGAGGGTGTCGCGGTAGAGCGCGAGACGGGGCGGCAGACGACGGCATCACGGAGAGGGAGTTATTTTACCGTTTTTGTTAAACTAATTCTTACCCTAAGTTATTTTACCTTTTTTGTTAAACTAAGTCATTTTTTATGTAAATTCAAATGATTATACGTTTTAGACCATACTTTTTTTCTCATCACTGCCGTGTGTACTAACCACACGAGTATGAGACCCGGGACTGTGCAGGTGCATCGAGAAATCATAGGGCTCGACAATATGTTTTCTCTTCGTGGGATGCTAGCGGTCGCATCAACTGAGCGTTTTCTTCCCGACGTCTTCTATTCTCAAGATGAAGTGATGACCTCCCTTTCTTTATTTCTTTTTCTTTGTTCTTGCATAGTGCTTTCCCTCTTTTGCTAACAGGTGGTTTCTCAGATGTGTCAAAACTCAGTGAGTCTGAAGCATGCAGAGAACACGGCATATAAATTGATGGTAGTGCAGTGTATGGTTGTTGAGGACATTCATTAAAACAAACATGGATTGTGTGAAAGTCTTTAAGGAAGTTTATGTTATTGGAGTTATTGTCCCGATAAAAAAATAAACATCAATGAAAAAACTATACCATATGGGATTTATTCCTACAACTTAAACAATCCATGTCAAGAAAATTTATACTCCATCCATTCCATAATGTAGTATGTATAGATTTTTTTCAAAAGTCAAAAATCACAAACTTTGACCTTGTTTACACACAAATTATGTCCATTAACTTACGAAATGCATGTCATTGGATACACCATCAGTTATATTTTTGTATTGTATATGTTTGGAATTGTATATACAAAGTTTATACTCTGTAAACTCTGTAGAAATTTGCGGCGTTGGGCGGGCGAGCGAGGCGGCGAGGGCGGGCGAGCGAGGCGGCAGTACCGAGGCCGGCCGGCGTCGTTGAGGGTGGGCGAGCGAGGTGGCGCGCGCGCGGTGGGCGAGGGCGACGGCGGGCGGCGTCGAGGGCGAGGGCGACGGCGGGCGGCGTCGAGGGCGAGGGCGACGGCGGCAGGCCTTCGGCGCGCGCGGCAGAGAATCGGAGAAGACGAGAATCGGAGAAGACGGCGGCAGGCCCTTGTATTTATAGCCCCCCCCCTTTAGTCGCGGTAAACTTTAGTCGCGGGTCGCCTCCCCAACCGCGACTAAAGGGTTTTTGGCGGGTTTTTGCGTTCCCGCCCCCCCCCCCCTTTAGTCGCGGTTGGGGAGGCGACCCGCGACTAAAGGGTTTTTTCGTTCCCGCGCGCAACAACCTTTAGTCGCGGTTGGTCTGGCCAACCGCAACTAAAGTTATTTTTCAAAATACTTTTCTTTTTCAATATCTTAAAAATACAAATAATATATCAAAAAATTCAGAAAAATAAAACTAATTCAATTCAATATGTTAAAAACACAAAAATTATATCAAAAAATTAAGAAAAATAAAACTAATTCAATTCAAAATGTTAAAAATACAAATAATATATCAAAAAATTAAGAAAAATAAAACTAATTCAATTCAAAATGTTATAGGCATTTCTTGACGCCTCTATCTTCCCGCGTATCGATGCTCCTTTTATAGGCACGACGCCGCTTCTGCTTTGTTTTGTTCCTCCGACAGGGCGTCGTGCGCTACCCACGCGTCCTTATCCTGCCGACAGCTTTAATCACGGTTGCACCCTCCAGCCGGGACTAAAGCTTACCCAAACGTCCTTATCCCACCGACAGTTTTCTTAGATGACACAAAAACCACATTTAGTCCCGGTTGCACCAACCAGCCGGGACTAAAGGTTAGATGACCAGCTCTGGATTCCTCTTCTTCCCGCCATTTCTTCCCTGTCTTCCCGCCTCTTTCTTCCCGCCACTTTCTTCCCGCCTCCTGTCTTCCCGCTCCCATTTTTCCCGCCATTTCTCACTACATATATGTAGCCCGGCTTGGCCAGCATTATCACATCTCTACAATCTCTCATCACTCTCTCATGGCTTCCACCGCACCCACTCTAACCTACCAGCAGGTGGAGGAGCTTTGCGCCTCGAACTACCCTTGTCCACCGGGCTATCGCGTCCTCACCGGCTGGAGCCTAAGCGCCGGCGGCGTGCCGGTCCCTCCCGTCCCTCAGGGTACTGCGCGCCGGGCGGCCATCACGAACCACTACTACCTCGACCTCACGCCGGAGCAGCGGATGAATCCCCGCTGGCATCCCGATAACCAGCATACTTGGGACGCCTTCTTCATCAATCGGCGTGAGAGGGCGCTCGCCAGGTATGAGGAGGACGGTCTGCCTCCTGGGAACTTCCACGAGGCCGGCCGTCGGCTATGGTGGTACGGCCGGACTCTGCAGAGCGTCATGGACTACATCACGGCCGGCGATATCCCCCGCCTGCGCTACCCTCAGTTCGAGCCACGAGCGCCGCCCGACGACAGCGACGACAGCAGCGACGACGACGGCGGCAACTTAGAAGGCGACGACTACCAGTACAACGACGACGACGGCTATGAAGACTACGAGTATGCATATTATACGCCTAGGCAGGAGTATGACTAAATCACTCCAAATTTCATGTATCATCAGTGGTATCTCGAATCATTCGAAAATGGACACCAAACACATCACGGGTAATATAATTCACATGATCCATTCAACAAAGTTTGGTACAATAAATTATTACACATCATTTCTTCCCTTGTGTCCCTGCTTGCTTACGATTGTGTCGTATCCATGGAGCATCCTCATCATTTAACTTAATGCTTGGGTCGGTGTTCACTTTGAAGGGCGGAATTTCAGCAAACATATTATAATCTTCTGACATGTCTGTCTTGTCCTCCACTCCCACGATGTTTCTTTTCCCTGAAAGAACAATGTGGCGCTTTGGATCATCGCATGATGTACTGATCGTTTTCTTATCTTTCCGTTTCCTCGGTTTGCTACTCATGTCCTTCACATAGAAAACCTGAGCGACATCTTTTGCTAGGACGAATGGTTCGTCAAGGTAACCAAGATTGTTGAAATCCACCATTGTCATTCCGTATTGCTGGTCCACCTTTACCCCACCTCCTGTTAGCTTGAACCATTTGCACCGGAACAAAGGGACCTTAAAGGATTGTCCATAGTCAAGTTCCCATATCTCCTCTATGTAACCATAATATGTGACCTCTTGCCCATTCTCGGTTGCTGCATCAAAGCGGACACCACTGTTTTGGTTGGTGCTCTTTTTATCTTGGGCGATTGTGTAAAATGTATTCCCATTTATCTCGTACCCTTGGAAAGTCGTTATAGTCGAAGATGGTGTCTTGGCCAACATGTACAGCTGATCTACAACATCATTGTCATTCATTAAATGTTTTCTCAACCAACTGCCGAAAGTCTCCATGTGGGCCTTCCTAATCCAGGATTCAGGCTTCCCCGGGTTGTCCGAGCGTAAAATATTCTTGTGTTTCTCAAAGTACGGAGCCACCAAGCTGGAATTGGTCAGTACAGTGTGGTGTGCTTCAGTCAGAGAATGGCCGTCCATACATATCGTTGATTTCCTTCCGATCGTGCCTTTTCCACTTAGTCTCCCCTCGTGCCGCGATCGAGGAAGACCAATCGGCTTAAGGTCAGGAACAAAGTCAACACAAAACTCAATTACCTCCTCATTTCCATAGCCCTTGGCGATGCTTCCTTCTGGCCTAGCACGGTTACGAACATATTTCTTTAATACTCCCATGAACCTCTCGAAGGGGAACATATTGTGTAGAAATACAGGACCGAGAACGAAAATCTCTTCGACTAGGTGAACCAGGAGGTGCGTCATAATATTGAAGAAGGATGGCGGGAACACCAACTCGAAACTGACAAGACATTGGATCACATCGTTCTGTAACCGTGGTAGAACTTCTGGATTGATTACCTTCTGAGAGATTGCATTGAGGAATGCACATAGCTTCACAATGGCTACTCGAACATTTTGCGGCAGGAGCCCCCTCAAAGCAATCAGAAGCAATTGCGTCATAATCACGTGGCAGTCGTGAGACTTCAGGTTTTGGAACTTTTTCTCCGCCATGTTTATTATTCCCTTTATATTGGACGAGAATCCAGACGGGACCTTCATACTGCTCAGGCATTCAAAAAAGATGACCTTCTCTTCTTTGGTCAGAGCGTAGCTGGCACGACCTTGAAACCATTCCGGATGCCGGTCATCAGGGTCTTTCAAACGTTGCTGGTCCTGCCGTGCTTCCTTTGTATCATTTGTCTTCCCATACACGCCCAAGAAGCTTAGGAGGTTCACGCAAATATTCTTCGTAACGTGCATCACGTCGATTGCAGAGCGGACTTCTAGGACTTTCCAATATTCTAGCTCCCAGAATATAGATTTCTTCTTCCACATGGCTGCGTGCCCGTCAGCTCCCTTCGGAACTGATTGTCCGCCAGGACCCTTTCCAAAGATGACTTTCAAATCCTTGACCATATCAAATACCTCAGCACCAGTGCGTTCCGCAGGCTTCGGCCGGTGATCTGCCTTGCCGTTGTAATGCTTGCCTTTCTTTCTTACTGGATGAATTTTCGGAAGAAATCGACGATGCCCAAGGTACACGTTCTTCTTACAATTTGGCAAATGTACACTTTCAGTCTCATGTAAGCAATGCGTGCATGCATTGTATCCCTTATTTGACAGTCCCGAAAGGTTACTAAGAGCAGGCCAATCGTTGATGGTTACGAAAAGCAACGCTCGTAGGTCAAATTCCTCTTCTTTGTGCTCATCCCACACACGGACACCAGGTCTGCCCCACAGCTGTAGAAGTTCATCAACTAATGGCCTTAGGTACACATCGATGTCGTTGCCGGGTTGCTTCGGACCTTGGATGAGCACTGGCATCATAATGAACTTCCGCTTCATGCACAACCAAGGAGGAAGGTTGTAGATGCATAGAGTCACGGGCCAGGTGCTATGGCTGGAGCTCTGCTCGCCAAAAGGATTCATGCCATCTGTACTTAGACCAAATCTTATGTTCCTTGCGTCAGCTGCAAAATCTTTGAACTCTCTGTCGATCTTTCTCCATTGCGTTCCATCTGCGGTGTGTCTCAACTCCCCGTCCGACTTACGGTCCTCTTTGTGCCATCGCAACAACTTGGCATGCTCTTTGTTCCTGAACAGACGTTTCAACCGTGGTATTATAGGAGCATACCACATCACCTTGGCGGGAACCCTCTTCCTGGGTTTCTCGCCCTCAACATCGTCACCAGGGTCATCGCCTCTGATCTTATAACGCAATGCAGTGCATACCGGGCATTCATTCAAATTCTCGTATTCACCGCGGTAGAGGATGCAGTCGTTGATGCATGCATGTATCTTCAGAACCTCTAAACCTAGAGGGCAGACAACCTTCTTTGCTTCGTACGTACTGGCGGGCAACTCGTTATTCTTTGGAAACATATTCTTCAACATTTTCAGCAAGTTTTCAAATGCCGAGTCAGCTACACCTGCCTGTGCCTTCCATTTCAGCAAATCCAGTGTGCAGCCCAGCTTTTTCACACCATCATCGCATCCGGGGTACAACGACTTTCTGTGATCCTCTAACATGCGATCCAAATTCTCCCTCTCCTTTTCAGTTTCGCAGCGTCTCCGTGCATCAGCAATGGTCCGACCAAGATCATCAACGGTCTCATCACGTGCCTCTTCTTCACCTTCACCTTCCCCTTCACCTTCAGCATCCTCCATGAAAGTATCACCGAAATGAGCAAGATAGCTTTCATCCATGAAATCATCCCCTTCTTCATCTTCTTCCATTATAACCCCTCTTTCTCCATGCTTGGTCCAACAATTATAGCTTGGCATGAAACCGTGCCGAAGCAGGTGTAGGTGAACTTCTCTTGAGGAAGAGTAACCCTTCTGATTCTTACAGTCAACACATGGACAGATAACAAAACCCTTCTGCTTGTTCGCATTAGCCACTACGAGGAAATCTTTCAAACCCGTAGTGAACTCGCGGGAGAGTCGGTTACCGTACATCCATTGCCGATTCATCTGCATTATTATAATATAAAATATATAATTAACCATCATGCATTTGTTAAACTAACTAGCTATAAACAATAGAAATTAAACAATGAACAACACACATGCATATTTTATTAATGACACACATGCATGAAAGGTTCAAGTTGCTAACCGCGATCGAGGAGGAAAAAATAAATGAGGAACCGCGATATGAGGAACACTTCATATCATGTTTGTTTCACGCTCTTGGGGCATTTCATCAAACACCTTGTGTGCATAAGAGGAACCAAAAGCAAACCTACACCCCCTTGTGAAGCTTGTGAAGAGAAGTGGCACCAAATGGCTAAGTGAGTGTGCTGAACTGGTATCTATAGGGGAGGAGATTTAGTCGCGGTTGGCATGGCAAACCGCGACTAAAGGCCTTTGGGCACCTTTAGTCGCGGTTGGCCTGGCCAACCGCGACTAAAGCCCCTCACGTGCACCAGCTGGCCACCGAGCGCCCTGGCCCAGGCCTTTGGTCGCGGTTCGTCTGCCGAACCGCGACTAAAGAAATCATTAGTCGCGGTTCCTACAGTGTCGCGACTTATGGGGCTGGACGGAAGCCTCTTTTTCTACCAGTGACTCACTTTGTTTCTAAATATATTTGTTTTAGAAATTACATTAGAAGATTATATACAAAATAAAATAAGTAAATCTATACTTTAAAGAAATCAACTACGTAGCGGCGCCTCATAATGGTGCTCCCGTGCGGGGCAAAACACAAAGAGGAGTACAATCTGCATGCACATTGATCTAAATAGACAAGAATCATCAGCTAGTATAAAAATGACTTAATTTTCATTCTATGCACTATACATGCATGCGATGATGTCGTTGTCAAAATTCTCTCTAATGCTTGAAATTCAAAAAGGTTTATCTTTAAAACCGTTAATTCAATCGATGATCTGTTTTCACCGTTGGCTTTGTCGCGACCAGATCTTCGAAAATAGATCCCATGTCGACATGTTTCGACAAACTTTTTTTTCCTTCCGTAATTGCCACATTGTTTCACTCACTTGCTATATTATTAATCACTTACTTGCCCAATAAAAATAACTTAATTGCCATATTTTTTATGTCGTTTCGTACAAAGATTGTCGGTGCTTATAAATGCAGTTCCCAAAATGTTTTGATATAGTTATCATTTTAGTTCTACCAAGTTGTTATGTGGTCTCATAAAGCTTGTAGGTGTTTATAAAATCACAGTTGCCACATATATTTTTTGTGCTTGTCATTTTAATTCCATCTCGTTATCATATTGTCTCATACAACTTGTCAATCATTGTAAAAAAGTAGTTGTCGTGCTGTTTGCTGTATTTATCTATTGAATTCCATCCTCGATTGTTAGGTTGTGTCGTAATAAAAGGACATTCAATTGTTCTGAAACTTAGTTGTGGTAGTGTTTTGTTGTGTCAGTCAGTTTAATTCTACTCAAATCTTATATAAGTTTGTCAGTTGTTATAAACACTATAGTTGTCGTATTATTTTGCAACACTTGTCACTTAAATTATAACTAATGGCTAGTTATTTCATAACGTTGTGCACCCCCCCCCCCCCCACCCCCACCTCATTACCATGAGTATTCCATGTAGTAAAGAAAAATAAACCAAACATGCATGCTATATGATGTGTCATATAAAAAGGTACACCATACTTCATGTATCACAATATACCATGCATGCATTACATAGAAACAAAAAAGTAGACCATGCATGCATGTTAGTACATGCTTGTGTTAGGATTGATTGGGATGTTTATAAAAATGGTCACCTATTAGCTACTATCCACCTTGCCTCCGATAAACACGAGAATGCCAGTTTCATGTCGCCGCACCGGACCACGTCACAGCGCACACCGCTAGATAGATTTTCCCTACTTTAAACTGTGTCTATATATACATACGTATGTGGTCTTTTAATGAATCTTTTAAAAATTACATATTTAGGAACGAAGAAAGTAGAAAACATGGAGAGGTCCGACGAATACGTCTACGGACCGTGCTAAAAAATGGATGTAAGGCTACTTCCAATGCATTGGTGCTAAGATGAGGTGCTAAGCACATTAGATAGTTTAACAACTAAAGTTTCAATGCATATACTCCTTATTTAATGTTTTTGTAACTAAAGTTGTACATGCATTAGTATATCTCTTTCAATTAATTGCTTTATCTAGGTTCACGCGCTTAACATTATTTTTTTTGGAGTCACCACACTCATCTCTCTCCTATTAATTAGTTTGTCACATCAAAATTTTTATCTATGTGACAGCCTTAACACCCGTACAAGGTGAAGCATTGGAACTAGCCTAAGATTCACCTGAGCACGATTTAAAAATGTTTAGAAACATTTATTTATGAAAATAAACCAAAAAATCCGGACAAAAGGCGAGCGAAAACCGAATAAACAAACACACGAAAAACAAACCGGAAGCTTCACAAAACCTGTTGAAATGAAATCTTTGCATTTTTTAACCTGTTATAGAATATACTACTCCCCAGTTTATAAATATAAGTCTTTTAAGAGATTTCACTAGACGTCTATATACAAAACAAAATAAATGAATATACATACTAAAATATGTTTATATACATCCGTATGTAACTCACTGATGGAATCTTTAGAAAGACTTATATTTAAGAAGTAACTCTTATTTACATGAACCAGTCATTTAAAAGAACCGTTTCCAACGAGTTGGAACTGTCAACTCGTGAGAAAACACACCTCCTGCCGCCCATGCCACGCTCCACGCCACGTCACCGATCCGCGCCACCCCTTCTCCCCCACTCCCAGCCACCCATCTTCCATCCGACGGCCCACACACGGCAGCACGCGGATCGCGCCCTCAGACCTCGCTGCTATAAATCCCCACACCCCAGCTCCGTCCATCTCATCCCACCACACCACAGAGGCCAATCCAAGCTCGCCGGAGAGAAGCCAAGCGTCGAGGATGTCGGGCCGTGGCAAGGGAGGGAAGGGGCTGGGCAAGGGCGGCGCCAAGCGCCACCGGAAGGTGCTGCGCGACAACATCCAGGGCATCACCAAGCCGGCCATCCGGCGCCTGGCTCGCCGTGGCGGCGTGAAGCGCATCTCGGGGCTGATCTACGAGGAGACCCGCGGCGTGCTCAAGATCTTCCTCGAGAACGTCATCCGCGACGCCGTCACCTACACCGAGCACGCCCGCCGCAAGACCGTCACCGCCATGGACGTCGTCTACGCCCTCAAGCGCCAGGGACGCACCCTCTACGGCTTCGGCGGCTAGGCCCCCCTGCTCCGTCCAGTCGAACCCACTTCCCGCCGCCAGATTCGTAGCTAGCCATGCTCGTTGTTCATTGTTCATCGTCTTCGGCGTAATGTAATGGAATGGCTGCATCTCGCTGCTGTCTGTTGTTTGGATGTACTGTACTACTACTGCTAGCATGCAATGGAGAGCTCTGCATTTACCCCTGGATTCGTCTGCAATGTGTTGCTCTGCTGTCAAATCTTATTAGTTCGTTTCCCGTTTCCCGTTGCCTGTCGATGTAGTTTTCTGCCCCCAAATCAGTCTCGTTGATGTCATTATTCTGTTGATTTGAATCATACCTGCATTTCTGTGTCAGCTTGAAATACCCACCATCAGCTCATTCAAAACTCAGACGGAACTTTCCCCAATTCCATGGTCAATCTTGTGCTCTGCAATTGAACAATTGCACGGGAAGCAGCTGGTTTTTTGTTTTGCTAGTTTCTGAACATGGCAGTAGATGCTGACCGTCTGATGCATTTTTTAAATTGGGATAAGAGGCATCATATTTCTTGGCCCAGCATGGATTTCTGACTACCTGACCTGAGTTTTTGAATCATGATTAGCAGTTGATTTCTTTGGCCGCAGATATCACCTGATTGCAGATGGAAAAGATGGACCGGAGTGGAGCTCAAGGTGCAGACATCAGGCTCATGGTTAGTGGGCTTGGTTTACGGTTTCCCATGTTTTCATGTGTCCACGGATCTGTATCGTTGCCCGAATGCTGAGATTTCAGGCTTCCTGAAATGATCAAAGGAGCACGATGATATATTGAAACCAGTTTATGTTAATCCATAAGCACTAGAACCAATCATTGAAACCAGTTTATGTTAATGCATAAGCACTAGAAACAATCATTGAAACCAGTTTATGTTAATGCATAAGCACTGCAACCAACGTCCCTCCTCATCTACGCAATGATAGTATAGTCTATATTTGACTACACAAATGGCATTCTTTCACTTGCAGAAAACATAGTTTTTTTACTTCTGTAAAATGCACTTGAAGAAAACGGAGTAGTACCTGGCCGTCGCCGCCGAACTCGAGCCTGATCTGCAGCTTGTCGGCGACGAAGACGAAACGGAAGGTGAGAGACTCCCTGGCGTTGCCGCGCAGAAACGAGAAGGTCCTCTTCCACCACGCTTCGCAAGCTGGAGGAGCAGGCGGGCAAGCTGCAGCGGAGCCGACGGCAATGCCATCATCCGTGGCGGCAGCAGCAGCAGAAACGTGGCTGCGAAGAGGAGGAGATGCGCTGCGGGTACGATCTTAACCTGCGTCGTCCAAGGTGGCCGACGGGCTAACTGAATCTGAAGAGCGTGTCGGCTGATTATTGCAGCCCAGCGTCTCCGTCTCGCAGACGCAGCAGCTGTTCTTGTTCTTCTCTGGGCGGGGGATGCCGAGACTGAGACCATCCAGCGGCGGCATGACAGGGGTGGTGGATTCTAACTTTTGGAGTCCGCCGTTTAGAAGATCGGCAGGCGCTTCCTCTGACGGCAGATTGAAGCGCTGGGACATGAAGGTTGCAGGATGATGATGATGAGGAGGTGACGGCTGGGACTGTTCACTCGTGGCAGCCGGGTCAGCCTGAAGCAGCGGACGACAGCAAGGAAGGGAGGAGGGAATCTGAGGTCTCGCCTGCAGCGTCGCCGACGAGAGGAGCGATCGATCGATCGATCGATGGAAGGGGAGGAAGATGATTCGCTTCGCTTGGGAAGGAAGCAGAGCAGAGCAGAGCAGAGCAGTGCAAAGGAGGAGGAGGAGTCGATAGGGACGGACGCGGTTCGCTTACGTGGTGTGGGCAGTTGAAAGGAAAAAATCCCTAACTTACTACGATGCCACATACTCCTATTTTTCTCAGAATCATTACGATCCGACATGAATGGCACACGCCATCCATCTTGTTTCTGGTTTGACGATATTTGCATTCATCGTATGCCTTAGTATATATAGAGTATATGGACTGAAATATCTTAACCGTATCCGCTATATAAAGAAAGGATCGGGAGATAAATTAGAAAATAACAAACGTAATCCTAATGATCATGCTCACTCTCCTCCCCGCGCAGTCGAAGCATCGTCAGTGGCACATAGACTGGACCGGAACTCCTCGAAGGTAGACGTCGGTAACCCCTTGGTCATAACATCGGCAAACTGTTGTGCAGTCGGCACGTGGAGGATGCGGATGCGTCCGAGAGCCACTTGCTCACGCACGAAGTGTATGTCAAGCTCAATGTGCTTCGTACCGCGATGATGAACGAGGTTGGTGGAGAGGTAGACGTCGGAGACGTTATCAGAATACACAAGTGTAGCTCGCGAGACATCGTGATGAAGCTCCTGAAGAAGTTGGCGCAACCAGGAGCATTTGGCGATAGCGTTGGCCACCGCTCTGTACTCGGCCTCGGCACTAGAGCAAGACACCATCGGTTGTCGTTTCGACGACCAGGAGATGAGGGAAGACCCGGGGTAAACGCAGTAGCCGGATGTAGAGCGCCGAGTGTCGGGGCAGCCTGCACACTCGGCGTCAGAGTACGCAACCAGCTCGGTGGATGATCATGCTGTCAAGGTGAGCCCGAGGGACATGATGCCGCAAATGTAACGAAGTATCCGTGTGACCAAGTTCCAATGGCTGTCGCGAGGAGCATGCATGTGAAGATACACCTGTTGTACTGCATACTATATGTAGGTTTGGTGAGAGTCAGGTACTGAAGAGCGCCGACAATAGAGCGATAAAGCGATCCATCCGGTGCAGGAGAGCCATCAAGTGCGGAGAGCTTGGCCTTCGTATCAACAGGAGTGGCGACAGTCTTGCAGTTAAGCATGCCTGCGCGCTCGAGAAGTTCATGTGCATACTTCTGTTGATGTAAGAAGAAGCTGTGAGAGCGCAGAATAACCTCAATACCAAGGAAGTAGTGGAGCGGACCCAAATCCTTCAAAGCGAACTCGGTGCTGAGGCGAGCTGTGAGCTGCCCGAGAAGTTCGGCCGAGGATGCCGTGAAGATGATGTCATCAACGTAGAGGAACAGGTACGCCATGGCATGGCCGTGAGAAAACACAAACAGGGAGGCGTCGGAGCGAGTAGCTCGGAAGACTAACTGGTGGAGAAATGCGACGATGCGTTGGTACCACGCGCGAGGTGCCTGCTTCAAACCGTAGAGAGATCGAGAAAGCAGACACACATGGTCCGGATGAGTGGCGTCGACGAACCCGATGGGCTGCTGGCAGTAGACCTGCTCGGCAAGTTGGCCGTGATGGAATGCGTTGTAGACATCCAACTGATGCACGGGCCAGGCACGAGAAACCGTGAGTTGGAGGACGGTGCGGATCGTGCCCGGCTTAACGACCAGGGCGAAAGTGTCGGTGAAGTCCACGCCGATGCGTTCATGAAACCTGCGAACCACCGAGCGAGCTTTGTACAGCTCCAGGGTATCATCGGGGCGATGCTTGTGGCGAAACACCCACTTCCCGCTAATGACGTTGGCATTGCAAGGAGGAGGAACGAGTTGCCACGTACAATTGCATGTCAGCGCATCGAACTCGACCTGCATGGCGGCAAGCCAATGGGGGTCGTGAAGAGTGGCGAGAACCGAAGAGGGTACTCATGATGGCGATAGGGTCGAGTTCGACACCGTGCACAAGTACTACGCGGAAGGATACCGAGTGCTGGGTCGAAGTGCGCCAGTGTGCGACCGAGTTGTAAAGCCGACTGGGGGCGCCAGAATGAGGTCCAGCGATGGATCGCGAGAGACCGGACTCGAGGCGATGGAGGACAAGGTTGAAGGAGCATCCCCTGGGGTCCAGTCGTCCGAGCCGATGTCGGAGGCGGTAGCAGCACACGAGTCGGCTTCAGCAGACAAGCCAGCTGTAGCACCCGTCGAGATCGCACAAGAGGCAGAGTCGGTCGCAGTAGGCGAGCCGGCTGCAACACCCGCCGTGATCGCGCGAGAGGCGAGGATAGCCTAGCTTGAGGAGCCCACGCGAAGGGGTGGTGGCGACGGAGCAGAATCGCCAAGGGACGATGGCGATGATGAAGTCGGCGCATCAGCTGGAGGAACCTGCTGAAAAGGAAACACTTTGTCGTCACCATGCCGTGAGTCGCCGCGTTTGCAAATGACTTGAAGCCGCCGCCCAGCTATGAAACCGGGTGACCCTCTCGCTGAAGTTGTTGAGCATGGAGTACACCTCGTGGTGGGTAATCGGTGTCACGCGGGCGTCGAGGGCGAAGACGAGGGGCTGGTAATCCATGTCCAACCCGTGGAGGAGGTAGGAGATCAGTTCATCATCCTCGTTCGGCTTGCTGTCCGCAGCGAGTTCATCGGTGAGGTCGCGCATGAAGGCGAAGTACATAGCCACTGATTGGTTGCCCTTCTACGCATTGTTCAAAGTAGTGCAGATGTTGTTGACGCAACTAAGGGACTGCAAGTAGAACATGCCTGCCAACGCTGCCCGGAGCGCCTGCGTCGTGATGACCATGATCATCGTGATGAGCACCTCTTTGGTGAGGTTATTGAGCAGGTAGCCAAGCACCTGCTGGTCCTCCCTCACCTAGATTGGGTGGAGAGGATTGGGCTCAATGGTTTCCTTGTTGTCCTTGTCCTTGGCGACGAGAAACTTGGCCGGCTCCGACAAGGTGCCGTCGACGTAGCCGAAGACACCGACACCCCTCACTATTGGCTTGATTTGGGCGCACCACAACACGTAGTTCGTGTGGGGGAGCTTCTCCGTGACCTGCCCATTAAGGCTCGGCTGGAAAGCATGGGAGGAAGACATGTGCACCGTTTGGTTTAGGGTTTTGGAGAGCTGAAGATTGAAAGAGGAGGCTCTGTTACCACGTTAGATTGCGGTAGACGTCTTATCTCATTAGAGGGATGAGTTGCTTGTTAAGTAGAGGGGCACATCTCCCTGAATAGCGCATACATAGTTGGTTAGGATTACAAGCTTGAAGATCAAGGAAAGAAGAGACACAGCATGCTATAGTTGAGAGAAGATAAACCTCATTGGGGCTACCAACAACCTCTCAACCAAAACCAATGAATCTACGTTACATCTTATGTGTACATGTTTAACAAGATGCACCGTAAATGTAAAAAATATCTTTGCTAATCGGGTCTTTTCCCTTCATAATTTCAAGGGGAATGAAGACATCTTTTAGCTTTTTTAACTGTATCATGCGAAGAGCAAGTGAAGCATTAGACTGACTTAACCAACTACATTATAAAAAAAAGTCGAAAAAATCTGAAATTTTGAGACAAGAAACTTTATCAAATGTTTGAGCTTCTTGCAAAATTTCAGCCAGAAAAACACATACGAGGAGCTCTCATGAAGAAAAAAAACCCTGTTCAAACAGTGCAAAAAATTAGGAACATTGATTTTGTCTTTTTGGTGAGAGCTCATATGATCTTATTTTTGGCTGACATTTGGCAGGAAGCTCGAACATTTGATAAAGTTTGATTGTTCAAAGTTTTATATTTCTTCGATTTTGTTTGGTCCTTTTTTTTTTTCATTTTTTCCAAACTCTGGTGTAGTACACCCGAGAGTAGAAAAGCCAATGTCATGTTTTAACAATAAGATGCACAACATATTATTTCCCTCGGAGGCAAACTCAAGATGTCAAGAAATTATCTGCCAGATTTGTACACGTAGAGACCAGCCACACCGAGTATGATCAACAAAATATAGCCACTCTGTGATGGAATCAACACCCCAAAGCTGATTGGCTCGAGCATGCATGTCAGAATGAAGCAGATCGGGTGGAAACAAAGGCCCGCCTCGTCTTGTCAAGATCCGTGCCGCTCGACAGCCTCCTCGTCGCCGGCGCGCCGCCCTTGACCGCGGCGTCCCCCGTCTCCACGTCTATGCGCACCTCGGCCTCAGCGTCGTCGTCCGGCGCCTCGACGTCGGCGCGGCACAGCGGGCACGTGGAGTTCCCGCGGAACCACGCGTCGATGCACCCGACGTGGAACCGGTGGCCGCACGGCGGCAGCGCGCGCGCCTCCTCGCCGCGCTCGAGCCCCGCGAGGCACACCGCGCAGTCCCCGGCATCGGCGCCCGCGGTGACCACGGGAAGCACGCGGAGCACCGCAGGGTCCAGACCCCGCTGCAGAGGTGCCACCGCCACGCCGCCGTGGACGGCGCCGTCGGAGATGGACGGCAGGCTGTGGCGGAGACGGAGGCGGTCGCCCGAGCGCCGGCGTCCGCCGCGGGTGTACGCGTGCAGAGCGACGAGGGCCAGGAGGACGCCCGCGAGCGCCCCGGCCGCCGCGACCAGGAGCATGCCGGCGACGGCATAGCTCGACGGACCACCCATCTGTCCGGTACTGGGCACCTCGGACCGCGGCATCCACTTTCCCGGGATGTCCCCAGGCCGGCATGGGCTCGGCGGCAGGCCATCGGCGCTGGCGTGTGGGCCGTGGCCGTGGCCGTCGTCGACGCCCATGGCAGATTGTACGTAGCGTATAGCTGCACTGCACACACCCGGAACAAACCGAACAAAAATAGATTGCAACTATGGCTCGTTCCGGAGCAGTGTGAGGTTTTCGTTGGTGCAATTCCATCACTTATACACGTACAAATATAAAACATGACTAAGAGATGTGGTCGCCAATACGTACGTGAAATCATTACGTGTTGTGCCGTTTTTTTCTTTTGGCAGGTCGTGCGGGGCACGCTCTGAAGACCGGCGGCCAAATGGACGGCACCGGTGTGAAGCTGAGCCTATACAGTGACAGTGATTAGGCGCGTACGACCATGAACGGAGTTGACGAGCGAGTGATGACTGATGAGTCGTCTTTTTTTTTCTTCCTTTGCATGCAGCTTCCATGTCTTTTCTCCCTCCGCGACTTGGACTTTTCGAAAACAAAGTTCGACAGAGGGCGGTGCCAATGGAGATCGACCAGTGCGTGAGAGACGACGCGGGCAATTTCCGGAAACGTCAGCTCTTCGTTTTCCAAACTCTTTTAAACTAACAAAAATGTGTTCTATTTTTGCACGGTAAGTGCATTAAAATTTAAATGTATTCTATCTTTAAAACTATAGATAATAAATGCATACATATATTGCATTAGTGCACGAGAGCACCTACAAGATAGAGTGGGTGGAAAGGTACACACTGCAAGCACGTTTGTGTCTTCCCTGTTAAAGAAAGGCGAGATAGATCCGTCAACACATCATCACATTATAAAATGTGTAAATACTTTTCTGGAGCATGACATGGTCAGTCTTAACTCACTACACTTACATATAATGATACGACACTTTTTTTATTTATAGAGTAGTGTTATATTATATAATATTTATTGCTTTAGGTATTCCTTCCGATTAACATTAAAAAATACCGCTGGTATCTATCGGTTCTCAATGCGAAGAAAAGAGAGATACATGTATTGGACTCACTTGGAATTGGCATTAACCGAAGTGACCTCACTATGACGGTAAATATCTACTTCATGTGTTTCTCTCCCTAGACATTACATTTCATTTGCCTAATATGTGGTGACTTTTTTTATTTAATAGATACAAGGACTTGGCAAACATATAAAGATTGCATGTGATATGCCAGAGTTTAAGAGAGGTGATAGGTGGCAGGACCTCGATATTTTGAATTGGACAGTCGTAGAACAATTCCAAAAGCCACTCCAAACAGATGGGTATGATGAACACATCTCATACTTGAACTGAATTATAGAGAAATTTATGATAGATAGAATAGTAAGTCTTGTGAATAATAAATTTTGTACAAAAATATATTCTTATTTTATAGCCAAAACGTTGAGGTAATAGATACATTTGACGATGCATGGAGACATGTACAATGAACGTTATTACTTGTTTAAATATTTTATTTATATTTAGATGAAAGCCTAAAGGAATACTTCAATATTGCAGCACGTCATGTGGATTGTTTATGTTAATTTTTATGGAGTATTGGACAGGAGAACTTTTGTCAGATCAATTCACTCAGGTATCTCTTTTTTCTAAATATCAGATTTCATCTCGAATGCACGTGCTTTTTTAACGAATTATTTTTAATTGCTATATCCAGGAGGACATGAAAGAATTTCGACGAAAATTAGATGTCATACTATTGGAGACAGAACTTAATAAGTTAAAAGGAAGTCCAATATACTATGTACCTGACAATGAAGAAAAAGTATTTGATTCTGATGTTGAGCTCCTAGATGATCGAAAACGTAAGCGGCAAGATTCACCTGATGGAGCCGAAGACAAAAGCCCCCTTCCGACCCCATCATGGGCGTAGACCCGCATGATTTAGTTGACAAAATATGCAATGACATCATGTCCATTAATGATGTCGATTCGTTGGAGTAAGCAGCATGTCTAAGAAATATGAAGTTTCAATATAAACTATTACAATGTTACAATTATATTTGTTACCTGCAGGAAGGAGTGGTGCGAAGCTCTAAACCCCATCCGATAGGATTAAGTCTTAGAAGAATTCAAGGTATACTCTGCAGGGACCAGCCCCTGGACATTGATTGTTTCAACATGGCTATACGCATACTTGCATGTGACAAGGCCTTACTGGCGGTAGATCCTTCGGTGCGCTATATGGACCTACAGTTTTCTATGAGTTACCCCAATCATTGATTATATTATCATTGTCACCATCATGTTTCTTAACCATTTTTCACCCAGACGGCTGTGACCGAGGCCGCTCTTGCGTCCGCACGAGATCTAGATTCACGGATACAACCAGATATTCACGCGCTAGCAGCATTGCTTCGTAGCTGGACTGAGATAGAGCGCAACATCCCATCATGCAATTGGTAAGTTTGGTCTATTTTATATGGTTGTCGTGATAAATGTTTATTTTTAATGAGTGTTGCTTGTAGATTTTGCTTCCTCATAGATCCCTTGGCCAGTACATCTTGTTCGCGATCAACAAACATGCCCGTCAAGTATCTATTATGGATCCTCTTTTTCTGTCCTTATCCTCGGAGAGATATGCACTAAAATTTCAAAGGATTTCATTCTATCTGAATGATGCACTTAAATTAGCACAACTAGGTTGGAAGTCTGATATTTTTTTCTGCCACGTAAATCAGCATTTGATGTTCCAAGGAGCCTAGACCGGTAAGTTACTATGAAAATCACTATGCACATTTTATATTCATTGTCATTAACTCCTAAAATAATGATAGTGGATTCATCTACAGGTATGAATCTGGTTATTTTGTTTTCCATTTTATGGTCTCATGGTATGGTAACAAATTTATTCGTCCAATTTGCACGGTGAGTGTCCTATAGCACATATTAATAAAAAAAAATGAAGCCTAATTGCATGCTAATGAGATACACTGCTCATGCAGGATGGTTATGAGCTAAGAAATAATTTTTTGATATATTTGCTTGACTATCATGCGAATGAAGCTGAAGAGAACATCTCGTATGATATACGACAAATTCTCAAGTGCCTCAAGTAGGGAGTTAATAATTTAGATAATAAAAGTGGACTTATCTCTACACACGTGTACACAAACTATATTTTTTATCGATTTTTTTATTCATCTCCATGGATTTGTTTATTGTATTTTGCCATATGTTGTGGCTATATATTTATAATATAAGTCTGACTAGCTGTTTAGACATCATCATACTCGTTTGATCAATTCACTAAGCCTAAAATCTAAGCATTCAGGCAATTAGAAAGAAACTTGGATACATGGCTACATGGGTGAGCTGAACACCAAACCCGGACACCGTGGGTCTCAAATGCTTGCATCTTGAGATGATCAACTCCAGTTCATATCTTCCAGCATCCAACTGCATTCAGCTCATACCCATTTTAAGCCAAACAAATCACTTGCTTATCGCGATTTAAACAGTTCGAAGACGCATACAGCGATAGAAAATGGGGAACACACCGACCACATTTCACAGCAGAGCAAGCGATTTAAGACGAATTCAGGGATAAAACGATGGAGATTCCCATTCCATGCTCTACTAGTACCACATCCTAACAACAGAGAGAAAAGCCATGCTACTAGCTAGTACTACTACTGCATTCCATGATCTACGCCGAAGCTAACTGCTACTGCTAATATGGAGGAGGCGCGAGGCGGGTTCGGCCGGACCGGATCGGCGCGGCCTAGTAGTAGACGACGTCCTTGCCGGTGACGGTCTTGCGGCGGGAGTGCTCGCTGCAGGTGAGGGCGTCGCGGACGGTGGCCTCCAGGAACACCTTGAGCACATGGCGGGCCTCCTCGTAGATTTGCCCCGAGATGCGCTTCACGCCTCCACGGCGGGCGAGACGGCGGATGGCCGGCTTGGTGATGCCGTTCAGGTGGTCCCGCACCACCTTCCGGTGCCGCTTGGCGCCTCCCTTGCCCCGGCCCTTCCCGCCCTTGGCGCCGCGCTTGCCCAGAACCTTCTCGCCCTCGCCCACCACCTTCTCGCCCTCGCCCAGCAGCAACTTCTCGCCCTTGCCGTCGCCGTCGCCTGACATCCTCGAAG
This sequence comes from Hordeum vulgare subsp. vulgare, assembly GCF_904849725.1. Lineage (NCBI taxonomy): Eukaryota > Viridiplantae > Streptophyta > Magnoliopsida > Poales > Poaceae > Hordeum > Hordeum vulgare. The sequence goes on from NC_058523.1 coordinate 20,212,822, forward strand.
CTTGGTTTCTCTCTCTCTCCGGCGAGGTGAGCTTGGCTTCTCTGTGTTTGTGGTGGCTTGCGGCGGTGGAAGGTGGTCCCGTGTGGAGGATTTATAGCGACGAGCATGTGGTGGAGGATGGGAGTAGAAGGATGCGGCGTGTGTATCGTCGGATGGGAGATGGATGGCTGAGAGTGGGAGGAAGGGATGGCGCGGATCGGTGACGTGGCGCGGGGTGTGTTTCCTCCGAGGGGAGTGTGTTTCCCCCGGAGGGACTGGAGCACTCTCTTGTCCTGCTTAATGCGACTTTGTTACCGTTGGCTGAACTGCGGATCGGTAATAATCGTGACTCGTGACTCGTGGTTACCGTGGGCAGCACACCTCTCCTTCGAAATTGTTACCGTTGGCTTACCCTCGGAGCACTCTCTCGTCCGTTGAGGTTGACACGTAACAGCATCTTTAACATACGCGTAACCGCGTAAAAATAATATTTATAACATTGAAATAACGAATTTGTACGCGCAGCAGCAACATTTAAAACTCGAACAAACCAAGAATATCGAGCTCACAAAAAATTCAACGGTATATAGTTCGATTTTATTTACAACTCAAAGCAATAGTTTATCTTTCAACACAATAAATAATTCAACATACAACATCAGACGGCTAGATCACGCGGTTGGTGGAAGTCGCGCGCGAGTCGTTGTCTACCGCGTGGGCAATGCCATTTTGCTCCGCACGCAGAACCAACTAGCCCGCGCGCATTTTTTACGCGTACGTTAGAGCGTCCGAAACGGCTGCGCGCGTAAAAAAATACATTTTTTCCACCGAGGCGTTAAAATCATGCATTTGTTAAAGATGTTCTAAGGGCATCTCCAACATAGCTCGCAATTTTTTACTGCATCCGTGGGTGAATAGAGAACAATCCATATACACGGGATATGAAAAGATGACATCTAACACTAGTTGCATTTAAAAAAAAAGGCATATAGCATGACTTGAAAATAATGAAGCCATCAACAGACTAAAATATAAGGTGCAGGTCATTACAACGGCTGAGGATGAAAACAACACAAAAAGAAAATTACAAATAAAGATCGCGTAAGGCTGAAGCTATAGAAGCCGGCCAAAGAGCAAAATTACCAACACAAGAGAAAAACAACCATGCCGTCGGAGAGCACCATGCAGATCAAAACAACGGGGACACAGTGGTCCGCGGATCACAAACGAACAGTCAAGAGGAGGATGTAGGACGAAACCATTGGCTCTGCCACACCCCAGTCATGCCATTGCCGGTGGGGAGACCACTATCTCCCTTACATCCAGCACAACGATGTCGCTCAATGGCCGACAAGCACGAACTCAGCAAGGCAGCTGCCATAGAAGGGTAACAAGACTCAAAACTCCCCGCCTCCGCCGTCGTCGGGCTTCCGATGACGCACTGCACCGCAGCCGCCACCAACCCACTCATTGTAGCACCCAACCCCAACCCTACCCCAAGTCGACGCCTCCAAGAAGGACCATGACGTCGGTGTGCATCCGTCGGCCCGCCAAAGGCCTAGGTTTTCACTCGGGGACTAAAAAGGGGGAAGGAGGGGAGGAAGAGGAAGTCAACACGCCCTCAACAGGGGAAGCGCGAAGCTGAAGAATCGTCGCCGTCGTCGAGGTCAATGCGGAGTCGACCACGGGAATCCCCTGCTCCAAGCTTCCGCTGCCACACCCTATTGAGCTAGACCTGGCAGCCCAAAAAGGCTGGATCCAGATCGGCGAGGGGGAAAGCCACATCGGGGAAGGAGGCAGGGAAATCCGAGCAGCGAGACGCCTTCACCACTCAACTGCAGCCCACGTGGCCAGAGGCGCGACCAGCTCCTGCAGCGCCACCCATCGGCGAGGTTGACGCCGCCAGCTAGATCCAGGGCCGCCGCCCTGGCGCCCAAGGCTCCCTGCAGCGAAGCAAGGTAGCAGAGTTTCGCCACCACGTGCACTAGAGGCAGCGCGGCGACCGACGGCGTCCTCAGGTGGTGGCGGGAAGGGAGGAGGGCAGGGAGTGGGGGGCTCACGCAAGGGTTTCGTCGCCCCTGAGTCGCCCACTCGAGGCGGCGCGAGGGCCGCGAGTTATGGACAATAACTCAAATCAATCGGACGAAATTTATGCAAACACACACATATTGCATATAAACATGACGGATTTCATACAAACACGGTAGATTTCATTACATTCTGAACATATTTTTACTAAAAAAGTAAGACTATGTGCACGTAAGGTCACACATAGCTCCCCTCCCACTACCCGCATATGTTACACTAGTCTAAAACCGGTTGCAGTGAACTTCTTTATCATTATCATGTCCGGCAGCCGGTTCACTGGACCATTGGGAGTCCAGGGGCATATGCTCCAGCGTAAAGGACGTCTCACTTCCTCCCCGCTCGTGGGAATGAAACCCCGGACTGATACTTCAGCGGGAGGGGAAACGGCACCTCTGCTTTCGTGTAGACCATGCGGGGTCGGTGAGGGTCCTTGCAAGAGAAGAACCGGGCAAGACATTGGTTATGTACGTCTGCGTTGCCGTGGTGGTGGCCTTCATGGGACCCAAGCAGTGTCGACCTCCCGTGTTCTACTTCTCCCCCATGATGGCGATGGGCGTGGAGGCGTGATAGATCTGCAACGTATCGATAATTTATGAAGTATCCATGCCATATTTGCCTATGTTTACAATGTTTTTATATGGTTTTGTTACATTTTATATGATTTATTTAGAACTAACCCGGACTAACGTTATTTTCAGCAGAACTACCGTGGTGTTGTTTTTTGTACAGAAATAAAAGTTATCATAATTGTACGAAACTCTTTGACGATTTGCATGGAAGAAAAGAGAAATACTGGAGCAAAGAACCACCAGAGGGGGGCCCTGGTGCCCACTAGGCACCAGGGCCCGCTAGCCCCCCCTTTGGCTCATCGTGGTACCTAGTGGGCCACTCATGTGCCATCTTAGCGTGATTCCGATGCCCAACAATTCTATAAATATAGAAACCTCCGGAAATAACCATATATGAGAAATTCCGCCGATGCAAGACTTTGTAGCCACAAAAACCAATCGGGAGCCCATTCCGACACCCTTCCTCAGGGGGAGGTCATCTCTGGTGGCCATCTTCATCATCCTGATGGAGGCCGTGACGAGGAGGGAGTAGTCCACCCTCGGGGCTGAGGGTTTGTACCAGTAGTTGTGTGTTTAATCTCTCTCTCTCTCTTGTGTTCTTGAGACGTCATGCTCTTGATATATATATATATATATATATATATATATATATATATATATATATATATATATATATATATATCACATGCCTTGTTAATATAGTTGGATCATATGGTGTTTGTACCATGCTATTGTTGTGATGAATCGAGTCTGCTTTCACTTTAAGATCTAGTTATGTTGGATTGAATATTCAAGTTTGAGAGCACATGATGTATGTCTTGCATGCAGATATCCGTAGTGACATTGGGGTATTCAACTGATTCACTTGATATATGTTGTGGCATCAACTCGCGGATTCCCGAGGTGACATTGGGGTAATCTAGGCATATGGGTTGATTGCACGTTTTCATACTATGCTCTCCGATAGAAATCTTGGTGTGCTTCTTGAAGTTCTTTGTGTTGGATTGAGTACTATGAATCTCAATTTGTTATGGTACTATTTTAGTATGAACCCTTGATAGATCGATCGGAAAGGATAACTTGATATCTTAATACGAACTCTTGGAAATATTGATCGGAAAGAATGACTTTGAGGTGGTTTCGTACCGTACAAACAATTTCTTATTATGTTCTCTACTAGATAGGAACTTTGGAGTGATTCTTCATCGCACGTTGAGGGATTGCTATGTGATACAGTTATATTAGCGTTGTGGAGAGATTGCACTAGCGAAATTATGGATCCTAGGCCTCATTTTCAAGCATTGCAATGTCGTTTATGCTAACTTTTGTTACTTGCTACCTTTTTGTTTTTTATTGTTCCTATTACAAAAATCAATATCTACTATCATTACTGCACTTGTATCACCATCTGTTCACCGAACTAGTGCACCTATACAATTTACCATTGTATTTGGTGTGTTGGGGACACAAGAGACTTTTTATTATTTGGTTGCAGGGTTGTTTTAGAGAGACCATCTTCATCCTACGCCTCCTACGGATTGATAAAGCTTAGGTCATCCACTTGAGGAAAATTTGTTATTGTCCTAGAAAACTATGTGCTTGGAGGCCCAACGCGAGTCTACAAGAGCAAGTTGTGTAATAGACATCAAGCTCTTTTTCTGGCACCGTTGCTAGGGAGGTGAGTGCTTGAAGGTATACCTTTAGATCTTGCAATTAAATCTTTTAATTTCTTATTTTTCACTAGTTTCGTTTTATAAAAGAAAATTGCGAAAAATGGAATTTAGGTGGTCTCATATTGTTGATCTTTATCATGTTTTTCGTGAAAATGATGGAATGGAAAATTTTGCTCAATTGCTAGAGGAATAAATTATGAAAATGCTTAATGTGAATTCCTTGAATGATGATCATGATAGAAATATTGTTAGTATGAATTCTCTGAATATCCATGATGCTAATGATATGGAAAGCCACAAGCTTGGGGATGCTATGTTTGATGGAGATGATATTTTTAGCCCCTCATGTTTTGATGAGCAAATTTATTATTATGAAAACATGCCTTCTATTTATGATGATTATATTGATGAAAGTGGGTTTGGAAGAGTGTCAACTCTAGGTACTAATGATCCCACTATTTTGGAGGGTGTTTAACCTTTTCATAATGATAGAAGTGGAATTAGAGAGGCCATGACTTTATTTAGTGATGATTCCACTATTTTGGAAGAGGTTCTAATTGATTATGACAACAAAGTTGCTATCTATGATGATTATAGTGATGACATGTATGTTACAAAAAGTAATAGAAACCATGAAACTTGCCATCATGATTTTAATTTTCACATGGATTATATCAATCAAGTATCTCATGATAGTTATTTTGATGAGTTTGCTCCCACTATTATGAATGAGAAGAAATTTGCTTATGTGGAGAGTAATAAAAATTCTATCCATGTGCATCATGAAAAGAATGTTGTATGTGATAGTTATATTGTTGAATTCCTTCATGATGCTACTGAAAATTATTATGAGGAAGGAACATATGCTTGTAGGAATTGCAATAATATCAAGTTGCCTTCCTATGAAAGTTGACTATTGCTACAATAAATTGTTTTCTTGCAAAATCCCTATGCATAGGAAGTGGATTAGGCTTAAATGTTCTTGCCATGTGAGTCATGATGCTCTCTTGCGTGTTTCCACTATTATTCCTATACGAGCATCATTGAAATCATATGCGTAGCTAAAAGGCATTAAAGAAAAGCGCTTGTTGGGAGACAACCCAACACATTTACTTTTTCTTTTTGTTTGTTCACATGTTTAATCTACTGTGGTAATCATGTTTTATAGTTTTTATTTTAATAAAGTGCCAAGTAAAGTCTTTGGGATAGTGTGGATGCTTGTTTGTTTGATTCTGTGCAAAAACAGAAACTTTTACGTCCAGTGTAGAATTTCTCTGATTTTACTAGAGTCAAAAAATTCTGAAATTGTTACAAAATTTTGGTATGCAAATTATCTACGTTTTACTAATTATTCAGAATTTTTACAGTCAGGGAAGTGTGGTTTTAATGCAGATCTTCACATACTCTTCTGTTTTTGACAGATTCTGTTTTGCGTGGATCCGAGCTCAAAGTCAAATCCACGATAAGGGTCGAGGAGGAGGCCCGAAGTTAAAGCTTCGGAATGTCCGGGCTCATCGGGTCAGTCCGTGAACCCGAAAAGGAGCAGATCGCCCTGGGCGTCAGCGGCGTACTCTAGGCTAACGAACTTCATCTTCTGTCCCGGGGCGAGGCTATCGATCTGTTCAAGATGAACGCCGCATCAGCGTGAAGCACGATGTTGCCTGATGCGAGGAGTTGGTCGGCTGGTGAAGACGAAGTCCCGAGAGTAGGTTGATGAAGAGATGGTGAAACCCTCGGTCTAGCTGAGGTGATGAAGAAGTCGGTAAGTTGACGGTACAGCTCCCATGCCAGTCGACGTGTCGAAGTCGGTTGGCGTGAAGGACGTCAGCCTTAATAAGCGACGACGCGGTGATGCCGTCGTAGGTCGGAATTTGTGACACGTTCAATGCCGGCTTCCTAAAGTGACCGCACAGTGATGGAGGTGCGCCCAATTCGTTTAATCCACGGGGCGACGATGTTGTCTTGACAATTAGTTGTCCTTCACGATGCCGAGGTGATGATCCAACGATATTGTAGGTGTCGATGCATTTTTCATTATTTTCGAATGGGCGTTAATATATTTCTAAAGGTGTATCTTTGATGTTTATTTTGCATGTAAATATTCTTCTTATGTGTCTAATAGTCATGCAAGAGATTTTGATACTTAAAAAAATCTAATGTGGTCGAGTTTTCCTTGATTATCTATTTATTCAGTTAGGTGTTTGGTTGTAAGGATGAGAAAAAAAAGCTAACATGGAACCTAAGCCCCTGATTGATTAGTTGTAATACGCTCCTCTTTAGCGTAAGGCTTAATTGTACACCCTTTGACATTTTGTGCATGTCTATATAGAGCAATCTAGTTTCTCTCATATACGACTGCCTCATATGGTTATAGCTTGCGTATGCAACTGAATGAATAAATGACCAACATCCCCTCCATAGTTTGGTTTCATTAATCGAAGCTTATTTCTTTAGTTTTGCTTTAATGCTAATGTTGGTACCTAATCACTCATCAACCATTTTTTTGTTTACTAACTCCCAAAATTTCTAGTGCACACGATTTGTTAATGTTTGATCATATGTGCGGTGTCAATTGTGCATATAAAATAAACTTTGAAAAATATTTTGTGTTGCAATATATTGCAAAATCGGACATGCAATAATACGACTCTCCTTGTTCTATTAAACAATAAGACATATTTTTGTTATCCAAATTTAAGTTGGGTAAGTAAGTTTTCTAACGAAGTACTTATAAAATCACAATAATCACTAAGTTTTTCCAGTAGAAAATCTATGGTATTGATTTTGTGCCACATAACCCATATATAGTTGGATCCAACCATACTCAAAACTTAATTCAAAGAGTCAAATGCACTTTGTATTTGTGAAAATGCTTTGTAATTTACTTAAAGTTGTGATCCCTCACACTGTAAGAGTGTGAGGCATCTCCAAATCTGGTGTTATTTCTATGGTCAAAACCGGTTTGGTTTTGTTGACGGTGTTGGAGAAATGAATTTATTTTTTATTAATCCTGCTAAGAACTCTACACTGTAGGAGGTTGGCCCTCGCAATGCAAGGGCAACATTTTTAATGCATAAAAAATGTTCACTTTTTTAATCTTTGCATATATTTTATATTCTTACTTACCTCTTTCATTGAAAAAAGATGGTAATCAATAGTCCTCGTTAAGGTGCCCCACAAAACACACACACACACGCACACACACAAACAATATTTTAGACATTGGTGCATTGTTAAGGTGTAAATTTGATATTTATTCTACATATGAATATATGATTATGTGTATCATAAATAAGAAATTTATTATAAAAATATCTAATGATACTTATTCATCTTATTTTTTGAAGTTATATGTTAATATAGTCCGGCATCAAGCTGCAAAAACATCAACATATCTTCCATAGAGTAAGTATGTAGCACTATGTCTCATTGTAGTTTTGCATATGGCTTTATTCCTATTCGGTCTGCCTGTAATGTTCGTGCTTGCATACATAATTGGAGTCTATAAAAACTGAAAAGTTTCAATTGCGACCATCGCCTAAGGCCTTCAGTTCAGTAATCAATGGTGCCAAACCAAATGGATGTGTAAAACAAACACCTGTCGCGTGCTAGTACCTAGCTCTGTGTCGCGCGCATGAGGAGGTGTACGATCAAGCCTGTACCTACTATGTGAATCCACACACCGGCAAAGGAAGTCTTTCATACATTGAAATTTTTCCGGACACTGAAACTTCATCTTCTAATATAGCGTTGTTGATGATATCTCAATATTATGTAGTCAAATCTTGGTACAATATAGGAGCTGCAGTTAGCAAAACGGAAAATAAATTCGATCAAAAGTGCATGCTTATGTGCAACGGACATCTCTGATCCAGCTTTTTTAGATGGGAAGGTAGTGGATGGTTGCTGTCGCATGCCGATCGAGGCGGCCCATGCTGTGTAGCCGCCGTTCCGTAGGCTCGTAGTTAGTGAGCTAAGGTCATGACGATGGAAGGAAACTTTTGATCGCACGGCCCCTATGAAGCTCTTATGAATCCTTGGAAATTTTATGGTCTACTTTAGGAGTATTCGTTAATTTGACAGGGCCCACCAAACAGATGTTACTTTGGTATATCTATGTGTTATTATTGTTCTTTTAGCTAGCACGTAGGTGTACATGTATTTTTCTTCTTTGAGGGAACATAAGTGTACATGTTAAAGTCGACGCAAAAAAAAAGTGTACATGTTAAAGCTGCGTGTTGTTCCATGTAAAAAAAAGAGTCCATTACAATTCAGGGTTTCCTCTCATCTCTCGAGTCCAAGTCAGATCTAAGCCTTTGAAAATATGGTTTAAGTTAGGGCCCACCAAATAAACGGCCAGGTGTTTCTGACTAACGCGGGATTTTCTAGCTATTTTTCTATTTTTGATCATATTTTCCTTTTAGTATATAATAGATAGATAGATGGATAGATTGACCAGCAATAATTTGTTTAGCCACCGTGTGCTATTTTCATGAGAGATGCCATTCGAAAAAGCTATGCCTCCCGGGTCTATTAACAACATATTGCTAGAACCTTCAATACCTTGTTGTCATTTATTTGCTTTCATTTTATTTTATTTTGCATTTTACTATTATCTACAATAATCTACATGTTGGAAATATGCCCTAGAGGCAATGATAAAATAGTTATTATTATATTTCCTATTTTAAGATAATCGTTTATTATCCATGCTATAATTGTACTAGTTGAGTGCACGTGCGTTGCCACGGAATGATAAAAAATATATCAATAGAAATATTCATTCTTTCAAGAAGTGTATCAAACAATGAAAACATGTTGATTCCATCCATACAACAACTATATTGATTATTTAACATACTGGTCATGTCTCTTTAACAACCATCTCTCTTTTCAAGCGGTACAATTTGCCGTGTCCCTTTTATCCACATGCACATTCATTCAGCATATAATTCATGGTCCAATTAAGCGAGTAAAAGCATACTACTGGAGTAGTAATTGGACCATGAATTATATGCTGAATGAATGTGCATGTGAGTAAGGCAGCTAGTGCTTCAATCTTTTCTGAATACTCACTAAGCTTAGCTTTTGAAACACTAAACCAGGAAATAAAGTCATGACCGAGCATGTTCTAATCATGGGGAAATACACTAAAACATTAACAAGTAACTTGCTTTGCTCCACTTATTAGTATGAACGACATTCTTATCATCAAAATGCAGGGCATCATGGAAAAATGGCGTCAGAAATTTAGTCTGAACCTCATATTTAGTTTCGTTTGTCAAGTAAAAAGTGTATCTTTACATGTACAACATCCATATTTTCATGAACAGTTTGCTAATAAAACAGAAAGTGAAAGAGCATCCAGATTTTTCTAAGCGTACATAAGCCAGTGTACTCTCAGATCATGACCTAAATCAGAAAACTCGACGTTAAAACACACTTTTGCCAGTCTGGGTTGGAGAAAGAAATATCGCTCATGGGGTCGCGTACACGGGTCCATCAATTGCCATGCCGGTTACTCCTCAACATAGGCCGCTTGAGCCCAGAGTCTGGACACGTATATAAAAGAACAAAGCAATGTCGCAGATTAAGTTTCCTTTGCACTACACATAACCTCTAAATCAGACTGATCGATGTTCTATATATTTCTTCTGTGTAAATCATATGGGATAACCTCTACAGGGTATATAATCTATAAAAGCTGAAACATAATAATCCTTGTTAACCCTGTAGAATCTGCCGAGTGACAAATTGGAACGAGAAAATAGAAGTACTTTGATAACCAAATCAACACGAAAAATATGATGGCAAATCAATGGTATATAAGACAAACTCATCCTTTTGTTCATCATCCGTTGTTGGGCTCGATTACGTCAAAGAAATTGTGCTACCTATCTTGCCAGCTTGACAAGGAGGAACTTTGATTGATGCCTTATCATTAACTCCCTTTGGTATGTCAACAAAGGTAGTATCTTGAGAGAGTAGTTTGGTATCAGTGTCATACTCATCTTGAACCAGGGGTGTCCGTGGGTGAAGGTTTCTCTTTCTTTTTCTTCTACACAAGCTGCTCATTGGTAGTTGGAATGTCTTCTGTACCAATCCATTCAGCTGGAAGGTCCTTAGGTGTATCCTGAACAATAATGACATTGTTTAGATCCAACATGGTTGGCTTCAGATCAACTTTTGTTCAAAGGGGGACTTCAGACTTTCATATATGCTTCTTTGTGAAATTCTGCTCCCTGATGGTGAAAGGAAATTTTCTATCATTAAATCGAAGCTCTCTGTATCCAGCTTGATAAGCAGCCATATCGGCAACACCAACCACCAGAGTTCCAAATAGAAATGCTTTTGCCAACTTTCTTCTAGATTGAATGAATGTTGTACTTCAGACTTGATAAATAGACTATTCTGTCACTTTCTTGCAGATTACACCAACCATCTATAGACAGAAAAAACTGCAAGAATATTCCAAATTATTACGCAGATTTCCATATCTAAGGGACAGGCTGATAGAGAAAAGATGGTTGCAAAATCATTACGAACCTAATAAACCATAGTTGTGGGCATTCACTGCACATGGAAAATCACTGCATTTATGTTGAAATATAGATGATCTAGGATACACGGGCTAACCTAATGACATATTTGGGATTTAGTTGAGCAAGTCCACAACAAATTAGATGCCTGACGAATATGAGGCCGAGACACCGGTAGCAGCAGGATACATGTCCTCTCGCTGATTGTTCTACGCGTGAGATGGGGACACCAGCCAGTGGCAGTACGTGATGAATACATCATCAGCCCATCCATGGCATCATCTTCATCCACTCATTCTGTATCCGTCTCCATGTCCACGCCCCCCTCTTTCCCCAATCATAGGCTTGACAATGTACGAGGACTGCTACTATAATCTGTAGCACGACAGGGAGACGGATGCGCTAGTACGAGGGACCACGGGTGTTAATGTATGATGTAGAAACGACAAGGATACATATGAGTGATCAGACAGAACATGAAGGAAAACATACTTGTGGAAGACTGAAGATCATATGACCTTGTTGATGCCAGCGTGAAGGGCAAGGAGAGGATGACACACCTCGATGGCCATCCCTAGGTCCTCGCCTATGACATGGCCTACCTTCGTCTTGCCAAGAGGGTGTAGTTGATGCTGCTACAAGTTCCTACTCCTCTGCTGCGGCTGCGGGATCCCAATGTGCTGCATTGATGACAGCAGTCCACCGACAAGAGGGTGCTTGACCACTTCACAATGTGATTTCAGTCTGCACATAGAAAAACATCAATAATAGTTGTAGGCTTAAACCAAGCGAAATCCACAACCATCTGTGATTTGTCACAAGACTACACAACCAATTGTACGCATGAGGAGCATCAAAACACCCAATTCAAACACATGAACGCCCCACAGATGAAATTGATACGAGCAATAACTACAAGAACAAAACGATTCCAAACACATATGAATGACTCATTCGAATGATAATTCAATTGTTAAAACAAAGACGACACAACGAGCACTATAGGCCAACTCGAAGGAACGTACGAATAAGGCCCCCAATTCGCCGGGCCTAGTTAACAACCCGTTCGGAAATTGCCAATTCCACCACATGCGCCAACAGAAATTTGGAATTCCCCAAGTAAAGGTAGAGCATACAGCCATAGCTCAACGCAGACCCACTGAGTGCGTGACTGGCGAGCAACAGGCCGAGAGGGAGGGAGAGGAAAAGAGGAGGCGTTGGTCACCTGGAAAGGGCTCGGCGCTGGCGTGTCCACCACACCATCCATGGCAGTAGTGCCAGCCGTTGAGCAGAAGCAAGATCGACGGGGCGCCCGGTGGCTAGGCCGGCTGGCGTGCGGGTGACGGGGAAGCGCATTGGGAAGCAAGATTGCGCGTATGCTAGATTTCTCACCAACGCCATCAGATCTCAACGCCGGAGAAGCCATAGTGGCGGTGTGGTCCTCTAGGGCCGCCATAGCCGTGCGAGTTTGTGGGCTTCTCCTTCTACATCGACGGGAGGAGGCGTCAAGGCAGGGACGCAGTGGTCAGAGGCGGCGCCCATGAGGGCGGGGCTTCCCTGTGCGACCGGTTGAGGGGAGGGAGATTGTGGGTGTGCTCCACCAGATGAAGGGGACCGAGGCAGAAGGCAGAGGTCGTGGAGAGGTAGAGAACGTGACATTTTTTTATGTTTTTTTTGAGTGAAGGAGGCTGGTTTTTGGAGGGATTGAAGGATTGAAAAAAAATCGCTGGGAGGACGTGGGTGGGAGGAGCTAACGAGGAAAGGTTGAACCATCAGCACGACGGCAGATTCCCCTTTAATAGTAGAGATTAAATGAAAGCATAGATACATGTGTGGATATATAGACAAAACAATGTCCCTAGCAAGCCTCTAGTTCGCTAGACAGCTGATCAAGGATGGTTAAGGTTTTCTAACCGTACACAAGTGTTGTCATTTAATAACTGGATCACATCATTAGGAGAATCATGTGATGGACTAGACCCAAACTATGAACGTAGCATGTGATCGTGTCATTTTATTGCTATCGTTTTCTGCGTGTCAAGTAGTCATTTCTATGACCATGAGATCATATAACTCACTGATACCGGAGGAATACCTTGTGTGTATCAAACGTCACAACATAACTGGATGACTATAAAGGTGCTCTACAGGTATCTCCGAAGGTGTCTGTTGAGTTAGTATGAATCAAGACTGGGATTTGTCACTCCGTGTGGTGGAGAGGTATCTCGGGGCCCACTCGGTAATACAACATCACAAACAAGCCTTGCAAGCAATGTGACTCAAGTGTAGGTCACGGGATCTTGTATTACGGAACGAGTAAAGAGACTTGTCGGTAACGAGATTGAAATAGGTATGCGGATACCGACAATCGAATCTCGGGCAAGTAACATATCGAAGGACAAAGGGAATGACATACGGGATTATATGAATCCTTGGCACAGAGGTTCAACCGATAAGATCTTCGTGGAATATGTAGGATCCAATATGGACATCCAGGTCCTGTTATTGGATATTGACCGAGGAGTGTCTCGGGTCATGTCTACATAGTTCTCGAACCCGCAGGGTCTGCAAACTTAAGGTTCGATGATGTTTTAGTATATTTGAGTTATAAGTGTGGTTACTGGAGGTTGTTCGGAGTCCCGGATGAGATCACGGACGTCACGAGGGTTTCCGGAATGGTCCGTAAACGAAGATTGATATATAAGACGGTTTCATTTGGTTACCGAAAAGTTTCGGGCATTACCGACAGTGTATCGGGAGTGACGAATGGGTTCCAGGTGTTCACCGGGAGAGGCCCACCCACCCGGGAGTGAACCCAGTGACCCTAGGGTGGCGCACCAGCCCTTAGTGGGCTGGTGAGGCCAGCCCAATAGGGCCATGGCACCACAAGTGGAAAATACCAAAAGAAAAGAAAAACAAGGAAAGAGGGAGGTGGGAAGGAAGGAGGGGGCTCCTTCCCCCAAACCGAATTAGGGTGGGAGTCCACCTCCTCCCACTCGGCCCGCGCCCTTGGGGCTCCCTTGAGCCCCAATGCTAGCCCCTCCCCTCCTCCTATATATATTGGTGGTTTATGGCTTTTTGAGACACAACTTTGCCACGTGCAACTCAAACCTATACCACGTAGTTCTTCCTCTAGATCGGATTTCTGCAGAGCTCGCGTGGAGCCCTGCAGGAGTAGATCATCACCACTACCGGAGCGCCGTCATGCTGCCGGAGAACTCATCTACTTCTTCATCTCTCTTGCTGGATCAAGAAGGCTGAGATCGTCATCGAGCTGTACGTGTGCTGAACGCGGAGGTGTCGTCCGTTCGGCGCTCGATCGGAACGGATCATGGGACGACGGTGATTTGAATCATGAAGTTGTACCACTACATCAACCGCGTTTCTTAACGCTTCCCACTTAGCGATCTACAAGGGTGTGTATATCTAATCTCCTCTCGTAGATGGACATCACCATGATAGGTCTTCGTGTGCGTAGGAAATTTTTGTTTCCCATGCAACGTTCCCCAACACTACACACCTCATTCGCTTGCAAATAACGAGACCAAGGGGATTGACAACCCTCTTGCCCGTGTTGGGTGCAAGATGTTTGTTCTTTTGTGTGCAACTGCTGAAGGTGGTTGTGGTTGATATTCCTATTGGTTCGGTAGACCTTTGTTTCATAACTGTGGGAAATACTTACCCACTTTGTGTTGCGATAACACGTTCCTCTTCACGGAAAATCCAACACATATCACGAGTATCACATCTCCAACATATCTATATTTTTCTATTGTTCCATGCTACTATGTTATCATTTTAGAACACTTTTTAGGCACTTATCTACCAATTTATACTATTTTGAGCACTAACCTATTGACCCACTGCCCAGTGCGAGTTGTTGTTTTCTATATGTTTATCCACTTTTCAGGTTCGAGTACCAGACGAAACCCAATTGACCTGAAACTTTTTGTGAATTTATTCTTGACCCAAACAAGACCGTGGAGCATGGGAAGAAGGCTGGAAGGCACACGAGGCCAGCAAAGCCATCAGGGCACGACCTGGGGGGGGGGGGGCAACCAGCTAGTTTGTGGCCGCCTCGTGGCTCTCTCGACCCCGTTCTCTGACCTATAAATTCTTATTTACCCTAAAAACTCCGAGGGAGGTCCCCAAACACTTTTTACACAACCACAAGTCTCTGTCCTGACGGAAGGCCATCTAGAGCTCTGTTCCGTCACTTTGCCGGAGGGGGGATCGATCACGGAGGGCTTCTTCATCAACCTTGGTGCCCTCGTTATGATGTGTGAGTACTTCACTATAGATCTACGGGTCCATAGAAGTACCTAGATGGCTATCTCTATCTCTTTTATCTTCAATACAATGATCATCGCATCTTCACTTTGATCCATATGATGTAACTCTTTTGTGTGGTGCGTTTGTTGGGATCCGATGAATTATGGGTTTATGGTGAGATAATTCATGATAAATATTTGAGTCCCCTCTGATATATATATGATTCTTATGTGCATGATTATGATAGCTACATAATTCTTTCCAGTCTATTAAAATAGTTTGGCCAGCTAGATTGATATTTCGTCGGTGAGAGAGGTGCGTTGTAGTAGGTTCAACCTGGCGAGTCGCTATATCCGAGTGACAGAAGGGGGCAGGTTGTGTCTTTGTGTTGCTCCTACTAATGGTAAAATGATGGGGTTTAGTCATATTGGTTGAGTTTACTTTGTCTACATCATGTCATCTTACTCCAAGCATTACTTCGTTTTTCATGAACTTAATACGTAGAGAGGCAAGCATAGAAGTGCTCTTTAGGTGAAGTAAGAGTAATAGGTTGATGACCCACAAGTATAGGGGATCTATCATAGTCCTTTCGATAAGTAAGAGTGTCAAACCCAACGAGGAGCAGAAGGAAATGACAAGCGGTTTTCAGTAAGGTATTCTCTGCAAGCACCGAAATTATCGGTAGCAGATAGTTTTGTGATAAGGTAATTCATAACGGGTAGCAAGTAACAAATGCAACAAAGGTGCAGCAAGGTGGTCCAATCCTTTTTGTAGCAAAGGACAATCCTGGAAAAGCTCTTATATAAAGCAAAGCGCTCCCGAGGACACATGGGAATTTCTGTCAAGCTAGTTTTCATCATGCTCATATGATTCACGTTCGTTACTTTGATAATTTGGTATGTGGTGGACCGGTGCTTGGGTGCTGCCCTTACTTGGACAAACATCCCAATTATTATTAACCTCTCTCGCAAGCATCCGCAACTATGAAAGAAGAATTAAGATAAATCTAACCATAGCATGAAACATATGGATCCAAATCAGCCCCTTACGAAGCAACACATAAACTAGGGTTTAAGCTTCTGTCCCTCTAGCAACCCATCATGTACTTATTACTTCTCAATGCCTTCCCCTAGGCCTAAATAATGGTGATGTGTCATGTAGTCGACGTTCACATGACACCACTAGAGGAGAGACAACATACATCTCATCAAAATATCAAACGAATACCAAATTCACATGATTACTTATAACAAGACTTATCCCGTGTCCTCAGGAACAAACGTAATTACTCACAAATCATATTCATGTTCATAAACAGAGGAGTATTAATAATCATTAAGGATCTGAACATATGATCTTCCACCAGGTAAACCAACTAGCATAAACTACAAGGAGTAATCAACACTACTAGCAACCCCCACGTACCAATTTGAGGTTCGAAACAAAGATACGATACAAGAGATGAACTAGTGTTTGGAGAGGAGATGGTGTTGATGAAGATGTTGATGGAGATTGACCCCCTCTCGACGAGAGGATCGTTGGTGATGACGATGGCTTCGATTTCCCCCTTTGGGAGGGAAGTTTCCTCGACAGAATAGCAACGTCGGAGCTCTAGATTGGTTCTAGCGAAGTTCCGCCTCGAGACAGCGGCGCTTCGCCCTGAAAGTTCTGATATGATTTTTTTTCCAGGTCAAAACCCTTCATATAGCAGAAGATGGGCACCAGAGGCCTGCCAGGGGGGCCACAATCATGCAGGGCGCGCCCGGGGGGTAGGACGCGCCCCTAGCTTGTGGACATCTGGTGGGTACCCTGGTGTATTTCTTTCGCCCAATATTTTTTATATATTCCAAAAAAATTCTCCCTAAGTTTTCACGACTTCTGGAGTGGTGCAGAATAGGTCTCTCAAATTTGCTCCTTTTCTGGTCCAGAATTCTAGCTGTTGGCATTCTCCCTCTTCATGTAAACCTTGTAAAATAAGAGAGAAAAGGCAAAAGTATAGTACCATAATGTGTATTAATAGCCCATAATGCAATAAATATCAATATAAAAGCATGATGCAAAATGAACGTATCAACTCCCCCAAGCTTAGACCTCGCTCGTCCTCAAGTGAATGCCAAGATCGATAAATATCCCCACATGTTTAGAGATAGAGGTGTCGATAAAATAAAATACGGACATGAAGGTGTAATGGTTATCTTTAGAACAACAACACATATTAACACGGAATATCTTATGCTAGAGTAACAATTCATTCACAAGGTAAAATATGAATCAAGAACTCTATTGAGAACTAACAAACTATGATTCCAGTCATTGAAGCAATTCCAATTTATCATAACATAGGAAAGAGTCAATATAAGATCTTGTAAAGCAAATCCACATACTCAATCATCTTATGGTATTTCATAATTTCTAACACTCATGCGGTACCTATGAGGTCAAAGCTTCAATCGGACACAGAGAAAGATAGGGGCTTATAGTTTTGCCTCCCAACTATTTACCTCAAGGGTAATGTCAACAATAATAACTCATGATCACCTACATCCGAGTGGATATATTTGTCAAGATCATTCCCCAACACATGACGCTTGCCAAAAGATAAAGGCGAAATAAAGGAAATGGTGAAGATCACCACGACTCTTAGATAAAGGTAATTACTAGAAAGTAAAGGTAATAGATATGCCCTTCGCAGAGGGAAGCACAGGTTGTCATGCGCTTTTATAGTTGGATGTGCAATCCCTTAATGCAAAAGAACGTCACTTTATATTGCCCCTTGTGATAAAGAAATTTATTATGCAGTCTATCGTTTTTATTTCTTCCATATCACAAGTTCGTTTAAAGTTTATTTTCCTCACACTAACAGATCCAAAATATTTAGAGAGCAATTTTTATTGCTTGCACCGATGACAACTTACTTGAAGGATCTAACTCAATCCATAGGTAGGTATGGTGGACTCTCAAGGCAAAACTGGGTTAAAGGTGCTTGGATGCACAAGTAGCATCTCTACTTGGTGTGGAAGTTTTTGACTAATATGGGGTGGAAGCAAGCGACACATGTTGAAGGATCTATAACCATATAACTTCCATTCGGAAATAAGAAAACGTAACTCATTATGTTGTCTTCTTTGTCCAATATCAACTTCTTAACATATAATATTTTAATGAGTGCTCACAAACATAAAAGATGTCCAAGACAATATATTTATATGTGAACCTCTCTTTCTTTATTACTTCCTTTTAATTGCAGCAATGAACAATAGCTTTGTTTGTCAACTCACAACAAATTTCGATCAATATACTTTTTATATGTAAAGTCATCACTACCCATAAGATCATCATATATACTCTTTTGCTTTTATTCTATACTTCTTTCTATTTCTATTTCTCAAGATCATAGCAAGCAAGAAGAGCCCTCAACTCAAAACTACTCTTTATTATGTAACTCTCGGTCTTGCTTACATAGGCGGAACATAAAGCAAAACTCAAAACTATATCACACTAAAACTTTATTCTACTAGATCAAGGTATTACCAAAAAGATCTAACAGAGAAAAAAGAAGAAAGTAAAAGATGTGATAGTGATGAGATGCCGGGGCAACTCCCCCAAGCTTGGCACAAGCCAAGGGAAGTGCCCTATACCCATGTGTTTAGTTGTCCTTCTTCGGAGGTGGTGATGTTTGACTTGTTGGTGAGGTTGGAAGCTTGTCCTCCGTCTTCCAAGGCATGGGCTCACCATTGTAAAAAGATGAATGAGTCTCCGAGATCCTCAAATCTACAGCCAAACTCATTCTCTTAAATTTGTATTCATACTCATAGTTTTGGTTTTGCAGGTCATAGATCTGGGCTTGGAGATGCTCGATTTTCTTGTAAAGCTTGAAGACGTGATCCCATATGTCCTTGGCGTCTAGCTTGTGCTTATGGGTAAATTCCGCGATCATCATGTGATTGGCATTGAGTCCTTGTTCCACCATCCCTTGGCACTTGAAGACTTGTTGCTCCATTGCTTCGAGACTTGTCTCCACGTTCCGGTCTTCTTTGGCCCCTCAACATCACGGATGTGCAGCACCCCCTCATGCATCTCAATGGTTTGAGGGTGTTGCAGCACCTTCGCAAGGTAGGGGTTGATGACCCTCTCGAAGAACTTGTCCTTCAAAGCGCTTGAAGACGTCATGTTGATCTAAATCTGCTGTAGAAATAGCTCAAAACGAAAACAAGAGATATTGTCGTGATACGAAGGTCAAAACTTTTGGGAGATTATATAATGAATTTTTACTGACCTTAAGGAGTATTCCGCAAGAAAAAAGAGTTCAGAGAATACACGGGGTGGCCACAAGCCTGCAGGGCGTGCCCGGGGGGTAGGGCGCGCCCCCTGGCTTGTCGCCTCCTCGTGCACTTTTCGGGCTGCTTTGAATTTTTCTAATTTTTTAAACATTCCGAAACTGATAAAAAATGCCATTGGAAATGTTTCGGAGTCAGTTTTCTTACCATAACACATACCTATTAATTTTCGGAGTCTGAAACGTTCTTATAGGCCTCCCTAATGTACTGTTCTGGAGTTATGGGTATTGACAATATTGGTTTCAACATTTATGGGAGTACGTGAGATATAATGTTTGATTCTTTGCCCATTTACCACCTTCGGATTTGTGCCTTCAGTGTTGTTGATCTTGATGGCACCGGAACGATATACTTCCTCGATAATGTAAGGCCCTTCCCATTTAGAGAGAAGTTTTCCTGCAAAAAATCATAAAGAGAGTTGTATAGCAAGACATGATCACCTACATTGAATTCACGCTTTTGTATCCTTCTATCATGCCATGTCTTAACCTTTTCTTTAAACAACTTAGCATTCTCATAGGCTTGGGTTCTCCATTCATCAAGCGAGCTAATTTCAAATAATCTCTTCTCAGCAGCAAGTTTGAAATCATAGTTAAGCTCTTTAATTGCCCGGTAAGCTTTATGCTATAGCTCTAGAGGTAAGTGACATGCTTTACCATAAACCATTTTATACAGAGACATACCCATAGGGTTTTTGTAAGCAGTTCTATAAGCCCATAATGCATCATCAAGTTTCTTAGACCAATTATTTCTAGCTCTATTAACGGTCTTCTACAAGATCAATTTAATTTCTCTATTGCTCAATTCTACTTGACCACTAGACTGAGGATGATAAGGAGATGCAATTCTATGATTAACATCATACCTAGCAAGCAATTTATGGAAAGCACCATGAATAAAGTCTGAACCACCATCAGTCACTAAACATCTAGGGACTCCAAATCTAAGGAAAATAACTTCTTTCAGCATTTTAATAGAAGTGTTATGATCAACACTACTAGTTGGAATAGATTCTACCCACTTAGTAACATAATCAAAAACAACTAGAATATGAGTATGCCCATTGGACTTTGGAAAAGGTACCATATAATCAAAACCCCAAACATCAAATGGTTCTATAACAAGAGAGTAATTCATAGGTATTTCCTGACGTCTAATAGTATTACCAATTCTTTGACATTCATCACAATACAAGACAAACTTACGAGCATCCTTGAAGAGAGTAGGCCAATAAAAACCAAATTGTAATACCTTGTGTGCAATTCTATCTCCAACGTGGTGTCCTCCGTAGGCCTCGGAGTGACACTTGTGTAGGATCTGTCCCTGTTCATGCTCAGGTACACAACGTCTAATAATACCATCTACTCCTTCTTTATAAACGTGTGGATCGTCCCAAAAGCAATTCTAGCAGCTTCATCACAGAAATGAATGACATGCCCATCAATATTATCAACCAAGAGATCTTTAACCATAGCAATATTAGGTTCAACTTTAATTTGTTCAGGAGGTATAGGTGTTCTAGTACAACTCTTACGAACCATAGTTGAAGCTTTAGCATGTTCCTTTATTCTAACAGGAAAGGGTGGTTTCTCAATATAAGCAGTTTGAATAAGAGGATCAACATTATACATAATAGTTTCTTATTCAACTTTAATAGGTTGAACTACTTTAACTTCAATGGGAGGATGATATTTAAACCACTTCTCCCTGGGGAGATCAACATGAGTAGCAAAATATTCACAGAATGAAGCTACTACCTCAGAGTCAAGTCCATATTTAGAGCTAAAATCACGAAAAGCATTGGTGTCTATAAAGGATTTAACATTATCAAACTTAAGGCTTAGACTTGACTCATTACCTTCTTCTTGACATCATCCTCGGGCAGACCTGCAAGCTTAAATAATCCACAAACTTCATCCACATAGATTAGCTTCAAATTAGGATGTAGTGTTCCATTTCCTGCATAAGGATTAGCTAGCAGTTTTTCTATCATACCCGAAGGAATTTCATAATAAATATTTTCAGTAGGTGTAGCAGGTTCAGGAGCATCTCTTTGTGATTCCGGTCGGGGTGAAGATACCCCGAACAAGCCCCTCAAAGCATTATTTTCCATAGTGACAAGTGACAGTAAATTTCAGCACAATATATAAATTTTTCCTTACCAAGTTCCACTCACCAAAGGCGCTTCATTCCCTGGCAATGGTGCCAAAAAATATTCTTGATGACCCACAAGTATAGGGGGTCTATCAAAGTCCTTTTGATAAGTAAGAGTGTCGAACCCAACGAGGAGCAGAAGGAAATGACAAGCGGTTTTCAGTAAGGTATTCTCTGCAAGCACTGAAATTATCGGTAACAGATGGTTTTGTTATAAGGTAATTCGTAACAGGTGGCATGTAACAAATGTAACAAAGGTGCAGAAAGGTGACTCAATCCTTTTTGTATAAAAGTACAAGCTTGGACAAACTCTTATATAAAGCAAAGCGCTCCCGAGGACACATGGGAATTTCTGTCGAGCTAGTTTTCATCATGCTCATATGATTCACGTTTATTACTTTGATAATTTGGAATGTGGGTGGACCGGTGCTTGGGTGCTGCCCTTACTTGGGAAAAAATCCCACCTATGATTAACCTCGCTCGCAAGCATCCGTAACTACGAAAGAAGGATTAAGATAAATCTAACCATAGCATGAAACGTATGGATCCAAATCAGCCCCTTACGAAGCAACACATAAACTAGGGTTTAAGCTTATGTACCTCTAGCAACCCACCATCTACTTATTACTTCCCAATGTCTTCCCCTAGGCCCAAATAATGATGAATTTTCATGTAGTCGACGTTCACATGACACCACTAGAGGAGAGACAACATACATCTCATCAAAATATCGAACAAATACCAAATCACTTGATTACTTATAGCAAGACTTATCCCATGTCCTAGGAACGAACGTAATTACTCACAAAGCATATTCAAGTTCATAATTAGAGGAGTATTAATAATCATTAAGGATCTGAACATATGATCTTCCACCAGGTAAACCAACTAGCATAAACTACAAGGAGTAGTCAACACTGATAGCCACCCCCAGGTACCAATCTGAGGTTTGAGACAAAGATCGGATACAAGAGATGAACTAGGGTTTGGATAGGAGATGGTGTTGATGAGGATTTTGATGGAGATTGACCCCCTCTCGATCAGAGGATCGTTGGTGATGACGATGGTTTCGATTTCCCCCTCCATGAGGGAAGTTTCCTCGGCAGAATAGCTCCGCCGGAGCTCTAGATTGGTTATGTCGAAGTTCCGCCTCGAGACGGCAGCGCTTCGCCCCGAAAGTTCTGATATGATTTTTTCTAGGTGAAAACCCTTGATGTAGTAGAAGATGGGTACTAGAGGCCTGTCAGTGGGGCCACAAGCCCGCAGGGCGCGCTCCGTGGCTTGTGGCCATCTGGTGGGTCCCTTGATGTATTTCTTTCGCCCAATATTTTTTATATATTCCAAAATAATTCTCCGTAAGTTTTCAGGACTTTTGGAGTTGTGGTGAATAGGTATATCAGATTTGCTCCTTTTTGGTCCAGAATTCCAAGTGTCGGCATTCTCCCTCTTCATCTAAACCTTGTAAAATAAGAGTGAAAAGGCATAAGTATAGTACCATAATGTGTATTAACAACCCATAATGCAATAAATATCGATATAAAAGCATGATGCAAAATGGACGTATCATAGGTGCTGGCAGAAGTCGGCCTATTTTTTAATGGACGTGATGCCTATATTTACATGATCATTGCCGTGAAAATCACATAACTATCCGCGCTTCTATCAATTTCCCAATAGTAATTTATTTACCCACCATGTGCTATTTTTATGACAGATGCCAGGGAAAGCTATGCCCCCCAGGTCTATTTACAACATATTGCTAAAACCTCCAATACCATGCTGCCATTTATTTGATTTTATTTTATTTTGAATTTTAGAATTATCAAAAATTATCTACACACCTCATTCGCTTGCAAATAACGAGACCAAGGGGATTGACAACCCTCTTGCTCGCGTTGGGTGCAAGCTGTTTGTTCTTTTGTGTGTAGCCGCTGAAGACGATTGTGGTTGATATTCCTATTGGTTCGATAAACCTTGGTTTCATAGCTGAGGTAAATACTTACCCACTTTGTGCTGCAATAACCCGTTCCTCTTCACGGAAAACCCAATGCAGATCACGAGTATCAATGGCCACCGCCGGGATGATGGAGATGGCCACCAGTGATCATTTCCCCTCTCCGCATGGTAGTGGAAAGGCTCTAGATGGGGTTTTCTTTGATACAGAGAGTTGCAGCTGCGGAGCAGAAATTCTCTCCTAATTTCTAAGGGTTTTGGTGTATATAAGTTTTTTCAGTTTTGGAAACACGCCAAATGGAGCCACGTGGGCGCCACCACACAACAGGGCGCGACTAGGGGGGTTGCCGCGCCCTGTTGCCTCGTCGCCCACAGGTGGCTCTCCTATGGTGGTTCTTAGCTCCAATACTTCTCATATGTTCCAGAAAAAAATCATCAAAGAGTTTCGGGCGATTCTGAGAACTTTCACTTTGTGCACAAAAAACAACACCATGGTAATTCAGCTAAAAACAATGTCAGTCTGGGTTAATTCTAATTAAATCATATAAAGTGCATCAAAGCTATATAAAAGTATTGTAAACATAGGCAAACATGGCATGAATACTTCAGAAATTATCAATAAGTTGGAGACATATCATGCACTAACCTATTAACCCACTACCGAGTGTGAATTGTTGTTTTGTGCATGTTTTTGGCTTTTCAGGTTTGCACTACCAAACGAAGTCCAATTGCCCCAAAACGTTTTTCTGTTTTTTTGGACCAAAAAAAAGACTTGGAAGCATTGGGAGGAGACCAGAAGTTGCACAATGGATACATCATAAATTAGGGCGCCCCCGCCGGCGTGGTCGTGCCCCAATTTGTGATGGCCCCCTGTGTGGCCCCTGGCGCAACTCTTCGTCCTATAAATTCTCAAATACCCCCAAAACCCTAGAAAGCCACCCAAAACACTGTTTTAGCCATTGCAAGTCTGTGTTCTGCCGTGAGGCCATTTGGAGCCCTTTCCCGGTGCCCTATCGAAGGGGGATCGATCATGAAGGACTTCTACATCAACCTTGCTGCTCCTATGGTGATGTGTGAGTAGTTTACCATAGACCTACGGGTCCGTAGCTAGTACCTAGATGACTATATCTCTCTCCGTCTTGATCTTCAATACAATGATCATCACACCTTCACTTTAATCTATGTGATGTAATCATATTGTGCGGTGCGTTTGTTGGGATCCAATGAATTGTGGGTTTATGTTTGGATCATTCATGATAAAGATTTGAGCCTTCTCTGAATTCTAACTATGATTCTTATTTGCATGATTATCATATATTCGTAAATCTCTTCGATCCATTTAAATAGTTTGGCCAACTAGATTGATATTTCTTCAGTGAGAGGGGAGCGTTGTAATGGGTTCAACCTAACAGGTTTCTATATTCCAGTGACAGAAGGGGAAAATATACATCTTTGTGTTTTTTCTACTAAGGATAAAATGATGAGGATAATTCATATTGATTGAGTTATGTTTGTCTACATCATGTCCTCATTCTCCAAGCATTGCTCTAGTTTCGCCAACTAGATTGATATTTCTTTAGTAAGAGGGGTGTGTTGTAGTGGGTTCAAACTCACGGATTTCTGTATCCGAGCGACAGAAGGGGAAAAGATACATCTTTGTGTAGTTGCCACTATGGATTAAACGACGGGGTTATTTCATATCAATCGAGTTCTCTTTGTCTACATCATGTCATCATTCTCCAAGCATTACTCTGTTTGTCATGAACTTAATATGTAGAGAGGCAAGTATAGAAGCGCTCTTGAAGTGGAGTAATAGTAATAGGTGTAGGAAGGAGTCGACATATTTGCTTATAGTCGTGATGCATATATACATATGATCATTCTCGTGAATATCACATAACTATGCACTTTTCTAACAATTTCCAAACAATAATTTGTTTACCTACCACATGCCTATTACATGAGGGATTCCATTAGGGAAAACTACAATCCTCGGGTCTATTCACTTTAAGTTTACAAACACTACAACTCCTTGCTGCCTGAATTTACCCTTTATTTACTTTTCACTTTGCAACTTCTATCTACACACTTTACTTGCTTGCAAATAATGAGTCCATGGGCATTGACAACCCTCTTGCCCGCGTTCGGTGCAAGTGTTTGTTTCTTTTTTCTGCGGTCGCTGAAATGGGGGCAAATTGTTACTTCTATTGGTTCGATAAATCTTGGTTTTATATTATGTTGCATCACTCGTTCCTCTTCACGAAAACCCAACACAGATCACAAACATCAGTTTGTGAGTAGAGGCAAGGGAAAAGTGCGGTGAGGGGTTTGTGGCGTGGACAAATATCTTACCAAAAGTAGGTCTTTGTACCAGATTTTGTAATGACAAAAGAGATGGCATGCAGAGTTGGTAGTTGTTGGTTTACAATGCGGCAAAGGAAGGACTGGTTGTTTTGAGGAGCGATGAAAGCACTTGGCATTGTAAGGCATGTTGGAAATATGCCCTAGAGGCAATAATAAAGTAGTTGTTATCATATTTCCTTGTTCATGATAATCGTTTATTATCTATGCTATAATTGTATGGATTGGAAAATCAAATACATGTGTGGATACTAATACGTCCATTTTTCATCATGTTTTCATGTTGATATTTATCGCTTCTTTGGCTGTTATTTCACTTCACGGTACAATTCTTATGCCTTTTCTCTCTTATTTTGCAAGGTTTACATGAAGAGGGAGAATGCCGATAACTGGAATTCTGGCCTGAAAGTGGAGCAAAGTTGAGATACCTATTCTGTGCAACTCCAAACGCTGTAAAAATCAACGAGATTTTTTTCCCGATTTATGAAAAATACTGGGCCGAAGAAGTGCCAGAGGGGGGGCGTGCAGGTGGCCACAAGCCTGCACGGCGCGACCACCCCCCAGGCCGCGCCATGAGGGCTTGTGGGCACCCCGCAGGCCCACTTGCCCCCTCTTTTGCTATATGAAGGGTTTCGTCCAGGAAAAAAATCAAGGAGGAGCTTTTTCGTGGTTTCGCCGCCACCACGAGGCGGAACTTGAGCAGAACCAATCTAGAGCTCCAGTAGGACGATCCTGCCGGGGAAACTTCCCTCCCGGAGTGGGAAATCGTCGCCATCGTCAGCACCAACACTCCTCTCATCGGAGGGGACTCGTCACCATCAACATCTTCATCAGCACCATCTCATCTCTAAACCCTAGTTCATCACTTGTAACCAATCTCCGTCTCGCGACTCCGATTGGTACTTGTAAGGTTGCTAGTAGTGTTGATTACTCTTTGTAGTTGATGCTAGTTGGATTACTTGGTGGAAGAGTTTATGTTCAGATCCTTGATGCTACTCATTACCTCTCTGGTCATGAATATGATTATGCTTTGTGAGTAGTTACTTTTGTTCCTGAGGAGATGGGATAAGTCATGCTGATAGTAGTCATGTGAATTTGGTATTCGCTCGGTAATTTGATATGTTGTATGTTGTTTTTCCTCTAGTGGTGTTATGTGAACGTCGACTACATAACACTTCACCATTATTTGGGCCTATAGGAAGGCATTGGTAAGTAGTAAGTAGATGATGGGTTGCTAGAGTGACAGAAGCTTAAACCCTAGTTTATGCGTTGCTTCGTAAGGGGCTGATTTGGATCCACTAGTTTAATGCTATGGTTAGACTTTGTCTTCATTCTTCTTTCTTAGTTGCGGATGCTTGCGAGAGGGGTTAATCATAAGTGGGATGCTTGTCCAAGTAAGGGCAGTACCCAAGCGCCGGTCCACCCACATATCAAACTATCAAAGTAACGAACGCGAATCATATGAACATGATGAAACTAGCATGACAGAAATTCCCGTGTGTCCTCGGGAGCGTTTTTCCTCCTATAAGACTTTGTCCAGGCTTGTCCCTTGCTAAAAAGGGATTGGGCCACTTTTCTGCACCGTTGCTACTTTTGTTACTTGTTGCTTGCTACGAATCATCTCACCGCACAATCACTTGTTACCGACAATTTCAGTGCGTGCAGATTTTACCTTGCTGAAAACCACTTCTCAGATCCTTCTGCTCCTCGGTGGGTTCGACACTCTTACTTATCGAAAGGACTACAATTGAGCCCCTATACTTGTGGGTCATCAAGACTCTTTTCTGGTGCCGTTGCCGGGGAGTGAAGTGCCTTTGGTAAGTTGAACTTGGTAAGGAAACATTCATATAGTGTGCTGAATTTTTTTATCACTTGTCACTATGGATACTAATCCTTTGAGGGGCTTATTCGGGGTATCTTCACCTCGAACGTAAGAAAAAATATGTGCTGCTCAACCTGCTGCACCTACTGAAAATATTTTCTTTGAATTTACTTCGGGTATGCTTGAGAAACTGTTGGCTAATCCTTTTACAGGAGACGGAACAACACATCCAGACTTGCATCTAATCTATGTAGATGAAGTTTGTGGTTTATTTAAGCTTGCAGGTGTGCCCAAGGATGAGGTCAAGAAGAAGGTCTTTCCTTTATCTTTGAAGGATAAGGCGTTGACATGGTATAGGCTATGTGATGATACTGGATCATGGGACTACAATCGGTTGAAATTGGAATTTCATCAAAAGTTTTATCCTATGCATTTAGTACATCGTGGTCGGAATTATATTATAATTTTTGGCCTCGTGACAGAGAAAGCATCACTCAAGCTTGGGGGAGGCTTAAATTAATGTTATATTCAGGCCCCAATCATGAGCTCTCGAGAGAAATTATCATTCAGAACTTCTATGCTCGGCTTTCTCATGATGATCGCACCATGCTTGACACTTCTTGTACCGGTTCTTTTATGAAGAGAGATATAGACTTCAAATGGAATTTATTGGAGAGAATTAAACGCAACTCTGAAGATTGGGAGCTTGAAGAAGGTAAGGAGTCAGGTAGGAATTTCACGTTTGATTGCGTTAAATCCTTTGTTGAGACAAATACCTTTAGTGATTTTAGCGCTAAGTATGGACTCGACTCTGAGATAGTAGCTTCATTGTGTGAATCATTTGCTGCTCATATTGATCTCCCAAAGAAAAGTGGTTTAAATATCATCCTCCTTTAGAAGTCAATGTAGTTAAACCCATTCCAGTTGAAGAGAAAGTCATTGCCTATAATGATCCTGTTGTTCCTAGTGCTTCCATTGAGAAACCACCTTTCCCTGTTAGGATAAAGGATCATTTTAAAGCTTCAACTATGATATGTAAAGGCTATATTAGAACACCTACACCCCTGAGCAAATTAGAGTTGAACCTAGCATTGCTATTATCAAAGATCTCCTGTCCGACGATGTTGAGGGACATAATATTCACTTATGTGAAGATGCTGCTAGAATTGCTAAATCTCACGTTAGAGACAAACATAGGCCTGTTGTTGGCATGCCTGTGGTTTCTGTTAAGATAGGAGATCATTGTTATCATGGCTTATGTGACGTGGGTGCTAGTGTTAGTGCAATACCTCAATCCTTATATGATGAAATCAAAGATGAGATTGCACCTGTTGAGATAGAGCCTATTGATGTCACTATTCAGCTTGCCAATAGAGATACTATGTGCCGTGTGGGAATTGTTAGGGATGTTGAAGTCTTGTGTGGTAAAACGAAGTATCGTGCTGATTTCCTCGTTCTTGCTACCGCACAAGGTAGCTTTTGTCCCATCATATTTGGCAGACCTTTTCTCAATACCGTCAATGCTCATATTGATTGTGAGAAGCAAACTGTCACTGTTGGCTTTGAAGGTGTGTCTCATGAGTTCAATTTCTCTAAGTTTGGTAGACAACCTCATGAAAAGGAGTTGCCTAGTAGGGATGAAACAATTGCCTTAGCCTCTATTTCCGTGCCTCCTACTGATCCCTTAGAGCAATACTTGCTTGAGCATGAAAATGATATGCATATGGATGAAAGGGATAAGAGATAGAGTTGTCTTAGAACAATATCCTATCCTTAAGAATAATCCGCCTGTTGAATGATACGTCCATTTTGCATCATGCTTTCATGTTGATATTTATTGCTTTTTGGGCTGTTATATTACTTGTGGTACCATATTTATGCCTTTTCTCTCTTATTTTGCAAGGATTATTTGAAGAGGGAGAATTCAGGCAGCTGGAATTCTGGATTGGAAAAGGAGAAAATCCTAGTCCACTATTTTGCACATCTCCAATGCCCTGAAAAGTTACGTGGATTTTTTTTTGGAATATATAAAAAATATTGGGCGAAAGAACTACCGGAGGGGGGCCACCAGAGCTCCACAAGCTTGCCCACCGCCACCACCCCCTTGGTGGCGCAAGGCAGGCTTGTGGGCTGCCTGATGGCCCACTAGCCCCCCTCTTTTGCTATATGAAGCGTCCTGGTCTGGAAAAAAAATATCAATCAGGAGCTTTTTTGTGGTTTCGCCGCTGCCATGAGGCGGAACTTGAGCAGATCCAATCTAGAGCTCCGGCAGGACGATCCTGCCGGGGAAACTTCCCTCCCGGAAGGGGGAATCGTCGCCATCGTCATCACCAACACTCCTCTCGTCGGAGGGGAGGCATCTTCATCAACATCTTCATCAGCACCATCTCCTCTCCAATCCCTAGTTCATCTCTTGTAAGCAATCTTCGTCTCGCAACTCTGATCGGTACTTGTAAGGTTGCTAGTAGTGTTGATTACTCTTTGTAGTTGATGCTAGTTGGATTACTTGGTGGAAGAGTTTATGTTCAGATCCTTGATGCTATTCATTACACCTCTGATCATGATTATGATTATGTTTTGTGAGTAGTTACTTTTGTTCCTGAGGACATGTGATAAGTCATGTTAATAATAGTCATGTGAATTTGATATTTGTTCGGTATTTTGATATGTTGTATGTTGTCTTTTCCTCTAGTGGTGTTATGTGAATGTCGACTACATAACACTTCACCATATTTGGGCCTAGAGGAAGGCATTGGGAAGTAGTAAGTAGATGATGGGTTGCTGGAGTAACAGAAGCTTAAACCCCAGTCTATGCGTTGCTTCGTGAGGGGCTGATTTGGATCCACTAGTTTAATGCTATGGTTAGACTTTGTCTTAATTCTTCTTTTGTAGTTGCAGATGCTTGCGAGAGAGGTTAATCATAAGTGGGATGCTTGCCCAAGTAAGGGCAGACCCAAGCGCCAGTCCACCCACATATCAAACTATCAAAGTAACGAACGGGAATCATATGAACATGATGAAACTAGCATGACAGAAATTCCCGTGTGTCCTCGGGAGCGTTTTTCCTCCTATAAGACTTTGTTCAGGCTTGTCCCTTGCTGCAAAAGGGATTGTGCCACTTGCTGCATCATTGCTACTACTTGTTACTTGTTACTCTTTTCTTGCTAAGTTTCACCTGCTACACAATCACTTGTTACCGCTACTTTCATTGCTTGCAGTTATTGCCTTGCTGAAATCCGTTTATCAGAGACTTCTGTTCCTCGTTGGGTTCGACACTCTTACTTATCAAAAGTACTACGATTGATCCCCTATACTTGTGGGTCATCATTGAACTGCTTGGGGATCCACCCCCACCAAAGGGTGATCCTGTGTTCGAGCTTAAAGAGTTGCCTGATACTCTTAAGTATGTCTATCTTGATGAAAAGGAGATATATCATGTCATTATTAGTGCTAGCCTCTCAGAGCATGAAGAAAAGAAGTTTCTAAAAACTCTGAGGAAGCACCGTGCTGCTATTGGATATACTCTTGATGATCTTAAGGGCATTAGTCCCACTCTATGCCAGCACAAGATTAAAACTGATCCTGACTTCAAACCAATTGCTGATCATCAAAGGAGATTAAATCCTAAGATGAAAGAAGTAGTGAGAAAAGAAATACTAAAGCTCCTAGAAGCAGGTATCATCTATCCTGTTGCTCACAGCGATTGGGTGAGTCCGGTGCATTGCGTCCCTAAGAAGGGAGGCATTACCGTTGTCCCTAATGATAAGGATGAATTGATCCCACAGAGGATTATTACTGGCTATAGGATGGTGATCGATTTTAGGAAACTGAATAAAGCCACTAGGAAAGATCATTACCCTTTGCCTTTTATCAACCAAATGCTAGAAAGGTTGTCCAAACACACACACTTCTGATTTCTAGACGGTTATTCTGGTTTCTCCCAAATACTAGTTGCACAATCTGATCAGGAGAAAACCACTTTCACCTGTCCTTTCGGTACCTTTGCTTATAGACGTATGCCTTTTGGCTTATGTAATGCACCTGCCACCTTTCAAAGATGTATGATGGCTATATTCTCTGACTTTAGTGAAAAGATTGTTGAGGTTTTCATGGATGACTTCTCCATTTACGGGTCTTCCTTTGATGATTGCCTCAGCAACCTTGATCGACTCTTACAGAGATGTAAAGACACCAATCTTGTCTTGAATTGGGAGAAGTGCCACTTTATGGTTAATGAAGGCATCGTCTTAGGACATAAAATTTCTGAAAGAGGTATTGAAGTCGATAAGGCTAAGGTTGATGCAATCGAGAAAATGCCATACCCCACAAATATCAAAGGTATAAGAAGTTTCCTTGGTCATGCTGGTTTCTATAGAAGGTTCATTAAAGACTTCTCTAAGATTTCTAGGCCTCTTACTAATCTCTTGCAAAAGGATATTCCTTTTGTCTTTGACGATGATTGTGAGGAAGCCTTCGAAATACTTAAGAGGGCTTTGATAACTGCACCTATTGTTCAACCACCTGATTGGAACTTACCTTTTGAGATCTTGTGTGATGCTAGTGATTATGCTATTGGTGTTGTTCTAGGGCAAAGAGTCGATAAGAAGTTGAATGTTATTCACTACGCTAGTAAAATGCTAGACAGTGCCCAAAGAAACTATGCTACTACGAAGAAGGAGTTTTTAGCAGTCGTGTTTGCATGTGAAAAGTTCAGGTCTTACATAGTTGATTCCAAAGTCACTATTCACACTGATCATGCTGCTATTAAGTACCTTATGGAGAACAAAGACGCTAAACCTAGACTTATCAGATGGGTTCTCTTGCTACAAGAATTTGATTTGCACGTTGTCAACAGAAAGGGTGCTGATAACCCAGTAGCAGACAACTTGTCTAGGTTGGAGAACGTTCTTGATGACCCACAACCTATTGATGATAGCTTTCCCGATGAGCAAATGAATGTCATCAATGCTTCACGTAGTGCACCATGTTATGCCGATTATGCAAACTATATCGTTGCCAAATATATACCACCTAGTTTCACGTACCAGCAAAAGAAGAAATTCTTCTTTGACTTGAGACATTAATTTTGGGATGACCCACACCTTTATAAGGAAGGAGTAGATGGTGTTATTATATGTTGTGTACCTGAACATGAACAGGGACAGATCCTACAGAAGTGTCACTCCGAGGCCTACGGAGGACACCATGCAGGAGATAGAACTGCACACAAGGTATTGCAATCAGGTTTCTATTGGCCCACTCTCTTCAAGGATGCCCGTAAGTTTTTCTTGTCTTGTGAAGAATGTCAAAGAATAGGTAATATTAGCAAACGTCAGGAAATGCCTATGAACTATTCACTTGTCATTGAACCATTTGATGTTTGGGGCTTTGATTATATGGGACCTTTTCCAAAATCCAACGGGTATACTCACATCTTAGTTGATGTTGATTACATCACTAAGTGGGTAGAAGCTATCCCCACTAGTAGTGCTGATCACAACACCTCTATCAAGATGGTGAAAGAAGTCATCTTCCCTAGATTTGGAGTCCCTAGATATCTAATGACCGACGGTGGTTCTCACTTCATTCATGGTGCTTTCCGTAAAACGCTTGCTAAGTATGATGTAAACCATAGAATTGCGTCTCCCTATCACCCTCAGTCCAGTGGTCAAGTAGAGCTAAGTAATAGAGAGATTAAACTGATCCTGCAAAAGACTGTCAACAGGTCTAGAAAGAATTGGTCTAAGAAGCTCGATGATGCACTGTGGGCTTATAGAACTGCCTATAAGAATCCCATGGGCATGTCTCCGTACAAAATGGTGTATGGGAAAGCATGTCACTTACCTCTTGAGCTAGAGCATAAAGCTTATTGGGCAATCAAAGAGCTCAACTTTGATTTCAAACTTGCCGGTGAGAAGAGGTTATTTGATATTAGCTCGCTTGATGAGTGGACAACTCAGGCATATGAGAATGCCAAGCTGTTCAAAGAGAAGGTTAAGAGGTGGCATGATAAGAGGATACAAAAGCGTGAGTTCAATGTAGGTGATTATGTCTTGCTATATAACTCTCGTTTAAGATTCTTTGCATGTAAGCTTCTCTCTAAATGGGAAGGTCCCTATGTTGTTGAGGAAGTATATCGTTCCGGTGCTATCAAGATCAACAACGCGGAAGGTAATTGTCCGAGAGTGGTAAATGGGCAGAGAATCAAGCATTATATCTCAGGTACTCCCATAAATGTTGAAAGCAATATTATCAATACCATAACTCCGGAAGAATACCTAAGGGACATTTATCAGCCTGTTTCAGACTCCGAAAACGAAGAGGTATGTGATTCGGTAAGAAAACAGAGTCCAAAACTTTTCCAGTAGGAATTTTTTTCCGTTTTGGAATATTTGAAAAAATAAAAAAATTGGAAGTAGTTCGGAAAGTGCGCGAGGAGGCGACAAGCCTGCACGGCGCGGGCCCACCCCCTGGCCGTGCCGTGAGGGCTTGTGGCCACCTCGTGCGCCTCCCGGACTCCGTTTTCGTGCAAGATACTCCTTCTGGTTTGGAAAAAATCATTATATATACTTCCATTTGGTCTGACCCCTGCATCACGCAGATTTCCTCTGTTTTTCGTTTCGAGCCTATTTCTGTTGCAGATCTAGATTGCTATGACTTCTCCAAAAGCTCCGAAGGACAGGATCTTCGGGAAGGTCATCAATCCCTAACTCACGGGAGTGCTGCAACACCCTCAATCTATCGAGATGCGTGAGGGGATGTTGCACATCCGTGATGTTGAGGGGCCTAAGAAGACCGGAAGCATGGAGACGAGGCTCGAAGCAATGGAGCAACAAGTCTTCAAGTGCCAAGGGATGGTGGAGCATGGACTCAACACCAACCACATGATGATCACGGAGTTCACCAAAAAGCACATGATTGATGCCAATGACATTGGGAAGCATCTCTCCAGGCTCTATGATAGGATTGATCAACTCCAGGCCCAGATATATGACCTGCAGAACCAAAACTGCGAGTATGAGTATAGATTTAAATCAATACGGTTGGTTGCAGATTTGAGGATTCCGCAGACTCGTTCATCTTTCCATGATGGAGCACCTATGCCTTGGAAGACGGAGGATCAAACTCATGTTGCAACAACTCCACCATCACCACCAAAGGAAGACAACTTAGCATTGGTATGGGCAATCCCCTTGGCTTATGCCAAGCTTGGGGGAGTTGCCCCGGTATCGTATCACCATCACATCTTTTGCCTTTACCTTTGTTTTAGTTTGTTCCTTTTCACTTTTCTGTTTCTCTAGTAGTTTAAAAGTCTTAGTGTTTTAGTCTTGAGCTTTGCTTTGTGTCACCCCCGATGTATTCGAGCTCGTGAGCCATATAATAAAGAGTCTCTTAGTTGAAGGGCTTTGTCTCTTGCCATGATCAAAAGAGTGAGAATAGAACAAAAGCATGAAAGATCATGTAATGATCTTATGGGAAGTGATGGCTTCACATATAAAAGGAATGATGATTGAAACTTGTTGAGAGTAGGCAAACGTAGACCTTGGTCATTGTTGCAATTAATAGGAAGTGATAAAGAAGGAGAGGTTCACATTTAAATATATCATCCCTGACACCATCTACGATTGTGAACACTCACTAAACTATTGCATGCCTAGAAGTAGATGTTGGACAAGGAAGACAACATAATGAATTGTGTTTGCTTGGCTCTGAACAATGTTATATGAATAGAGATCCCTTAGCATGTGACGATTGCTTCCACCTCACATTAGCCAAACCTCCCGCACCAAGTAGAGATACTACTTGTGCATCCATAAACCTTCAAACCAGTTTTGCCATGAGTGTCCACCATACCTACCTATGGATTGAATAAGATCCCTCAAGTAAGTTGTCATCGGCGCAAGCAATAAAAATTTCTCTCTAATATGTATGATCTATTAGTGTGTGGAAAATAAGCTTTGTACGAACCTCTGATGAGGAAGACATAAAAGCGACAGACTGCATAATAAAATTCTTTATCACAGGAGGCAATACAAAGTGACGTTCCTCCGCACTAAGAGGACACGCATCCAAACCTCAAAAGCGCATGAAAATCTCTGCTTTCCTCTGCGAAGGGCCTATCTTGTACCTTTACCTTTTGCCCTTGAAAGAGTCATGGTGATCTTCACCAATTCCCTATTTCGCCTTTGTCTTGGCTAACGTCATATGCTTGGGAAAGATCTATATTCATATGTCAACTTGGAGGTAAGTATTCATGAATTATTATTGTTGACATTACCCTTGAGGTAAGAAGTTGGGAGGCAAAACTGTAAGCCCCTATCTTTTTCTGTGTCCAGCTGAAACTTTGATCTCATGAGTACCACGTGAGTTGTAGCAATTGTAGAGAACGAAAGAATGATTGAGTATGTGGATTTGCTTTACAAGCTCTTATTTGACTCTTTCTGATGTTGTGATAAATTGCATTTGCTTCAATGACTAAAGGCTATCGGTTGTTACTTCTCGGTAAGGTTCTTGATCCATGCTTTACTTTGTGAAGGAATTATCACTTTAGCATGAGAGACTATATGTTGGTATTGCTGTTCTGATCTTGATCATGATGCATGCATGTTCGTATCTTGTTTTGTCGATACCTCTCTCCCTAAACATGTGGACATGTTTATTGAGCTCGGCTTTCGCTTGAGGACAAGCGAGGTCTAAGCTTGGGGGAGTTGATACGTCCATTTTGCATCATGTTTTCCTGTTGATATTTATCGCTTCTTTGGCTGTTATTTCACTTCACGGTACAATTCTTATGCCTTTCCTCTCTTATTTTGCAAGGTTTACATGAAGAGGGAGAATGTCGGCAACTGGAATTATGGCCTGAAAGTGGAGCAATGTTGAGATACCTATTCTGCGCAACTCCAAACACCGTAAAAATCAACGAGGATTTTTTCCTGATTTATCAAAAATACTGGGCCGAAGAAGTGCCACAGGGGGGCGTGTAGGTGGCCACAAGCCTGCACGGCGCGGCCACCCCCCCAGGCCGCGCCATGAGGGCTTGTGGGCACCCTGCAGGCCCACTTGCCCCCTCTTTTGCTATATGAAGGGTTTCGTCCAGGAAAAAAATCAAGGAGGGTCTTTTTCGTGGTTTCGCCGCCACCACGAGGCGGAACTTGTGCAGAACCAATCTAGAGCTCCCGCAGGACGATCCTGCCGGGGAAACTTCCCTCCCGGAGGGGGAAATCGTCACCATCGTTATCACCAACACTCCTCTCATCGGAGGGGACTCGTCACCATCAGCATCTTCATCAGCACCATCTCATCTCCAAACCCTAGTTCATCACTTGTAACCAATCTCCGTCTCGCGACTCCGATTGGTACTTGTAAGGTTGCTAGTAGTGTTGATTACTCTTTGTAGTTGATGCTAGTTGGATTACTTGGTGGAAGAGTTTATGTTAAGATCCTTGATTTTACTCATTACCTCTCTGGTCATGAATATGATTATGCTTTGTGAGTAGTTACTTTTGTTCCTGAGGACACGGGATAAGTCATGCTGATAGTAGTCATGTGAATTTGGTATTTGTTCGGCAATTTGATAGGTTGTATGTTGTTTTTCCTCTAGTGGTGTTATGTGAACGTCGACTACATAACACTTCACCATTATTTGGGCCTAGAGGAAGGCATTGGGAAGTAGTAAGTAGATGAGGGGTTGCTAGAGTGACAGAAGCTTAAACCCTAGTTTATGCGTTGCTTCGTAAGCGGCTGATTTGGATCCACTAGTTTAATGCTATGGTGAGACTTTGTCTTAATTTTTCTTTCGTAGTTGCGGATGCTTGCGAGAGGGGTTAATCATAAGTGGGATGCTTGTCCAAGTAAGGGCAGTACCCAAGCGTCGGTCCACCCACATATCAAACTATCAAAGTAACGAACGTGAATCATATGAACATGATGAAACTAGCATGACAAAAATTTCCGTGTGTCCTCAGGAGCGTTTTTCCTCCTATAAGACTTTGTCCAGGCTTGTCCCTTGCTACAAAAGGGATTGGGCCACTTTGCTGCACCGTTGCTACTTTTGTTACTTGTTGCCTGCTACGAATCATCTCACCGCACAATCACTTGTAGATATCAATGTGAATGAGTAGGGATTGCCATACAAATGATGCACTAGAGCTACAAGTATGTGAAAGCTCTTAAAGAAAACTAGTGGGTGTGCATCCAACTTGCTTGTTCACGAAGACCTAACGCAATTTTGAGGAAGCCTATCATTGGAATATACAAGCCAAGTTATATAATGAGAATTTCCCACTAGCTATATGGTGGTGACAAAACGAGAGACTCTCAATCATGAAGATCATGGTGCTCAAAATGCACAAGTGTGGAAAAAGTGCTAGCATTGCCCCTTCTCTCTTTTTCTCTTTTTTTTTAAATTTTGGTGGGCTCTTTGGCCTATTTTTTGTGGGCTTCTTTGGCCTCTTTTATTTCCTCACATGGGACAATGCTTCAATAATGATGATCATCACACTTTCAACTCAAAACTTAGAGCAATTATGACTATATATAGAATGCCTCTGGTAGTGTACCGTGGCAACGATCTAGCATGGCATAGTCATCAATGGAAACATCATGCTAGCTATCTTACGATCGTGCAAAGCCAAGTAGACATGGTGGCACATGTCATGGTGGTAGTTGCATGGCAATATATCTCGGAATGATTTTGAAAAAGCCATAGTAGGTAGGTATGGTGGCTGTTTTGAGGGAGGCTAATGGTGGGTTTTGTGCATCGGCGAAAGTTGCACGGCACTAAGAAGATAGTGATGGTGGAAGGTGAAAGTGCATCTAAACCATGGACTCAACATTAGTCATGAAGAACTCATATACTTGTTGCAAAAAGTTTTATTAGTAATCGAAACAAAGCATTCAACGCATACTCCTAGGGCAAGGGTTGGTAGGTATAAACCATCGCGCGATCTGTTAACAACAAACCAGTCTGTAGCAATATGTATGTTTCGTATACCTCTGGTACTTCAAAAATTCTGAACTTTTTTGACAGTGTGAAGAATTTGCATAGCAATCAGCAACAAAAAGAATCAACTCAAAAGCTCTTACAGAAAAAAAATGAAAATTCTTTTCGTGAGCAGAAAGTTTCTGTCTTTCCCAGCATGACCAAACGATCATCCTCAAGACTAATCATAACGGTTTTGCTTGGCACAAACGCAAAAATAAACACACAAAAAAAACAATCATAACAGAATTATGAAAGTGTGGAAAACACAAAACAGAAAGAAAAAGGATAGATTCGGTGGGTTGCCTCCCAACAAGCGCTTTTGTTTAACGCCCTTAGCTAGGCATTGAATTCAATGATGCTCACACAAAAGACAAGAATTGAAGCATAACGAGAGCATCCTAAAGCATGTGAAAATCACATCTAAGTCTAACATACTTCCTATGCATAGGCATTTTATAGGAAAACAGATTGTCAAGGCAACCAATAGTTGCCATATGCAAGGAAGAAGAAAGAGAGAATAGCAATCTCCACATAACGAGAGGTAATTTGGTTAGATGAAAGTTTCTACCACAATATTTTCCTCTCCCATAGGTATTACATGTGGGATCATACTCGAATTCAACAATGTAACTATCACAAAGGATATTCTTTTCATGATCCACATGCATGCAAAGTTGACACTCTTAAAAAATAGTGGGATTATCATCAAATAAAGTCATGACTTCTCCAATCCCACTTTCAGTATTGTTGCAAATATCATATTCATCATGGGGTTTGAACAAATTTTCAAGATCGTAAGAAAGATCATCACCCCAATCATGATTATTGCAATAAGTAGTGGTCATAGCAAAACTAGCATCCCCAAGCTTAGGGTTTTGCATATTTTTAGCATGATTGTCACTAATAGGATTTATAGTGAAATCATTGCAATCATGCTTTTCATCCAAGGAGCCCTCGTGAATCACTTCATGAATTTCTTCCTCACAATTTTCAGATTCACGCATCTTACGCAAAACTCCAAAGGAATAGGCAATTTCCCTCAACTCAATAGCAATTTGTTCCACACGAGTGGGTCTCTTAAAGAGACTAGCAAGTGGATGAGGATCCATATCACTAGATTTTCAGCAAGCGAAGATGCAAGCATATTGAGGGCACATGGCACACAAGCAAGCAAGAAACCGGCAAAGGAAAACGACAAGGGCAAGAGAAAACGGCGAAGGAGAAAGGCGAATGAAAACGGCAAATGTGAAGTGGGGGAGAGGAAAACGAGAGGCAACTCGCAACAAAAGTAAATGCAAGAGAAGAGTTTGTGGGACCTACTTGGATAGATCTTGATTTCTCCTCCCCGGCAATGGCGCTAGAAATGGGCGTGTAGTCGGGAGAATATTCTTCATGACCCTCCTCGGCAAGCGATCCTCTTCCCCGGCAACGGCGCCAGAAATACTTCTGATGTTTGCTATGTACCCTTGGCAATTGTGCCAGAAATACTCCTTCTACGGCACGTTGGTATTCCCTCAAAGCGTAAAGGGCGATGTAGCACAATGACGGTAAGTATTTCCCTCAGTTTGAGAACCAAGGTATCAATCCGGCGGAAGAGTATCTCACCAACCTGCACAAACACAAAAGCTTGCACCCAACGCTATGAAGGGGTTGTCAATCCCTTATAGATTGTTTGCCAAGTGAGAACTGAAAGTAACAAAGTAACAAAGCAAAGTAAAAGCGGAGTTGTAAACGATGGATGTGAATATACCCGAGGGCCGTAGTGTTTACTAGTGGCTTCTCTCATGAAAGCAAGTAGACGGTGGGTGAACAAATTACTGCCGAGCAATTGATAGAACTGTGCAGAGTCGTGACGATATCTATGCAATGATTATTTCTATAGGCATCACGTCCGAAACAAGTAGACCGATACTTTCTGCATCTACTACTATTACTCCACACATCGACCGCTATCCAACATGCATCTAGTGTATTAAGTCCATAAGAACAGAGTAATGCCTTAAGCAAGATGACATGATGTAGAGGGATAATCTCAAACAAATGATAAAAACCCCATCTTTTT
Organism: Hordeum vulgare subsp. vulgare; assembly: GCF_904849725.1. NCBI lineage: Eukaryota > Viridiplantae > Streptophyta > Magnoliopsida > Poales > Poaceae > Hordeum > Hordeum vulgare. The sequence goes on from NC_058523.1 coordinate 20,253,615, forward strand.
ACCCTTGATGGCAACCGCTTGATGTGTGCCTTGCTGCGCCTACTGTCACTGGGAAAGGTCACCACATGGCAGAACCCAAAACCAAGCACTTCTCCCATTGCAAGAATCATAGATCTAGTTGGCCAAACAAAACCCAAGACTCGGAGAGACTTACAAGGATATCAAATCATGCATATAAGAAATCAACAAAGACTCAAATATATATCATAGATAATCTGATCACAAGTCCACAATTCATCGGATCTCGACAAACACACCGCCAAAGAAGATTACATGGGATAGATCTCCATGAAAATCATGGAGAACTTTGTATTGAAGATCCAAGAGAGAGAAGAAGCCATCTAGCTACTAACTACGGACCCGTAGGTCTGAAGTGAACTACTCACGAGTCATTGGAGGGGCGATGATGATGATGAAGAAGACCTCCACCTCCAAAGTCCCCTCCGGCAGGGCGCCGGGAAGGGTCTCTAGATGAGATCTCGCGGAAACGGAAGCTTGCGACGGCGGAAAAGTATTTTTGAGGCTCCCCTTTTTTTTGCGGAACATTTGGGAATATATAGGCGCAAAACCTAAGTCAGGAGGCGGCTAGGGAAGCCACAAGCTTGCCCACCGCCGCCTCCCCCTGGTGGTGCAGTGGGCCCTTGTGTGCTCCCTGGGGCCCACCTGGCCTGGCCCAAAGTATCCATGGACTTCTTCCGTTCGGGTAAAAATCATTTCGGGGTTTTTCTTGCGTTTGGACTCCGTTCCAAAATCAGATCTAAAAAGAGTCAAAAACACGGAAAAACAGGAACTGGCACTTGGCACTGAATCAATAAGTTAGTCCCCAAAAAGATATAAAAAGGTACATAAAACATACAAAGAAGACAAGATAACAGCGTGAAACCATCAAAAATTATAGATACGTTTGAGACGTATCAGTGGTGAACTAGGGTTTGGAGATGAGATGGTGCTGATGAAGATGTTGATGGAGACGAGTCCCCTCCGATGAGAGGAGTGTTGGTGATGACGATGGCGACAATTTCCCCCTCTAGGAGGGAAATTTTCCCGACAGGATCGTCGTGCCGGAGCTCTAGATTGGTTCTGCTCAAGTTCCGCCTCGTGGCGGCGGAGAATCCACGAAAAATCTCCGCCCTGATTTTTTTCCCGGACGAAACCCTTCATATAGAAGAAGAGGGGGGCAAGTGGGCCACCAGGGTGCCCACAAGCCCTGTTGCCCCGGCCAGGGGGGCAGGCCGCGGCCACCAGGCTTGTGGGCCCCTGGCAGCTCCCCTCTCGCACTTCTTTCGCCCAGTATTTTTATATATTCCCACAAAATTCCACGTTGATTTTTAGGGCATTTGGAGTTGCGTAGAATAGAGGACTCAAACTTGCTCCTTTTCCTGTCCAGAATTCCAGCTGTCGGTATTCTCCCTCTTCAAATAAACCTTGCAAAACAAGAGAGAAAAGGCATAAGTATGGTACCACAAAGTATAAAAACAGTCCATAAAGCGATAAATATCAACATGAAAGCATGATGCAAAATGGACGTATCAGGGACCCCCTTCCTTGGTTCTCAAGTCTCCCGATCTTCTTGTGTTTTGGAAAAAATCTTTTCGGAGATTTTATTCCGTTTGGACTCCGTTTCAAATCTTCCTCTAAAAAGGGTCAAAAACACGAAAAAATACAGGAACTGCCACTTGGCACTGAGTTAATAAGTTAGTCCCAAAAAGATATAAAAGGCATACAAAACATCCAAATTGACAAGATAATAGCATGAAACCATCAAAAATTATAGATATGTTGGAGATGTATCAAGCATCCCCAAGCTTAACTCCTGCTCGTCCTCGAGTAGGGAAGTGATAAAGACTAAATTTTTGATGTGGAATGCTACCTAGCATAGTTGTCCTTTGCGACTTCTTTCATGTGACATGAATGTTCAGATCCGTAAGATTCAAAACAATAGTTTGCTATTGACATGAAAACAATAATACTTCAAGCAAACTAGCAAGGTAATCATGAACTTTCAAAATAACAAGGCCAAAGAAAGTTATCCCTACTAAATCATATAGTCTGGCTATGCTCCATCATCCTCACACAACTAATGTAAATCATGCACAACCCCGTTATTGGCCAAGTAATTGTTTTCACACTCTTACTTTCTCAAACTTTTTATAACTATCACGCAATACTAAGCGTGAGCCATGGATATAGCACTATAGGTGGAATAGAGTGTGGTGGTGGTTGTGAGACAAAAAGGAGGAGATGGTCACATTGCGTATCAAAAGGGCTATGGAGATGCCCATTAATAGATATCAATGTGAATGAGTAGGGATTGCCATACAAATGATGCACTAGAGCTATAAGTATGTGAAAGCTCAAAAGGATAACTAGTGGGTGTGCATCCAACTTGCTTGCTCACGAAGACCTAGGGCAAGTTTGAGGAAGCCCATCATTGGAATATACAAGCCAAGTTATATAATAGAGATTCCCAAGAGCTTATGGTGGTGACGAAACGAGAGGATCTCAATCATGAAGAACATGGTGCTATTATGAAGCACAAGTGTGGAAAAAGATAGTAGCATTGTCCCTTCTCTCTTTTTCTCTCCCCCTTTTTTTATTTGGGCTCTTGGGCCTCTTTTTTTCTTCTCCCCCCCTTTTTTTTGTTTGGGCTATTTGGCCTCTTTTTTTTAATTCCTCACATGGGACAATGCTCTAATAATGATGATCATCACACTTTTATTTACTCACAGCTCAAAGCTCAAAATGATGATGACTCTATAGGAAATGCCTCCGGCAGTGTACCGGGATGTGCAACGATCTAGCTTGGCGTATGACGTTGAAACATGTCGCTAGCTATCTTACGATCATGCAATGGCAATATGAGGGTGACGACACAAGTCATGAGACGGAACGGTGGGAGTTGCATGGCAATATATCTCGGAATGGCTATGAAAATGCCATAGTAGGTAGGTATGGTGGCTGCTTTGAGGAAGGCATATGGTGGGTTTGCGCACCGGCGAGAATTGCGCGGTACTAGAGAGGATAGCAATGGTGGAAGGTGAAAGTGCATCTATACCATGGACTCACATTAGTCATAAAGAACTCACATACTTGTTGCGAAAGTTTTTATTAGTAATCAAAACAAAGTGCTAAATGCATACTCCTAGGGGAAGGGTTGGTAGGTGTTAACCATCGCGCGATCCCGACCTCAACACAAAGGATGACAATTAATAGATCAATTATGCTCCGACTTCCTCACATAGCGGTTCACAACTCCCTACTAACATAACTCTTAATATTACCAAATCCATGTCTCAAAACTAATTGAGAGGAATCAAAACTTCTCTTTCTACTCAATGTGCATGAAGATGGAGGTTTTTGTATCCTCTTTGGGTACCTATCACCTTTGGGACTACTTTCATAGCATAAGCCAACTACCAAGTCACGCACCGCCGTGCTCTAAAAGATCTAAGTGAAGCACATAGAGCAAAATATCTAGCTCAAAAGATATAAGTGAAGCACGATGAGCATTCTAGCAAAATCACAATGAGTGCATGTCTCTCTCTAAAGGTGTGCAGCAAGGATGATTGTGACACAACAAAAAGAAAAGACTCCTAAGATACAAGATGCTCCAAGCAAAACACATATCATGTGGTGAATAAAAATATAGCTCCAAGTAATGTCACTGATGGATTGAAGACAAAAGAGGGGATGCCTTCCCGGGGCATCCCCAAGCTTAGGCTTTTTGGTGTCCTTGAATTTGGCTGGGGATGCCTTGGGCATCCCCAATCTTGAGCTCTTTCCACTCCTTATCTCTTTGTCCATGAGAACATCACCCAAAACTTGAGAACTTCACAACACAAAACTTCAACAGAAACTCGTGATAACATTAGCACAAAAAACAAACTACCACCTCTTTAGTTACTGTAGAAAACTTGAATTCTACTTATATTGGTGTTGGGCTGCTGTATTATCACTTTTCCATGGCTAGTACCCCCCGATACTATCCATAGTTTCATCAAAACAAGCAACCAACTCAACAAAAACAGACGAGTCTGTAGCAATCTGTATACTTCTGGTACCTCAAAATTCTGAAAAATTATGACTACCTGGGCAAAAGGCGTATCAACCAGAAGCAAAAAGAATCAACTCAAAAGCTCTTTCTAAATAAAAATGAAAAATCATCTCGTGAGCGAAAAGTTTCTGTCTTTTTCCAGCAGGATCAAACAACCCTCACAAAGACTAGTCATAAAGGTTTTGCTTGGCTCAACACAAAAAGAAACAAAAAAAAGACAAACACAATAGAATTATGATGGAGTGGACGCAACAAAACAGAAATAAGAAGATAAATTCATTGGGTTGCCTCCCAACAAGCGCTATTGTTTAACGCCCTTAGCTAGGCATAAGGCGATAGAATCACGTATCGTCGTCTTTGGTGCTCAAACCATCAGTGGCCCTCATCGTGGATTTATAATGCAATCTTATTTTCTTTCTAGGAAAGTGTTCCATGCCCTTCTTTAAAGGAAATTGAAATCTAATATTCCCTTCCTTCATATCGATGATAGCACCGATAGTCCTTAGGAAAGGTCTACCAAGGATAATAGGGCAAGTAGGATTGCAATCAATGTCAATCACAATGAAATCCACGGGTACATAGTTCCTATTTGAAATTATAAGAACACCATTGATCCTTCCCATGGGTTTCTTGACAGTAGAATCCGCAAGATGCAAATTAAGAGAGCACTCTTCAAGCTCATCAAAACCCAGAACATCACATAGAGACTTTGGAATCGCGGAAACACTAGCACCCAAATCACACAAAGCATTGCATTCATAGTTTTTGATTTTGATTTCGATAGTAGGTTCCCACTCATCATGAAGCTTTCTAGGGATAGAGACTTCCAATTCAAGTTTCTTTTCAAGAGATTTTATCATAGCTTCGACGATACGATCGGTAAAGGCCTTGTTTTGGCTATAAGCGTGTGGAGAGTTTAGCATGGATTGCATCAAGGAAATGCATTCAATCAAGGAGCAACTATCATAATTGAATTCATTGAAATCAAAAGTAGTAATTTCATTACTACTCAAAGTTTTAATATCTTCTACTCCACTTTCAATGCTTTTAGCATCAAGATAGATGGACTCCGAATCATTGGGGCTATTTTCAACCAAAGTGCATTCATATCCAGCCCCATCATCATTGGGGTTGACACAAGAAAATAAAGATTCAATGGGAGTCACACCAAGCACTTTAAGATCTTCGTGATTCTTATCACGAGAACACGCCTTTTTAAGCCATTCATGTCTAGCACGAATTTGGGCGGTTCTTTCTTTGCTCTCAATCATGGAAACACGCATAGCTTTCAAAGTTTCGTCCATATTGATCTTGGGAGGAGCACATCTAACTTTCAAAGCATCAATATCACTAGACATTCTATCAACGCTCTTAGCCAAATCGTCAATTTTGAGTAGTTTTTCCTCTATGGACACATTGAAAATATTTTGCGAGTTGATAAACTCTTTGATATTACTCTCTAGATCAGAGGGTAATCTATTGTAATTTCCATGAGTGTTGTTGTAGGAGTTGCCAAAGTTATTAGAGGAGTTACTAGGAAAAGGTCTAGGAACATAGTTTCCTCTAGAAGCATTGTTGTTGCCAAAATTATTCCTACCAACAAAATTAACGTCCAAGCTAGCGTTGCTACTCTCAATCAAGGAAGACAAGGGCATATCATTAGGATCTAAAGGAGCACTTATACTAGCAACCAAATTCATTAACTCATCCATCTTAGCACTCAACGAGTTAATTTCTTCTATAGCGCGTACTTTCTTACTAGTAGGTGACCTTTCAGTGTGCCACTGAGAGTAGTTCGTCATGATATTGTATAGGAGTTTTGTGGCTTCTCCTAACGTGATTTCCATGAACGTTCCACCTGAGGCGGAGTCCAAGATATTTCAAGAAGCGAAATTCAAGCCAGCGTAGAAGATTTGTATAATCATCCAAAGACTCAGGCCATGAGCGGGACAATTTCTAATCATCAATTTCATTCTCTCCCAAGATTTTGCAACATGTTCATGATCGAGTTGCTTAAAATTCATGATATCATTACGGAGAGAGATAATCTTAGCTGGCGGAAAATACTTGGATATATAAGCATCTTTGCACTTATCCCAAGGATCGATACTATTTTTGGGCAAAGACGAAAACCAAGTTTTTGCGTGATCTCGCAACGAGAAAGGAAAAAGCTTCAATTTAATCACATCATTATCCACATCTTTCTTCTTTTGCATATCGCAAAGCTCAATGAAGGTACTGAGATGGGATGCGGCATCTTCACTAGGAAGGCCGGAAAATTGCTCTTTCATAACAAGATTCAGCGAAGCAGAATTGGTTTCGTATGACTCCGCACTAGTGGCGGGAGCAATCGGAGTACTAATAAAATCATTATTAGTAGTATTCGAGAAGTCACAAAGCTTGGTGTTTTCATTCATGGTGACTTCGGCAAGCAAGCAAGCACATAAGCGAACAAAGAGCAGGCGAGAGAAAAGGGCGAACGAAAAAGGCAAACGAAAAAGGCAAAGATCTTTTTGTAAATATTTGTTTTTCAGAAGTGGGGGAGAGGAAAACGAGAGGCAAAAAATTAAATGCAAGAGATGAGTTTGCGACACTTACTTGGATGAGTACTTGACTTGATCCTCCCCGGCAACGGCACCAGAAATTCTTCTGCTATTCCTCGCAACGGCGCCAGAAATCCTTCGGCTACGGCGACAGAAACCTTATGTCGTCTCTTGAGCTTGTGTTGGTTTTTTCCTTGAAGAGGAAAGGGTGATGCAGCACAGGAGCAGTAAATATTTCCCTTAGTTTGAGAACCAAGGTATCAATCTAGTAGGAGAATCTCGTCAAGTCCAGAGTACCCGCGCAAACACAAAAGCGCTTGCACCCAACGCTATACAGGGGTTGTCAATCCCTTCAAGATTGATTGCAAAGTGAGATCTGAAGGCGGAAAGTGCAACGAAGTAAAAGTGTAAGGCTGAAAATATGGTGTGGAGTAGACCCGGGGGGCCATAGTGTTCACTAGAGGCTTCTCTCAAAATAGCAAGTATTACGGTGGGTGAACAAATTACTGTCGAGCAATTGATAGAACCGCGCAAAGTCATGACGATATCTAAGGCAATGATCATACATATAGGCATCACGTCCAAGACAAGTAGACCGATACTTTCTGTATCTACTACTATTACTCCACACATCGACCGCTATCCAGCATGCATCTAGTGTATTGAGTTCATGACGAATAGAGTAACGCCTTAAGCAAGATGACATGATGTAGAGGGATAATCTCAAACCAATGATGAAAACCCCATATTTTTACCCTTGATGGCAACAACATGATGCGTGCCTCGCTACCCCTTCTATCACTGGGTGAGATCACTGCACGGTATGAACCCAAACCAAGCACTTCTCCCATTGCAAGAATCATAGATCTAGTTGGCCAAACAAAACCCACAACTCGAAGAGAATTACAAGGATATGAAATCATGCATAAGAGAGATCAGAAGAAACTCAAATAAGATTCATAGATAATCTGCTCATAAATCCATAATTCATCAGATCTTGACAAACACACCACAAAAGAATATTACATCGGATAGATCTCCATGAACATCATGGAAAACTTTGTATTGAAGATCCAAGAGAGAGAAGAAGCCATCTAGCTACTAGCTATGGACCCATAGGTCTATGGTGAACTACTCACGCATCATCAGAGAGGTCATGGTGTTGATGAAGAAGCCCTCCGTATCCGAATCCCCCCTTCGGCAGGGCACCAGAACGTGCCCCAGATGGGATCTTGCGAAAACAGAAGCTTGTGGTGGCGGAAAAGTACTTTTGATGATCTCCTGATTTTTTCTGGGATTTTAGGGAATATATAGGCGCAAAACCTAGGACAGAGGAGGTCTAGGGGGGCCACAAGCCAGGGAGGCCCGACCGCCACCCTTGCTGGGGCTAGGGGCCTGTGGGGTCCCTGGGGACCCCCTGCCTTGGTTCTCAAGTCTCCCGATCTTCTTCTGTTTTGGAAAAATCTTTTCGGGGATTTTATTCCGTTTGGACTTCGTTACAAATCTTGCTCTGAAAAGGGTCAAAAACACGGAAAAAACAAGAACTTCCATTTGGCACCGAGTTAATAAGTTAGTGCCAAAAAAGATATGAAAGGCATACAAAACATCCAAAGTTTGGCAAGATAATAGCATGAAACCATCAAAAATTATAGATACGTTGGAGACGTATCAAGTAGCAGGGCGCATGAAGATGTTCCTGTGGCGCCTACACGAGTTGAATAGGAAGCTAAATTGGTGATCATGAAGCTTCAAATCAAGTTCTACCAAACCTTGTAGGTCGACAAGGAGACGTACTGCTCCTGAGTGGTATGGTAATCGTGTCTTCGAGATCATGTTGTTGGACAATAATGAACCGACAAGCTATGGAGAAGCGATGGTGGGCCCGAATTCTGACAAATGGCTGGAGGCCATGAAATCTGAGATAAGATCCATGTATGAAAACAAAGTGTGGACTTCGGAAGACCTACTTGATTGTCGTAAGACTATTAAGGACAAATGGATCTTCAAAAGTAAGACAAACGATGATGGTAAATGCCACCATTTATAAAGCTCGACTTGTCGCAAAGAGGTTTCCAACGAGTTCAAGGGGTTGACTACGACGAGACCGTCTCACCTGTAGCGATGCGAAAGTATGTTGGAATTTTGTTAGCAGTTGCTGCATTTTTCAATTATGAAATCTGGCAGATGGATGTCGAAACATCGTTTCCTTAACGGTTTCCTTGACGAAAGGTTGTATCTGATACAAAGAGAAGGTTTTGTTGATCCTAAGGATGCTAAAAGGCATGCGAGCTCTAGTGATCCATTTATGGACTGGTGCAAGCATCTCGGTGTTGGAATAAGCACTTTGATGAGTGATCGAAGCTTTTTGTTTATACATAGTTAATCAAGAAACTTGTATTTACAAGAAAGTGAGTGGGAGCACTATAGAAGTTTTTATATGTATATGTGGATGACATATGGTTGATCGAAAATGATATATAATTTCTGGAAAGTATAAAGGGTTGTTTGAAAGGAGTTTTTCAAAGGAAAACCTGGATAAATCTACTGAAAATATTGGGCATAAAGATCTATAGAGATAGATCAGGACGCTTGATAAACTTTCAATGAAGACATACCTTGACAAGATTTCGAAGGAGTTCAAAATGGATTAGTCAAAGAAGGAGTTCTTGAATGTATTATAAGGTGCGAGTTTGAGTAAGACTCAAAGCCCGACCATGACAGAAGAAAGAGAAAGGATGAAGGTCGTCCCCTATGCCTTAGCCGTATGGTCTATAGTATGCCATGTTGTGGACCGCACCTGGTGTGTGCCTTGACATAAGTATGCCAAGGGGTACAAGAGTGATCCAAGAGTGGATCACCGGGCAACAGTCAAAGCTATCCTTAATAACTAGAGGACTAAGGAAAATGTTTCTCGATTACAGAGGTGATGAAAGAGTTCTTCGTAAAGGCTTACGTTGATGCAAGCTTTGACACCAATCTAGATGACTATGAGTAGCAAACAACCCCAATAACTAGACGACTTTTTGGGGTTATGCATTAGAGCCAACCACATTTACTTTAAATAGGGAACCATAGAATTCCATTTGATATGAAACCGTATGAACTATGGTTTCGCAAGAAACCTAAGGTGTCGTTTCTTAAAGTTTGGGGATGCGATGCTTATGTCAAAAGGCTTTAGCCTGATAAGCTCGAACCCAAAGAGGACAAATGCGTCTTCATAGGATACCCAAAGGAAACAGTTGGGTATACCTCCTATCTCAGATCCGAAGGCAAAGTGTTTGGTGCTAAGAAAGGGTCATTTCTCGAGAAATAATTTCTCTCAAAAGAATTGAGTGGGAGGATGGTGGAACTTGATGAGGTTACTGAACCACCACTTCAACCATAGAGTAGCAGGGCGCATGAAGATGTTCCTGTGGCGCCTAGACGAGTTGAAGATGAAGCTAATGCTGGTGATCATGAAGCTTCAGATCAAGTTACTACCAAACCTTGTAGGTCGACAAGGACACATACTGCTCCTGAGTGGTACGGTAATCGTGTCTTGGAGATCATGTTGTTGGACAATAATGAACTGACGAGCTATGGAGAAGCGATGGTTGGCCCGGATTCTAACAAATGGCTGGAGGCCATGAAATCTGAGATAAGATCCATGTATGAAAACAAAGTGTGGACTTCGGAAGAACTACTCGATGGTCGTAAGACTACTAAGGACAATTGGATCTTGAAAAGGAAGACAAATGATGATGGGAAATGTCACCATTTATAAAGCCCGACTTGTCGCAAAGAGGTTTCCAATGAGTTCAAGGGGTTGACTACGATGAGACCGTCTCACCTGTAGCGATGCTAAAGTATGTTGGAATTCTGTTAGCAGTTGCTACATTTTTCAATTATGAAATCTCGCTGATGGATGTCGAAACATTGTTTCCTTAACGGTTTCCTTGACGAAAGGTTGTATGTGATACAACGAGAAGTTTTTGTTGATCCTAAGGATGCTAAAAGGCATGCGAGCTCCAGTGATCCATTTATGGACTGGTGCAAGCATCTCAATGTTGGAATAAGCACTTTGATGAGTGATCAAAGCTTTTTGTTTATACATAGTTAATCAAGAAACTTGTATTTACAAGAAAGTGAGTGGGAGCACTATAGAATTTTTGATATGTATATGTGGATGACATATGGTTGATCAAAAATGATATAGAATTTCTGGAAAGTATAAAGGGTTGTTTGAAAGGTGTTTTTCAAAGGAAAACCCGGATAAATCTACTTAAAATATTGGGCATAAAGATCTATAGAGATAGATCATGATGCTTGATAAACTTTCAATGAAGACATACCTTTACAAGATTTTGAAGGAGTTCAAAATGGATTAGTCAAAGAAGGAGTTCTTGACTGTATTATTAGGTGTGAGTTTGAGTAAGACTCAAAGCCCGACCATGACAGAAGAAAGAGAAAGGATGAAGGTCGTCCCCTATGCCTTAGCCATAGGATCTATAATATGCCATGTTGTGGACTACACCTGGTGTGTGCCTTGCTGATACGTCTCCAACGTATCTATAATTTTTCATTGTTCCATGCTATTATCTTGTCAACTTTGGATGTTTTGTATGCATGAATATGCTATTATATATATTTTTGGGACTAACCTATTAACTCCGTGCCAAGTGCCAGTTCCTGTTTTTTCCGTGTTTTTGACCCTTTTCAGAGAAGAATATTAAACGGAGTCCAAACGGAATAAAACCTTGAGAAAGATTTTTTCCATAACAGAAGATACGCACAAGACTTGAGAACCAAGGCAAAGGAGCCCAGGGGAGGCCACAAGCCACCTAGCAGCGGCCTCGGGGGCGTGCCTAGCAGGCTTGTGGGCCCCCCGTGGCTCCTTTGCCCTACTTCTTCCACCTGTAAATCTCCGAAAAATCCCAAACTGCCAGAGAGAGCCACGAAAATACTTTTCCGCCGCCGCAAGCTTCTGTCTCCGCAAGATCCCATCTGGGGACCGTTCTGGTGCCCTGCCGGAGGGGGATTCAAACACGGAGGGCTTCTTCATCAACACTATTGCCTCTCCGATGATGCGTGAGTAGTTCACCACAGACCTTCGGGACCATAGCAAGTAGTTAGATGGATTCTTCTCTCTCTTGGATCTTCAATACAAAGTTATCCATGATCTTCATGGAGATCTATCCGATGTAATCTTCTTTTGTGGTGTGTTTTTCGAGATCTGATGAATTGTGGATTTATGATCAGATTATCTGTGAATATTATTTGAGTCTCCTCTGATCTCTTATATGCATGATTTCGTATCCTTGTAATTCTCTTCGAGTTGTTGGTTTTGTTTGGCTAACTTGATCTATAATTATTGCAATGGGAGAAGTGCTTGGTATTGGGTTCATATCGTGCGGTGTCCTCACCTAGTGACAGAAGGGGTAGCGAGGCACGCATCGTGTTGTTGCCATCAAGGGTAAAAAGATGGGGTTTATATCTATTGCATGAATTTATCCCTCTACATCATGTCATCTTGCTTAAGGCGTTACTCTGTTTGTTATGAACTCAATACACTAGATGCATGCTGGATAGCGGTCGATGTGTGGAGTAATAGTAGTAGATGCAGACAGTATCGGTCTACTTGTCTCGGACGTGATGCCTATATATATGATCATTGCCTTAGATATCGTCATGACTTTGCGCGGTTCTATCAATTGTTCGACAGTAATTCGTTCACCCACCGTAATATTTGCTATCATGAGAGAAGCCTCTACTGAACACTATGGCCCCGGGGTCTACTTCACATCATATTTTCAGCTCTACACTTTTACTTTGTTGCACTTTCCACCTTCAGATCTCACCTTGCAATTAATCATGAAGGGATTGACAGCCCCTTTATAGCGTTGGGTGCAAGTTTGTTTGTTTTTGCACAGGTACATTGGTGACTTGTCTTGATACTCCTACTGGATTGATACCTTGGTTCTCAAACTAAGGGAAATACTTACTGCTACTGTGCTTCAACGCAATCTCAAGAGGTAGCAAGAAGAATTTCTGGCACCGTTGCTGGGGAGGAGGATCAAGTCAAGAATAGTCTCCCGTCAATGTGCCAATGTCTGGCGCCGTTGCCGGGGAGTATCAAGTCAAGAATAGTCTCCGTTCAACGTGTCAATTTCTGGCACCGGGGTCTATTCTAAGTGAAGCTTATCCAAGTAACTTTCGCAAACTCATCTCTTTCATTTACTTTTTTTTGCCTTTTGCCTCTCGTTTTCCTCTCCCCACTTCAGAAAAACAAAAATTTACAAAAATATTTGCTTTTTTTCGTTCGCCCTATTCTTTCGCTTGCTTTCTGTTAGCTTGTGTGCTTGTCTGCCTGCTAAGACCTGTATGGCCCAACCAAATGATTATGATGCTCACTATAAAAGGTTGAAAGAGATTGAAACTAGTGTTAAAAGCTTCATGTCTACACAGTTTGATCATAACATCTAATTTCATAGAGAACTAAGGGAGCAAAATTCTTTTATGGCTTGATGTCAGCTGTGCTTCCCCGACAACGGCGACAGGAATAGTCATGTCGACGGCACCAGGAATCCTTCTGCTACGGCTATGGAGCCTTGTGTTGGTGTTCCCTCGAAGCGGAAAGGGTGATGTAGCACATCGGTGGTAAGTATTTCCCTCAGTTTGAGAACCAAGGTATCAATCGAGTGGAGGAGTATCACGAGATCCTGCACAAACACAAAAAGCTTGCTCCCAACGCTATGAAGGGGTTGTCAATCCCTTATAGATTGTTTGCCAAGTGAGAACTGAAAGCAACAAAGTAACAAAGCAAAGTAAAAGCGGAGGTGTAAACGATGGATTTGAATAGACCCGGGGGCCGTAGTGTTTACTAGTGGCTTCTCTCATGAAAGCAAGTAGACGGTGGGTGAACAAATTAATGTCGAGCAATTGATAGAACCACGCAAAGTCGTGACGATATCTATGGCAATGATTATATCTATAGGCATCACGTCCAAAACAAGTAGACCGATACTGTCTGCATCTACTATTATTACTCCACACATCGACCGCTATCCAGCATGCATCTAGTGTATTAAGTCCAAAAGAACAGAGTAACGCCTTAAGCAAGATGACATGATGTAGATGGACAATCTCATATCAACGACAGAGCCCATCTTGTTACCATTGATGGCAACTACTTAATGTGTGCCTTGCTGCCCCTACTGTCACTGGGAAAGGTCACCACATGGTAGAACCCAAAACCAAGCACTTCTCCCATTGCAAGAATCATAGATCTAGTTGGCCAAACAAAACCCAAGACTCGGAGAGACTTACAAGGGTTTCAAATCAAGCATATAAGAAATCAGCAAAGACTCAAATATATATCATAGATAATCTGATCACAAATCCACAATTCATCGGATCTCGACAAACACACTGCCGAAGAAGATTACATCGGATAGATCTCCATGAAGATCATGGAGAACTTTGTATTGAAGATCCAAGAGAGAGAAGAAGCCATCTAGCTACTAACTACGGACCCGTAGGTCTGAAGTGAACTACTCACGAGTCATTGGAGGGGCGATGACGATGATAAAGAAGCCCTCCAACTCCAAAGTCCCCTCCGGCAGGGCGCCGGGAAGGGTCTCCAGATGAGATCTCGCGGAAACGGAAGCTTTCGGCGGCGGAAAAGTATTTTCGAGGCTCCCCTGATTTTTTGCTGTATTTTAGGGAATATATAGGCCAAAGATCTAGGTCAGGGGGCGGCCAGGGAGTCCACAAGCCCTGCCATCGCCGCCTCCCCTGGTGGCGGAGTGGGGGCTTGTGGGCTCCCTGTAGCCCTCCTGGCTTGTCCCACAAGCCCCCTGATCTTCTTCCGTTCAGGAAAAAATCATTTCGGGGATTTTATTCCATTTGGAGTCCGTTCCAAAATCAGATCTGAAAAGAGCCAAAAACATAGAAAAAACAGGAACTGGCACTTGGCACTGAATTAATAAGTTTGTCCCAAGAAAAGATATAAAAGGTACATAAAACATCCAAAGATGACAAGATAACAACATGAAGCCATCTAAAATTATAGATACGTTTGAGACGTATCATGGCTTATATGAATAAAGAGGTTGATGATATGGCCAAAGAATTCCTTGCTTTAAATTCTCAATTTTCTCGTCTTGAGAAATTGGTAGGCGAGATTTCTAATAAACATGCCACCTTAGTCAATAAAATGGCTGCTAAACGTGAAATATGTGATGAGAATCACGAATATCTTAAAGTGCTTGGTGTGACTCCCATTGAATCCTTGTTTTCTAATGTCAATCCCAATGATGATGGGGCTGGATATGAATCCACTTTGGTTGAAAAACGCCCCAATGATTCGGAGTCTATTTGTCTTGATGCTAAAGGCACTGAAAGTGGAGTAGAGGATATCAAAACTTTGAGTAGCGACGAAATTATTACTTTGGATTTCAAGGAATTCAATTATGATAGTTGCTCTTTGATTGAATGTATTTCCTTATTGCAATCCATGCTAAACTCTCCACATGCTTATAGCCAAAATAAAGCCTTTACCGATCATATCGTTGGTGCTATGATGAAATCTCTATAAGAGAAACTTGAGTTGGAAGTTTCTATTCCTAGAAAACTTCATGATGAGTGGGAACCTACTATCAAAATCAAGATTATAAACTACGAATGCAATGCTTTGTGTGATTCGGGTGCTAGTGTTTCCGCTATTCCAAAGTCTCTATGTGATGTTCTAGGCTTCAACGAGATTGATGAGTGCTCTCTTAATTTGCATCTTGCGGATTCTACTGTTAAGAAACCTATGGGAAGGATCAATGATGTTCTTATTATTGCAAATAGGAACTATGTACCCGTAGATTTCATTGTGCTTGATATTGATTGCAATCCGACATGTCCCATTATTCTTGGTAGACCTTTCCTTAGGACTATTGGTGCTATCATCGATATGAAGGACGGGAATATTAGACTTCAATTTCCATTAAAGAAGGGCATGGAACACTTTCCTAGAAATAAAATAAGATGATAGGCATGCAAAGAGGATATAATAAAAACTTCCATATTCATGTGCATTGATTAGTAAAGAGAAGTTTAATTCCTCTTAATTAGTTTTGAGATACGGATTTGGTAATATTAGAGTTATGTTAGTAGGGTGTTGTGAATCTAGAAATACTTGTGTTGAAGTTAGTGATTGCCGTAGCATGCACGTATGGTGAACCGCTATGTTAGGAAGTCGGAGCATAATTGATTTATTGATTGTCATCCTTTGTGTGGCGGTCAAGATCGCGCGATGGTTAACACCTACCAACCCTTCCTCTAGGAGTATTCGTTTAGCACTTTGTTTCGATTACTAATAAAACTTTCGCAATAAGTATATGAGTTCTTCATGACTAATGTGAGTCCATGGTATAGATGCACTTTTACCTTCCACCATTGCTAGCCTCTCTAGTGCCGCGCAACTTTCGCCGGTACACAAACCCACCATATACCTTCCTCAAAACAGCCAACATACCTACCTACTATGGCATTTTCATAGCCATTCCGAGATATATTGCCATGCAACTCCCACCGTTCCATCTCATGACTTGTGCCGTCACTTTCATATTGCCATTGCATGATCGTAAGATAGCTAGCGAGATGTTTTCAACGTCATACGCTAAGCTAGATCGTTGCACATCCCGGTACACTGCCGGAGGCATTTCCTATAGAGTCATCATTGCTCTGCGTATTGAGTTTTGAGTAAATAAAAGTGTGATGATCATCATTATTAGAGCATTGTCCCATGTGTGGAAATAAAAAAACAAGAGGCCAAATATGCCCACCAAAAAATGAAAAGAGGCCAAAGAGCCCAAATAAAGAAAAGAGAGAGAGAAAAAGAGAGAAGGGACAATGCTACTATCTTTTTCCACACTTGTGCTTCAAAATAGCACCATGTTCTTCATGATAGAGAGTCTCTTGTTTTCACACTTCCATATACTAGTGGGAATTTTCATTATATAAATTGGCTTGTATATTCCAATGATGGGCTTCCTCAAAATTTCCCTAGGTCTTCGTGAGCAAGCAAGTTGGGTGCACACCCACTAGTTTTCCTTTTGAGCTTTCACACACTTGTAGCTCTAGTGCATCCATTGCATGGTAATCCCTACTCATTCACATTGATATCTATTGATGGGCATCTCCATAGCCCGTTGATATGCCGATTCAATGTGACCATCTCCTCCTTTTTGCCTCACAACCTCCACCACACTCTATTCCACCTATAGTGCTATATCCATGGCTCACACTCATGTATTGCGTGAGAGTTGAAAAAGGTTTGAGAAAGTAAGAGTGCGAAAACAATTACTTGGCCAATACCGGGGTTGTGCATGATTTAAATTCGTTGTGTGGGGATGATGGAGCATAGCCAGACTATATGATTTTGTAGGGATAACTTTCTTTGGCTTTGTTATTTTGAAAGTTCATGATTACCTTTCTAGTTTGCTTGAAGTATTATTGTTTTCATGTCAATAGCAAACTATTGTTTTGAATCTTATGGATCTGTACATTCATGTCACATGAAAGAAGTTACAAAGGAAAAATATGTTAGGTAGCATTCCACATCAAAAAATCAGTCTTTATCACTTCCCTACTCGAGGACGAGCAGGAGTTAAGCTTGGGGATGCTTGATACGTCACCAACGTATCTATAATTTTTTATGGTTCCATGCTATTATCTTGTCAACTTTGGATGTTTTGTATGCATTTTATATCTTTTTTGGGACTAATCTATTAACTTAGTGCCAAGAGCCAGTTCCTGTTTTTTCCATGTTTTGGACCTTTTTCAGAGGAGAGTATTAAACGGAGTCCAAACGGAATAAACCCTCCGGAAAGATTTTTTCCAGAATAGAAGATACGCAGGGAGCTTGAGAACCAAGGCAAAGGCTCCGAGGGGAAGCCACAAGCCCCCTAGCCTCGGCCTAGGAGGGGTCGCGCCTAGCGGGTTTGTAGCCCCCCAGTGGCTCCTTTGCCCTACTTCTTCCGCCTATAAATCCCCGAAAATTCTGAAACCACGAGAGGGAGCCACGAAAATACTTTTCCGCCACCGCAAGCTTCTGTCTTCGCAAAAATCCCATCTGGGGACCGTTCTGGTGCCATGCCAGAGGGGGGATTCGGACACGGAGGACTTCTTCATCAACACCATTGCCTCTCCGATGATGCGTGAGTACTTCACCACAGACCTTCGGGTCCATAGCTAGTAGCTAGATGGCTTCTTCTCTCTCTTGGATCTTCAATACAAAGTTCTCCATGATCTTCATGGAGATTTATAACATGTAATCTTCTTTTGCGGTGTGTTTGTCGAGATCCGATGAAATGTGGATATATGATCAGAATATCTATGAATCTTATTAGAGTTTCCTCTGATCTCTTATATGCATGCTTTCATATCCTTGTAATTCTCTTCGAGTTGTGGGTTTTGTTTGGCCAACTAGATCTATAATTCTTGCAATGGGATAAGTGCTTGGTTTTTGGTTCATACCGTGCGGTGACCTCACCCAGTGACAGAAGGGGTAGCGAGGCACGCATCGTGTTGTTGCCATCAAGGGTAAAAAGATGGGGTTTATATCGATTGCATGAATTTATCCCTCTACATCATGTCATCTTGCTTAAGGCGTTACTCTGTTTGTTATGAACTCAATACACTAGATGCATGCTCGATAGCGGTCGATGTGTGGAGTAATAGTAGTAGATGCAGAATGTATCGGTCTACTTGTCTCGGACGTGATGCCTATATGTATGATCATTGCCTTAGATATCGTCATGACTTTGCACGGTTCTATCAATTGCTCGACAGTAATTCGTTCACCCACCGTAATATTTGCCATCATGAGAGAAGCCTCTAGTGAACACTATGGTCCCGGGTCTACTTCACATTATCTTTTCAACTCTACACTCTTACTTTTTTGCACTTTCCACCTTTAGATCTCACCTTGCAATCAATCGTGACGGGATTGACAACCCCTTTGTAGCGTTGGGTGCAAGTTTGCTGTTTTTGCGCAGGTACTTTGGAGACATGCCTTGATACTCCTACTGGATTGATACCTTGGTTATCAACCTGAGGGAAATACTTACTGCTACTGTGCTGCATCACCCTTTTCTCTTCAAGGGAGAAACCAACGCAAGCTCAAGAGGTAGCACATTCCACATCAAAAATTCAGTCTTTATCACTTCCCTACTCAAGGACGAGCAGGAGTTAAACTTGGGGATGCTTGATACGTCTCCAACGTATCTATAATTTTTGATGGTTCCATGC
Organism: Hordeum vulgare subsp. vulgare; assembly: GCF_904849725.1. NCBI lineage: Eukaryota > Viridiplantae > Streptophyta > Magnoliopsida > Poales > Poaceae > Hordeum > Hordeum vulgare. Next base: position 20,272,491 of record NC_058523.1, read on the forward strand.
TATTATCTTGTCAACTTTGGATGTTTTGTATGCATGAATATGCTATTTTATATTTTTTTGGGAATAACCTATTAACTCAGTGCCAAGTGCGAGTTCCTGTTTTTTCCGTGTTTTTGACCCTTTTCAGAGAAGAATATTAAACGGAGTCCAAACGGAATAAAACGTTCGGGATGATTTTTTCCGTAACAGAAGATACACGGGGGACTTGAGAACCAAGGCAAAGGACCCCAGGGGAGGCCATAAGCCCCCTAGCCGCGATTTGGGGGCGCCTAGCAGGCTTGTGGGCCCCCCGTGGCTCCTTTTCCCTACTTCTTCCGTCTATAAATCCCCGAAAAATCCCAAACAGCCAGAGAGAGCCACGAAAATACTTTTCCGCCGCCGCAGGCTTCTGTCTCCGCAAGATCCCATCTGGGAACCTTCAGGTGCCCTGCCGGAGGGGGATTCGGACACGGAGGGCTTCTTCATCAACACCATTGCCTCTCCGATGATGCATGAGTAGTTCACCACATACCTTCGGGTCCATAGCTAGTAGCTAGATGGTTTTTTCTCTCTCTTGGATATTCAATACAAAGTTCTGCATGATCTTCATGGAGATCTATCCGATGTAATCTTCTTTTGCACTGTGTTTGTCGAGATCCGATGAATTGTGGATTAATGATCAGATTATCTATGAATATTATTTGAGTCTCCTCTGATCTCTTATATGCATAATTTTGTATCCTTGTAATTCTCTTCGAGTTGTGGGTTTCGTTTGGCCAACTTGATCTATAATTCTTGCAACGGGAGAAGTGCTTGGTTTTGGGTTCATACCGTGCGGTGTCCTCACCCAATGATAGAAGCGGTAGCGAGGCACGCATCATGTTGTTGCCATCAAGGGTAAAAAGATGGGGTTTATATCTATTGCATGAATTTATCCCTCTACATCATGTCATCTTGCTTAAGGTGTTACTCTGTTTGTTATGAACTCAATACACTAGATGCATGTTGGATAGCCGTTGATGTGTGGAGTAATAGTAGTAGATGCATATAGTATCGGTCTACTTGCCTCGGACGAGATGCCTATATGTATGATCATTGCCTTAGATATCGTCATGACTTTCGGCAGTTCTATCAATTGCTCGACAGTAATTCGTTCACCCACCGTAATATTTGCTATCATGAGAGAAGCCTCTAGTGAACACTATGGCCCCCGGGTCTACTTCGCATTATATTTTCAGCTCTACACTTTTACTTTGTTGCACTTTCCACCTTCAGATCCCACCTTGCAATTAATCGTGAAGGGATTGACAACCCCTTTATAGCGTTGGGTGCAAGTTTGTTTGTTTTTGCACAGGTACATTGGTGACTTGTCTTGATACTCCTACTCAATTGATACCTTGGTTCTCAAACTGAGGGAAATACTTACTGCTACTGTGGTGCATCACCCTTTCCTCTTCAAGGGAAAAACCAACGCAAGCTCAAGAGGTAGCACTTGCCATAAGTATGCCAAGGGGTATAAGAGTGATCCAAGAGTGGATCACTGGACAACGGTCAAAGCTATCCTTAATAACTAGAGGACTAAGGAAAATGTTTCTTGATTACAGAGGTGATGAAAGAGTTCGTCGTAAAGGCTTACGTCAATGCAAGCTTTGACACCAATCTAGATGACTATGAGTAGCAAACCGGATTCGTATAATGGAGCCGTTATTTGGAATAGTTCCAAGTGGAACGTGATAGCAATATCTACAGTATGACATAGAGATTTGCAAAGTACACACGGATCTGAATGTTGCAGACCGTTGACTAAAACCTCTCTCACAAGAAAAACATGATCAAACACTAGAACTCATTGTGTGTTAATCACATGGTGATGTGAAATAGATTATTAACTCTAGCACAAGTGGCAGACTGTTGGAAATATGCCCTTGAGGCAATAATAAATTAATTATTATCATATTTCCTTGTTCATGATAATCGTTTATTATCGATCCTATAATTGTATTGACTGAAATTCAAATACATGTGTGGATACTTAGACAACAAAGTATCCCTAGTAAGCCTCTACTAGACTAGCTCGTTGATCAAAGATGGATAAGGTTTCCTAGCTATACACATGAGTTGTCATTTGATAAGGGGATCGCATCATTAGGAGAATTATGTAATGGACAAGACTCAAACCTTAAGCACATCGTTTGGTCGTACCCAGTTTACTGCTATTGCTTTGTGCATGTCAATGTATCTGTTCCTATGACCATGAGATCATGTAGCTCATTAACACCAGAGGAATACCTTGTGTGTATCAAACATCACAACGTAACTCGATGATCATAAAGGTACTCTATAGGTATCTCCGAGGGTGTTTGTTGGGTTGGCATGGACCGAGACTGAGATCTGTCACTCCGTTTGATGCAGAGGTATCTCTGGGCCCTCTCGGTAATATAACATCAGAAGAAGCTTGCAAGTAATGTAACTAAGAAGTTAGTCACGGGATCTTGTATTATGGAACGAGTAAATAGACTTGTCGGTAACGAGATTGAACTAGGTATGGAGATACCAACGATCGAATCTCGGGCAAGTAACATACTGTCGGACAAAGGGAACTACATATGGGATTGAATGAATCCTTGACATCGTGGTTCGACTGATAAAGATATTCGCAGAATATGTAGGAACCAATATGGACATCCAGGCCCCGCTATTGGTTATTGACCGGAGAGGTGTCTCGGTCATGTCTACATGATTCTCGAACCCATAGGGTCCGCACGCTTAACGTTCGATGACGCTAGAGTAGTACTGGGATATGTACACTGGTGATCGAATGTTTTTTGGAGTCCGGGATGAGATTCAGAACATCACGAGGAGCTCCATAATGGTCCAGAGGTAAAGATTTATATATGGAAAGTCATATTTAGGGAAGGTTCTACAAGTTTCCGGAGTGGGGCCCACCTGCATAGGGACAAACATGGACTTGGTAAGTGAGTAAAGTCCCAACACCCGTGTCTAGGCGCATCAATACCCCCCCCCTTAAAAGGAATAGGATCATATCCCGAAAGGATAAGATCAAGATCCCTAAAAAGGGGGATAGTGATCGGTGGGGAAGGAAAGGAGGGATTTCCTTCCTCCCTCCTTGACCAACGACCCTAGGGGTTGGAGGTAAAGCCACTAGCCCCTCCCACGCCTATATAAATGTGGGGAGCCGCAAGGGGGCAGCAGACTCTCCCACGATCATGGCCCTCCTCCCGCGTCTCCTGTTTCTTCCTCGTACGTCGTTTCGAAGGCGCTTCGCGAAGCCCTACCGGCACTACGACACCACCATCTCCACCATGCCGTCATGTTGGTTGAGATCCCATCTACTTCTCCTTCCTCTCTTGATGTATCAAGAAGGAGGATATGTCACCGAGCCGCACGTGTGCTGGACGCGGAGGTGTTGTCCTTCTGCGCTGGATCGGATTGGATCCTGAAGAGTACGACTACATCAACCGCATTATATACGCTTCCGCTTAGAAATCTTCAAGGGTATGTAGATGCACTCCCACTCTCATAGTTGTTGATCTCCATAGATAGATCTTGGTGAGCGTAGGAAATTTTTTATTTCCCATGCGACGTTCCCCAACAAGGCGATCGAGTCTAGCCAAGGTGTTTTCTCCAGACGGAGAGCTGTAACAACAAATTTCATTAGTAACCAATTATTCTGTTGGTGAAGGTTTTTTAGACCCAAACCATCCAACCTTTTGGGTTTGCAAACATTTTTCCAGCAACTAAGCATTATGCACTAGTGCAAGTTTCTTCCACGGACGAGAAGAAGGCTCTCTGAATGGAGTCTAGGGTTTCTAGAACAGGCTCTCAGAATGGAGTCTAGGGTTCTTAGAACACTTTTTGGGATGAGGAAGACAAACATAAAGTAGGTCAAGATGGAGTCGAGGAAAGTCGGAAGTAGGATTAGTCTATCTCCCTTGGAAATAATTTTGGCTTTCCATCCCACCAAGAATTTGCGGCATCGTTCGATAATAGGTAGAAAGGCGTTTGAAGGGAGTCGATAGGTGCTAAGGGTAGGCCTAGGTAGATTTATGGGAAGGATGAGGTTGTGTATTGCAAAGTTGTGGCAATGGAGTCTGTCATGGTAGGTTGGGCGTGCATAGGTACAAACGTTGTCTTTCTGAAGTTCATGGTCAGACCGGTTGCCATAGCACAATTGTGGAGGGTGTTTTTTAGCTGTAGGGTTGCGTCATTTGACGTTTTTGCTATGATGAGGGTGTTGTCAGCGTATTGTAGGATGGTCGGAGGAAGATGTGAGAACATGGGGTGGGAGAGATGCAATAGATCACAGTCTTGTTGGATCATTTGTTGAAGGAGTTTAACAACGATGATAAACATATATGGTGATATTCGATCTCCATACTTGAGGTCGTTCTTACAGTTTATCCAATTTCCCGGAATCCCATTTAGCATGAAAACAGTTTTACCACACGGGAGGACATCATGGACCCATGCTGAGAATTCTGGCGACAAGCCACGACACTTAAGAATAGAGGTGAGGAAGTCCCAGGAGAGAGAGTCAAAAGTTTTGTTGAAGTCTAGTTTAATGACCATGGTTGGGGCTTTTCGAGCGTGATAAGATCCAACGAGGTCCGCGACATAGAAATTTTTTGTAGTGATACAACATCCCGATATAAAACCAGTCTGATTACCATGAACAAGCAGTGGGATGAGTGGTTTTAGTCTATTGGTGAGTACCTTTGCGGTGGTTTTGATAGGACAGTTTTGGAGGGAGATCGGTCGATACGTGTTAGCGTATTTGGATGGTCTTTTGGGTAGTAGAATTAGATGGCTATATTTAGGCATTTCATTAGGGCAGCGAGATCTTGGAAATCAATCGTGAAGGAGGTGATACGATTTTTGACGAGGTTCCAGTATTTTCGATAAAACTGGGGGCCGAAGCCGTCAGGTCCACGGCTAGCGAGTGTTGTAAATATGCCCTAGAGGCAATAATAAAATGGTTATTATTATATTTCCTTGTTCATGATAATTGTTTATTATCCATGCTAGAATTTTATTGATTGGAAACTCGAATACATGTGTGGATACATAGGCAAAACATTGTCCCTAGTGAGACTCTAAAGGACTAGTTCGTTGATCAAAGATAGTCAAGGTTTCCTCGCCATATACATGAGTTTTCATTTGATAATGGGATCACATCAATAGGAGAATGATGTGATGGACAAGACCCAAACTATGAACGTAGCATATGACCGTGTTAGTTTATTTTCTATTGTTTTCTGCATGTCAAGTATTTGTTCCTATGACCATGAGATCATGCAACTCACTGGCACCGGAGGAATACCTTGTGTGTATCAAACATCGCAACGTAACTAGGTGACTATAAAGGTGCTCTATAGGTATCACCGAGGGTGTCTGCTGGGCTGGCATGGATCAATACTGGGATTTGTCACTCCGTGTGTCGGAGAGGTATCTCAGGGCCCACTCGGTAATACGGCATCACAACAAGCTTGCAACCAATGTGAAGAAAGAGTTAGCCACGTGATCTTGTATTATGGAACAAGTAAGGAGACTTGTTGGTAATGAGATTGAACTAGGTATGCAGATACCGATGATCGAATCTCGGGCAAGTAACATACCGATGGACAAAGGGAACAACATACGGTATTAACTAAATCCTTGACATAGAGGTTCAACCGATAAAGATCTTCGTAGAATATATAGGAACCAGTATGGGCATCTAGGTCCCACTATTGGTTTTGATAGGAGAGTGTCTCGGTCATGTCTGCATAGTTCTCGAACCCGCGGGGTCTTCACACTTAAGGTTTGGTGATGTTTCGGTATTATTGAGTTATGTTTGTTGGTGACAGAAGATTGTTCGGAGTCCCGAGTGAGATCACGGACGTCACGAGGACCTCCGGAATGGTTCGGAGGTAAAGATTTATATATAGGATAGTGGTATTTGGGTTCCGAAAAGGTTTTGGGTATTTCCGGAAGTGTGCCGGGAGTGACAAATGGGTTCTGGGGGTCCACCAGGAGGGGCCCACCCACCCCGGGGGTCCGCATGGTCCCAAGAGGTGGCTACCGGCCCCTGGTGGGCTGGTCAGCCAACCCCATAAGGGGCCATGCGCCCAAGAGGAAAAAGGTGGAGGGTGAAGGAGTCCTTGTTGGAGTAAGACTCCTCCCCACTCCCACCTCCTTGTAGGAGGTGGACTCCACCTCCTTGGCCGGCGGCCAAAGGCTCTAGCGGAAACCCTAGGGCGCCTCCTCCCACCCCTTCCTCCTATATATAGTGGAGGTTTTGAGGGCAGCCACCACATGTAAAGCCACGTGTCTCCCTCTCCTCTCTAGATCGTCTTCCTCCTCTAGATTAGTTCGGTAGAGCTCGGTGTAACCCTGTTGGATTAGTTCACCACCACCGCCACCATGTCGTTGTGATGCCGGAGAACTCATCTACCTCTCCGCCCTCGCTTGTTGGATCAAGGAGATGGAGATCGTCATCGAGCTGTACGTGTGCTGAACGCGGAGGTGTCGTCCATTCGGCACTAGATCGTGATTGGATCGCGGGACGGCTTGCGATTTGGATTGCGAAGACGTTCGACTACATCAACCACGTTTCTTAACGCTTCCCGCTTAGCGATGTACAAGGGTATGTGGATCCGATCTCTCCTCTCGTAGATGCTCATCACCATGGATAGATCTTGTATGTGCGTATGAATTTTTTTTGTTTCTCATGCAACGTTCCCCAACAGCTAGAGGGTTTATTTGGAGGAACACACCTTTTATTTCTTCATTAGAGATGGGGGAGTCCAAATTAGAAAGTTGGGATAGAGGTTGGGAGTAGTATTGTTGTGGCTGAAAGGTCCAAAGGGTCCTCGGTGCTCTGTCGATAATGACACTGAAATGATCTTTAAGTATGGTTGCTTTTGAGTGTGGGAGTGGAACTCGGTCCCATCAACTATGAGATATGTGATTGTGTTCTTTCGTAACCGCTGGGAGGCTGCAACGTGAAAGTACTCAGTGTTTTCCTCATTGTCTATTGCAGCGCGAACTTTTCCTTGTTGTTTCCAGGAGGCCATTTTTTCGGTAATGGCTAGGTGTAGAGCGTCTAAAACAATAATTCGTAGCATTTTTCAGCTTTTGAGAGGGGCCTAGCTTCTTCCTTTAGGTCGATCAGAGTGATGATTTGTTTTGCAGCCATCTCGTGCTCGTGGGCAGTGAACGTTTGGAGGCCCAATTTTTAGGGCGTATCTTGTTTATTTTAGCATGTTTGATAGAGTTGTGATAGAGTTTTGCCGATGGTTGGAGTGGCTGTTGAGGGCCCAATTTTTTGTATTATTTCATGGTAGGCCATGGTTAGCATCCACGAGGATTCGAATCTAAAGTGTCTCAGATTTGGCACAATAGTTTGGACATGTTGGAATAGGATTAATGGTACATGGTGTGATGTGAAGTGTTTTAGGAAAGATAAAGTGGTGTTGGGGAAGCAGGAGTTCTAGGCCAGGTTAAAAAAACACCCGGTCAAGTCTTTCTAGGGTCAGCACGGATCATTTCTTGGACAAGGTAAAGCGTCTATCGGTAAGAGGTAATTCGAGTAGTACTAATTCGTTGATTGTGATGTTAAATGCGTCAACTTATCTCTAACAGAAAATTAGATTATTTTTTCGTGTGAGAGATGGACAAGGTTAAAATCACCTATGATTAACCACGACATGTGATCATCTTCCTTGATCTGAATGAGCTCGTTTAGGAAGGCTTGTTTTTGGCTGCGGTTTGAGGGGGCATAGACATTTGTGACTACGGACAGTAGGGGGTGAGCGAGTAACGTAAGTCTGATGGATGAGGCAAAGTTATGGTGAATGTGTGAGATTACATTGAAGCAATTTGAATTAAAGGGAGGAACGGTCCACCGCTGAGCCGTTCGCTGGTAGGAAGATTTTTTGGTTGAGAGATCGTGGTAGGAAGGTTTTAAATTTCCGTTCGTGGATTTCGTTTAGTTTTGTCTCTTGGAGGAGGGCACAGTTAGGATTGATATTAATTAACTCAAAAAGAACGTCAGCACATTTGGACTCGTCATTGAGCCCTCTTACGTTCCAAGAGCAGATAGATAAAGTGGTGTTACACATAAGGATACAATGAGAAGCACCTAGGCGTGAACTGAGTAGTAATAGGATAGCAAAACATACGTTAAACTATAGGGTAGTTGAAGATGATCCACATATTGTTCCTAGCACACATGCGGACGAATACATAGACTAGATAAGTAGGGTCACGATATGGATAGTATGTCGCTGTCGGGGCGCCACGGGGCGTGCATGTTGTTGCGTGTGCATCATGACCCAGTGTGAGCACCACAAACATCGTCGCTGTTGTCAGCTGCAGCCACTGATGCAGCATCCACATCATCTACACCACAAAGGGTGGCGATCTTTGCAAGGGCCGCATCAGTGGCTGGCGGCGCCTCCGAATCATCGAGATGGGCATCGTGGATGGCCTCCTTGAGATCCTTGGCCATGTTTGTGGCGGTGAGGCACGCTGCTTTTGCACGAACAACCTTGGTTTTGTCGTTGTCGGTGAAGGTTTTTGGTTATTTTGCGGCTAGACACGAGCTCCGATGTAAGCTCTTGGTTTTGTTAGCCAAGCACTTGGCTGAGTGGCACAGCTTGTGGAGCACACACTCATGAAGGGTAGGTCCTGCATGTTCCGTTGTGTTGTTGTGCAGGGTTAGGATGGGAGGATGATACGTCTCCAACGTATCTATAATTTTTGATGGTTCCATGCTATTATCTTGTCAAACTTTGGATGTTTTGTATGCCTTTTATATCTTTTTTGGGACTAACTTATTAACTCAGTGCCAAGTGTCAGTTCCTGTTTTTTCCGTGTTTTGGACCCTTTTCAGAGGAGGATTTTAAACGGTGTCCAAACGGAATAAAACTTCCGAAAATATTTTTTCCGGAACAGAAGATACGCAGAAAGCTTGGGAACCAAGGCACGGAGTCCCGGGGGAGGCCACAAGCCCCCATGGCGCGGCCAGGGGGGCGCGCCTCTCAGGCTTCACGGCTCCCTGGGCCTCCCCTGCCCTAGCTCCTTCGCCTATAAATTTCCTAAAATCCCTAAAAAATAGAGAGATCGACGAAAATACTTTTCCGCCGCCGCAAGCTTCTATCTCCGCAAGATCCCATCTGGGGCACGTTGTGGTGCCCTGCCGGAAGGGGGATTCAGATACGAAGGGATTCTTCATCAACACCATGACCTCTCCGATGATGCGTGAGTAGTTCACCATAGACCTATGGGTCCATAGCTAGTAGCTAGATGGCTTCTTCTCTCTCTTGGATCTTCAATACAAAGTTCTCCATGATCTTCATGGAGATCTATCCGATGTAATCTTGTTTTGCGGTGTGTTTGTCGAGATCCGATGACTTGTTGATTTATGATCAGATTATCTATGAATCTTATTTGAGTTTCTTCTGATCTCTCTTATGCATGATTTCATATCCTTGTAATTCTCTTCGAGTTGTGGGTTTTGTTTGGCCAACTTGATCTATGATTCTTGCAATGGGAGAAGTTCTTGGTTTTGGGTTCATACCGTGCGGTGACCTCACCCAGTGATAGAAGGGGTAGCGAGGCACGCATCGTCTTGTTGCCATCAAGGGTAAAGGATGGGGTTTTCATCATTGGTTTGAGCTTATCCCTCTACATCATGTCATCTTTTTACCCTTGATGGAAACAACACGATGCGTGCCTCGCTACCCCTTCTGTCACTGGGTGAGGTCACCGCACGGTATGAACCCAAAACCAAGCACTTCTCCCATTGCAAGAATCATAGATCTAGTTGGCCAGACAAAACCCACAACTTGAAGAGAATTACAAGGATATGAAATCATGCATAAGAGAGACCAGAAGGAACTCAAATAAGATTCATAGATAATCTGATCATAAATCCACAATTCATCAGATCTCGACAAACACACCACAAAAGAAGATTACATCGGATAGATCTCCATGAAGATCATGGAGAACTTTGTATTGAAGATCGAAGAGAGAGAAGAAGCGATCTAGTTACTAGCTATGGACCCGTAGGTTAATGGTGAACTACTCACGCATCATCGGAGAGGTCATGGTGTTGATGAAGAAGCCCTCCGTGTCCGAATCCTCCCTCCGGTAGGGCACCAGAACGTGCCCCAGATGGGATCTTGCGGAGACAGAAGCTTGCGGTGGCGGAAAAGTACTTTCGATGATCTCCTCATTTTTTTGGGATTTTTAGGGAATATATAGGCGCAACCCCTAGGGCAGAGGGCACTCAGGGGGCCCACAAGCATGTGGGCCGCGGCTTCCCCCCTAGCCGCGGGGTGGGGGCTTGTGGGGCCCCTGAGGCTCCCCTGCCTTGGCTCTCAAGCTTCCCGATCTTCTTCTGTTACGGAAAAATATTTTCGGGGATTTTCTTCCGTTTGGACTCTGTTTCAAAATCTCCTCTGAAAGGGGTCAAAACATGGTCAAAACAGGAACTGGCACTTGGCACTGAGTTAATAAGTTAGTCCCAAAAAATATATAAAAGGCATGCAAAACATCCAAAGTTTGACAAGATAATAGCATGAAACCATCAAAAATTATAGATACGTTGGAGACGTATCAAGCATCCCCAATCTTAACTCCTGCTCGTCCTCGAGTAGGGAAGTGATAAAGAATGAATTTTTGATGTGGAATGCTACCTAGCATAGTTGTCCTTTGCAACTTGTTTCACGTGACATGAATGTTCAGATCCGTAAGATTCAAAACAATAGTTTGCTATTGACATGAAAACAATAATACTTCAAGCAAACTAGCAAGGTAATCATGAACTTTGAAAATAAAAAGCCAAGGAAAGTTATCCCTACAAAATCATATAGTCTGGCTATGCTCCATCATCCTCACACAACTAATGTAAATCATGCACAATCCCAGAATTGGCCAAGTAATTGTTTTCACACTCTTACTTTCTCAAACTTTTTATAACTATCACACAATACATGAGCGTGAGCCATGGATATAGCACTATTGGTGGAATAGAGTGTGGTGGTGGTTGCGAGACAAAAAGGAGGAGATGGTCACATTGACTCGGCGTATCAAAAGGCTATGGAGATGCCCATTAATAGATATCAATGTGAATGAGTAGGGATTGCCATACAAGAGATGCACTAGAGCTATAAGTATGTGAAAGCTCAAAAGGAAAACTAGTGGGTGTGCATCCAACTTGCTTGCTCACGAAGACCTAGGGCAATTTTGAGAAAGCCCATCATTGGAATATACAAGCCAAGTTATACAATGAAGATTCCCACTAGTATATGGTAGTGACGAAATGAGAGGCTCTCAATCATGAAGAACATGGTGCTATTATGAAGCACACGTGTGGAAAAAGATAGTAGCATTGTCCCTTCTCTCTTTTTCTCTCTTCCCTTTTTTCATTTAGGCGCTTAGGCCTCTTTTCTTTTCTTTTTTCTTTTTTTCGGCTCTTTGGCCTCTTTTTATTTATTTATTTATTTCCTCACATGGGACAATGCTCTAATAATGATGATCATCACACTTTTATTTACTCACAGCTCAAAATGATGATGACTCCATAGGAAATGCCTCCGGCAGTGTACCGTGATGTGCAACAATCTAGAATGGCGTATGACGTTGAAACATCTCGCTAGCTATCTTACGATCATGCAATGGGAATATGAGAGTGACGGCACAAGTCATGAGAAGGAACGATGGGAGTTGCATGGCAATATATCTCGGAATGGCTATGAAAATGCCATAGTAGGTAGGTATGGTGGCTGTTTTGAGGAAGGCATATGGTGGGTTTGTGCACAGGCGAGAATTGCGCGGTACTAGAGAGGCTAGCAATGGTGGAAGGTGAAAGTGCATCTATACCATGGACTCACATTAGTCATGAAGAACTCACATACTTGTTGCGAAAGTTTTTATTAGTAATCGAAACAAAGTGCTAAATGCATACTCCGAGGGGAAGGGTTGGTAGGTATTAACCATCGCGCGATCCCGACCTCAACACAAAGGATGACAATCAATAGATCAATTATGCTCCGACTTCCTAACATAGCGGTTCACCATACGTGCATGCTACGGGAATCACTAACTTCAACACAAGTATTTCTAGATTCACAACACCCTACTAACATAGCTCTTAATATTACTGAATCCACGTCTCAAAACTAATTGAGAGGAATCAAAACTTCTCTTTCTATTAAATGCACATGAAGATGGAGGTTTTTGCATCCTCTTTGGGTACCTATCACATTTGGGACTACTTTCGTAGCATAGCCAACTACCAAATCACACACCTCCGTGCTCTAAAGATATAAGTGAAGCAATAGAGCAAAAGTATCTAGCTCAAAAGATATAAGTGAAGCACTATGAGCAAAAGTATCTAGCTCAAAAGATATAAGTGAAGCACTATGAGCATTCTAGCAAAATCATGATGAGTGCATGTATCTCTCTCTCAAAAAGGTGTGCAGCAAGGATGATTGTGACACAACAAAAGGAAAAGACTCCTAAGATACAAGACGCTCCAAGCAAAACACATATCATGTGGTGAATAAAAATATAGCTCCAAGTAATGTTACCGATGGATTGAAGACGAAAGAGGGGATGCCTTCCCGGGGCATCCCCAAGCTTAGGCTTTTTGGTGTCCTAGAATTGGCTTGGGATGCCTTGGGCATCCCCAAGCTTGAGCTCTTTCCACTCTTTATCTCTTTGTCCATGAGAACATCACCCAAAACATGAAAACTTCACAACACAAAACTTAAACAGAAACTCGTGATAACATTAGCACAAGAAAACAAACTACCACTTCTTTTGGTACTGTAGCAAACTTGAATTCCATCTATATTGGTGTTGGGCTACTGTATTTTCACTTTTAGTACCCCTCGATACTAACCATAGTTTCATGAAAACAAGCAACCAACTCAACAAAAATAGAATCTGTCAAAAACAGACCAGTCTGTAGCAATCTGTATACTTCGTATACTTCTCGTACCTCAAAAACTCTGAACAATTACGACGGCCTCGGCAAAAGGCATATCAACCAGCAGCAAAAATAATCAAATCAAAAGCTCTTTCTGATTAAAAATGAAAAATCATCTCGTGAGCGAAAAGTTTATGTCTTTTTCCAGCAGGATCAAACAACCATTACCAAGGCTAGTCATAAAGGTTTTGCTTGCCTCAAACACAAAAAGAAACACAAAAAACACAATCACAACAGAATTGTGATGGTGTGGACGCAACAAAACAGAAAGAAAAAGAGAAATTCATTGGGTTGCCTCCCAACAAGCGTTATTGTTTAACGCCCTTAGCTAGGCATTGATAATTCAATGATGCTCACACAAAAGACAAGAATTGAAGCACAAAGAGAGCATCATAAAGCATGTGAAAATCACATCTAAGTCTAACATACTTCCTATGCATAGGCATTTTATAGGAGTACAAATTGGCAAGACAACCAATAGTTACCAAATGCAAGGAAGAAGAAAGAGACAATAGCAATCTCAACATAACGAGAGGTAATTTGGTAACATGAAAGTTTCTACCACAATATTTTCCTCTCTCATAGCAATTACATGTGGGATCATAATCAAATTTAACAAAATAGCTATCACAAAGGATATTCTTTTCATGATCCACATGCATGCAAAGTTGATGCTCTTCAAAAATAGTGGGATTATCATCAACTAAAGTCATGACTTCCCCAAACCCACTTTCAATATTATTGCAAATATCATTGCAACAAGTAGTGGACATAACAAAACTAGCATCCCCAAGCTTAGGGTTTTGCATATTTTTAGCATGATTGTCATTAATAGAATTTATAATGAAACCATGGCAATCATGCTTTTCATCCAAGGAGCCCTCATGAATCCCTTCATAAATTTCTTCCTCACAATTTTCAGATTCACGCATCTCAAGAAAAACTCCATAAAGATAGTCAAGTGCACTCAACTCACTAGCAATTGGATCAACATAATTGGATCTCTTAAAGAGATTAGCAAGTGGATGAGGATCCATATCACTAGATTTTCAGCAAGCGAAGATGCAAGCATATTGAAGGCACATGGCAACACAAGCAAACAGAAAGCAAGCGAGAGAAAAGGGCAAACGAAAAAGCGAACGAAAAAGGCAAATTGTCAAGTGGGGGAGAGGAAAATGAGAGGCAACTGGCAAACAAACTAAATGCAAGAGATGAGTTTGCGACACCTACATGGATAAGTTCTTGACTTGATCTTCCTCCCTGGCAACGGCGCCAGAAATTCTTCTGCTACGTCAACAAAAGTCCTTCCCTGGCGCTAGGAATTCTTCTTGTTACTTCTCTGGTTTGCGTCGGTTTTTCCCTTGAAGAGGAAAGGGTGATGCATGATACGTCTCCATCGTATCTACTTGTCCAAACTCTTTTGTCCTTGTTTTGGACTCTAATTTGCATGATTTGAATGGAACTAACCTGGACTAACAATGTTTTCAGCAGAATTGCCTTGGTGTTATTTTTGTGCAGAAATCAAAGTCTCCAAATGTCCTGAAAATTTACGGGGAGCAGTTTTGGAAAATATCAAAAATATCTCCGCCAAGCTCCACCTCAGGGGGTGGGCCAGTGGGCCACAAGCCCCTGCTCCGCCACCACCCCCTGGTGGCGGTGGGCAGGCTTGTGGGGCCCACACGGCCCTGCCGCCCCCAAATCCAGCTCTATAAGTTGCCTTTCGTCCTAGAAAAAATAAAAAAGAGAATTTTTCGTCGCGTTTTTGATATGGAGGCACCGCCACCACCTGTTCTTCATCTGGAGGGCAGATCTGGAGTCCATCTTGGGCTCCGGAGAGAGGAAATCGTCGCCATCGTCATCATCAACCTTCTTCCCTCTCCAATTCCATGAAGCTCTTCGTCGTTCGTGAGTAATCTATTCGTAGGCTCGCTGGGCGGTGATGAGTAGGATGAGATCTATCATGTAATCGAGTTAGTTTTGATGTGGATTGATCCCTAGTATCCACTATGTTCTGAGATTGATGTTGCTACTACTTTGCCAAGCTTAATGCTTGTCACTAGGGGCCGAGTGGCATGATTTCAGATCTGAAATTATTATGTTGTCACCAATATATGTGTGTTTTAGATCCGATCTTGCAAGTTGTAGTTACCTACTATGTGTTATGATCCAGCAACCCCGGAGTGATAATAACCGGAACCACTCCCAGTGATGACCATATAGTTTGAGGAGTTCATGTGTTCACCAAGTGCTAATGTGTTGGTCCGGTTCTTTATTAAAAGGAGAACCTTAATATCCCGTAGTTTCCTTTTGGACCCTGCTGCCACGGGAGGGATGGACAATAGATGTCATGCAAGTTATTTTCCCTAAGCACGTATGATGACACACGGAATGCATGCCTACATCACATTGACAAACGGGAGCTAGCCATATTTCTCTCCATGTTATAGTTGTTGCATGAAGAATATCATCCAAACAAATAACCGACCCATTGCCTACGAGTTTGTCCTACTCCTGTTACTTGTCTTGCTCTACTGCTGCTACTACTGTTGCTACTGCTGTTACTTGTCTTGCTCTGCTGCTACTATTGCTACTATTGTCGCTTGCTACTGTTGCTACTTGCTACTGCTGTCACCATTGCTGTTCCTTGCCACTGCTATTGCTCGTTACACTGCCGTTACTCGCTACTTTGTTGTTACTACTGTGCTTGCAGATACTAATCTTTCAGGTGTGGTTGAATCTGACAAATTCGGCTGCTAATACTTGAGAGTATTCTCTCACCACCCGTCGTGCGAATCAACAAATTTGGGTCGAATACTCTACCCTCGAAAACTGTTGCGAACCCAAGCGTTGGTGGGACATCAACAACATTCTTCTAGTTTCATTGCTGGGGAGTGCTAGCAGCATTCTTCTGGTGCCGTTGCAGGAGAAGGTTTGTTGTTATCAGCATTCGTCTAGCTAATGCCAGAGATTGTAGATCAGCATTTTTCTGGCGCCATTGCCGGGGAGGTATTGTTATATTCTCCGAGTCACTTGGGATTTATATCTTTTGATCACTATGAAGAATCTGAAGGATCCGAAGACCAAAGTCTTGCCCTCAACTATGAGGGGAGGTAAGGAATTGCCATCTAGCTCTGCACTTGATTCACCTTCATTTATGAGTAAGTTTGCGACATCACCTCCTGCTAGAAATCTTGATTTGTCGCATGTGCTTGATGATGCTTGTGATACTACTGCTAGAGATGCTATGCTTGATACTATGCCTGATGATACTATGCTTGATGCTATGCCTAATATTGCTAGAGATGCTATTTTGCCTGATGTTCCACTAGGAGTGTTCCTTGATGCTCATATTGCTAGAGTTACTGCCAATGCTCGTGATGCTTCTGAAACTACCGATACTATTGAGATAGAACCTGCTTTTGCTCCTGCTAGATCTAGCTCTCCTAGATATGAATTGCCCGATATACCTGAGGGTTACGTTATGGAGGGAGAGATAGCTGAGGGTTTTCTTGCGTGTAAGGGTGCTTATGACGCCGAGAAATTACTTCTCAAGTGGAAAGAAAAATCTCGGGAAGCTAGGATGAAAAATGACCCGAAGTTTGCCACTTCGCCTATCTTTGTCACCGATAAGGATTATGAATTCTCTGTCGACCCTGAGATAATCTCTCTAGTCGAATCTGGTCCTTTTCACGGTTATGAGTCTGAGACGGTCATAGCCCATCTTGCCAAACTATCCGAAATAGCCAACCTTTTCACTAATGAGGAGAAGATCCGCCACTACTATATCCTTAAGTTGTTTCCTTTCTCTCTAAAGGATGACGCTAAAGCCTGGTTCACCTCTCTTGCTCCTCGGTGTGTGCGTAGTCCCCAGGAGATGGTCTATTACTTCTGTGAGAAATATTTCCCTACCCATAAGAAGCAAGCTGCCTTACAGGAAATATACAACTTTGCTCAACTCCAAGAAGAGAGTCTTCCACAAGCTCGGGGGAGGCTCATCTAGATATAGAATGCTTTGCCTGATCACGCTCTTAAGAAGAACGAGATACTTGATATCCTCTATAACGGACTTACCGATGCCTCTAGAGACCACCTAGATAGTTGTGCCGGTTGTGTTTTTAGGGAACGAATTGTAGAGCAAGGTGAGACCCTACTGAATAACCTCTTGATCAACGATAATTCTTTGACTATTCCCGAACCACCTCCTAAGCCAACTCCTAAGAAAAGAGGTATTCTATTCCTCAGTCCCGATGATATTCTAGAAGCCAAGAAATCTATACACGAGAAAGGCATTAGATCTGAAGATGTAAAAAATCTACCAACTATCGAAGAGATCCATGGTCTCGATAACCCGATACAGGTAGTGGAAGTGAATTCTCTGCGTATGTTTGATGAGAGTGATATTCCTTTTGATAAACCTGCTAGCCTATGCTTTGATGAATTTGACAACTTTGTTGCCAAACAACAGAGTTTCAATGAGTATGTTAGCAGACATTGGGAACAAAGTGCTCGTATGCTTAGCCATTTAAGTGCTTGTATAGACAGAAATGTCAATTCTCTAAAGCTTCTGAGTAAACATGCCTCTATGATTACTACTCAGGTACAACAAGTACTTAAAGCTCAGAATGACCTGCTCAATGAATTAAATGACAACTCTGTCAGAGTTATTACTAGAGGAGGCAAAATGACTCAGGAACCTTTGTATCCTGAAGGTCATCCTAAGAGAATTGATCAAGATTCTCAAGGAATCAATGCTGATACGCCTAATCATCCTAAGGAGAAGAAGAAGGATGATAGAAGCCTACACGCCAGTTCACCAAATACTGTCACACCTGAAGAACCTAATGATATTTTTGCGTCTGATGCAGAAACACAATCTGGTGATGAACATGAACCTGGTGACAACATGGACAGTGATGTTCATAATAATGCTCAACCTAGCCATGATGAGGATGTGGAGACTGAACCTACGGTTAATCCTGATAATCCACCACCTAAGAGATACGGCAAGAATGACTTCACTGCTAGGAAGCATGGTAAAGAAAGAGAGCCATGGGTTCAGAGACCTATGCCCTTTCCTCCTAAGCCATCCAAGAAAAAGGATGATGAGGATTTTGAGCGCTTCATTGAGATGATAAGACCTGTCTTTCTGCAGATGCGGTTAACTGATATGCTCAAGATGTCTCCGTATGCCAAGTACATTAAAGATATCGTGACTAATGAACGGAAGATACCAGATCTTGAGATCTCCACCATGCTTGCCAATTATACTTTCCAAGGTGGAACTCCTAAGAAACTTGGTGATCCCGGAGTGCCCACTATACCTTGCTCCATTAAAGGAAACTACGTAAGAACTGCCTTATGTGACCTTGGAGCAGGTGTTAGTGTTATGCCGCTCTCTCTTTATCGTAGACTTGAGTTGGATAAGTTGACACCCACTGAAATTTCTCTGCAAATGGCCGACAAATCAACTGCTTTCCCTATCGGCATTTGCGAGGATGTGCCTGTTGTGGTTGCTAATACAACTATCTTAACAGACTTTGTTATCTTGGATATTCCCGAGGACGATGCCATGGCTATCATCCTCGGAAGACCCTTTTTAAACACTGCAGGGGCTGTTATAGATTGCAACAAAGGCAATGTCACTTTCCATGTCAACGGTAATGAGCACACAGTGCACTTTCCGAAGAGACGATATCCAGTACATTGCATCAATGCTATCGAAAAGACTTCATCGATTCTCATTGGGAGCTTTGAATGCCCTATTCCTCGTGTCACGATGAAGTATGATTTGCTTGTTGGGGAGATACATATCCCCATTGAGGTGACTTAGTGGCTATTCGAAAAATTTCCGTTCTCTCTTGCGATTCGAGAAGGTTTTGTCATAAGGACTTGATCAATCCCATTGACGGATTTCTTTCGATGACCATGAGACGGATGAATCAAAGAGTCACTTACCTCTGTTTTGAGTTTTCCTTTTCTGTTGCTTAGAAGAAAAATGATGGAATTAATTTAGCTTTTCCTGTTTTCTATTTTAGCGTCCCGGAGAAAAATACCTCGAAAATAAAAGTTCTCCGATTGTCGTGAAAATTTAGTATGATTTTTTCTGGAATTTTTGAAAATTTCTGGGCCTCAGAGCTGGCTTGGGGGCCTGACCAGTGGGCCACAAGCCCTTGCTCCGCCACCACCCCCTGGTGGTGTGGTGCAAGCTTGTGGGGCCCACAGGCACCCCCTCCACTCATTCTAGCTCCCAGCCTCTTCTTCCACCTCCAGAAAAAATTGTTTCGCAGCTCAAACCTGTGTTCTTGCTCATTTGGCTGTGATTTTCGATCTCCTAGCTCAAAGCACCATTCTCCGAACCGTTTTGGGGAAATTGCTCCTTGGTAAGTGAGTCCTCCATTGGTCCAATTAGTTTTTGCTCTAGTGCTTTATCCTTCGAGTATTCTTGCTAGCTTGGTGACCCTGTTCTTGAGCTAGAAATGTTGATTTTAGTTGGTCCCAAGTAGTTTTAGCGCGTGATACGGTCTCTAGGCACTAGTAGGAGTAGTTGCTACAAGGTGTGGTGGGTCTTTATTCACTTTTCTCTTGAACTTCAAAAATTTCAGCATAAGGGAATTATGTTCAGGAGGAAGTTTCATGGTGGTTCCTCAAGTAAGAAGGGTCCTCGTCTCTCTTTTCGGGAGCCCGAACCTTTTCAACTAAGGGACGCACCGGTACAACCATGTGAATGGCCTTCTGATGAGTTCATGATCGAAGCAGGCTTCAAGGATGAGTTCGATGCACTTGTCCGCAATGTCGGGTTAGAAGAATTCCTCTCAGATAAATGTGAACAGTATGCTATGCTCACTGCCTCTTTCATGTGTAGATTTAAATTTTTAGCTGGCCGTGAATCATCCATGCTATTTGACCTGTACGATAAATCATATACCGTGGATCTGGAGGATTCCAATAGGATTTGCAAGATACCCGATTGGGGTAGTGTTAATGATCCTCCTAAGTCTTCGGTCAGAGACTTTGTCTCCAGTATAACTGTGGGAGAAACCAGAGATATCACGCAAGCCACCATAGGAAGCATCCATTTCCCTGCCTTGCACTACCTTGCCCTCTTCATAGGTAGGTGCATTAACGGCAAAGGTGTACATTGTCACCTATGCACTTCCGACCTTAGTATCCTTAAGAGCGCAGTAACAGGTGACAGGAGCTTCAATATGGGAGCTATAATAGCAAGGAGGCTGAATAAAAATGCGAGTGAGGGGGATTTCTTTGATGGAGTTTATGCTACACGCTTAGCAAATTTTCTGGGAGTATCCATCCGTCCAGAAGACCCTCCTCTCCGTAGAGCCTACCTTGATCGTGTCGCTCTAACAAGCTACCAGTTCCTTGATAGAGATCATGGATCCCTCCTATACCGCTTGATATTTAACCGGCAACGTGTTTTCCATATTACCCTTCCTGCTCCTGCTTTCTTTGACTTCAGGTTAAATGAAGATACTACATAACCATAGGAGAGGCACACGAGTATGAGAGGGAGGCGACGGCTGCTCGACTTCGTGAGGCGGCTATTCAGGCAGTGGCTGCAGCACACCCGTATAACACCCATTATGACTTTGGGTTTCGCCAGGATCATCCATGGGAGTAGACCAAGCTAGGACAAAAGCCTAAGATTGGGGGAGTACGTGTTCTCACCGACTTTACATTCATGCTTATGCTTTCACTTCGTTAGCCGGTGTTTACACTTTGCCACTTTATTATCCATGCTAGTTTCTTTCCGTTTTCTTGTTTTCTTGTTTTGTGTCCGTTTGAGAAAACCCAAAAAGATTTTTCTTTCTTTTGCTTGTTGGGAGCTTTCCCGTGTAAATAGTTTTCTTTTTCTTTGTGTCAAGGTAGAAGATATTGGTTACAATGTTTATTGGTTCTTGCATGCTTACCTGTTTAGCTTTCAAAAGAGCCATATTACTTTGTCTTCTCCTTTGTATTTGCGTGCAGATTCAGCTTAGTCCAATGCGCTCATTATCGTTTTCATCATTCGATCGTGCAAATGAAAGGCAACAATTATGATATATGATGAAGTGACTGAGACTGAAAAGTTGGTATGGACTCTATCTATTTTGTTTTTGTAAATATGACTAGCTTGTCGAACCAGATTTAGCTTTGTTGTGACAGAACCATATTTGCAATGACAACTTAGAGATCATAGTTTCTCATGCCATGCTTATTTAGCTAAGAGCTTATAATGGTTTGTCTTGAATGCCAACATAGATTTTGAGATGACTAGGATGTAGTATGATAGGATGGTATTCTCCTTTGAATGTTTCAAGTCGCTTGACTTGGCGCATGTTCATGCATGTAGTTGAAACAAAATCAACATAGCCTCTATGATATTTGTATTGATGGTGATTTTTATCATGTTCATGCTTGCAATTAATGTTAGTCAAACTCATTGCATCTTGATGACCGTTGTCGCTCTCTAGTTGGTCGCTTCCCAGTCTTTTGCTAGCCTTCACTTGTACTAAGCGGAATACTGCTTGTGCATCCACTTCCATAAACCCAAAAGTTTTTCCATGAGAGTCCACCATACCTACCTATTTGCGGTATCTACGTGCCGTTCCAAGTAAATTTCCATGTGCCATTCTCTAAACCTTCAAGAAATAATCTGTTTTGCATGCCCGAACCGCTCATGTGGTGACAGAGGGCTATTGGTATCCTCCATGCTAGGAGTGTTATCCTCGACATGTGTTTATTCACAGTCATTCATGAGAAAGGGGCTGATATTTGGGATGCCCAGTTCCACGCTTAAATCGGAAACATAACTATAAAACAAGACTCCCCCCGGATTGATGTTAGTATGGACGGTACCCGAGGATTCGACTAGCCGTGGAGTGTGATTGATTGGTGGTGGGGGAGTTAAAACTTTACTTTTCTGTTTGGGAACCGCCTATAGCATGAGTAGCATGGAAGATATTGAGAACTCTTGGTCATTGCGTTGACAGTGAAAGCATGCCACCCAAAATTATTATCTCTGTTTTCAAAGCTTGAGCTCTGGCATCTCTGCAAATCAATGCTTCCCTCTGCGAAGGGCCTGTCTATTTACTTTCCTATCGAGTCATCCTCCTCTTATATAAGCACCAATTAGAGAGCACCTCTGTCATTTTTATGCTTTGCTTTTGATTGATATTGAGTATGACTATGACTGGATCTTCGTTACTATGAATTACAATGTTTAGTCAGCCCTTGATCTTTGAAAGTGCTCTGCATTTATGTTTTGCGGTCTCAAAAAGAGCTAGCGAGATACCACCTATTCATATTGCTTCATGCTTGTTTTGATTGAAGTGTTGGCATTTGAAACTCATTATTATTTGCTCGTTAGCTGATTATGCCATTGATATTAGTTTACCGTGAGCCCTTAGTGTCATTTGCTTTTGTGGTTAACTTGTGATTTTGCTGAAATTCTAGTTATGAGTTAGACATAGTTGCAACAACAAGATCATACAGAGTTTGTCAAAGTTTTTCTTTCTCTCTCAGTTTGACAACTGAGTTGCTTGAGGACAAGCAAGGTTTTAAGCTTGGGGAGTTGATACGTATCCATCGTATCTACTTTTCCAAACTCTTTTGCCCTTGTTTTGGACTCTAATTTGCTTGATTTGAATGGAACTAACCTGGACTGACGCTGTTTTCAGCAGAATTGCCTTGGTGTTATTTTTGTGCAGAAATCAAAGTTCTCCAAACGTCATGAAAGTTTACGGGGAGCAGTTTTGGAAAATATCAAAAATATCTGCGCCAAGCTCGACCACAGGGGGTGGGCCAGTGGGCCACAAGCCCCTGCTCCGCCACCACCCCCTGGTGGCGGTGGGCAGGCTTGTGGGGCCCACACGGCCCTGCCGCCCCCAACTCCGGCTCTATAAGTTGCCTTTTGTCCTAGAAAAAATAAAAAAGAGAATTTTTCGTCGCGTTTTCGATACGGAGGCGCTGCCACCACCTGTTCTTCATCTGGAGGGCAGATCTGGAGTCCGTCTTGGGCTCCGGAGAGGGGAAATCGTCGCCATCATCATCATCAACCTTCTTCCCTCTCCAATTCCATGAAGCTCTTCGTCGTTCGTGAGTAATCTATTCGTAGGCTCGCTGGGCGGTGATGAGTAGGATGAGATCTATCATGTAATCGAGTTAGTTTTGATGGGGATTGATCCCTAGTATCCACTATGTTCTGAGATTGATGTTTCTACTACTTTGCCATGCTTAAGGCTTGTCACTAGGGCCCGAGTGCCATGATTTCAGATCTGAAATTATTATGTTGTCACCAATATATGTGTGTTTTAGATCCGATCTTGCAAGTTGTAGTTACCTACTATGTGTTATGATCCGGCAACCCCGGAGTGACAATAACCGGAACCACTCCCGGTGATGACCATAGTTTGAGGAGTTCATGTGTTCACCAAGTGCTAATGCGTTGGTCCGATTCTTTATTAAAAGGAGAACCTTAATATCCCATAGTTTCCTTTAGGACCCTGCTGCCACGGAGGGATGGACAATAGATGTGATGCAAGTTCTTTTCCCTAAGCACGTATGACGGCACACGGAATGCATGCCTACATCACATTGATGAACGGGAGCTAGCCACATATCTCTCCGTGTTATAGCTATTGCATGATGAATATCATCCAAACAAATCACCGACCCATTGCCTACGAGTTTGTCCTACTACTATTGCTATTGTTGTTACTTGTCTTGCTCTGCTGCTACTACTGTTGTTACTGTTGTTACTTGTCTTGCTCTGTTGCTACTACTGTTGCTATTGCTGTTACTTGTCTTGCTCTGCTGCTGCTACTGTTGCTACTTGCTACTGCTGTCACTACTGCTGTTCCTTGCCACTGCTATTGCTCGTTACACTGCTGCTACCTGCTACGCTGTTGGTTCACCTACCGTTGACGGGAATTGACAACTTCCATCGACGCGGCAACGAAGGCGCCATTGATACAATCGTTAGGAATAGTCTGACGTCAACGGATCATTTCTGAGACTACTATATCCAAAATAGCCAACCTTTTCACTAATGAGGAGAAGATCTGCCACTACTATATCCTTAAGCTGTTTCCTTTCTCTCTAAAGGATGATGCTAAAGCCTGGTTCACATCTCTTGCTCCTGATGTGTGCGTAGTCCCCAGGAGATGGTCTATTACTTCTGTGAGAAATATTTCCCTGCCCATAAGAAGCAAGCAGCCTTGCCGGAAATATACAACTTTGCTCAACTCCAAGAAGAGAGTCTTCCACAAGCTTGGGGGAGGCTCGTCTAGCTACAAAATTCTTTGCCTGATCACCCTCTTAAGAAGAACGAGATACTTGATATCCTCTATAACGGACTTACTGATGCCACTAGAGACTACCTAGATAGTTGTGTCGGTTGTGTTTTTAGGGAACGGACTGTAGAACAACCTGAGACTCTACTGAATAACCTCTTGATCAACGATAATGCTTGGACTATTCCCGAACCACCTCCTAAGCCAACTCCTAACAAAAGAGGTATTATATTCCTCAGTCCCCAAGATATGCAAGAAGCCAAGAAATCTATGCAAGAGAAAGGCATTAGAGCTGAAGATGTCAAAAATCTACCACCTATCGAAGAGATCCATGGTCTCGATAACCCGATACAGGTAGTAGAAGTGAATTCTCTGCGTAGGTTTGATGAGAGTGATATTCCTTTTGATAAACCTGCTAGCCTATGCTTTGATGAATTTGACAACTTTGTTGCCAAACAACAGAGTTTCAATGATTATGTTAGCAGACATTTGGAACAAAGTACTCGTATGCTTAGCCATTTAAGTGCTTGTGTAGACAGAAATGTCAATGCTCTGAAGCTTCTGAGTAAACATGCCTCTATGATTACTACTCAGGTAGAACAAGTACTTAAAGCTCAGAATGACCTGCTCAATGAATTAAATGACAACTCTGTCAGAGTCGTTACTAGAGGAGGCAAAATGACTCAGGAACCTTTGTATCCTGAAGGTCATCCTAAGAGAATTGATCAAGATTCTCAAGGAATCAATGCTGATACACCTAGTCATCCTAAGGAGAAGAAGAAGGATGATAGAAACCTACATGCCAGTTCACCAAATACTGTCACACCAGAAGAACCTAATGATATTTCTGCGTCTGATGCAGAAACACAATCTGGTTATGAACATGAACCCGGTGACAATATGGACAGTGATGTTCATAATAATGCTCAATCTAGCAATGTTGAGGATGTGGAGATTGAACATACGGTTAATCCTGATAACCCACAACCTAAGAAATACGATAAGAATGACTTCACTGCTAGGAAGCATGGTAAAGAAAGAGAGCCATGGGTTCAGAGACCTATGCCCTTCCCTCCTAAGCCATCCAAGAAAAAGGATCATGAGTATTTTGAGCGCTTCGTTGAGATGACAAGACCCATCTTTCTGCAGATGCGGTTAACTGATATGCTCAAGATGTCTGTGTATGCCAAGTACATGAAAGATATCGTGACTAATAAACGGAAGATGCCAGATCTTGAGATCTCCACCATGCTTGCCAATTACACTTTCAAAGGTGGAACTCCTAAGCAACTTGGTGATCCCGGAGTGCCCACTATACCTTGCTCCATTAAAGGAAACTACGTAAGAACTGCCTTATGTGACCTTGGAGCCTGTGTTAGTGTTATGTCGCTCTCTCTTTATCATAGACTTGAGTTGGATAAGTTGACACCCACTGAAATTTCTCTGCAAATGGCTGACAAATCAACTGCTTTGTCTATCGGCATTTGCGAGGATGTGCATGTTGTGGTTGCTAACACCACTATCTTAACAGACTTTGTTATCTTGGATATTCCCGAGGACGATGCCATGGCTGTCATCCTCGGAAGACCCTTTTTAAACACTGCAGGGGCTGTTATAGATTGCAACAAAGGCAATGTCACTTTCCATGTCAACGGTAATGAGCACACAGTGCACTTTTCGAAGAAACGATATCATGTACATTGCATCAATGCTATCGAAAAAACTTCATCGATTCTTATTGGGAGCTTTGAATGCCCTATTCCTCGTGTCAAGATGAAGTATGATTTGCTTGTTGGGGAGATACATATCCCTATTGAGGTGACTTAGTGGCTATTCGAAAATTCTTCATTCTCTCTTTCAATTCGAGAAGGTTTTGTCATAAGGACTTGATCAATCCCATTGACGGATTTCTTTCGATGACCATGAAACAGATGAATCAAAGAGTCACATACCTTTGTTTTAAGCTTTCATTTTCTTTTGCTCAGAAGAAAAATAATAGAATTAGTTTAGCTTTCCCTGTTTTCTGTTTTAGCGTCCCGGAGAAAAATACCTCGAAAATAAAACTTCTCCGATGGTCCTGAAAATTTAGTATGATTTTTTCTGGAATTTTTGAAAATTACTGGGCCTGAGAGCTGGCCTGGGGGGCAGACCAGTGGGCCACAAGCCCTGCCACCACCACCTACCCCCCTGGTGGCGGAGTGCAAGCTTGTGGGGCCCACAGGAACCCCCTCCACTCATTCCAGCTCCCAGCCTCTTCTTCCACCTCCAGAAAAAAATTGTTTCGCAGCTCAAACCCGTGTTCTTGCTCATTTGGCTGTGATTTTCGATCTCCTTGCTCAAAGCACCATTATCCGAACCGTTTTGGGGAAATTACTCCTTGGTAAGTGACTCCTCCATTGGTCCAATTAGTTTTTGCTCTAGTGCTTCATCCTTCGCGTATTCTTGCTACCTTGGTGACCCTGTTCTTGAGCTAGAAATGTTGATTTTAGCTGGTCCCAAGTAGTTTTAGCGCGTGATACGGTCTCTAGGCACTAGTAGGAGTAGTTGCTACAAGTTGGGTTAATCTTTATTCACTTTTCTTTCGAAGTCTCTAAAAATTTCAGAATTTTTCAGAGCTAGAAAAAGGAAAAGATGAGGAGGTTCTTGAGAGGCTCCTCAAGCCGTAACCCCAAGGAGGATGAGAAGAACCACCCCAAGTGCGTAGTTCCTCGAGTCACAGAAGTTCGAGCGTGCGAGTGGCCAAGTGATGAATTTTTGCGCGCCGCCGGACTTTATGAAGACTTTTATTACTTGGTGGAGAATGCAGGTCTTACTGCGTTCGTTGAAGATAAGTGCTCACAATACCTCCTCCTCACCAATATTTTCGTTCAAAGCTTCAACTTTTATCCGAGGAAGAATCCTTCCATGGTTGAGTTCATGATATACGATGTCCCCCAGTGCATGACGCTGCAAGATTTTTGCAATGTATGAAAAATACCTTATGTTGAGGATATCCGTGACCCTCGTCCACGGGACTTGGAGGATTTTATTGGTTCTATTGCTGTTGGAGAGGAGAGAGGAGTGTCTCGCGCTAGAATTGCTAGCATACATTTTCCTATGCATCGGTACTTCTCATTATTTGTGGGAAAATATTTGATTCGCCGTGGGGAGGCTGGATCACTTTGTTCTCCAAACCTTGCGGCTTTGCGCAAAAGCCTTTATAATGATAAGACTTATAGCTTGGGCACTATAGTTGCTCAACGGTTGAACCTGAACCATTCTAAAGGTGTCGTCTACGGAGGTATCTACGCTACCCGTCTTTCCACACACTTTGAGGTACCCATTAGACTGGGAGAGGAAGGAGAGATGCTTCTCCCTGAGAAATATCTGGATTATGACAGCATGGTTCGCCATGATTTTCTGGATAGAGATGCTAGTAGACGGATTATTTATAACCTAGTATTTAGTCAGGGTACTCGAGAGACTATTACTATTACTATTATGCCCTCGGACATCTACGCATATTGAGGCTTGGCCCAACCACAGGCACCCATGCCCGAGCCGCCAGTCAAGTACCAGACGCCAGTTTATCAGTGGGAGCCAGAGGAGCTCACACAGCAGTGGCATCCACAGTCTGCTCCGGAATATCCTGGAGCTGGTTATTTCCCACCTTGGGAGTAGAGCAAGCTAGGCCAAAAGCCTAAGCTTGGGGAGTATGTGTTCTCACCGACTTTACATTCATGCTTATGCTTTCACTTTGTTAGCCGGTGTTTACACTTTGCCACTGTATTATCCATGCTAGTTTATTTTCGTTTTCTTGTTTTCTTGTTTTGTGTCCTTTTGAGAAAACCCAAAAATATTTTTCTTTCTTCTTTCGCTTGTTGGGAGCTTTCCCGTGTAAATCGTTTTATTTTTCTTTGTGTCAAGGTAGAAGATATTGGTTACAATGTTTATGGGTTCTTACATGCTTACCTGTTTAGCTTTCAAAAGAGCCATATTACTTTGTCTTCTCCTTTGTGTTTGCCTCCAGATTCAGCTTAGTACAATGCACGAGCACTCTTATTATCGTTCACAGCGTTTGATCGTGCAAATGAAAGGCAACAATGATGATATATGATGAAGTGACTAAGACTGAAAAGCTGGTATGAACTCTATCTATTTTGTTTTTGTCAATATGACTAGCTTGTCGACCCAGATTTAGCTTTGTTGTGAGAGAACCATGTTTGCAATGACAACTTAGAGATCATAGTTTCTGATGCCATACTTATTTAGCTGAGAGCTTATAATGGTTTGTCTTGATTGCCAACATAGATTTTGAGATGACTATGATGTAGTATGATAGGATGGTATTCTCCTTTGAATGTTTCAAGTGGCTTGACTTGTCGCATGTTCATGCATGTAGTTGAAACAAAATAAACATGGCATCTATGATGTTCGTGTTCATGTTGATTTATATCCTGTTCATGCTTGCATTTAATGTTAGTCAAACTCATTGCATCTTGATGACTGTTGTCGCTCTCTAGTTGGTCGCTTCCCAGTCTTTTGCTAGCCTTCACTTGTACTAAGCGGAATACTGCTTGTGCATCCACTTCCATAAACCCAAAAGTTTTTCCATGAGAGTCCACCATACCTACATATTTGCGGTATCTATCTGCCGTTCCAAGTAAATTTGCATGTGTCATTCTCTAAACCTTCAAGAAATAATCTGTTTTGCATGCCCGAACCGCTCATGTGGTGACAGGGGGCTATTCGTATCTTCCACGCTAGGAGTGTTATCCTCGACATGTGTTTATTCACTGTCATTCACGAGAAAGGGGCCGGTAATTGGAATGCCCAGTTCCACGCTTAAATCGAAAACATAACTGTAAAACAAGACTCCCCCTGGATTGATGTTAGTATGGATGGTACCCGAGGATTCGGCTAGCCGTGGAGTGTGATTGATTGGTGGTGGGGGAGCTAAAACTTTACTTTTCTGTTTGGCAACTGCCTATAGCATGAGTAGCATGGAAGATATTGAGAACTCTTGGTCATTGCGTTGACAATGAAAGCATGCCACCCAAAATTAATATCTCTATTTTCAAAGCTTGAGCTCTGGCACCTCTGCAAATCAATGCTTCCCTCTGCGAAGGGCCTGTCTATTTATTTTCCTGTCGAGTCATCCTCCTCTTATATAAGCACCAATTAGAGAGCACCTCTGTCATTTTTATGCTTTGATTTTGATTGATATTGAGTATGACTATGACTGGATTTTCATTGCTATGAATCACAATGTTTAGTCAGCCCATGATCTTTGAAAGTGCTCTGCATATATGTTTTGCGGTCTCGGAAAGAGCTAGCGAGATACCACCTGTTAATATTGTTTCATGCTTGTTTTGATTGAAGTATTGGTATTTGAAACTCGTTATTATTTGCTCATTAGCTGACTATGCCATTGGTATTAGTTTGTCGTGAGACCTTTGTGTCACTTGCTTATGTGGTTAACTTGTTATCTTGCTGAAATTCTGGTTATGAGTTAGACATAGTTGCAACAACAAGATCAAACAGAGTTTGTCAAAGTTTTTCTTTCTATCTCAGTTAGTCAACTGAGTTGCTTGAGGACAAGCAAGGTTTTAAGCTTGGGGGAGTTGATATGTCTCCATCGTATCTACTTTTCCAAACTCTTTTGCCCTTGTTTTGGACTCTAATTTGCATGATTTGAATGGAACTAACTTGGACTGACGCTGTTTTCAGCAGAATTGCCTTGGTGTTATTTTTGTGCAGAAATCAAAGTTCTCCAAACGTCCTGAAAATTTACGGGGAGCATTTTTGGAAAACATGAAAAATATCTGTGCCAAGTTCCACCTGAGGGGGTGGGCCAGTGGCCCACAAGCCCTAGCTCCGCCACCACCCCCCTGGTGGCGGTCGGCAGGCTTGTGGGGCCCACACGGCTCTGCCGCCCCCAACCTCAGGTCTATAAGTTCCCTTTCGTCCCAGAAAAAATAAAAAGAGAAGTTTTCGTCGCGTTTGCGATATGGAGGCGCCGCCACAACCTGTTCTTCATCTGGAGGGCAGATCTGGGGTCCGTCTTGGGCTCCGGAGAGGGGAAATCGTCGCCATCGTCATCATCAACCTTCTTCCCTCTCCAATTCCATGAAGCTCTTCGTCGTTCGTGAGTAATCTATTCATAGGCTCGTTGGGCGGTGATGAGTAGGATGATATCTATCATGTAATCGAGTTAGTTTTGATGGGGATTGATCCCTAGTATCCACTATGTTCTGAGATTGATGTTGCTACTACTTTGTCGTGCTTAATGCTTGTCACTAGGGCCCGAGTGCCATGATTTCAGATCTGAAATTATTATGTTGTCACCAATATATGTGTGTTTTAGATCCGATCTTGCAAGTTGTAGTTACCTACTATGTGTTATGATCCGGCAATCCCTGAGTGACAATAACCGGAACCACTCCCGGTGATGACCATAGTTTGAGGAGTTCATGTGTTCACCAAGTGCTAATGCGTTGGTCCGGTTCTTTATTAAAAGGAGAACCTTAATATCCCGTAGTTTCCTTTTGGACCCCGCTGCCACGGGAGGGATGGACAATAGATGTCATGCAAGTTATTTTCCCTAAGCACATATGACGACACACGGAATGCATGCCTACACCACATTGACGAACGGGAGCTAGCCACATATCTCTCCGTGTTATAGCTGTTGCATGATGAATATCATCCAAACAAATCACCAACCCATTGCCTACGAGTTTGTCCTACTGCTGCTGTTACTACTATTGCTACTGTTGTTACTTGTCTTGCTCTGCTGCAGTTACTACGGTTGCCACTGCTGTTACTTGTCTTGCTCTGCTGCTACTGTTGCTACTTGCTACTGCTGTCACTACTGCTTTTCCTTGCCGCTGCTATTGCTCCTTACACTGCTGCTACCTGTTACAATTTTGGTTCACTAGTCATTGACGGGAACTGACAACTTCCGTCAACGAGGCAACTTGGCGCCATTGATACAATCGTTAGAAATAGTCTCCCATGTTAACAGATCGTTTCTGACACCGTTGTTATCATACTACTTTGTTGTTACTACTTTGCTTGCAGATACTAATCTTTCAGGTGTGGTTGAATCTGACATATTCAGCTGCTAATACTTGAGAGTATCCTCTCACCTCCTATAGGCATACCAACAAATTTGGGTCGAATACTCTACCCTCGAAAACTGCTACAATCCCACGTGCTGGTGGGCCGTCAACAACATTCTTCTAGTTTCGATTGCCGGAGAGTGATGGTAGCATTCTTCTAGTGCCATTGCAAAGGGGAAGAACAGTTGACATCAAGCATTTTTCTGGCGCCGTTGCCGGGGAAGAACAGTTGACATCACCCACAAGTATAGGGGATCAATCGTAGTACTTTCTATAAGTAAGAGTGTCGAACCCAACGAGGAGTAGAAGGAAATGATAAGTAGTTTCAACAAGGTATTCTCTGCAAGTGCTTTGAGTAGAAATGATAAGTAGTTTTTAGCAAGATAATTCATAACAAGTGACAAGTAACAATAGTAGCAAGTGTGCAGCAAGATAGCCCAATCCTTTTTATAGCAAAGGACATGCGTGAAAGTACTGTTATATGAGGCAAGCGCTCCGAGGACACATGGGAATTTCTGTCTAGTCGTGGTCAACATGTTGAGTTGATCCACATTTGTTACTTTGATAATTTCATATGAGGGTGGATTGGCGCTAAGGTGTTGTTCTTACTTGAACAAGCAACCCACTTATGATTACCCCTCTCACAAGCATCCGCAACTACGAAAGAAGAATTAAGATAAATCTAACCATAACATGAAACACGTGGATCCAAATCAGCCCCTCATGAAGCAACGCTTAAACTGGGGTTTAAGCTTCTGTCACCGTCGTAACCCATCATCTACTTGTTATTCCACAATGCCTTCCCTTAGGCCCATAACATGGTGAAGTGTCGTTTAGTCGACGTTCACATGACACCACTAAGAGAAGCAACACCATACGCATGATCAAAATATCGAACGAATACCAACTTGACATGATTACTTATAACAAGACTTCTTACATGTCCTCAAGAACAATAGTAACTACTCACACATCATCAACATGTTCAAGATCAGAGGTATAATAATGGTAATCGAGGATCTGAACATAATATCTTTCACCAAGTAAACCAACTAGCACCAACTATAAGATGTAATCTACACTACTAGTAACCCACATGTACCAATGTGAGGTTTTGAGACAAAGATTGAATACAAGATATGAACTAGGATTTTGAGATGAGATGGTGCTGGTGAAGATGTTGATGAAGATTGGTCCTCCCACGAAGGAGGAAGAGTTGGTGATGATAATGGCTTTGATTTCCCCCTTCCGGAGGTAAGTTTCCCCGGCATAATCTCTCAGCTGGAGAGAAAAAGGGTCTCTGCCCAGGTTTCCGCCGCGAGACGGTGACGCTTCATCCCGCAAGTATCGTTATAATTTTTAGGGTAAAACACACCATATAGGATAAGAGGGAGGTCGATAGACCTGCTGGGGCCCCACAAGGCAACAGGGCGTGCCCAAGGGGGTGGGTAGCAACACATACGATAAACTACAGGGTAGTTGAAGTTGATCCGCAGATCGCTCCTAGCACATACGATAACGACAGTGTGTCGTCATCGGGGCGCCACGGAGGCATGCATGTTGTTGTGTGTGCATCATGTCCAGGTGTTAGCACCACATACGTCGTCGCTATCGTCAGCTGCAGCAATTGATGCAGCAGCCGCGTCATCTGCACCACAAAGAGTGGCGATCTCTGCAGGGGCCGCGGCAATGGCTGGTGATGACCCACAAGTGTAGGGGATCTATCATAGTCCTTTCGATAACTAAGAGTGTCGAACCCAACGAGGAGCAAAAGGATCTGACAAGTGGTTTTCAGCAAGGTATTCTCTGCAAGCACTGAAATTATCGGTAACAGATAGTTGTGTGATAAGATAATTCATAGCGAGTAGCAAGTAACAATAGTAACAAAGGTGCAGCAAGATGTCCCAATCCCTTTTGTAGCAAGGGACAAGCCTAGACAAACTCTTACAGGAGGTAAAGCGCTCCCGAGGACACATGGGAATTTTTGTCAAGCTAGTTTTCATCATGTTCATATGATTCACGTTCGCTACTTTGATAGTTTGATATGTGGGTGGACCGGTGCTTGGGTGCTGCCCTTACTTGGACAAACATCCCACTTATGATTTGTTGGGGAACGTCGCATGGGAAACAAAAAATTTCCTACGCGCACGAAGACCTATCATGGTGATGTCCATCTACGAGAGGGGATGAGTGATCTACGTACCCTTGTAGATCGTACAGCAGAAGTGTTAGAGAACGCGGTTGATGTAGTGGAACGTCCTCACGTCCCTCGATCCGCCCCGCGAACAATCCCGCGATCAGTCCCACGATCTAGTACCGAACGGACGGCACCTCCGCATTCAGCACACGTACAGCTCGACGATGATCTCGGCCTTCTTGATCCAGCAAGAGAGACGGAGAGGTAGAAGAGTTCTCCGGCAGCGTGACGGCGCTCCGGAGGTTGGTGATGACCTTGTCTCAGCAGGGCTCCGCCCGAGCTCCGCAGAAACGCGATCTAGAGGAAAAACCGTGGAGGTATGTCGTCGGGCAGCCGTGAGAAAGTCGTCTCAAATCAGCCCTAAAACCTCCGTATATATAGGTGGGAGGGAGGGGGCCTTGCCTTGGGGTCCAAGGACCCCCAAGGAGTCGGCCGAGCCAAGGGGGGGAGGACTCCCCCCCCAAACCGAGTTGGACTTGGTTTGGTGGGAGGAGTCCCCCTCCCTTCCCACCTCCTTCCTTTTTTTTTCTTTCCTCTTGATTTTTCTTCTCTTGGCGCATTGGGCACTTGTGGGCTGTCCCACCAGCCCACTAAGGGCTGGTGTGGCTCCCCCAATGCCTATGGGCTTCCCCGGGGTGGGTTGCCCCCCCCCCCCCGGTGAACTCCCGGAACCCATTCGTCATTCCCGGTACATTCCCGGTAACTCCGAAAACCTTCCGGTAATCAAATGAGGTCATCCTATATATCAATCTTCATTTCCGGACCATTCCGGAAACCCTCGTGATGTCTGTGATCTCATCTGGGACTCTGAACAACATTCGGTAACCAACCATATAACTCAAATACGCATAAAATAACGTCGAACCTTAAGTGTGCAGACCCTGCGGGTTCGAGAACTATGTAGACATGACCCGAGAGACTCCTCGGTCAATATCCAATAGCGGGACCTGGATGCCCATATTGGATCCTACATATTCTACGAAGATCTTATCGTTTGAACCTCAGTGCCAAGGATTCGTATAATCCCGTATGTCATTCCCTTTGTCCTTCGGTATGTTACTTGCCCGAGATTCGATCGTCAGTATCCGCATACCTATTTCAATCTCGTTTTACCGGCAAGTCTCTTTACTCGTTCCGTAATACAAGATCCTGCAACTTACACTAAGTTACATTGCTTGCAAGGCTTGTGTGTGATGTTGTATTACCGAGTGGGCCCCGAGATACCTCTCCGTCACACGGAGTGACAAATCCCAGTCTTGATCCATACTAACTCAACTAACACCTTCGGAGATACCTGTAGAGCACCTTTATAGTCACCCAGTTACGTTGCGATGTTTGATACACACAAAGCATTCCTCCGGTGTCAGTGAGTTATATGATCTCATGGTCATAGGAATAAATACTTGACACGTAGAAAACAGTAGCAACAAAATGACACGATCAACATGCTACGTCTATTAGTTTGGGTCTAGTCCATCACGTGATTCTCCCAATGACGTGATCCAGTTATCAAGCAACAACACCTTGTTCATAATCAGAAGACACTGACTATCATTGATCAACTGGCTAGCCAACTAGAGGCATGCTAGGGACGGTGTTTTGTCTATGTATCCACACATGTAAATGAGTCTTCATTCAATACAATTATAGCATGGATAATAAACTATTATCTTGATACAGGAATTATAATAACAACTATACATTTATTATTGCCTCTAGGGCATAATTCCAACAGTCTCCCACTTGCACTAGAGTCAATAATCTAGCCCTCACATCACCATGTGAATTACATTGTAATAAATCTAACACCCATACAGTTCTGGTGTCGGTCATGTTTTGGCCGTGGAAGAGGTTTAGTCAGCGGGTCTGCTACATTCAGATCCGTGTGCACTTTGCATATATTTATGTCCTCTTCGTCGACGTAGTCGCGGATGAGGTTGAAGCGTCGTTTGATGTGTCTGGTCTTCTTGTGAAACCTTGGTTCCTTTGCTAAGGCAATGGCACCAGTGTTGTCACAGAACAAGGTTATTGGATCCAGTGCACTTGGCACCACTCCAAGATCCGTCATGAACTGCTTCATCCAGACACCCTCCTTAGCCGCCTCCGAGGCAGCCATGTACTCCGCTTCACATGTAGAATCTGCTACGACGCTTTGCTTGGAACTGCACCAGCTTACTGCACCCCCATTAAGAATAAATACGTATCCGGTTTGTGACTTGGAGTCGTCCGGATCTGTGTCAAAGCTTGCATCGACGTAACCTTTTACGGCGAGCTCTTCGTCACCTCCATACACGAGAAACATCTCCTTAGTCCTTTTCAGGTACTTCAGGATATTCTTGACCGCTGTCCAGTGATCCACTCCTGGATTACTCTGGAACCTACCTGCCATACTTATGGCCAGGCTAACATCCGGTCTAGTGCACAGCATCGCATACATGATAGAACCTATGGCTGAAGCATAGGGGACGGAGCGCATATGCTCTCTATCTTCATCAGTTGCTGGGCACTGAGTCTTACTCAATTTCGTACCTTGTAAAACTGGCAAGAACCCTTTCTTGGACTGTTCCATTTTGAACCTCTTCAAAACTTTATCAAGGTATGTGCTTTGTGAAAGTCCTATCAGGCGTTTTGATCTATCCCTATAGATCTTAATGCCTAGAATGTAAGCAGCTTCTCCTAGGTCCTTCATAGAGAAACTTTTATTCAAGTAACCTTTTATGCTCTCCAAAAGCTCTACGTTGTTTCCAATCAGTAATATGTCATCCACATATAATATTCGAAACGCCACAGAGCTCCCACTCACTTTCTTGTAAATACAAGATTCTCCAACCACTTGTATAAACCCAAATGCTTTGATCACCTCATCAAAGCGTTTGTTCCAACTCCGAGATGCTTGCACCAGTCCATAAATGGATCGCTGGAGCTTGCACACCTTGTCAGCATTTTTAGGATCGACAAAACCTTCGGGTTGCATCATATACAACTCTTCCTTAAGGAAACCGTTAAGGAACGCCGTTTTGACATCCATCTGCCAGATTTCATAATCGAAAAATGCAGCTATTGCTAACATGATTCTGACGGACTTAAGCATCGCTACGGGTGAGAAAGTCTCATCGTAGTCAACTCCTGGAACTTGTGAAAAACCCTTTGCCACAAGTCAAGCTTTATAAACGGTCACATTACCGTCAGCGTCCGTCTTCTTCTTAAAGATCCATTTGTTCTGAATAGCCTTGCGGCCCTCAGGCAGTATCTCCAAAGTCCACACTTTGTTATCATACATGGATCCTATCTCGGATTTCATGGCTTCTAGCCATTTGTTGGAATCTGGGCCCACCATTGCTTCTTCATAATTTGCAGGTTCATTGTTTTCTAACAACATGATTGACAAGACGGGATTACTGTACCACTCTGGAGCAGCGCGTGATCTGGTCGACCTGCGTGGTTCAACAGAAACTTGAACTAGAGTTTCATGATCATCATCATTAACTTCCTCCTCAACCGGCGTCGCAACGACAGAGGTTTCCCCTTGCCCTGCGCCACCATCCAGAGGGATGAGAGGTTCGACAACCTCGTCAAGTTCTATCTTCCTCCCACTCAATTCTCTCGAGAGAAACTCTCTCGAGAAAAGCTCCAGTTTTAGCAATAAACACTTTGCCCTCGGATTTGAGATAGAAGGTGTACCCAACTGTCTCTTTTGGGTAACCTATGAAGACGCACCTTTCCGCTTTGGGTTCCATCTTTTCAGGCTGAAGCTTTTTGACATAAGCATCACATCCCCAAACTTTAAGAAACGACAACTTTGGCCTCTTGCCATACCACAGTTCGTATGGTGTCGTCTCAACGGATTTTGATGGTGCCCTATTTAAAGTGAATGCAGCTGTTTCTAATGCATAACCCCAAAATGATAGCGGCAAATCAGTAAGAGACATCATAGATCGCACCATCTCTAACAAAGTACGATTACGACGTTCGGACACACCATTACGCTGTGGTGTTCCAGGCGGTGTTAACTGCGAAACAATTCCACATTGTCTTAAGTGAGCACCAAACTCGAAACTCAGATATTCACCCCCACGATCAGACCGTAGGAACTTGATCTTCTTGTTACGATGATTTTCCACTTCACTCTGAAATTGCTTGAACTTTTCAAATGTTTCAGACTTGTGCTTCATCAAGTAGACATAACCATATCTACTTAAATCGTCAGTGAAGGTGAGAAAATAACGATATCCGCCGCGTGCCTCTACGCTCATTGGACCACACACATCGGTATGTATGATTTCCAATAAGTCACTTGCACGCTCCATTGTTCCGGAGAACGGAGTCTTAGTCATCTTGCCCATGAGGCATGGTTCGCACGTGTCAAGTGAATCAAAGTCAAGTGACTCCAAAAGTCCATCAGCATGGAGTTTCTTCATGCGCTTTACACCAATATGACCCAAGCGGCAGTGCCACAAAAATATGGCGCTATCATTGTTTACTCTAACTCTTTTGCTCTCAATGTTATGTATATGTGTATCGCTATCAAGATTCAATATGAACAATCCTCTCACATTCGGTGCATGACCATAAAAGATGTTACTCATAGAAATAGAACAACCATTATTCTCAGACTTAAAAGAGTAACCGTCTCGCAATAAACAAGATCCAGATATAATGTTCATGCTCAACACAGGCACTAAATAACAATGATTTAAGTTCATCACTAATCCCGATGGTAGCTGAAGTGACACTGTGCCGACGGCGATTGCATCAACCTTGGAACCATTTCCTACGCGCATCGTCACTTCGTCTTTCGCCAGCCTTCGTCTATTCCGCAGTTCCTGTTTCGAGTTGCAAATGTGAGCAACAGAACCGCTATCGAGTACCCAGGCACTACTACGAGAGCCGGTTAAGTACACATCAATAACATGTATATCAAATATACCTGATTTTTCTTTGCCCGCCTTCTTATCTGCCAGATACTTGGGGTAATTGCGCTTCCAGTGACCCATACCCTTGCAATAGAAGCACTCTGTTTCAGGCTTAGGTCCAGCCTTGGGTTTCTTCGGCGGATTGGCAACAGGCTTGCCGCTCTTCTTCGAATTGCCCTTCTTGCCTTTGCCGTTTCTCTTGAAACTAGTGGTCTTGCTCACCATCAACACTTGATGCTCTTTACGGAGTTCAGACTCTACGACTTTCAGCATCGCAAACAACTCGCCGGGAGACTTGTTCATCCCTTGCATGTTGTAGTTCAACACAAAGCCTTTATAGCTTGGCGGCAGTGATTGAAGGATTCTGTCAGTGATAGCCTCTTGCGGGAGTTCAATCCCCAGCTCAGCTAGACGGTTTGAGTACCCAGACATTTTGAGCACATGTTCACTGACAGACGAGTTTTCCTCCATCTTGCAAGCATAGAATTTATCGGAGGTCTCATACCTCTCGATCCGGGCTTTCTTCTGAAAGATAAACTTCAACTCCTGGAACATCTCAAATGCTCCATGACGCTCAAAGCGACGTTGAAGTCCCGGTTCTAAGCCATACAAGACTGCACATTGAACTATTGAGTAGTCCTCCTTACGCGCTAACCAAGCGTTCTTAACATCCTGATCAGCCGTAGCGGGTGGTTCATCTCCTAGCGCAGCATTAAGGACATAATCCTTCTTCCCAGCTTGTAAGATTAGCTTAAGATTACGAGCCCAGTCTACAAAGTTGCTTCCATCATCTTTCAACTTAGCTTTCTCTAGGAACGTATTAAAATTCAGGATGACACTCGCGTGAGCCATGATCTACAACACAAATATATTCAAAGTGGACTTAGACTATGTTCAAGATAATTAGAGTTCAACTTAATCAAATTATATGCTAAACTCCCACTCAAAAAATACATCTCTCTAGTCATTTGAGTGGTTCATGATCCACTTACACTATCCCAAGTCCGATCATCACGTGAGTTGAGTATAGTTTCAGTGGTAAGCATCCCTATGCTAATCATATCAACTATATGATTCATGATCGACCTTTCGGTCTCATGTGTTCCGAGGCCATGTCTGCACATGCTAGGCTCGTCAAGCTTAACCCGAGTGTTCCGCGTGCGCAACTGTTTTGCACCCGTTTATGTGAACGTTGAGTCTATCACACCCGATCATCACGTGGTGTCTCGAAACGACGAACTGTAGCAACGGTGCACAGTCGGGGAGAACACAATTTCGTCTTGAAATTTTAGTGAGAGATCACCTCATAATGCTACTGTCGTTCTAAGCAAAATAAGGTGCATAAAAGGATTAACATCACATGCAATTCATAAGTGACATGATATGGCCATCATTACGTGCTTCTTGATCTCCATCACCAAAGCACCGGCACGATCTTCTTGTCACCGGCGCCACACCATGATCATCCATCAACGTGTTGCCATCGGGGTTGTCATGCTACTTATGCTATTACTACTAAAGCTACATCCTAGCAAAATAGTAAATGCATCTGCAAGCACAAACGTTAGTATAAAGACAACCCTATGGCTCCTGCCGGTTGCCGTACCATCGACGTGCAAGTCGATATTTCTATTACAACATGATCATCTCATACATCCAATATATCACATCACATCATTGGCCATATCACATCACAATCATACCCTGCAAAAACAAGTTAGACGTCCTCTAATTTTGTTGTTGCATGTTTTACGTGGTGACCAAGGGTATCTAGTAGGATCGCATCTTACTTACGCAAACACCACAACGGAGATATATAAGTTGCTATTTAACCTCATCCAAGGACCTCCTCGGTCAAATCCGATTCAACTAAAGTTGGAGAAACCGTCACTTGCCAGTCATCTTTGAGCAAAGGGGGTTACTCGTAACGATGAAACCAGTCTCTCGTAAGCGTACGAGTAATGTCGGTCCAAGCCGCTTCAATCCAACAATACCGCGGAATCAAGAAAAGACTAAGGAGGGCAGCAAAACGCACATCACCGCCCACAAAAACTTTTGTGTTCTACTCGAGAAGACATCTACGCATGAACCTAGCTCATGATGCCACTGTTGGGGAACGTCGCATGGGAAACAAAAATTTTCCTACGCGCACGAAGACCTATCATGGTGATGTCCATCTACGAGAGGGGATGAGTGATCTACGTACCCTTGTAGATCGTACAGCAGAAGCGTTAGAGAACGCGGTTGATGTAGTGGAACGTCCTCACGTCCCTCGATCCGCCCCGCGAACAATCCCGCGATCAGTCCCACGATCTAGTACCGAACGGACGGCACCTCCGCGTTCAGCACACGTACAGCTCGACGATGATCTCGGCCTTCTTGATCCAGCAAGAGAGACGGAGAGGTAGAAGAGTTCTCCGGCAGCGTGACGGCGCTCCGGAGGTTGGTGATGACCTTGTCTCAGCAGGGCTCCGCCCGAGCTCCGCAGAAACGCGATCTAGAGGAAAAACCGTGGAGGTATGTGGTCGGGCAGCCATGAGATAGTCGTCTCAAATCAGCCCTAAAACCTCCGTATATATAGGTGGGAGGGAGGGGGGCCTTGCCTTGGGGTCCAAGGACCCCCAAGGAGTCGGCCGAGCCAAGGGGGGAGGACTCCCCCCCCAAACCAAGTTGGACTTGGTTTGGTGGGAGGAGTCCCCCTCCCTTCCCACCTCCTTCCTTTTTTTTTCTTTCCTCTTGATTTTTCTTCTCTTGGCGCATTGGGCACTTGTGGGCTGTCCCACCAGCCCACTAAGGGCTGGTGTGGCTCCCCCAATGCCTATGGGCTTCCCCGGGGTGGGTTGCCCCCCCCCCCCCCCCCCGGTGAACTCCCGGAACCCATTCGTCATTCCCGGTACATTCCCGGTAACTCCGAAAACCTTCCGGTAATCAAATGAGGTCATCCTATATATCAATCTTCGTTTACGGACCATTCTGGAAACCCTCGTGATGTCCGTGATCTCATCCGGGACTCCGAACAACATTCGGTAACCAACCATATAACTCAAATACGCATAAAATAACGTCGAACCTTAAGTGTGCAGACCCTGCGGGTTCGAGAACTATGTAGACATGACCCGAGAGACTCCTCGGTCAATATCCAATAGCGGGACCTGGATGCCCATATTGGATCCTACATATTCTACGAAGATCTTATCGTTTGAACCTCAGTGCCAAGGATTCGTATAATCCCGTATGTCATTCCCTTTGTCCTTCGGTATGTTACTTGCCCGAGATTCGATCGTCAGTATCCGCATACCTATTTCAATCTCGTTTTACCGGCAAGTCTCTTTACTCGTTCCGTAATACAAGACCCGCAACTTACACTAAGTTACATTGCTTGCAAGGCTTGTGTGTGATGTTGTATTACCGAGTGGGCCCCGAGATACCTCTCCGTCACACGGAGTGACAAATCCCAGTCTTGATCCATACTAACTCAACTAACACCTTCGGAGATACCTGTAGAGCACCTTTATAGTCACCCAGTTACGTTGCGACGTTTGATACACACAAAGCATTCCTCCGGTGTCAGTGAGTTATATGATCTCATGGTCATAGGAATAAATACTTGACACGTAGAAAACAGTAGCAACAAAATGACACGATCAACATGCTACGTCTATTAGTTTGGGTCTAGTCCATCACGTGATTCTCCCAATGACGTGATCCAGTTATCAAGCAACAACACCTTGTTCATAATCAGAAGACACTGACTATCATTGATCAACTGGCTAGCCAACTAGAGGCATGCTAGGGACGGTGTTTTGTCTATGTATCCACACATGTAAATGAGTCTTCATTCAATACAATTATAGCATGGATAATAAACTATTATATTGATACAGGAATTATAATAAAAACTATACATTTATTATTGCCTCTAGGGCATAATTCCAACATGATTAACCCCTCTCAGAATAGGTATCTCAAACTTGCTCCTTTTTCAGGCCAAAATTCCAGTTGCCGGCATTCTCCCTCTTCATGTAAACCTTGTAAAATAAGAGAGAAAAGGGATAAGTATTGTACCGTGAAGTGTAATAACAGTCCATAAAGTGATAAATATCAACATAAAAACATGATGCAAAATGGACGTATCAGCTGGCGGCGCCTCCTGAACATCAAGCTGGGCGTCGTGGATGGCCTCCTTGAGAGCCTTGGCCACATCTGCGACGGTGAGGTGCGTCGCGTTTGCGTGAACAACCTTGGTAGTCATGTCGATGAACT
This sequence comes from Hordeum vulgare subsp. vulgare, assembly GCF_904849725.1. NCBI lineage: Eukaryota > Viridiplantae > Streptophyta > Magnoliopsida > Poales > Poaceae > Hordeum > Hordeum vulgare. The sequence goes on from NC_058523.1 coordinate 20,315,237, forward strand.
TTTTGGTTCTTTTGCGGCCAGACGCGAGCTCCAGCATATGTTCTCGGTTTTGTCAGCCGAGCGCTTGGCTGAGTGGCGCAGCTTGCAGAGCACATACTCGTGGAGGGCAGGTCATGCATGTTCTGTTGTGTTGTTGTGCAGGGTTAGGATGGGAGGACTACGAGAGGCAGAAGCCAGGGAAGAAAAAAGATTAGCTGGGACCATACCGGATGAGGATGGCCGAGTCGAGAAGGAGAGGGAGGATGCATAGATGTTCAGGGTTGATGAAGTAGTAACGCAGATGAAAGCAGCATGTTTGAGGGTGTTGGAGAAGCGTCGGGGGCACCGTCATTGTCGTCAACCGCTAGGTGATGTGGCGCGAGCAGGCTGACCCCCTCGGCATCGGTGGAAGGGCGGGTCATGGGGCACGTGATGTAGAGAGGCGGGGAGGATGAGCGGACGACGATCGTTGCAGAGAACACCTTGGGAGGCGACGCTCGGTGTGAAGGTGGGGCCGAGTCCATGTCCGAAAAGATGACGAGGACAGTGTTGTCGCTTCATCGCTCTTGTCGGGAGCAATGCGGATCCCCTTCTTCTTATTCTTTTCTCCTCTTTGATTGGTCGAATGCCCCATTGAGAAAGGACATGAATCTTCCTTTTCTCTTCGCAACAACGCACAAACTCTTTTGCTAGTAATTTATTTTAAATTGTTTGGTTTACCATGTTTAAAATCAAAAGTCAGATTTTAGAGCATCTACAACGGGACATTGCAAATATGACCCTTTAAATGCCCGCGGACGCGTTCGATCAGTGATCGGGCGTGTCCCCTATCTGTGTGTCCGTACAACCACACTTTTCTCATTTTTTTTCTCTTATACGTCCGGTCACTTGCACGTGATTGATGGAAAGGAAGAAAGAAAAAGAAAAAAAAGTGGTCCGGGGTGGGGTCGCGTCCTATGTGGCGGACTGACGGGACGATCCCGAGCACGTGCGTGAGCCCTCATATCCTCCTCATATTGAAGATGGATATGAGGGTTCGCGGACAACCCGAACATATAGGGACGATATGAGACGTTCGGTTGGGTCATTTTTTTTCTTCTTTCTTTTGTCCGGTCACTGATCGAACGTATCCACAGGTGTATAAGGAATCATTTGTATGCTCTTAGAGCATCTCTAGTAGAACCCTCAAACCCTTAAAACAAAAACCAGTTTTAAGGGTTGAGAATTGCATATTTTTGACACTTTTAAGGGTTGAAAAACAGGGCAAAGACTAGAACCCTCAAACCCAACCCTTATAACGGAATATTCCGTTATAAGGGTTGGGTTTGAGGGTTCTAGTCTTTGCCCCAACCCCAAACCTTAAAACTGTCATTTCATATATCACACATTTCATCACATTTCATCATATGACATATCACAAATTCAATCACATTTGACATAAAACAATAATCATTCTGGTTATTATTACAGCACCGAATAAAACAATAATCATTCAAATTATTACAAAAATGTTTGAGCAAATTACAACATAAAACAATGTTTCAGCAAATTACAACAATTGTTCGAATCAAATAGGACATAGAAAAGTAAAACAAAGATACATCATGGGCCAATACGCCGCCCATCCAACTGCCAGTGGTGCTCTACTAGACCATCCCGTTTGGTGCCCGAAGATACTTCTCACCATACAACCGGATGACCAACTTGGCAAACCTACGGACGGACTCCGTGGTTGTATCTTCCCCAATGCGAAGATACTCGTCGGTATAATCCGCGGGTATGCCATAAGCGAGTACCCGCATTGCCGCCGATATCTTTTGATATGCACTAAACCCCATGATACCGGCGGCGGATCTACGACATTTAAAGTAATAGGAGGCAGCCTCACAATCGTTGACAATCTTCACAAACAAACTACGATGCATTCGGTACCTTCTGCGAAAGAGACGAGGAGGGTATGTAGGTACGTCCGCGAAGTAGTCTTGCATCAAATGCTCGTGTCCGAGAGCACGGTTCCGGTAGATGGTGAGTCGCCCCATCGTCGACCCTCTCCTCTGATCCATAAGCTTCAAGCGGTCTTCAAACGCTTGCACGTCGACGAGGAGGCTCATCATCTCAACGTCGTCGTCTTGCAACAACTCGTCAATGTCTGAATCATCGGATGACGACCAATCCGACGCATCGGACAACGAGTCCATCTACAATGTGAGTGGCAAAAATTGTGAGTGCCAATGAAGCAAAAATGTAAAAATGAAACAAAAAAGCAAAAATGTAAACCTCAATCTTCGGTGCTGCGGAGGGCCGGCCGGGGCGGCGGCACTGGGAGGGGCGGCCGGGACGGGGCGACGCTGCGGAGGGCCGGCCGGGGCGGCGGCGCTGCGGAGGGCCGGCGGGGACGGGGCGGCGCTGCGGACGGGGCAGCCGGGGCAGCGGCGGCGGAGGGACCGCCGGGGTGGGGCAGCGGCTGCGGAGGGCGGCCGGGGCGGGGCGGGGATGGGCGGCCGGGGCGGCCGGAGCGGAGCGGCGGCGGCGGCGGATCGAGGGGAGGGAGCTGAAACTTCCCTCCCGCGCTGGAGAGGAAGCCAACCCTCACTTCTACAGGCTGCGATGGCGTTTGCGGGTTGGACCTTTAAATTTTTTTTATGGGTTTAAGGGTTTAAGGGTTCTAGTCTACGTCGTTTTGTCGACGAAAACTGTAAAAAAGTGGTTATTTTTAAGGGTTTGAGGGTTTGAGGGTTCTACTAGACTTGCTCTTAGACCAACTCCAATGCACGACTCCATCATGTCCGCATGTATCCATTTGAATCAAAACAGACAGATGACACGACCCAACGCGCGGCCGTATAGAACGAACTTTTTTATGCCGCCCCACAACCGGCATCCCTTTCATCCAGTGATCCTACCTCATCCACTGGAAATCTCTCCCTAATAATAAAGCACGGAGTGCTTCTGTCGTCCGTTACGGTATTTTTACAAAAACGTCTTTGTTGTTTTATGTAGTCAACCCGCAGTCCCTGTGTAAGTGGATCTGACTGGAAAAAAAACGTTTCGGTTTTGCAAATCAATCCCTCCATGTGGTCAGTGTCTTCTTATCCACACACGTCCATGGCCGGCAGCTCAGATCTGTCCGCACGGCGAGCTGGAGCAGGGGAAAGGTGACCACACGGCGAGGTGAAGCAAGGGAAGACTCGGGCAGGCCGGGGACGAGGCCTTGGAGGGGTGGGCACAGGTCGTTGGCGGCTGGCGCTCCGCTGGCGGGGTCGAGGCAGAAGGGAGCCGGTGCTCCGGTGGCCGGCGGGGCATGTTTGTGGGACGAGGTGGAGCAGGGGCAACGCGCGCCCGTGCTACGCTGTCGGCACTAGCCCGGACGGGAATGCGGCCGCGTGAAGGTGCTCATCCCCGTGCTCCTGAAGCCCCTCAAGCAGGCCCTGCCCGCGTGGTCCAAGTTCGCCGTCGCTAGCCGCGTTCGCCATCGTGAGCACGCGCCACCATTACCTGTTCGTCGCCGGCCGCATTCGCTGGCCATGAGCACCGTCACCTATCCGCAAGCACGAGTCCTCTCCGGCCTCCACCGTCGTAAGCTTCTCAATCTCTGACCTCCCCGTGTCTAAGTTGGATTACCCATTTGATCTCTCGCGCGTGTCGTCATGTAATACCTCAATCTCTGACTGAAGGGACTGTCGGACCGGGGTCTCGAGGAGGAGTGACGGGGAGGGCGAGTCACACTGAGGAAGTGAAGGAGCGGCGCTGATGGCCCCGGACGCCGGATCCATCGACCTCACCGCATGGATCCTTCGAGGATCCTTCCACTGCCATAGGGCGTTCAACGTGTTGCTGATGTTTGGGCATGTGTGTGGACCTTGCCTGAGTGCGGTCGTGTCGTCTGCTCGCTCTGTGTGGTCTCTCTCCTCATGTTACCGGTGCTGTGGCACTCTGCGAGGTTGGGCTATGGCGGCATCAGAGAGTGCCCCATGAGGACGACTTGACCTCCACGACCACGTGAAACACACACGCATGTACCCTCTTATCTTCTGGTCATGGATACCCCCGTCTGTCGATGCCCTGGTCCGTCTCCTTGCATTGCTCCCCTCTTTATGGTGATGTTTCAAGCAGTGCACATAAGGTATTTGACAAAATGACCAAGTGACTAGGAGTGGATTTCACAATTGTAGCAACTTGCAATTTTCTTTGTCTTTTCCCTTCCTCGCTGTAATGTTAGTCTAATGTTTGTGGTTAGTGCCATTACCGATTTGAGTCACCTTGGTGGCGCGTGGATGCAGCTCCAACTGCCCAAGATTCCTGGTGTGTGGATTCGTCATGGATGCTGCCAGTATCGCAAGACTGTAAGATAGCAAGAGGATGATGTGTGAACTAGCTAGAAGAAATGACGCTGCTTCCCCAGAACGATCCGAGTCACTTAACTGAATGTACAAGTGAGAAACTGCAATCGAGCACAACGACGACATGTGAGTTACAACTTGCTTGGCTTCTCTTTGTTTTATAATAGAACGGTAAAACCAAATGTTGTCCTGTAGCCACAACCGATGCTGCATATAGCTGTATTCTGAATTTATTAGAGTTGTTCTCATATAATCCCAAATCATATTTTCTTGTTTTAATCCGGGTTGATGAAGGACACGAAATTATATTCCTGTTTCTAGCTTTGTATTGTGGTAAATTATTGACCAATTGGATATATGTTGCTTGTTCTTAGCGATTTTAATATGATTGCTGCAGCTGAGGATAAGAACAATGGTAATTTCGACAAGGGTCTGATACAAATGGAGCAATGAACAATTCAACACAATTCTTGTCAGGCTTGACCGAGTCCTATATAACCAATCGTGGTGTGAGGCTGAACCCAATGCCATGTTGCGGGCCCTCTCCTCTACTGAATTCGACCACTGTCATTTTCTCCTAACTCCTGACTCCAAGTTCAAGCCGCAGAGATGCTTACGTTGGAGAAATAGAAGGCCTGGTCAGATAATTTTTTGACTGATATCAGATTGAAAACTCTCACCGTGCATGAGATCATCCTACAGCTTGACATTAATAGAAACCATAGAAGTTTGACGTGGGAAGCGCACACCTTCAGGGGAAATTTGAAAATGATGAGTGTCTTGGTTCCCTGCAAAGATGTATTTGGCAGCAGCGCTCTCGCTTTCTTCCGCTCAAAGAAGGTGATTGCAACACCAGTTTTTTTCACTTAAAGGCTATTGTGAGAATAACGAAAATTTGGATCCCTTCACTTCAGGTTGATGACAGTATTGTTTTGGACCAGAAATAAATAAAATGAAGTGGTGTGGAACTACTTTGATCAACTTCTTGGAGTTTATTTGCCAAGGACCGCCACACTGAATTTTGACGTTCTTGGTTTTAACCTTGTGAGCTGCTGGAACTAGAAGCGCCCAAATTTTAGAGGAAATAAAAATGCCGTATTTGATATGCATCGTGAAAAGATGCCCGGACCGGATAGTTTCACCTGTCTTTTTTAGGAAATGTTGCGAGTTCATCATAGATTTAAGAACAAAGTTTTAGGTTTAGGATAAAACTGTTCTAGATTTTTAGAAGATTGTTATAAATTCATGAGAAAAAATTCTTAACTTTAGAAAATTAACTATCCATGTTTTTGGTTCTTGGTTAATAAGCTGGCCATGATAGTTTTGTTATTTTTAAAAGCAAGCTGGTTATAACAATTAACCCAATAGATTTCTGGTCCTTATCTCTACTATTAAAGCAGGATCGAACGTCATCATGGTTCAACCTAGCGATGGTTCGACCTCTCCCAGCGATCCCATCTCCCACGTAAAAAAAAATCGGCAAGCGATCCCACCTCCCACGTAAAGAAAATCGGCTCCCAGGTAAAGAAAATCGGCTCCCCACGAACCCACGATCCAATCACCCCCGACCCCGTCGCCCCCGTTCTCTCCCAAGAAGATGACGCCCCGCCCACCCTGACCCCCTCGCCGCCGGCCACCCCATGCTTCCCCCTCTGCCCGATGACCGCGGCAGGCGCGCGGGCGCTGCGGAGGGTCGATGCCAGCGCGCTCAGGTCCTTCGCCGTCGACCTGCTCGTCGCGTACGCCGTGCCCGACCGCCCGCTCTTCTCCGACTCCACCATCCTCTCCCCCTACGCCACCGCGCTGGACGACATCGTGCGGGGGTTCGCGTCCGCCGCCGAGCTACCCGACCCCCTCTGGCACGCCGGGGTCGACCCGCCGCTGATGCCCGTCTCCGCCGACCTCCAAACCCTAGATCGCGTCCGCCACCCTCCCCATTCGCCCCCTCCCCGTCGCTCATCCTCTTGCACTCCGGAGGGGCCGCCGCCGGCGGTAGCGTCTCTGCTCCCCCGTCAACCTCGAGCGTCTCTGCTACCCCGTCAACCTCGAGCTCCCCATCGCCGGGAGCAGCGTCTCTGCTCCCCCGTCAACCTCGAGCGTCTCTGCTCCCCCGTCAACCTCGAGCGTCTCTGCTCCCCCGTCAACCTCGAGCGTCCCCATCGTCGGGAGCAGCGGCAGCCATGGACGAGCTCGAGCCGGGCGTGTGAGCGCAGCGGCGGCCGTGGCCGAGCTCGAGCATGGACGCTCCTCCGTCGTCGTTCTCTCTGGCCCAAGCTGCTACCTCTTCCTGCCTCCCTTCTGCCCGAGTCATGGAGGAGCAGCCACACGGATGGGGAGCAGCGACGCGAGGTGGTCGTGGCTGGACGCGCGCTCGTCGATGCCACAGCAGGATAGGACGCGCGCAACAGGGAGCAGCGGGGCAAGGTGGCGCCGGTTGAGGTGAGTTGCCTTTCCTTGCTGCCCGTTGGTTTTCCACGCAGTTCTTCGTTGATCCATGATCTTGTTTGCGTGCAGGTCCCATCAAATTTAGTCACTCCGCTGGATCTGTTGCTGGGGTCGTCGATCTGTTGATGTGGTCGTTGACTTACAGGTATGTGTATGTTGTGCCCTCTCCTTGGCCGCCGCTGGCTCCTCCTCCTCTTTGATTGCCCCTTGTTTTCCTTGCAGATCAATCCGTCTGCTCTTGCTGGTGCCTCCTTTAGTCTGACCCGGTTGACCCGGTTGCGTCTACATTCATTGATCTACAGGTTAATCCCTCTTCTCCTCCTTTTTGGACCTTTTCTGTTAGATTGCTAGGTATACGTCGGCATAGCCAATCGATTGTTTTGGTCTGACCATGTGTTTGGTCACTTGCTAAATGAATTTTAGCATACCTTGATCCAGTTTGCAATTTATCCGTGGATAGGAGTTTAGTAGTATTTAGATGCATGGGCCGGATGTTTATGCTCACGCATGCAATCTGACGAGGAAATCAAAAGGTTCAGTTCAATTTTAGAGTTTAGGATCTTCCTTTTTCTTCAATTTGAGAAGCACTTATAAGAAAGTGGAGTGGGAGGTGCACCTACATGATTTGTTAATACGCAATGCCTATGATGAATTGATTCATTCCACTATGTTCCTCAAGGTTCAGTTATAGCTGTGAATATTTGCGAATAAGTCAAGTTAGAACAACACTTGAGAAAATGATTTCTTAGATGATGCAGAGTCATAGTTGTGAATATTTGTGAACAAGCCAGGTTAGAACAACACTTGATATAATGCTTAAATTTGGCCTCCTCGATCTTTCTAATAAATTCAGTGGTAAAACAACACTTAATATAGCACTTGCACATGATTTTTGAAATTTAGTTTGGATGTTTATTTTGTCATGAAATTTCTTCCCAAGAGATGCTCTGCATTATATGTTTCTGCTATAGCATGATTCATACAGTTTGGTATTTATCGTATGAACTGAATGAAAATGTTGTAACATGTTTATGCTATGTTTTACATTTTATTTACAGTAGATATACATTAATGCAAAATTTGTTATTTAGTTTTATGGGATATGCTTATTTGATGTAACAAAGTTTTGTGATCAAAATTATGTGGTGGTATATTTCAGTCCCATGTGATCGTTCATGTGTATAGCCTCTAGGATGTCTTTCGATTGACTATACATTGTATTCGGTACATTTTAGGATGTGATCTATAATAAATTCATTTATCTTAATTGGCTACTTTGCCTCTGCTGATGGACATATGAGTCACATGTGCACCTCCTCAGTTAAGGCTTTAAAAGTAATCACATTTGGTTTCTTTTTCTTTCTGTACTTAGTGCTCGTCGGCGGGACGGTGCAAGGCGCAACTCCGACGTGGAGGCGTGGTGGATGTGCGGTGTAGGAAGCGACCTCTCTGGTTGGACGGTGTTCAGGCGCAACCCCGGCGCCCGTTGAGTACTGCCTTGGCAACAACCTCCCTCGGTGAGCTCCATCTTCCTCCTGCTCCTTTGCTTCGGCTACTGTCTGGGACATGGCCATGGCTATATTGATGTGGTGCTCGTCTCGTTGATGCTTTATGCGCTACTCATGCATCAGTTCCTGCTTGAGCTCTGTAGTTGTGGATCCTTGCAGGCTGTTATTCATGTTTAGTTGCTATCATAGGAGCTCTTGTGATGCTCTGGTTTACATGTGAATGCCCTGGTCCTATAGCTATGCTCCTGGATTTGCTAAATTGGTTGATCAGTGGCGTTCGTGCTAGGGCGACGATGATTAACCGTGGCTGGAATAAGTGTGCCTTTGAGCAATCGAGGCACCTGTGGGTATCAAGTTGGATCCTCCCTCTTGTCTCTATAATCCTTACTGATCATGTGATACTTATTGTTCTGTCCTTGGATGGTCATTCTTCTTGAGTGATAACCAGGGCACCTCCACTGTATAAACAGATTGATCTGGTGATAAGAGATGACGGTGGTAGGTTATATGATCGAGGAAAGATGAATCTGAGCCCATTATGCAATCCATCCAGAAATTAGAACCGCAGGAAGCTACACGCGCTCTTAGCGATTTGGCGATTTCGCGCCGTTCTCGGCCGTTTTATCACGCGTGGAAACGATTTGGGACGCCGGATTGACACCCCGTCAACAGTTCCCGCACCCCATCTCGTTTTGTTGACTCCTCTCAGAGCGTGTGTGTCTCGCTGCCGTGTGGTGTTACCCGCGTGTGGGTCATGCCTGTCAGCGATCGTGGTTTGTCTGTTCTTATGTGCGTCCCGTCGGCGTTGGCGCGTTCCCAGCACCCTGCCACCGCGTGTGGTTTCATCGCCCCGTCGAGGGCATTTTGGACTTTTCATCTTTCACCCCATGTGCGTGGTGGACGTTGGTTGGTCTGTGCGTCGATGGGGTGAGGGAGCGCGGGTCGGCTTATCTCTTCGTGCTCCGAGTCGCCCCCTTCTCTCTGGACCTCCCCTCCTCCTCTTGTCGCCGTCCCCGCCGATGCTTGTCCTTCCCGTCGTTCTTCACATGTGATTCCTCTCGCTCATGGATCGTCCCCGTCTTTTATACTGCCTGGTTCTTAGCGTGCTCCTTGTTTCTCTGGCTGTTTTGTAGTTGGGACGGTTTCGTGGCCTGCGGGGCGATGATGATGAATCTGCTGAAATAAGCATGATGTGGGTTGTGGGCACTAAATTAGAGCCCACCCTTACCTCTCTTGCAACCTGTTTAATTCAGCTTTATGTTGGATGTTCTGTGCCTCAGATAGTCATTCTGACGAGTGATAACGAGGGCAGTTCGTTTACATTGTGATGGGTATGTCATGCAGCAAGAGATGTGAGTGTTAGGCTTGAAGATCAAAGACAAAACTGAGCCCTCTTTTGCTATGTTACAGCCTACAAATACAAGAAAAAATCATTATCTATTATTCAGTGTTATTTTTCCTTTTTCTATTCCTCTATTGTGTTGACCCCCCTCTTCTTCTCTTCATCAATGCCAAGAGCCAGTAACCACTACCGTGGGACGGGGAGCACTCAACCACAGGTACCCACCCTCTTCACCCCCATTCGTCGCATCAAATCTACCATCTTGTTAGCCATCCTCTCCCTCTTTTTCTCTCACACACACACAGCTGAACAGTGGAAGCTTCATGTGTTGTCCAGATCCAATAGACAACTTGCAGCTTGCCTTCATGTTTTAAATTTTGATCCACCAAGAACAAACAAGTGGTTATAGGAACTTTTATTTGTTTCTCACCTGAAAGTTATGATGTAATTCTTGAATTAATTAGCGCTCTTTCTTGATGTTATACCGTGGGACTGAAAAATGAAATAGGAACTTTTATTTGGTTCTCACCTGAAAGTTATGATGTAATTCTTGAATTAATTAGCGCTTGTTTCTTGATGTTACACTGTAGGACTGAAAAATGAAATAGTACGTGCTTCATCATGTGGTCCTATATTTTTAATAATAGTTTTTTCACTGGTTCTCAACAGAAATTCTTGCCTGAATCTTGCAATGGAGATAGTGTCAATAATGGAGTTGAAGTTTTCCTCTATTGTCTATGAAGGTAAGATACGTGAAATAACAACTGTTCACTCTCCAATAACAAGCATGTGGTTATAGAGATTTTTGTTTGTTGCTCACCTGAAAGTTATATGCAACTCAGTATTTTTTAAACTAACTAGACTATCGGACTAATAATTGAATGTATGTTTGTTCACATGTCTGAGATTTATGGGTTCAAATTCACACAAAACTCATCTTATTGTTCCGTTGACATGCACCCTACTAAGTAGTCTTACACCACGGAGAAGACAACACAATAATTTTATTTTTATGTAATTGTTGATGTAAAACTGCTCAACTTTTTCACTACCAACAGAAGACACGGGGATGACAGTGAATCATCGAGTAATAACCAAGATCATCTAGATGTATGAACCTGCCTCATTGTGGCTGTGCGGAGACATTGATGATGATGAGTCTCTCATGTCACCATGAGTTCCACCTCGGTAAGGGGGCATGGATCGATTGATTCATAGTCGAGCCTCTCCTGCTTATCATAATTTTCATAACTGACTGAACGGATGCGTGAATATGTTGTTCCTTTTGGTAGGAGAATATTAGGCAAAGTAGTGGCTCAAACCGGCAGGATTAGGAGCTGAAGGAGTGAGTGGGTAAAGTCGATGAGTGAAAAGGCATCTTCACAAGCAGCAACTCCACCATCACATTTAGCAGCATTCGGGTAGAACCAAACAAGAACTTTATATAGATGGATATCTTTTAATCAACCTGTACTGTGTTTATTAGAGTGCTGTGCGCAGAAAAAATATTTTCCCTAAGCATACTGCTCCTTTTATCAATTGTTTATGACTACATATGGATGGATGATTAAAGGCGAGACTTCACTTGAAGAAATATAAGGGGATATTTCAGCTTTATTATCTGCTTTGCCGGCTACCTGTTATATGTGTTTTTTTCTTCTGGATTTTGAATTACCGAGTGGTCTCTAATCCACCATGAAACTTATCTTTATAAGTTGGCCTTAAGCCGATGGGCAGTATTTAGTACTGGTAAAAAAACTTTACGTTGTGATAGTCGTATGTCATTTGCACTATCAAGTATGCTGGGATGGTGAACTGTACCAGCTGGCTGCTCATGACATTTTTGTCAGCACTTGGTTCAGCTTCGTCTTGTGACTGCAAATTGTTTTTACTAGGCATTGTCCCATATGGTATAGATATGGCCGGTGACTTTAGTTCATTAAGAGATTTGCTTATATCAACACCGGTACACCAATATCCACTCACATCAATCACATTCTTTGTTTGCTGCAAATTGACGGATGCATGACTTCTCACTGGGAAGTTTATCAACCCATACATACAAAACTAGCTCAATTTCACACCATTACTGACTAATATTGAAATGTAGATTAACAACATTGCAAGTATTGGGTTATCTCTCTATTTATGTGGAGCGCAATGTTTGGACACAAAGATGAAGATGGCCGAGGAGCGACTCCACAGACGCTTCTAAGGAAAGAAATGCGGTGATTTACTAAGCAACAAGTTGATCTGTTGTGAGAGGTGCTACGTAGAGGATGGACATAACAGGGGACACGGTCGAGCCCCATGTAGAGATCTTCTGCGTCTTACTTCATGCAAGTTTGATTATATGAGTGGGTTACTTTTTTGATGATATTATCATATTTGAAAGGAAAGGGAAGCACAACTCCTAATATTGATGCTTATTCTTTTTTTATTTTGGTACTCCAATGAATAAACTTCCAAGCAGTTTCTTGGTCTGTCTTAGTCTATCTATCCTCAAAATTATTATTGTTCTTGTATAATTTGACACTGGCGTGTATTTTGGGCATACTACACAGTTTTTATTTTGCATCAGGAGATTTGTTTGTGCACGCTCCTGTGTATGTATTATAGTTTAGAAGAAAATATATATGTAGCTGGAAGTACAACAATAGCTAAAAACCTTGTCTTGAAGTGTCCATAAATATGAAATGTTATAATATAAATTTATTTCAATACAAGATTTTTCCTTCTATGTATGCAGCGCATGACAGATTCGGAATTCTATTTTTGTATTTTCATATTTGAATATAAGATGAATTATTATCTAGATGTCCTGAAAGATAAGTTTTATATTATTATTAAATTGTTCGTTTCCAGCTGATTGTTGGCCTGTTAGGGGCTGTAAAGCATATCAGTATTCTTCACCTTTGATGTCATTTTATTTATTTTTCATTCCTTGTCATATAGGAGTACTAGATAAGAATATATTTGATGCAATTATGAAAGAAGGGGCAGGAAATAAATGGATACTTGTCGCTGTATGACTGAAACAATGTTTATACACGTTCAATAGATTTATGAATTAAAATATTTTTTGGTTCCATGACAACGCACAAGCATTCAGCTAGGACGATGGAAGGATGATTCTTGACCCTCTCATTGACCAACGGCAATGAAAGATAAGGGGTTAAGCGTAGCGTCAAGACAATCTGGTAGATTGAATTGGATTTGATAACCAACAACAATGATAGGAACAATAATTTTATTGTTCCGTGGCAACCCACGGGCACTAAACTAGTGTATTTCAGAGTACATATGCCTCGCATTAACACCGGACAATAAGTTCACCGCCATGAGTGGAGGTGAAGGTGAGAGTAAAACTAAGAAAGCCCCAAACCAAACAATGCAAACATTTGTTAGCCATTTTGCAAAGATGGTAAAGTGAAAGCATAATTCTTTATTTTGAGATTAGTTGATGTCATAAATCAAACAATTAGTCGTGTAACAGGCGATGGTTAAAGGGTGTGATGTTTTCAACGCACGGGCATTTTTGCTAGTTATAATTAAAACCCATAATTAAACTACTCCGTGTCTAATCCCTTCTTCCCCGCAGCTACGCTTTCCTTCGTCAAAGGGCACGGCACGGACAAGGAAACCACCAACCGCAAATCGCACGCCAAAGGGGAAAGGAGGCATCCATCGCCGTCGCGGAGCGAATCGACCGAGCGGCCGGCGACGCGACGCGACGCGGCCGAACCGGACGCCCGGCCCATCGATCGACCCCCGAGGAGCCGATCGGGTCCATCTCCCTGCCGGCGATGGCGTCGTCCGCGGATCCGTGGGTGCGGGAGCACGGCGAGGCGGCGCGCCTGGCCGACGACGTCGCCTCCATGGTCGCCGACCGGGCCGCGCTCCCGCAGTCCGGCCCGGAGGCCATGCGCCACACCTCCGCCATCCGCCGCAAGATCACCATCCTCGGGACCAGGCTGGACACCCTCGAGGGGATGCTCGCCAGGCTTCCCCCCAAATCCATGTACGTTTCGCTCCCTCGCTCGCTATCTCACCCTAGCGCGTCATCCCTTACTCTGCTTATTACCAGCTCTGGCCCAAATGCATGGAGGAGGCACGATTGTTTGGAGGTCGATTCGCGTTGTCGTTTGTTCCTAGCTAGCTAGTCACCTCCTGCAGATTCACTCACCATTTTGTCTGTCTGAGAATCCACTATGCGGAAACCAGAAATGGTGGTATGATGGTGTAGGAACCTAGCGAGCTTCTATAAATGCTGTCGACACCATTTTATGACAACCCTAGAATCAAAATTCAGCCTAAGCCACAATTCTCATGTACACACTTTACACCAATTGTGCATCCATATATGTGTGCTGATTCATTTCTTACGAGACAACATTTGAAGTAGTTTACCCTGCTAATATGTATGCTTTCTACGATGGTTTGTGTGATATATGGTGTGCGCTGGTTACTTTGGTACAGACACTAGCACCAGTTTATCAGTTATCAGAATCAGCTCTGCTTGATATCGAGATATCTATACATATGCTGCTACACAATATAACTTCTCTTTATACATTTCAAAATGTATATCTGTTATAAAGAAGAAATCCACTCTTAAGTGATCTTCCATGTTGTGCAGCACCGACAAGGAGCTGCATAAGCGCCGAGACATGCTTTCTAATTTGAAATCTAGAGCAAAACAGATGGCGGAAAGTTTCAACATGTCAACCTTCGCCAACAGGTGTGTTCTGCATTTTGGTAACCGATGCCATCAACGTCATCAAACTTTTTATAAAGAAGGCTCGTCATTGCTTTATCTTGTTAAAATCTGTTCAAATGCATATTAATTAAGTTTCTTGTATGTATCGCATATGTGCTTTTTTCACAATTTAGGGAGGATTTGCTTGGTCAGAGTAAGAAAGCTGCTGATGACATGAGCAGAGTCGCTGGGTTGGATAACCAAGGGATTGTTGGCCTTCAGAGGCAAATCATGAAAGGTACTGATGTACTCTATGTATGACTTGCTGTTCGTGCCGCTGTGACAGTGAAGTATTGTGCCGATGTCAGAGTGGTTACTCGATGTGATGGCTGGCCTGTCGCCTTCTGTTTCCAGTTTTCCACCAACCTCAGACAGATACATCAATGTGGATGTGGCATGTTGATAGGTGTTTACTGGTGATGTTCAATTTGTTGAACTAATTGAGGAGAGAGCTTTACTTCTTTTTGATTGTATCCAAGAGAAGTATTGTCTTTATGACTGGTCAAACAGTCAAACTAGACATTGCTGTTCCTCCTTTGCCTCACAGTGGACATGCCAAATCCATTCCTCGCAATTTCATTGGCATGACGCGGTTACCCTGTTTCTGGTGTCAAACATACAAATTCAGAAGTCACCAGTGTCCCTTGCATATATTCCAATTTCTAGTATTCATTCAGTTGCTTTGTTTTGAAAGAAAATGATGAACTTCTTAAATCCTCACATTTTACTCAAAATGTATGAAGAGCTATTTGTGACGAAAAACACATTTCCTACTCCATGTGACTGCTTATTTAAGCTCGTCATTCGCTTGTATATCTACAGTTGGTTACAAATACTATCAATCCACGAGAGTGATGAACAATTGACAGTTGCCTAATCCATTGATGTTGTCTGCTACTACATTTTTTTGCAATTTGCAGAACAAGATGAGGGCCTTGAGAAGCTGGAGCAGACAGTGCTGAGCGCAAAACACGTCGCGCTGGCAGTCAATGAGGAGCTTGACCTACATGCAAGACTGATTGTTAGTTTCTTACCGCAAAGCCACTTGTTTCTTTCTTTGCTCTCTAGACTCTGTTCACAGCCATGTCTTCCACTTGTTTCTTTCTTTGCTCTCTAGACTCTGTTCACAGCCATGTCTTCATGATTGCAGGATGACCTAGACGACCATGTGGATGGTACAAACTCGCGCCTCCAGGTTGTATTTCAAACCCGTGTTTCCGCTCCTCATCCTTATACCTCAAAGAAAGTTTCTTCGCTTTTTTTGATACTAACAGTTCTCAACCTTTGCCCGAATTGAATTTTGACGCAAAACCCTTTCTCGTGCAGCGTGTGCAAAAGAGGCTTGCGGTCCTGAACAAGCGCGCCAAGGGCGGCTGCTCCTGCATGTCCCTGCTGCTGTCCACCGTCGGTATAGTGATGCTTGTGGTTATTGTCTGGCTCCTCATCAAGTATCTGTAACCTCTGCCCAACTCAAAGCAGTTTCGTCTGTGCAGTCTTTCAAAGATATTATGGTTACTTCCGCTTCGCCGTCGTTTTGGCGAGAAATGGAAAATATGTATGCCACATGTGCCCCTTAATGGGTTGAAATGTGAAGTTCAGACTTTTGTATGTCTGCGGTATATGAGCTCATACTTCTTCTCCTTCTCCTATACTTTGCTGTGCTGTATTGAAGCCAATAATGTACACCCTCTGCTTAGGAATACATGTCACGCTTAGGATGATGCGTGGTCAATACAATTGAGAAATTTTGACCGATATCAAATGTAGTATTACCTCCATCCCAAAATATGTATCGTTATTATTACTTAACTAAAACCATAAAAATGGCACTTCCTAACAACACTTTCCTCATAAGATCAGTCTAAATAGTTTAGTGCATATTAACAGTTGAAATTCAACAAATCTCGTAATAAAAAAAATAGAGAGCAGTTTAACATTGAACAAACTCGTAATATGCTAGCAATGGAATATTACATTTGAAATCGTATACTTTGCTGTGATGTATTAAAGCCAATAACGTACACCCTCTGCTTAGGAATACATGTTACACTTAAGATGATACGTGGTCAATATAATTGAGAAATTTCGAACAGTATCAAATGTAGCACTACCTCCATCCTTAAATAAGTATCGTTATTATACATTAACTAAAACAGAAAAAAATGGCACTTCATAACAACAATTTCCTCATAAGATCAGTCTGAATAGTTTAGAGCATATTGACAGTTGAAATTCAACAAATCTCGTCATAAAAAAGAATTAGAGAGCAGTTTAACATTCCATCGAACAAACTCGTAATATGCTGGCAATGGAATATTACATTTGATCGTGTCAAAGTAAGTCAGTGAATTGCTACATTCAGTCGCGTATCACAATAAGTTGATGGCTGAACGTTACATTCAACCATGTCAAAAAAGCAACAACCTTCAAAAGGCGCAGATAACACTACCTATTCATGACGAAGAACAGATATCGACAGCTTTACAACTTACATTTATGACTCGTCGAAGACATAAACAGATCACTCTTGACATACATCTAGCATCTAATGCTGCAAAACACCATTCTGATTCTACCATCCTTGTCATCTCCTGTCGCCGCACCTCCAAAGTTCCCCCCGAAAATGGACTTTTGTTGGAATGATTCATGCTATACTTTGTTCATCTGCGGCAATAAACGGTGAGCACCATTGCCAACCCGTACCGAGCTGAATAGCTTAGCTCCAATCAGTTCTCCCGTGGGATTCAAATGTTACCTGATTCTCTGCTCCTGTTCTTCGATATCCTCGAGCAGAACATGAACATCAGGAGGAATGTCGATAGCATAAAAAGCCTAAAGTAGGTTTTTAGCTCTTGCATTCCGAGATCAAGGCCTTCAAGCTTCCCATTTTCACCGCCGCTCTTTTGATCCATAGTTCTTTCCAAAATCTCTCCCCCCATAGGGACCCAGTTATCCAGTGCTCCTTGAGATACTACTTGCCCATCAGGTAGGGTTCGCAGCCCTTCCTCGAAAAGTATGAGAAACGCCATGCACCACTTGTTAATGACTCTCTGGAAAGGAAAACTGCGCTGTCAGGCATATGCCAAAAACAAAAAACTATGTACATTACTTGATCTATAGATCCTAGATTAGCGTACATCAAATGTTATCTTGTCAACAGGGTTGAACATTTTGAAGCAGTCATCGGTGGATGCTTTCTCATCTCCATATATCTGAATACCAGCAGAGTGATGAGTCATGTTATGTCAATACAAGTTCATAATAGTCGCAACAGAGACAACAGATGAACTTACCTCAAATGTGAAAGGCATTGGCACCTTCGCAATGTCATATAGATAATCAGTTGTAGTCCCATGTGCAAGGTACCTAGCAAGTCATGGGATAAAAAACCTTAGCACATTTCCCTCGTTGAAGGCTTAGCACAATAACCTTCTTGGGTTCACATAACTTGAGCAAAGTGTGAGATGTTACATACCCTACAGCCCCACCACCTGATCCAACTAGGCAGCTATCTTGGAAATTGCGATGGTTCACATTCTCTAAAACTGACCTCATCAAGTGAGAAGGCGCTCCGTCTGGTGTAGTATTCTTGTGGTCATATGGCATAAATAATGCCTGTAGTTGAACAGAAGAATGAGAGAATGTGTAAAAGCAATAGGCATTGATCAAAACTTATTTCACTAGGTTTCAATACCACTGTGTGGAACTACACATGAGATTGCTACTAAAAACAAGTTATATGTTAGGTCCCTCCCTCCGCTTCGTGAACAATTGATCAAACTTTATGTTATAGCTGCACAACGCAATAGCTGCATTACCTCCATTCCAGAATGCACATTCACCCAGATATGTGGTTTGAATGACTTGGATAGTTCTTGCATGATCTGGGCCTCAGGTTCGCTGAAAGGAGCAGTACCAGGATCCTCCTCAAATGGGTTATAATCCTGCAATGCAGGGAAAAATGTATAAATATAGTGCATAAGATTGATGCTGTGCATATAAGTAAACTCTGATTAATTAACTGATTAACCAACAAAGAACATACTCCCTCCGTTCCTAAATATAAGACCTTTTAGATATTTCACTATGGACTACATAGTGATGTATATAGACATACTTTAGAGTATAAATTCATTCATTTTGCTCCGGTAGTCCATAGTGGAATTTCTACAAGGTCTTATATTTAGGAACGGAGGGAGTACATGGTAAAAAAGAGAAAGGTGTACTTGCTCAGAGTGCACACAAGGTTAGCAAACTCTTATTAGTTATTACCCATTACCCAACATAACAATAACAAAGAATATACATGGTAGCAATAAGGGCCATAGCTATACTTCGTATATCTGCTCCAGATCTGCAAAATTCTGACCTTTAATGCAACTTTAGTGTTACTGAATGTCAATCAACCTAGCTCTTCTAGGGCAATGCTATGTTATACGCGATAAATACACAGGCTCGCAAGTACTTCCACACAAAAAAGAAACCATAAACTGTGGAAATTAACATAGAAGGCTTCAACCTTTCAGGCTTACATCCAAGATGTAACAAAAGCAGTCAGGTTTTGCTGGCGCACAATGATAAACCAGAGACACAAACCTTTTCCTTCTTTCCCCAATCAACGCTCCAATTTCTGTTAAGATCAACTCCTCTTCCTGTGCAAGAAAAGAAGAGATAAAATAGATGGCACATAAACTGCCTCATGTGATGATTTTTTAAGAAAAAGAAAATCACCATTTCTCCTATCACAAAGCTCCCCTGCTTCAACGCGCTTGCGGCCATGAAAATTTTCCATTGGCACCACCTAAAATGATTAAAGGCAACTTTAGAAGCCACTACACATCCGGAGTTTGAGAAACGACACATTACTAAACACATGTTATAACACAGGAAAGAGGTGGATAGGGGAGAAGGCAGAGAAATGAAAGTAAAGAACACCATGTGACCACATGTTTGTTTTTTCTTTAAACTAGGATAAAGGATATGCAATAATCATGATTATGTCTGCTGAAAAACCATGATTTTTAATTTATATCCAGACAGAAGCACTTGGGAGAAACATACTTCACAAACATATTAAAAAATACTGTGAATTTTGTTATAACTTTGTGTGAATAATAATGCTTACCCATAGTGCAGGAATAACTTAACATACGTAAGAGATCATTAGTGCACTGACATTCGAACAGTGCAAGCGGATCAAAGCATAGTTTCATTTCAGAAAGCATGCATAAGAACAATGCCGAAATGAAATGATCCTGATATTTCAATATCTAAATTCCTTTTTCAGAGCAAACCACCCTAAAAACTATACTAATTCGGTGCAGTGCATAGAAGAACAGCGAGCACAATTGCTTCCCATAAATTTCTTATTAATTATGCATGCCAAGGACTGCAGACATAGAATAAGTTGCAGAAGGACTAACTTTGATCACAAGATGCTCCAGAATTTTCTCAAATGATGATAGGTCCACACCGGCAATTTTGCGCTTCTCCGTCAAAATGTAGAGCAGACTTAATGCAAGTTCAGAGGTAATAAGTTCTCTGCCATGCTGCCCAAAGCTCTGGAAGACAATGAACCTTCTGTCAAAACCGCAAGGCATCAATAATCTAATTTGCAAAATAACGTGCGAACACATAATGAAAGACATAGTTGTGTTTTCTTTATGTTGTGAGCCCACTACTCCCCCGAGGTGAGGGGGTTGAGACCAAGATGGACGAAGCAAGCATACTTGATCTGGTGACGTTTGATGATACAAGAGGCTAAAGCTAACTGACTGGCACATAATGATGCTCATGATTAAGAATAAAATGCCGAGAGAAAGCTATCAGGAACTAACCAGAAGGATTTTGATCTTGGAGCCATCGGCTATGGTTTTCTTCACATGATTAAAAGTAACAACGAACATCTCTGCGGAATACCCTTTGTTACTTGCTCTTACTGTATCCATCTGCAGATAATGTTAAATAAAATGTGCGTAAGAAATACGACTAGGAACTAGGAAGCAAACCAAACTGGCCAATAACAGCTGAACAAGGACAGTTAAGCCACTCACAGTCAAGCTATCTGGATTCCGGGCAACCAGGGCCTTGATCTCACTCAGAAGGGTGTCACTGTGGAGAAAAAGAAACATAACCAGTTAACCCGACGGCAAGCGTTTCACAAAAAGAAAAAAAAGGGTGCATAATTGGCAAAGGCAATGCAGCAAACAGAACATCCCCTGGCCTTCTCTTTTTCTGGACAAAAGGGCATTTTCCCCAAATCCATCAATGAAAACAGAACTGGAAGAACCAAGGTCTTTGAGGTTCCAAGAAAAACAGAAACGACATGCCTCCAGTGCTACCCCCAAATCCATCAAAAAAAAAAAAACTGCTACCCCCAAACTAGCAAGGCAAGTATCAAAAGTTTGCACTGATATAATAGCTATAAACTAGGTTCAAACTCTGTAACCTCCAGTGCTGTGCACAGGCATAGCTAATACTCCGTAGTTCCCATCGACTGGCTAACATGACAAGACAGACAGACAGGGGTTGCAATTGCAGACAATGACACCGCAAACGAAAATTTGACATGCTGCATCGATCCCTAATCAACTAGCAGACGGGGTTCGGGAGCGGGACCGCGCGCCCACCGCAACCAGCAGCCGACGCATTGGAACACAGCGACAAGCAAATGCTCAATTCCAGCGGCTACCAGCTGACACAGACCCGACGCCGGCCGCCGGGTGGCGCGTACGTGTAGGCCGGCCGAGACGGGAGGAGGAGCTACCGGAACCTACGAGGCATGGCATAAGCCGCGAGGCGCGCGCCGTACCTGGGGCGGTAGAGGTCCCGCGAGATCGGGGTGACGGAGGCCGGGATCTTCCTGGCCGCGGAGGCGGGGGAACCGAGGACGGCGAGGGCCAGGGCCAGGGCCACGAGCCGGCGGGAGAGCGGCGGCGGGGGCGGGGGCGGCGCGGAGGGCGCCATCTCCGCCGCACGCCGGAGCTGAGCCCGAGCCTTCTCCCTCGCCGGCGATTCGCGCGCGCGCTCCCCGCTCCCACCCCTCTCGCTCGCTCGTGTTGCGGCAGGTAGGAAGCAAGGCACGCACGAATGATTCGATTAGCCAGCGGTGATTAATTCGCTTAAATTTGTACTAGCAGGAGTGTCAGGATTAGTGGGGTCATTAGCAGTGGCTTCCGGCTTACAGCGTGTTGGGCCCGTGCGCACCAGGGCTCACACCACCTCATTTGA
Source organism: Hordeum vulgare subsp. vulgare (assembly GCF_904849725.1). Lineage (NCBI taxonomy): Eukaryota > Viridiplantae > Streptophyta > Magnoliopsida > Poales > Poaceae > Hordeum > Hordeum vulgare. The sequence goes on from NC_058523.1 coordinate 20,336,840, forward strand.
CTCACTCAAGCACTTGAATATTTTTTTTTAGATGATGACTCGACACACTTGTTAGTTCATAGCCAGTGTTTGGGTTGGGTTTGATGCCATTATGCAATCTTTTTATAAAATTTGATGATGAACTTAGTGAAATGCTCCGAAGCACCGATACGTCGCTGATCTCTGTATCGCCGTTCAGAACGCGGCCGATACTCCGATACGCACGATACGGCTGGGATACGGGTATCTGAGATGTATCGCTATTTCTGATTTAAAACAAAAGGAAAAATATACGGACACATCTGGAAAACGGGGCAGAACGTCCCGGACACGGTAGCCCCATCTCAACTCTCAAGCGAGCCACGCACCAGCACCACGGGAGGATCCGCACGACCGCACCTAAACCTAAATCGCAGCAGTATGTGCGGAATGGATCCAGGGCGACTGCCGCCGGCGCCCCTCCAGCCGCCGGCACACCACTAGCAGCCGGTGCTCCTCCCGCCGGTGCTCCTCCAGCCGGCGCATCACCAGCCGCCGACGCTCCTCCCGCCGGTGCTCCTCCAGCCGGCGCCCCTCCAGCCTGCCGCGTCCGCCCCTGCCGGCGAACCTGCTCTCGCCGGCGCTCCTCCAGCCGGTGCTCCTCCAGCCGGCGCTCCTCCAGCCTGCCGCGTCCGCCCCTGCCGGCGACCCTGCTCTCGCCTCTGCTCAGCTCGGTGCTCAGCCTGAGACCTCTGTTTGACTGAACTTGCTGGTAACTGAAAGCCTGAAACTTCATGTTTGTCTCATTGTCTGAACTTGCTGTATTTTATACCTGAAAGTCTGAAACTTGCTGTTTTTATACCTGAAGAAGATATATACAATGTCATCTGCGGGTAGTGGCATGGCAGCAAGCCAATCTTCAATCGGTGGTACTGCAAGCAATAACATTGAGGTTGATGGTGCAGGTCAAGGGGTTGAGAATGCCATTATGAATCCGAAATATCCATTATGGAAGCATGTTACAAAACTAGCAGCAGACCCATCAGGTCGAGGAGGCAACACACGTTTCCGTTGCCTGTTTTGTATGCATGATTTCCCGGGCAGCTACACGAGAATAAGAGCACATCTTCTTAAGATACTAAATGCAGGCATAAACCCTTGTAGCAAGGTAACACAACCTCTCTTTGAGGAACTTCGCAATGAAGATAAGGCAGCCGCTATACTTATTTCACATGGTAAAACGAGGAACACACTTCCTCGACCACCCTTAGTGGAATCCGGTCCATCGGTATCATCAAGGAAAAGGAAGGCAGCAGTAAAGCAATCTGGGATTTCGGAAAGTTTTCATTCAGAGCTTCGACAACAAGCTGATGCTCTTATTGCAAGAATGTTCATCACCGGAGGTATGCAACTTTGCATTACAATGTCAATTATTGTTGTCTTTTTAAAGCATAGTTGTTGACTAGTTATTTTGTTTGTAGGGGTTCCCTTCAATCTAGCAAGAAATCCCTACTATCGAGAGTCCTACAATTTTATCGCAAACAATGAAATGGGTGGCTATGTGCCTCCTGGATATAACGCATTGAGGACTACATGTCTTGCAAAAGAGAAGAAGCATGTTGGGAGGATGCTGGAGCCCCTCAAGTCTACGTGGCCGCTCAAAGGTGTGACTATTGCGACTGATGGTTGGTCTGACCCTCAAAGGAGGCCAATTTTGAACTTCATGGCTGTGACAGAGAGTGGTCCAATGTTTCTAAAGGCGATCAACACTGAAGAGGATGATCCTATTACAGCTCAAAGGGTGAAGGATCTTATTTTGAGTGATTTGTGGTGGGATAAAATTGTATACATTGTCTCTTTCACCTCACCCATATATGCAATGATAAGGTTGACCGACACGGACAAACCATCTCTCCATTTGGTATATGAGATGTGGGACGACATGATAGAGAAGGTGAGTTGTTCTTTTAGCTTTATTCATCATTATTTGGGCATTTTTTATGTGTGATGCTTGCTGATTTTAATTGTCCTCATCTTCATAGGTGAGAGTTCCTATTTATCGTTATGAAAAAAAGGAGCGCAATGAAGATTGTGCTCTCTATATCGCTATCAAGAAAAAACTTGCAAAACGTTGGGAGAAGAGTAGTACCCCCCTCCATTGTTTGGCTCACTCGTGCAATCCGAGGTTTGCTCTTCATATATGTTTGTCATTTGACAATCTCAAGTTGTCAACATTAAAAGGTTTGTTGATTTTACATTATCATGTTAATAGGTACTATAGTCCAAATTGGCTTGTGGCAGCCCCTGGTCGTGTTACCCCCCTTAATGATATTGAGATTTTTCAAATGAGAAACAAGTGTTTGCAGAAGTTATTTCCGGATCCAAATGACCACAAGACCGTCAAGAAAGAATTTGCAGATTTTGCTCTAATGATGAATGACTTCCAGAATGCCGATTCAATTGAAGATAGAGATGATTTTGAACCAAAGCAATGGTGGGGCACTCATGGAGGAAGCACAAAGTTCCTGAAAAGTTTGGCATTAAAGTTACTTGGTCAGCCTTCATCTTCATCTTGCTGTGAAAGGAATTGGAGCTCATATTCCTTCATCCATAGTTCCGAGAGAAACAAACTCACTCCTGAACGTGCTGAGGATTTAGTGTTCGCACATAACAACCTGCGTTTGCTTTCAAGACAACCTGAGGCTTATCATGTTGGGCCAAGCCGGATGTGGGATGTGGGTGGAGATGGGGTTGAGAGCTTCACTGGTGTTGGCATGCTTGAAGGTGCCAATTTGACACTTGATGAACCTGAATTGGAGGCTGAGATCATGGATGCTCTCACTTGAGTTGTCCTCATTTACTTTATGTTGTAATGCACAATTATGCACTGTATGACTAAGGATTTATGGCCATGTGAGCCTTTTATCTTTCTGTTGTCATGTTGTAATGCACTACTTGATATGGATCATCCTCTTTATCATGTTATTTTCTCTTGGTTTATGCTATTGCTACAAGCCAACTTGTTTACTGCTTTTTCACTTTTCATGCTTGTCTATCTCATATTATCATGTCTAATATCATATGTTGCATTTTCTATTTTTCATACATCATGAGGAGTTGAGGACCTGGATGATTATTCAATTCAAGACTGAAAAGAAATGAGGCATGGAAGCAACCAAGCTACCTGTAGGACGGTATTTTGATCCCATCTCATTCATTTTATTATGTTAGTTTTTATTACATGTCATTATTATTATTATTCATATATGCTTGCCGTATCGCCGTATTGATGTTTTTAGAAATTGCCGTATCCCGTATCGTCGTACCCGTGTCGCCGTATCGCTATCGCCGTATCGGTGCTTCGTAGGTGAAATGGGATGGGACGTTAGGTTGGGTATTGTGGTCCATCGCACGCCCGGACCTGTCCGCGGAGAAGACACGGTCAATCCGCGGTCATTTGTCAGGATGTAAGAGCGCGAAGGAGCACACCCTGCTTCGAGGGTTGAGGTGACGGTGATGGGACGATGGCGAGGTCGTCCGACGAGATGGGTCCAGGGTCCGATGGCTTGCTGGGGGTAGGCGATCGGAGCGAAATGGAATGGGGTGGAATGTTTGGATACAAACTGATACGACAGTACATGCCGTGGTCGGAGGAGGGAGGGAGCAATGGGGGAGAGGAGAAAGCCAAGAGGATACCTCGCAAATGCGGGCTTATGTTGCGGCATTTCGCAAGGTGACTAGAGGTATATGGCAGAAGGAATGCCGGTGTTTTGCCAGGCATAGAAGGATGGTTAGCGAGTCATCTGACCGATGATGGTGGGTGTGAGGTTGAGGAGCAAGCCGGGGAGCCGATGGCCATCGGAAGGAGTGGAAGCTAGGAGATTCTACTCGATAGGGCGGATCATAATCTCCTCTTTGTATGACCAACCCCGAAGCATAGCCCTACAACATGACTAAAGTGTCCATGAAGAACAAAGTTTTTCAACTGGTTTTGAAACATGAAATGCTCCTCTCATTCTTTTCTCCTGGGAGTTAAACCTATCACAGGTAAATTGAATTTCACCAAGTTATTAGAACCTCAGATACTCCGCAATTTATTTTCTTAAATAATAACAGTCATTGAAGATTGTCTGTCAGCCTGTCACATTAGTGACTACTAAAAACATTTTTTCTGAAATCGTGTGTATATATTCATAAGGGTGAGTGTATGTAATACACGTGATTATAATGTGTTTAAAAGAAAAAGAAAATGCACGCCACTAAACATAGAATTACAACATTTCAAGGTGTACAATCTGAACAAAAGATCGATACAACTTCCTTGAGTTTATAAACCAGAATGAAGCTCTCCTAGAAGAAATGCAAAGCACTTACCGGAGTTTAGAGACCCAAATAATCACTTGTATAGTTTGGGACCCAAAATGATCGCACTGCAGACCACGAATGTGATTCGCTGGTTTTATTTTGTTATTTATTAACCTACTCTTTCCGCTAAAAATATACTGTATTTGAAGTTCTACCAGAAGTGAGAATGAGAAAAATGATGGCTGGATGCCGAACCAAAGGCCTCGAAAACTGATGAGGATGATGAGACACGTGTAACATACTGTATGAATAATATGCAGTCTGTGTGACAGTTACCGGCACATGGATCTTCCATCCGGTCGATACTTACAGAGAGTCAGCAATTTCGAAATCAAATTGTTCTGTGATTCACTCAAATTATTTCAAACCAAACCAAACATGGATTGCAATCGTCGCAGAACAGATTAAGGGATGGCAGAGCTGCAGTTAGCAGCAGCAGCGGTGGATTCAGAGCTTGCTGGTGGAGAGGCTGCCCATGGCCTTGGCCTTCTCCCGGAGCGCGAACTTCTGGACCTTGCCGGTCGCCGTCTTGGGCAGCTCCTCCACGATCACCACCGTCCTCGGCGCCATGTACCGCGGCAGCCTCCCCCGGCAGAACGCCACCACCTCCTCCGGCTCCACCCTCTCCCCGTTCTTGACGACGACGAACGCGCACGGCGTCTCCCCCCAGTGCTCGTCCGGCCGGCCCACGACGGCCGCCTCGGCCACGGCCGGGTGCGCGAACAGCGCGGCCTCCACCTCGATGGTGCTGATGTTCTCCCCGCCGGAGATGATGATGTCCTTGGACCTGTCCCTGACCTTCACGTACCCGTCCCCGGGGACCCGCACCGCCAGGTCGCCCGACCTGAACCACCCGCCGGCGAGCGCCTCCGCCGTGGCGGGCGCGTCCTTGTAGTACCCGCTCATCACGGTGTTGCCCCGGAACATCACCTCCCCCATGGTGGCCCCGTCGGCGGGCACGCTGCGCATCGTCGCCGGGTCCTTGACGTCCACCTCCAGGCCGAGGTGGTGGAGCCCCTGCCGCGCCTTGATCGCCGCCCGCTCGTCCGCCGGCAGCGCGTCCCACTCGGGCTTCCACGCGCACACCGTCGCCGGGCCGTACGTCTCCGTCAGCCCGTACGAGTGGATCACCAGGAACCCGAGCTCCTCCATCCGGAACAGCACGGCCGGCGGCGGGGGCGCGCCGCCGGTCATCACAGCCACCTTCCTCCCCGGCGGCAGCGGCCGCCTCTCCTCCGGCGCGGCGTGCACGATCATGCCCAGCACCGTCGGCGCGCCGCCCATGTGGGTGACCCCGTGGCGGGCGACGGCGTCGAAGACGGCCGCGCCGGTGACCTTGCGGAGGCAGACGTTGGTGCCGCCCTGCGCCGCCACGCCCCACGCCATGCACCAGCCGTTGCAGTGGAACATGGGCACCGACCACAGGTACACCGGCATGGACGCCATGTCGTTGAGCAGCACGGAGGCGAGGCTGTTGAGGTACGCGCCGCGGTGGGTGTAGATCACGCCCTTGGGCCGCGACGTCGTCCCCGACGTGTAGTTGAGCGCGATCGGCTCGTTCTCGTCCGCCGGCCACCGGACCGCGAACTCCGGCGGCCCGCCGCCGCTCACCAGAGCCTCGTACTCGTGCTCAGCACCCGTCGTACCTGACACCAAAGATGCTGATCCGTCGTCCCAGCCGTCGAGGAGCTCTCTGATGAGGACGACGACGGGGGCCGCGGCGCCGGCCTCGGACAGGAGGCGGAGGGCCTCCCGCGCGACGCCGAGCAGCGCGGCGTCGACGAAGACGACCCTGGCCTCCGAGTGGCGCAGCAGGACGGAGGCCATGGCGGCGTCGAGGCGCGAGTTGAGCGCGCAGATTACGGCCTCCGCCATGGGCACGGCGAAGTGCAGCTCGCACATCGCCGGCACGTTCTGCGCGAACACGGCGACCTGTCGTCATCCAACGGAGGTCAGAACTCGGAACCACTCCGGTGATCGCAGCGAAGCAGAACGAATCGATCGCAGCGCGAGGTAAGATTTCTCGGCAGATCGCGCGAGAGCAGTCGGTCGGGCAACACACACACGAGATTCCAGAGCAAGAAAGCAAAGTAGAGCTGACTCTTGACTGCGAGCGACGTGTTTTCGTGCTGATGGAACAGGGGTGGCGTGTGGCTCTAGAAAACACTAGTAGGAGTAACGGCCGGGATCTTACCACGTGGCGGCGGCGGACGCCGAGGCCGGCGAGGGCGGCGGCGAGGCGGAGGCAGCGGTCCCGGGTCTCCCGCCAGGTCCTGGGCGGCGCGTCCCCGGCGGCGGCGACGACGGCGGGGCGGTCCGGGTAGACGACCGCGGAGCGCTCGAGGAAGGAGAGCGGCGTGAGCGGCGCGTGGTTGGCGGCGCAGAGCACTGCGCCCTCCATCATCCCCCGGCCCATCGGCGGCGAGCTAGCACACGGCGTGGGGCTCGTGGTGGGATTGTTTTCGGCTTTCCGCTTGGGCGAGGAGAATACAATACTGGCGCTGATATCTAGTGGTGGTGGAGCAGAGCGTGCGTGCGCCGCGCTCACCGTCACCGTCATCCTGTCCATCTCGGTGCCGTATCTCAAGCAAAAACGGCCGAGCCGTCCAGATAGGGATCCACGGACCGACGACAAGCGCCTGAAAACGAGGGAGAGCTGCAGCAGCAGCAGCAGGCGCCGGACGCCGGGCTTCAAAAGGAACATATTACCGGTCTCTATTTGTATCTGTATATGTGCCCATCGGCCGTCGCGGCGGCGTCCCGGCGACGTGAGTGGTTTAAATAGGACGGAGTACAGAATCGTCAGTGATGGTTCAGTGAGACGGACGGAACATCCGGCGTGGTTGCAACCCCCAACCAACGGGGAGGAAAAAAAAAAGGACGTAGCGCGTGCTCTCGTGCTTCTTCCCCACTCTTTTCGCGTTTTGCTTGATGCGGCTCGCTCGCTTCGAATCCAACGGACTGTACTCGACTCAACTGCCAGCATACGCATGGTACGTACAGAGATGCTTCCCTGACGGAAGCTCGATACGAAGCTCTGGTGACAAGACCATGCCCCTCGATCCATGCATGCATCAGGTTTCCTCAACGTCCGGAAGACAAGAAAAAAACGCCAAGCATATACATACACATACACAAGTGAAGAAAAAGGGGAAAAAAACAAGAGGCGGAGGCGGACGGCGTGCTTCAGGCACCTGCCTTCGTGCGCGTGATCATGATGAGGCTGGCTTCAGATCCATCTCCACCTGGTGGATCGTCCACTGCATGCCCTCCAGTTTCTGCGGTCCAGGATCGTCAGGGTCAGCACAAGGTGCAACAATCGAATAGCATACGGTGCTTAACAGCGACGAATATGAGACAGCGTCACCTTCACGATCTCATGGTACTGCCTCGCGATCACGTCGAAGTGCGGGTCGACGCCTTGGTACTCGCGGAGCCGTGAGACCTGAGGCAGGGATCAAAACACCAAACATGACCGTTAGACGAATGAATGTGAACACTACTGGATGGTCTCCTTATATCGGATTAAGTGGGTTCTAGCTTCTACGACATGGCATACTTCCTTTCTCTCAAGTCAGGTCTAAACATGCAGTTAAAATTCAAGGCTGTAGAATATGTTTTATATCTCATTCTCCTAAGTATTGGGCATCTCTGGATATTTAGGTAAAGGTAAACTCTGCTTGTCAGATTCTTAGTGCACCCCAAGAAACTCAGCATCGACTAATTGACTGGTGGCACTACTAAAGAACTACCTTCACATAACTAGTAAGGACACACAACATTCAATTTTCAGCACGATCGACCCTGATCAATGTTCCTTGGCCACTAGCTTCTCTGACATACTAAAAAGCAGCTGCTAATGTTGCCTCTGGTAACTCCCCTACTCTTTTGTGAGCTTACGCCAAAATTCACTGAAGGGTGAACAGTGAACAGCATGCTCCGAGATCGAGGTTTCATTCACACGACTAAACGAGTTTACTCATATAACAGAAAGCACGCAGGACTTGCTTAATTTTGACCAGTGGTATATCAGTGCCAACGACCGCCGTATTATATTTTCTTAAGAACCGATGAGCTAACCACCCATAAGTCTAAATCAAAAACAATGATACTTAAACCTCCTACAATATTGGGCGAATATGAAAGGGCTTCATTGACAAATTAAGTTTGTTACCAGTGACCAAACATTTAAAAGACTAACACAGAGCAAGAAAGACGTTGTATCATACCGCTTCATTATAGGAATTGGATGCTTCTTTCGTTGCCTCCACAAGATATTTCCTGCAATAAACAGTAAGTCCCATAAGGTGGTTGCTTACTACAGAGAAAACACCAAGACATTTTTCATGTTGGATATAATAAGTGCTGCTTCCCTCAATCTCAATGATAAGATTGGTTTAAAGATACATTAAGTTGGATGTACCTGATTCTGTGCAATGCAGGTACTGTTTCCTTGGTGTAGGTGTCACGCAAGAGATGGTGCTCCAGGTAGCTACAACAAAAAGGAAAGAAAAAATACGGTTCATTCAGTCTTCTGATCCTATCACTGATTATAGAAAAAAAATACATAAAAGGCAGAGAGGTTCAAAGCACAATGGTTTTTCTAGCAAGAGCTTATATAATGCTGTTCAGTTATGCTTAACGTGATACGGATTAATATCAGCTTAGTGAAAACAGAGAAGTTAAACACAGGTCCAAGATTAAGGTGCCAACAAGTCAGGTGCCAACCTTTTTTTCTCGAATACGCCTAAGCGTATAATTGCATTGATAGGGAAGGAAGGAATAGAGTACAGGGTGGTGTCGAGGCCTCGTACACACGAATGGTGAGGCCCAGGCACCCGATCGAGCAGAAGACAGAAGGGGGTTGCTCAGCCCCCAAAACTAGAGATTCAGGTTACAGGAATGCATGTGCCAACCTTAGTTTAGCATTCATTGTACGGCATCTTTTAATAAGCCAGGTCTTCTTCACATCATCCTGATAGACCATACATAGAAAGCCAACAGACGTCAAGAAATAGTACTAACCCCATTAATAAGTACCAGTATAAAAGGAGCATGAAAAAGCCTTACATATTGGTGCTGGTGTTCCAACTTCTTGTCTTTAACAAACTGTATAAGTACAGCAAGAATTTGCTCCAAGACCTTTGAAGTTTGAACAGCCATAAGTATTTTGACAGATTTCAGAGAACGAATTTGCATTAAATAATGTAGACCAGCTACCAGAGTTATGTTTAAGAAATTTGTCAGCATATGAAGACTCACATTATAGTGTTCAGCAAATTTCCTGTCCATGGAAGCAAGATCCTCCAGTAGAAGGGACTCTTCCTTTTCTATTCCTTCGATAATTAATTTAACCCTGCCCAAGGAGAAAAGGGAACTAAGATGAGTGTCTATAAGGAACTCCCAGTTAATCTTTAATTCCAAACAAGAAAGGTGGACAATTGGACATTGTCACCAAGAAGTTAATTGTATAAATGACGGGGTTATCCAAAGCGAAGAAATTGACATCGGTACTATAAAAAAGCTATAAAATCAATGTAAGATGTTACATGGAAAATTATGATAGTTTCTTCAGAAATTACACCTTGCCAAAGAAAATTTGGCCGTGTAAAACGACAATCATAAGAGAGAATAAGATGAGAAAATAATCACCTTTCTGGAAGCCTGGCACTTGAAATCTGATTCATGGATGATGAATCTGCAACATATTCAAATGTTATGATGAGAGAAGGTCAAAACTTATAGATCATAAAAAATGATATCTGAATGTCCATGAGATTCAGTATCTCAGTAACTGACCCCTTTCATCCATTGCAAAAAGATCAGCTAAAGCGTCACACTTAGCTTCTAACCGAGCCTCAATCTCTCTGGCCACAGATCTCTGATACTCGACCATGTCCTGCAATGCAAGATCACGGGTGGATGCTTTCAAACTTAAAAGCACAATTTATTTATTTCACTTTTCAAACTAAGCACTAACAGTTTCACAATTCCACGAAGAATATGCATGAATTACACAACTTAAACAAATTGTGAAATTACTTGGTGCTAACCCAGATAATAACTTAGAGTGTGAAGGCTTCAAGCATTTTACATACCACGGTCATGGCTGGCTGCTGTTGCTGCACCTGATAGAGATAATCTGATGTTATCCCAAGAAAACGATCAGGAACGCCACCTGCTCCAGGCTCAACCAGCTCAGAACCACCACCACCAGCGACAGCAGCAACAGTCAATGCGCTACCGGTGCTGCCGTAGTTATTGTAGCCAGTTGAGATTGAGGCTGAGCTGGGCGTTGCACTTGTTGCGGTACTGTCAAATGAAACTCTTGACAAGGTGCTGCTCAGCTTCTCTATATCCTCCTCATGCGCCTCCCCGTCCTGCGAGAGCAGTGGGAGCCTCAACCTCTGGGCCGCCTCGGCGACCGCCAAATGGTGCTCCAAGGACTCGTACACCTGAATCATTCCCAGCAAAGTAAGTAAGCTCAAGTGCTCAACCACCAGGTTCCATTTTTTGCCAGGCAAGTTCTGGATCACCACCCAAATTGATCAGATAAGCAGTAAACATTTCATACTTCTTTAACCAGTTCGATCCACATTTCCCAGCCCTATTTGCACGAATCACCGGAGAGGTGCGAACATTTCAGAGACTCGGGGAAGCCGAACCTACCTCCGGGGAGCAGTTGAGCTTCTTGGCGGCACCGGCGCTGCCCGTGGCGGTCGCGTGCTGGTACTCCTCCACCATGGCCATCGCCTCCGCGTACACCGCCTACGGAATCGCGGTATCAGATCTGACCAGAACCCGTGGGAATTCTAGATCCGACGAGCGGGCGGGGGGCAAAACTCACCAGGGCCTCGAGGTAGCGCGCGCGCTCCGCGGCGACCTGCTCGCGCGCCTGCGGGTGCAGAACACCGGATCAGTGGTGAGAGAGGAGGGAGGGGAGGATGGGCGGCGCGGGTGGGCCGTACCTGGAGGAGGTCGGAGTGGGCGGAGCTGGAGAGGAGGGAGGCGTCCGGGGCGAGGTGGTGGCGCTGGAGCTGCTCCACCAGGTGGGCCACCTCCGGCGGCGGTGGCGGGAGGGACGCCGCGGCGGCGGCGGCTGCTGCGGCCTTGGACATCGCGGGCGGCGGCTCCGGCGAAGCCTTCGATGGGTTCGTTGAGGCCGGCGTTTCAACTGGTGGGAATGGGTGGTGGGTTCGCCGGATCGACGAAGTCCGCAGCCGTTGGATCGGACAGGGATGGGTGAGATCGGCCGGCCGACCGGCTTATTACGAGATGAATTTAAAATTTGAATTTCGGAGCCACCGATACGAGATGTCTGTCGAGACAAAAATGCTCGAATTAGAAATTTTAAAAACACGTGGGTAAGCGAAGCCATGAAAAACTCCCCTGACGGCGGCGGCGGCCTAGGGTTTATCTCCGGTGGCGGAAACGTGTAGAGTTCCTTCGTGAAATCCGACTACAACTCTCCTCCGGAGTGGGGGGACGATCTCCATATAACCGCACCAGGGTAGCGATCGGGACCTGAGCCGGAGTTGTGCTGCTGTCTATGGCGACGTCGGGCTCTAGGTCTTCGGCGAGTAGCTCAACCATGGCGGATAAGGTGATGGGTGTGGATGATCTCATAGGAAAATTGAATCTGCAAGAGAGAGAGAGGAGGACGATCTCAACTTCGATGAGGAATTCCTGGAGGAGACTGCGGGAGCAGAGTTCATGGTGATAGCCAAAGTTCATACCGAGAAACCCTTCTCACGGGGGGCGTTCTATGAAAGCATGCGCATGGCCTGGAGCCTGGCACAGGGGGCTACTTTCAGCGCGCTAGGAGCAAACCTCTTCTCGATCACGGTAAATTGCATGGGCGATTGGAAGAAGATCACGGAAGAAGGACCTTGGCTCTTCCGGGACCATGGGGTTTTGATGGAACCATACGACGGATTTACAAAATTTGACGAGGTGGCGCTGGATAAACTTGTTGTTTGGATCCAAATAGTTGACCTACCTCCTATGTATAGGAAGGAACAGATGATACGATCATTGACCAGGAAAGTGGGGGAGGTATCGAGTATCATGCTAAACCCTAGATGGGGTGACGGAAGGATCGTCAGGGTTCGGGTCAGGCTGAATGTCAATGAACCGCTGATGAGGTTCGTCTCTATAACCAAGAATCAACGGAAAGTCTACTACTCCATCCTTTATGAGAAAATGTCGGTGTTCTGTTATGTATGTGGACATATGGGTCATACATTCTTGGAGCATGGTAATGGGAAGCACGACAGAGAGTCCATGGCCTGGGGTGACTGGATTCTTGCTGCCAGATCAAGGGGTCAACCCCAAGGAACAAGGCAACAGGCTACGGGGGGAAGTAAGGTCAACCCCCAGGGCAAAACTGATCATGGGAGGCCCTTGGCGAAGGAGTTGCAGGATGATGCTAGTAGCCCACACAAAGTTGGAGTTGGAACAGTGTATGAAGGTGAAAAATCTCGAAAAAGATTAACATACAAAGTGCCAACGACAGAGCCTAGTAACCCGAAGCCGCCTCTCCTATTGGAGGCTGCGGGTGTGGGAACAATACCAATGGATGATCTGGATGCTAACCCTGTTGTAGATGGGGAGGAGGAGGACGATGTGTCGTCTCAGGACTCAAAGCGATCAAGAACGGGATGTAATACCGTCATGGATGCTAGTCATCAGATATCGGCGAGCTCCGAGAAGGAGCTCGACCGGACGCAATGAAACTACTGTGTTGGAACTGCCGCGGGATACGGAAGCCTGCGGCAGTGCGTGCGCTCGTGGGGATCCACAGCGAGTAAAACCAGATGTGTTTTTCCTGTCTGAGACACATATGAACAAAGCAAGGGCAGGAAAACTGATGAGGCGTCTGGGCTTTGATCAAATGGCAGTATCGGAAAGCGATGGGAGAAGTGGTGGTCTCTTGATGCTTTGGCAAGCTAACTTGGGAGTCACGTCATTGGAGATTCATGCAAACTTCATCGACATTTGTATCAATGAGAATTCCCCGGATGGATGGCGATTCACGGGTCTATATGGGGAACCTAGTGGAGAACGAAAACACCTCACCTGGGAATATCTAAGGCAGCTACATGCGATGATAAGCCTCCCCTGGCTTATAGCGGGTGATTTTAACGAAATTCTGCACAATTATGAGAAGGAAGGAGGTGCTTCACGACCGATCTGATGCTTGCGGGCCTTTAGTGATGCATTGTCTGATTGCGGTCTGGATGACCTAGGATATGTGGGTGACATCTTCACCTGGCATAGGAGAACTATCTGCGAACGTTTGGATCGAGCAGTGAGTAACGTGCGATGGGCTGATATGTTCCCAGACTATGGGGTTTCCAATGAGGAGTATGATAAGTCTGGTCATCGTCCTATCCTAATTAATACGGAACATAGCACGATACTGCAGCAGAGGAAGAGACCCGGGGCTCGGAAGTTTGAGGCTCGGTGGCTCGCAGAGGAGAATGTGGAGAACATTGTGTAGACGGCGTGGAATAAGAGGAAGGAGGAAGGGTTAGGCCCCTTGGCAGATGTAATTGCAAGGGTGCATGCTGATCTACATCACTGGGACAAGAATACGCTGAAGGGACCGAGGTCGAAGCTAAGACAGTTGCAAGCTGAGCTGAATGTTGTACTGCCTGGTCCGTTAACTGACGACGCAATAGTCCAACAGCAGAAAATCCATATCGAGATTGAGGAAATGCTCGAGAAAGAGGAGCTATACTGGATGCAAAGAGGTAGAGCAGATTGGCTTGCAGGAAGGGGATCAAAATACGGGTTTTTTCCACCGAGCAACTAATGGCAGGAAGAAGCGCAATTCGATCATGAAAATCAAAGGGCCTAATGGTGACTGGGTAGAGGAGCTCGATGATATACATGAGCACATCTCAGCATATTTCTCCTCTCTCTTTACGGCTGGAGCGCAAGGGGATGATGACAATCTCATTCAGAAAGTAAACCCTAGAGTCACACAGGAGATGAACACGGAGCTAAATAAACCCTACACTAGATATGAGGTGAAAAAAGCTATGTACAACATCGGTGATTTCAAAGCCCCTGGCCCTGATGGACTTCATGCAGTTTTCTATAAGCGATTCTGGCACATCATAGGAGAGGATCTGGTGGATGAGGTATTGCAGGCTATACAAACCAAGAAAATCCCTAGGGGATGGAATAACACAACGATAGTTCTTATACCCCAGGTGGACAACCCTGAATTTGTTACACAATTCAGACCTATTAGCCTCTGCAATGTTCTATATAAGATCATATCCAAAGTGCTGGTAGGGAGACTGAAAATGGTTCTGTCTGATATCATCTCGCCTAACCAGAGTGCATTTGTTCCAGGCTGACTCATTACCGATAACTTCCTGGTAGCTTTCGAGTCCTATCATGCAATCAAGAGGAAGACCTCTGGGTATGGCACATGTGCGGTGAAACTAGACATGCACAAGGCGTATGATCGAGTGGAATGGAGATTTCTCAAGAAAATGATGATCAAGCTAGGATTCAGAGCCGACTGGGTGGCCCTCATCATGGAATGCATCTCCTCAGTCCAGTATCAAGTACGTATTAACGATGAACTATCGGCACCTTTTGCCCCAACGAGGGGCCTTCGGCAAGGCGATCCATTATCGCCCTACTTGTTCCTTACATGTGCGGAAGGTTTGTCTAGTATGATCGCCTTCGAAGAGACGGCTGGTAACATCACGGGGGTTAAAGTATGCCGAGATGCCCCAGCAGTATCCCACCTCCTCTTTGCAGACGGCTCTCTAATCTTGATGCGTGCGGACCAAGCAAATGCAATATCCCTCCGGAAAGTTCTTGACGAGTACTGCATGACCTCGGGACAGCTAGTCAGTGAGGCCAAATCAACATTGTTCTTTAGCCCATGCACGTCAGTCCAAGCAAGAGTGGAGATCTGCACCACTCTTAACATTATGGACGAAGCTATCTCGGAGAAATATCTAGGACTGCCACCAATTGTAGGAGTGGATCGATCTGATTGTTTCCAGCATCTTGTTGAAAGAGTTCTGAGTAGGATCAGAGGATGGAAAGAGAAACTTCTCTCGGGGGGGGAGAGAAACATTGCTTAAAGCGGTAATACAAGCTATCCCCTCCTATGCCATGTCTGTTTTCAAACTACCGAAGGAGATATGCAACGAGATCACATCGGCAATGTCAAAATACTGGTGGGGTGATGAAGAGCAGAAGAAACACATGCACTGGTTTGCATGGTGGAAATGTGTGTGCCGAAAGAGAAGGGAGGCATGGGTTTTAGAGACATCCAATGTTTAACCTAGCTCTCCTTGCAAAACAATCTTGGAGGCTCCTATGCTACCCAGATTCACTGTGTGCAAGGGTGCTCAAAGCAAAATATTATCCAGACGGTGATCTTCTTAACTGTACCCTAAAGAAGGGGAGCTCATACACATGGCAAAGTTTGTGGAGTGGGTTACAAACATTCAGACAAGGCATCATATGGCGTGTGGGAGATGGAGCTTCAATTAAAATCTGGGAGGATCCGTGGATACCTAGCAGCCCCAACAAAAAACCTATGACTCCACGGAGCAATATTGTGCTAACCAAAGTTTTTGAACTTATAGATGTGGATAGAAGATCATGGGATGAGGAGCTCATCACGGATATCTTCTGGCCAATTGATGCACAACGCATTCTAAATATCCCTCTTGCGGTGGGGATGATGGATGACTTCGTTTCCTGGAACCCGGACAAGCGGGGTATGTTCTCTGTGAGATCGGCGTATCACCAAGAATGGGATAACCAACATGGGCGAAAGTTGAGGAGGACGAATACAAATCATTCCTCAGGTAATAACCCTATTTGGAGAACCATTTGGAAGCTGAGGCTGCCCGCAAAGATCAAAATTCATCTCTGGAAATCATTACTAGGAGCTATACCATGCTATGGGGTTTTGGCAAATCGACACATCAAGACCAGCTCTCAATGCCCGCTCTGCTCAATGGATTGTGAAAGCATAAAGCATGCTTTTTTCCAGTGCCCTAGAGTACAAGAAATATGGAGGGTCTTAGGTCTTTTGAACCTGGTGAATCAAGTTTGTGATCTGGAGCAGGACGGGAGTGCGGTCCTATCTGAATTAATACTCTCTAAGAGCACCATCAAATCAAATATTTCGGATGTTGTCCGTGCTGAACTCATTGCTACGACGGTCTGGTATGTCTGGTGGGAAAGGAGGAGTTACACTCATGGTGAGCATGTCGCCGAATCACCCAGATCAGCACATGCAATATCGGCACTTGTGAAGAACTTCGTCAGGGCAAGGAAGAGGCGCCCAGGTACTGTTCGACATGGATGGCAACGGCCTCCTGATGGCATTTACAAGCTTAACGTGGATGCCGGCTTCTCTGAAGACTCGGGGACGGGTAGCACCGGTGCGGTGTTGCGATCAAACAAGGGAGTGTTCATCGCTGGTTCCTGCAGTGATTTATCTTTTGCCGAAGATGTCAGTTCAGCAGAAGCAAGAGCCTTGCGAGATGGACTTCTCTTGGCCAGCGAAGTGGGTGTGCAAAAGATCATTGTGGAGTCTGATTGCGAGGACGTGATTGACACCATGTTACTCGATGGCAATTCACTCGGTCCAGCGGCGGCAGTATACGAAGAGTGCTCCTTCCTCGCCAAGAACTTTGTTTTGATCCAATTTGCCTTCTGCCCAAGGGAAGCAAATATGGTAGCTCATACTCTAGCTAGGTTTGTTGAACCCACTAGAACTATAAAGTGGATGGAGGAGCCTCCAGGCTTCCTCATAGATACATTAGCTAATGGTGTAAGTGTTTTTACACATGAAATGTAAAAAGCCGTCAGGCTTTCCCCACTCAAAAAAAAGCGAAGCCATGAAATTACGAAGGTGGGAGCAGTGTATATGTTCAAGGGAACCCTTTTTATTTTTGCGGGAAGTATATGTTCAAAACCATGAGAATAAATATCACATCTCTCTTTTTTGAGTTTGAATTGTTGCCTCTGGGACTGCTACGCGTTCACCGGTGGATTTGTAGTAACCATCCGTCACCTGATCTGCCGTTTGATGTATGCGCGTCCATCGTCCGTTCATCAGCTCGGTCGCCTTCCCTCACCACATAAAATCCTGAAACAACATTCCACTTGCAGAAACAAGCATGCGACTCTGTCGCCTCCCCGATATACTAATTCCCGAAACAACAAATCAGTTGTAGAAACAATTGTCGATCGGTCTCCTGGCACATCCCGCTTGTTCCCTCCCCCACTCATTAATTCCTGAAACAACAGTCGCGTTATAGAAACAGCGGCCCGTGTTGCAGCAATAAAATCCTGGAACAACGACCGCATTGTGGAAACAACTCCTCCAACTCCTGAAACAACGCCCGTGTTACAGAAACAACGACCGCGTTGCAGAAACTGGAGAGGGGTGAATGAAGGGGAAGAGACGTAAAGTGGCAGCTGCAGAGCGAGGGCTGGCCTAGGACGAGGCGGGGCGAGCTAGCGCAGCGGGGGACCGCAGTGCGAGATGGATCCTGCCATGTCCCGGGGCTGGTGCACACGAGGTTGTCGTGGCCTCCGGATCCTATTGGGGACACCGACAGTAGACATGTAGAAGTCGAGGCGGAGAAGTCGGGGCAGAGGCGACAGGAAGCCCGGGTGAGGCGAGGTGGAGCCGCGGGGCGGGCACGAGGTGGAGTGGCAACTGCGGAGCGAGGGCTAGCCCAGGGCAAGGCGGGGCGAACGACTCAAGACACGTGGCCAGCGTTGAAAGTGCAGTCATGCCCTTAATCGTGTTTTTGTGTTGCTGACAACACACATATAGATAACTAATCACTAATCCCCTTTAAGCTATTGTTAATGATCATGTGTTGATAAGGACAAGCTCATGTGCTAACAAGGACAAGATCAAGATAAGCATTCCTGAGCACTACATGCTTGATTCTTGTGGATGTTCACATGGTGGACAAATGAAGATGAATACATAAGCTAGGTTTTCCACATTGTGTATGGGAGAGCTACTTGAAGACTTCATCATGTCTTGCTTTCAACTTGAGCCAAGAAGGAACAACAACATCAAGCTCAAGTGAAAGGGCTAACTCAAAGGTATCAGTTCCTTTGACGTTAGTGGTGCGGAGTGATGATCAGCGAATAAAAGTATACACTCAAGTATGGATCATCAGTACCCTTTTATGATTCTTGAGTCTTTAGGGATCCCGCACTATTAAGAGGGGATCACATGTTTTGCGATGAACTTGCTCAAACTACATCTCTACTTTTCTGCTCATACCACATCTCCACTGCTCTGCTGTTATCTGAAAACAGAACCAATGCCTCGGACATCCGGCTTCCTCCGGACGTCCGAGGGACGGACTCCCGACCACTTCAGAAATCCGGAACCTTATACCAGAGAAATCCAGAGTCAAATAACTCGGACTTCCGGCTCTCTCCGGACGTCCGAGGACCGGACGCCCGACCACTTCGGAAAACCGGAACCTTGCACCAGAGAAATTTGAGTCAAATAACATGGACTTCCGGCCTCCTCCTGTCGTCCGAGGGTCGGACGTCCAACCTCCTTCGGAAATCCGGTGCCCTTGAACAGAGCCAAAGTCTCGGACATCCGGCTTCCTCCGGACGTCCGGTCCCTGTTCGACTTCACAGTGGTTGCTGATATATGTACATCCCTCGGACGACCGACCCCTGTCGGACGTCCGACCCCTTGTGGGCGTCCGGACATCCGAGAACTGTCGGACGTCCGACCACTGTCAGACTTAAGTGACCCCAACGGTCACTTTCCCTTCTCCACTATAAATACCCCCCTCCCACTTCGTGAGAGGGTGCCCAACACAGCATATCCTCATAAGAACACATTTCTACCTCACACACATTTGCTCACACCAAATCTTAGATCCCAAGAGCATTTGTGAGCCCCTTTGAGAGTTGTTCCAATCAAAAGATAGATCGTCTCCCTCTCCTTCTCTCAACCCAAGCTATTTGAGATTTGAGCAAGTTTTGAGCATTCCCCGTGATCTTGTTACCCTTGGAGGTTGGAGACTCCTAGGCGGTAGTAGTTCTTCGGAGAGGAATCAATCCGTGTGATTACCCCCCGGAAAAGTTTGTGAGGGTTTGGAAGCCACCTCAAAGGCTTACCACTAGTGGTTGAGAAATGCCTTCGTGGTGTTATCTCAAAGGGATAATAGGGTGAGCCTTCGTGGCGTTGGTGTACCTTCGTGGTAACATCCACCTCTCTAACGGTGACTAGCTTCCCTCCAAGGAAGTGAACATCGGGATACATCTTTGTCTCAGTGACCTTGGTTATCCTTAACCCTAACTCCTTACTTGTGGTTTACTTGTGTTACTTGAGCATACATACATTGCATATTGTTTGTGCTCATTATATTGTGTTGGCTATTTCTTTGTACAAGATTAGTCGTTCAAGCATACCCTCTATATCCACACGTTCACACTTGCAGCTTTTGATATATCGTGTGCGTGTGATCTAGTATCTTGTGTCGTTCACCTACTTGTCGTGTGATATAGCTCAAGTAAGTTTGTGTAACTTACTTGTGCTTGTTAGTAACCGTGTTGTGTCCATCTTGGTAGATCGTGTTGTTGATACACGTTGCGGTGCCTATTGCATTTAGGATTTGTGCTTGAAAAGTATCCTCTTAGTTTATTTCCGCATTAGGTTTAAGCCAAATCCGAATAAGTTTTTAAATAGCCTATTCACCCCCCCTCTAGGCGTCATCGTGGTCCTTTCAATTGGTATCAGAGCAAGATCTCTCTTTAATTAGGTTTCACGACCTAGAGAGTATCGATGTCGACTATTGGATTAGTGCACAATGACACCTTTGACTTTGATGGCACAAATTATACCCTATGGAGAATTCGTATGCTTCATCACTTTCGAACCATGGGCCCAAATACTTTACGAATTGTTCTTGTAGGGATTGCCGACAAAAAGGATGATGCATCTTCATCTACTAATGAAATGTATCTTGATTGTGAGGCTTTTCTTGCCATTCATCGAACCATAAGTCTTGAGGTGTTTAAGTCTATCTCGACTTGCAAGTCAGCTCATGAAGTTTGGACTAAACTTGAAGATTTATATGGTGGGTCCAATCTTGATGAAGACGATATTACGATGAAGGAGTTGGTGCATGAGCTCTTCACTCTTTTCGATCATAAAGAGTCCACCACTACTTCCATATCCGATTGCTTGCACACCTTAGCATCTTCAATCTCACAAGGTAATGACATGGTGAGTGAAGAAATATATGTTGATGAAAATGTCATAGCCTCTATGGACACGAGCATATCTAGCACCACACAGAGTGTAAATTATTGTGCTGATAGGTCATGCATTTCACCTAAAGATCCCTCGACAAATGTGTGTGGTTGTTGGAATTATGCCCTAGAGGCAATAATAAATATAGTTATTATTATAATTCCTGTATCAAGATAATCGTTTATTATCTATGCTATAATTGTATTGAATGAAGACTCATTTACATGTGTGGATACATAGACAAAACACTGTCCCTAGCAAGCCTCTAGTTGGCTAGCCAGTTGATCAAAGATAGTCAGTGTCTTCTGATTATGAACAAGGTGTTGTTGCTTGATAACTGGATCACGTCATTAGGAGAATCACGTGATGGACTAGACCCAAACTAATAGACGTAGCAGGTTGATCGTGTCATTTTGTTGCTACTGTTTTTATACGTGTCAAGTATTTGTTCCTATGACCATGAGATCATATAACTCACTAACACCGGAGGAATACTTTGTGTGTATCAAACGTCGCAACGTAACTGGGTGACTATAAAGATGCTCTACAGGTATCTCCAAAGGTTTTCGTTGAGTTAGTATGGATCAAGACTGGGATTTGTCACTCCGTGTGACGGAGAGGTATCTCGGGGCCCACTCGGTAATACAACATCACACACAAGCCTTGCAAGCAATGTGACTTAGTGTAAGTTGTGGGATCTTGTATTACAGAACGAGTAAAGAGGCTTGCCGGTAAACGAGATTGAAATAGGTATGCGGATACTGACGATCGAATCTCGGGCAAGTAACATACCGAAGGACAAAGGGAATGACATACGGGATTATATGAATCCTTGGCACTGAGGTTCAAACGATAAGATCTTCGTAGAATATGTAGGATCCAATATGGGCATCCAGGTCCCGCTATTGGATATTGACCGAGGAGTCTCTCGGGTCATGTCTACATAGTTCTCGAACCCGCAGGGTCTGCACACTTAAGTTGAATCGGATTTGACCGAGGAGGTCCTTGGATGAGGTTAAATAGAAACTCATATATCTCCATTGTGGTGTTTGCATAAGTAAGATGCAATCCTACTAGATACCCATGGTCACCACGTAAAACATGCAACAACAAAATTAGATGACGTCTAACTTGTTTTTGCAGGGTATGCTTGTGATGTGATATGGCCAACGATGTGATGTGATATATTGGATGTATGAGATGATCATGTTGTAATAGATAATATCGACTTGCACGTTGATGGTACGGCAACCAGCAGGAGCCATAGGGTTGTCTTTATACTAACGTTTGTGCTTGCAGATGCGTTTACTATTTTGCTAGGATGTAGCTTTAGTAGTAATAGCATGAGTAGCACGACAACCCCGATGGCGACACGTTGATGGAGATCATGGTGTGGCGCCGGTGACAAGAAGATCGTGCCGGTGCTTTGGTGATGGAGATCAAGGAGCACGTGATGATGGCCATATCATGTCACTTATGAATTGCATGTGATGTTAATCCTTTTATGCACCTTATTTTGCTTAGAACGACGGTAGCATTATGAGGTGATCTCTCACTAAAATTTCAAGACGAAATTGTGTTCTCCCCGACTGTGCACCGTTGCTACAGTTCGTCGTTTCGAGACACCACGTGATGATCGGGTGTGATAGACTCAACGTTCACATACAACGGGTGCAAAACATTTGCGCACGCGGAACACTCGGGTCAAGCTTGACGAGCCTAGCATGTGCAGACATGGCCTCGGAACACATGAGACCTAAAGGTCGATCATGAATCATATAGATGATATGATTAGCATGGGGATGCTTACCACTGAAACTATCCTCAACTCACGTGATGATCGGACTTGAGCTAGTGTAAGTGGATCATTCACCACTCAAATGACTAAAGAGATGTACTTTTTGAGTGGGAGTTTAGCGAGTAATTTGATTAAGTTAAACTCTAATTATCTTGAACATAGTCTAAGTCCACTTTGAATATATTTGTGTTGTAGATCATGGCTCACGCGACAGTCACCCTGAATTTTAATACGTTCCTAGAGAAAGCTAAGTTGAAAGATGATGGAAGCAACTTTGTAGACTGGGCTCGTAATATTAAGCTAATCTTACAAGCTGGGAAGAAGGATTATGTCCTTAATGCTGCGCTAGGAGATGAACCACCCGCTACGGCTGATCAGGATGTTAAGAACGCTTGGTTAGCACGTAAGGAGGACTACTCAGTAGTTCAATGTGCAGTCTTGTATGGCTTAGAACCGGGACTTCAACGTCGCTTTGAGCGTCATGGAGCATTTGAGATGTTCCAGGAGTTGAAGTTTATCTTTCAGAAGAATGCCCGGATCGAGAGGTATCAGACCTCCGATAAATTCTATGCTTGCAAGATGGAGGAGAACTCGTCTGTCAGTGAACATGTCCTCAAAATGTCTGGGTACTCAAACCGTCTAGCTGAGCTGGGGATTGAACTCCCGCAAGAGGCTATCACTGACAGAATCCTTGAATCACTGCCGCCAAGCTATAAAGGCTTCGTGTTGAACTACAACATGCAAGGGATGAACAAGTCTCCCGGCGAGTTGTTTGCGATGCTGAAAGTCGCAGAGTCTGAACTCCGTAAAGAGCATCAAGTGTTGATGGTGAATAGGACCACTAGTTTCAAGAGAAACGGCAAAGGCAAGAAGGGTAATTCAAAGAAGAGCGGCAAGCCTGTTGCCAATCCGCCGAAGAAACCCAAAGCTGGACCTAAGCCTGAGACAGAGTGTTACTATTGCAAGGGTATGGGTCACTGGAAGCGCAATTGCCCCAAGTATCTGGCAGATAAAAAGGCGGCCAAAGAAAAATCAGGTATATTTGATATACATGTTATTGATGTGTACTTAACCGTCTCTCGTAGTAGTGCCTGGGTATTCGATACCGGTTCTGTTGCTCATATTTGCAACTCGAAACAGGAACTGCGGAATAGACGAAGGCTGGCGAAAGATGAAGTGATGATGCGCGTAGGAAATGGTTCCAAGGTTGATGCAATCGCCGTCGGCACAGTTTCACTTCAGTTACCATCAAGATTAGTTATGAACTTGAATCATTGTTATTTAGTGCCTGCATTGAGCATGAACATTATATCTGGATCTTGTTTATTGCGAGACGGTTACTCTTTTAAGTCAGAGAATAATGGTTGTTCTATTTCTATGAGTAACATCTTTTATGGTCATGCACCCAATGTGAGAGGATTGTTCATATTGAATCTTGATAGCGATACACACATACATAACATTGAGACCAAAAGAGTTAGAGTTAACAATGATAGCGCCATATTTTTGTGGCACTGCCGCTTAGGTCATATTGGTGTAAAGCGCATGAAGAAACTCCATGCCGATGGATTTTTGGAGTCACTTGACTTTGATTCACTTGACACGTGCGAACCATGCCTCATGGGCAAGATGACTAAAACTCCGTTCTCCGGAACAATGGAGCGTGCAAGTGACTTGTTGGAAATCATACATACCGATGTGTGTGGTCCGATGAGCGTAGAGGCACGCGGCGGATATCGTTATTTTCTCACCTTCACTGACGATTTGAGTATACATGGTTATGTCTACTTAATGAAGCACAAGTCTGAAACATTTGAAAAGTTCAAGAAATTTCAGAGTGAAGTTGAAAATCATCGTAACAAGAAGATCAAATTCCTACGGTCTGATCGTGGGGGTGAATATCTGAGTTTCGAGTTTGGTGCTCACTTAAGACAATGTGGAATTGTTTCACAGTTGACACCGCCTGGAACACCATAGCGTAATGGTGTGTCCGAACGTCGTAATCGTACTTTATTAGAGATGGTGCAATCTATGATGTTTCTTACCGATTTGCCGTTATCGTTTTGGGGTTATGCATTAGAAACAGCTGCATTCACTTTAAATAGGGCACCATCAAAATCCGTTGAGACGACACCATACGAACTGTGGTATGGCAAAAGGCCAAAGTTGTCGTTTCTTAAAGTTTGGGGATGTGATGCTTATGTCAAAAAGCTTCATCCTGAAAAGCTGGAACCCAAAGCGGAAAAGTGTGTCTTCATAGGTTACCCAAAAGAGACAGTTGGGTACACCTTCTATCTCAAATCCGAGGGCAAAGTGTTTGTTGCTAAAAACAGAGCTTTTCTCGAGAAGGAGTTTCTCTCGAGAGAATTGAGTGGGAGGAAGATAGAACTTGACGAGGTTGTCGAACCTCTCATCCCCCTGGATGGTGGCGCAGGGCAAGGGGAAACCTCTGTCGTTGCGACGACGGTTAAGGAGGAAGTTAATGATGATGATCATGAAACTCCGGTTCAAGTTTCTGTCGACCCACGCAGGTCGAGGAGACCACGTGCTGCTCCAGAGTGGTACAGTAATCCCGTCTTATCAATCATGTTGTTGGACAACAATGAACCTGCAAATTATGAAGAAGCAATTGTGGGCCCAGATTCCAACAAATGGCTAGAAGCCATGAAGTCCGAGATAGGATCCATGTATGAGAACAAAGTGTGGACTTTGGAAGGACTGCCTGAGGGCCGCAAGGCTATTCAGAACAAATGGATCTTTAAGAGGAAGACGGACGCTGACGGCAATGTGACCGTTTATAAAGCTCGACTTGTGGCAAAGGGTTTTTCACAAGTTCAAGGAGTTGACTACGATGAGACATTCTCGCCCGTAGCGATGCTTAAGTACGTCAGAATCATGTTAGCAATAGCTGCATTTTTCGATTATGAAATCTGGCAGATGGATGTCAAAACGGCGTTCCTTAACGGTTTCCTTAAGGAAGAATTGTATATGATGCAACCCGAAGGTTTTGTCGATCCTAAGAATGCTAACAAGGTGTGCAAGCTCCAGCGATCCATTTATGGACTGGTGCAAGCATCTCGGAGTTGGAACAAATGCTTTGATGAGGTGATCAAAGCATTTGGGTTTATACAAGTGGTTGGAGAATCTTGTATTTACAAGAAAGTGAGTGGGAGCTCTGTGGCGTTTCTAATATTATATGTGGATGACATATTGTTGATTGGAAACAACGTAGAGTTTTTGGAGAGCATAAAGGATTACTTGAATAAAAGTTTCTCTATGAAGGACCTAGGAGAAGCTGCTTACATTCTAGGCATTAAGATCTACAGGGATAGATCAAAACGCCTGATAGGACTTTCACAAAGCACATACCTTGATAAAGTTTTGAAGAGGTTCAAAATGGAACAGTCCAAGAAAGGGTTCTTGCCAGTTTTACAAGGTACGAGATTGAGTAAGACTCAGTGCCCAGCAACTGATGAGGATAGAGAGCATATGAACACCGTCCCCTATGCTTCAGCCATAGGTTCTATCATGTATGCAATGTTGTGCACTAGACCGGACGTTAGACTGGCCATAAGTATGGCAGGTAGGTTCCAGAGTAATCCAGGAGTGGATCACTGGACGACGGTCAAGAATATCCTGAAGTACCTGAAAAGGACTAAGGAGATGTTTCTCGTGTATGGAGGTGACGAAGAGCTCGCCGTAAAAGGTTACGTCGATGCAAGCTTTGACACAGATCCGGACAACTCTAAGTCGCAAACCGGATACGTATTTATTCTTAATGGGGGTGCGGTAAACTGGTGCAGTTCCAAGCAAAGCGTCGTTGCAGATTCTACATGTGAAGCAGAGTACATGGCTGCCTCGGAGGCGGCTAAGGAGGGTGTCTGGATGAAGCAATTCATGACGGATCTTGGAGTGGTGCCAAGCGCACTGAATCCAATAACCTTGTTCTGTGACAACACGGGTGCCATTGCCTTAGCAAAGGAACCACGGTTTCACAAGAAGTCCAGACACATCAAACGACGCTTCAACCTCATCCGCGACTACGTCGAAGGAGAGGACGTAAATATATGCAAAGTGCACACGGATCTGAATGTAGCAGACCTGCTGACTAAACCTCTTCCACGGCCAAAGCATGATCAACACCAGAACTGTATGGGTGTTAGATTTATTACAATGTAATTCGCATGATGATGTGAGGGCTAGATTATTGACTCTAGTGCAAGTGGGAGACTGTTGGAATTATGCCCTAGAGGCAATAATAAATATAGTTATTATTACAATTCCTGTATCAAGATAATCGTTTATTATCCATGCTATAATTGTATTGAATGAAGACTCATTTACATGTGTGGATACATAGACAAAACACTATCCCTAGCAAGCCTCCAGTTGGCTAGCCAGTTGATCAAAGATAGTTAGTGTCTTCTGATTATGAACAAGGTGTTGTTGCTTGATAACTGGATCACGTCATTAGGAGAATCACGTGATGGACTAGACCCAAACTAATAGACGTAGCATGTTGATCGTGTCATTTTGTTGCTATTGTTTTTATGCGTGTCAAGTATCTGTTCCTATGACCATGAGATCATATAACTCACTAACACCGGAGGAATACTTTGTGTGTATCAAACGTTGCAATGTAACTGGGTGACTATAAAGATGCTCTACAGGTATCTCCAAAGGTGTTCGTTGAGTTAGTATGGATCAAGACTGGGATTTGTCACTCCGTGTGACGGAGAGGTATCTCGGGGCCCACTCGGTAATACACCATCACACACAAGCCTTGCAAGCAATGTGACTTAGTGTAAGTTGTGGGATCTTGTATTACGGAACGAGTAAAGAGACTTGCCGGTAAACGAGATTGAAATAGGTATGCGGATACTGACGATCGAATCTCGGGCAAGTAACATACCGAAGGACAAAGGGAATGACATACGGGATTATATGAATCCTTGGCACTGAGGTTCAAACGATAAGATCTTCGTAGAATATGTAGGATCCAATATGGGCATCCAGGTCCCGCTATTGGATATTGACAGAGGAGTCTCTCGGGTCATGTCTACATAGTTCTCGAACCCGCAGGGTCTGCACACTTAAGGTTCGACGTTGTTTTATGCGTATTTGAGTTATATGGTTGGTTACCGAATGTTGTTCGGAGTCCCGGATGAGATCACGGACGTCACGAGGGTTTCCGTAATGGTCCGGAAACGGAGATTGATATATAGGATGACCTCATTTGATTACCGGAAGGTTTTCGGAGTTACCGGGAATGTACCGGGAATGACGAATGGGTTCCGGGAGTTCACCGGGGGGGGGCAACCCACCCCGGGGAATCCCATAGGCCTTGGGGTGGCACACCAGCCCTTAGTGGGCTGGTGGGACAGCCCAAGAAGGCCCTACGCGCCATAGGAAGAAAATCAAAGAGAAAAGAAAAAAAGAGGAGGTGGGAAAGGAAAGAAGGACTCCACCGACCAAACCAAGTAGGACTCGGTTTGGGGGGGGGGGAGACCTTCCCCCCTTGGCTCGGCCGACCCCCTTGGGGCACCTTGAGCTCCAAGGCAAGGCTCCCCCTCTCCCACCTATATATACAGAGGTTTTAGGGCTGATTTGAGACAACTTTTCCACGGCAGCCCGACCACATACCTCCACGGTTTTTCCTCTAGATCGCGTTTCTGCGGAGCTCGGGCGGAGCCCTGCTGAGACAAGATCATCACCAACCTCCGGAGCGCCGTCACGCTGCCGGAGAACTCTTCTACCTCTCCGTCTCTCTTGCTGGATCAAGAAGGCCGAGATCATCGTCGAGCTGTACGTGTGCTGAACGCGGAGGTGTCGTCCGTTCGGCACTAGATCGTGGGACTGATCGCGGGACGGTTTGCGGGGCGGATCGAGGGACGTGAGGACGTTCCACTACATCAACCGCGTTCACTAACGCTTCTGCTGTATGGTCTACAAGGGTACGTAGATCACACATCCCCTCTCGTAGATGGACTTCACCATGATAGGTCTTCGTGCGCGTAGGAAATTTTTTGTTTCCCATGCGACGTTCCCCAACAGTGGTGATATGCCTGCTATCCCGTGTCCTGTTGATCAAAATATGTAGTTTCTCCCTAGTTGCTCTATGACTAATCATTTAGGGTAAATAAAGAAATATGAAGTACTTTTGACTAATGAAGAATCTGATTCACCAAAAGAATCATCATCAACTCCTCCAGTTCACATGTGCCTCATGGCAAGAGGTAATAATGAGGTATCATCTTCCCTGTGCAATAACGATGATATTTGCGATAAGGATGATGATGATGACTTGACTGAAAATATCTATGTGAATAGTAAAATTCTTCATACAACTAAAAATAACGCGCTTCAAAAATTCCAAGATGTTCTTGCTTACTTTGAAAATTGTAATGATTCACTTAATCATGAACAAGCTAAAAGTGAACAACTTGAACATGAACTTGAGAAGAGTCATCAAGCATGTAGAGACTTAAGATCTTCAAAAGAATAGATTGAAGTTGCTCATGATAAACTTAAAAAGGATTTTGAGGTCCTTCTCCTTGAATGCAATAGTGTCAAGGGAGAGCTCATCAAAACCTCTAAGATCTATGAGGAGCTTCAATCTACTTATGAGAAGTCTCTACCTGCTACTTACTCCTCTCATATTGTTGATGATACTTGTACATCTAACTCTACCTCATTTGAAGTATCAACATTGAAGGAGAATGTTGAGCTACGTGCTCAACTTGATTTACTAACTAGCAATTATGGGAAGTTGGAAGAAAACCATGTAATGCTCACAAGCTCTCAAGCCAATCTTCTAACATCCCACAATATGCAAAAGTTAGCTCATGAGGCTATCATCACCAAGGTAACATCAAGTGAGCCTCATGTGGACAATGGCACTACTTCTAGTTAAAGTACTATATTTCCATGTGCTAGTCCTCGTAATTCATCTACTCATAATGTTGCTACCTCGTGTGATGAATTACTTTCCTTGCCTTGTTGCTCTAACATTGAAGCTTACACTTCCTCTAGTACTTGCGTTGATACTAACCATGCAGAGGAAATCGAAGAGCTCAAGGCCCAAGTCACTTCTTTGAAGAAAGACTTGGAACAGTGTCATGAAGAGATGTCCACACCCAGCAACGTCCTGTGTGAGCAAACATCTCCGAATGACAAAAATGATGTTGGAGTAAACTCAAACAAGAACAAGAGTGGCCTAGAACAAGTTAAGAATTCAGCCAAAATCATTTGCTTCAAGTGCAAAGTTAAAGGGCACCATGTTAGATCTTGCCCTCTGAAGACGAAGTCTCAAAGTCACAAGCAACAAGGAGAGCGGCCACAAACTCAATCACATACTCAACTACAAGTTGAAGGAAGGCCTCTTCCCAATAAGACCCAAGCCAACACTCCCCGAGGTGAGAAATCAACTGGGAAGAAAGCAAAGGGTAGATGTTGCTACTTATGTCGTGAGAAGGGTCATGTCGCTTCGTCTTGCACGAGAGGTAACTTATCCAACCCAATCACTATTGATGATAGCTATTCCCTTGGGAAGGATAAGGTTGGCAATGTGTTTTCCAAGTTTGTTGGTACTCAAAATGGTGTCAAGAAAAGAACCATTTGGGTTGCCAAGCCTATTGTGACTAACCTCTTAGGACCCAACGTAGTTGGGGACCAACAAGCTCAAACTTGATCAATAAGTGACTTTGGAGGACATTGGAGACTTGGATACACAATGAAGATTTGAGGACTCTTCATCATTCGTATTATCTCAAGCCAAGACATTTGGATTATCGAGCCCATATCCCATATCCAATGTGCCTCTTTGCGGTAACTTGTACTTAAATTGTTTACATTAAAAGTTGCCTGCCCCACTCCTTCTCATGTCCAGGTTTGGTACCTAGCATGTACTTTGACATGTTGCGCCTACTAGTATGATTGTTATGTGTTATCTATCATGTGTAGGTCGTTATGTATGTCATATAGTTGTGTGTAGTCCTGATCATTACTTGCATCCTAGTTGCCCCGTTGTGTGGGTCTTTCGAGACGTTAATAGCTCATCACATTAAGGGGGAGTGTTCTGCTCTACGCACATCACTAAACCAAAATGTGTATACATGTATTGGACTCCATCTAGTATTCACGGTGCAAGATTATCCAATCAATTCGTTTGATGTCAAAGCCATCCGAAGTTCAAATTGGCATCCACTTATCAGCTTAGTTGGATGATTGATTGCCTTGGATGATAAATACATGGATTATCACATTAAGGGCGTGTGATATGCTTTGTGCACGTCACATCCCGTGGTAAGATAAAACATCTGATGTATGCCACTCATAATCTACCACATAGGGTTATTCTATAACTGTGTGGCGTGTCATGCTCCACATGTCTTAACTCGCATAATAACCCTGTTGGTGTCTAAATCCCTTAGATGTGCGTGAGTATGACGTCCTACTACACCAATACTCATGGCTTAGCCGCTAGATCGTACCTAAAAGAAGGGCATAGTTGATGCATGCCTTTTGAATTATTTCTCTACACTATGATCTAACTAATTGGGATGTTAACGTATGGCATCTAAACATTATGCTTATGGTTGAACTCCCATATCACACTTGTGTGAGTATAAAACGATCTTTGTGCTCGTTTGGCATCTACCACCGCTGATAATTCTAAATACCATTGTGTTCTCTCACACATGGTATCTCTGGCTTGGTAGTGTTTTTCATGGTCATTTTATTTCGGCTTTATCTTCATTTGACCTACATAACTTGCCGAGAAATTCACGTGTCTCCCGGTAATCTCCCATGCATGTCTTTGAGCTCGTACTATTTATTTCATAATGTTGTGGGAGTTATAATCATATTACCTACATTTATACATCTACTGGGGTGAGACATGCATGTAAGGTTGTGCAAAATGCATACCTTACATGGTTTGATGCCTTGACCGGTTCATGTGTTGAACTTGGGGTGCGGTCATATGTTGATTTGTCACCCTGATCCATTTTGGACGACATGAATGTTCTGTAATTGACAATTATGTGTTCATTTGTCCAAATTGTATATCCTTGGATTTTGATAGGCTTGTGTAGGCATATCTACTATGTGTAGATGCACATGTCGTGTCTATCGTATCTTTGATCCAATATATGTATATGGTAAATCAGACGTATCCATTAAAAGGTTAAGGTGTGCTTGAAAGTAAAACTTATATCTATATGCACATAATTGAGTGATCTTACCCTATATATATTGTAGTTGGACTAACTACTTCGGACCCAAT
Organism: Hordeum vulgare subsp. vulgare; assembly: GCF_904849725.1. Lineage (NCBI taxonomy): Eukaryota > Viridiplantae > Streptophyta > Magnoliopsida > Poales > Poaceae > Hordeum > Hordeum vulgare. The sequence continues at coordinate 20,368,547 of NC_058523.1, forward strand.
AAGTTTGGGGACCATATTGTGCTTAATTGGTGGTTTAGGTACTTTGGAGAAGCATTGCCATCTTGACTTATTCTCAGAAGAAGATGGTGCTGGTCACGAAGAAATTAGAGTCAAAATAGGACTCGGCTACTTCTACGCCATACCAATGCTTTTCGGGTAACAAGTATTTACTTCATGCATGTATAACATTAGAGTCAACCCTGTGTAGGTTGCATCATTGCATGAACATAATACTTTTTCCACTTTGTAATTTCCTGCATGTCCTTGTGAATCACACTGATGAAATGCTTAGTGTTGGTGTTCTCTTAGCACTTCATGGTCATATGAATGAGACAAATTTGTGCCATGGCCCTTGTGTCATGTGCCTTGCTCTTATAATAGGATAACTTGTGCATGATTCTATGCACCCATGCGTTTGACCATATTTTGGACCCACACTTATCATAGTAATCGAATTAGAAGATTTACATCATACCATGTCCAAAATATGTTTGTTGAGAGGCCTTTGGTTGCTACACATGCGAGAATACTCCTTATCACCTCATCATCCAAATCCCAGAAATTGCCTCTGCCTACTTCTCCCTCGGTCGTCCGACGAGTCTCGGACGTCCGACGGCTAAACACACTCCGGACGTCCGGCACATGTCGGTCGTCCGACGGCTGATGCTCTCCGGACGTCCGACGCCGTCGGACGTCCGACACATCGGGAGCCTCTATAAATAGAGGGGCGCGGGCTGGACCTTGCCCTAGCCCCCATGCGCCCCCCTTTCTCCCAGCCGCCGCCAGTGCCTGAGGAGCTCGACCGCACCGCCACCGGGGGCCCTGCCCCGCGATCTGGCTATTCTCCTTCGTGGGATCCTTCTTCTATTCCTCTCCTCTCTCGATCTGCAAGTATCCTCTCGGTTTCTCTCGTGATTGGTTCCCCTTCTCACTAGTTCATGTGTTCGTTCATGTGTTTTGACCGTGACCGTTCCCCATTGGGTTTCCAATCCTGCAAGCCTTGTTCCATCATGCCCAAGATTAAGCACACTGCCCAGAAGAACTCTGCTGGCTCATCCGCTCATGCCCCTCCTGGCACGGGGTCGGATGACTCCGATGTACCACGTTGTCCCTTCAAACGGCTCGCCCGGCGTCCTCCTCCACATCCCCGCTCCTCGTCTGATGGCTCTGACTTCGAGGATGAGCTTGTAGACGAGGAACGTGCTGAACACGTTGCCGTCCGGAAGACTATGCCGAAGCCGGGGACTCGCAGGCCCTCATATATGCCACCGCCTCCTCCTGAACAGCCCGAAGGTGATGCTCGTCGCATCTCCCTTGAACCTCCTCCTACTTTAGGTCGTGAAGTCAAGGACTTCACCACGGTTCCTAAGTCTTCCTACTTTACATTCCGCCGCGATGTTAACCAATTTTCTGTTGTACGTGACTCTATGGACTCACGTTTCCGCACACACGTCCAAGTGGACATCTTTTCTACTGTCATCGTTCCTAAGGGTCTCTCAGTCCATCATTATATTGATCTTGAGCATATTCGCACTCACCCGGCGAAATACCCGGGTGCCATTGAGCTCATTGAGTCATCGGGGCTCGCTGCCCCCCTTTACTTTTCGGTGCGATTTTAACAGTGCCACTATTCATCAATTTTATGCCACGTGTTTCTTTGGCTCAAACAACACTGTTAGCTGGATGACTTCTGATGTTGAGTTCACAGCCTCTTATGATGAGTATGTTGCCGCACTCGGTTTCCCTGACTCCGGCTTCAAAATCCATAAGAATGATCCTAACCATGCACATAAGCCCATTGAGGTGTGTGGGCTTCTCCTCAAACCACTTCGTGAACTTGATGCAGACGAACGGATGAAGGATCTTAACCAAGTATCCATCTGGCGCTCTCCCTTCTTTATCATTTTCAGTGTCTTATCCGCACCATCTATCCCAAGATGGGTGATAGGGGATCCTACAGCGGCTACTGTATTGATATCATGTCACATTTACACGAGTCCCCCAAGCGCAAGATTAATGTGCCTCACTTTCTCTGGCATGAGATTCGACTCGCTAGTCTTCAATACTAGCGAGCCTTCCCTCATGCCCCCTTCATCCAGGCCTTTATTCACCATGTTGCCGAATTCACTGTTGCTCCCACTCACACGCATCACAAGTGGGCCATTCCCAATCACATGGCGGATGACTATGCTCCTAAGAAAACCTCATCCACCTCCACTCGCCGCACTGCTGCCCGGTCAGCAACCCTTCATCCAGCTCAGCTCCTCTTGGTCGCTTTGCCAAATTCATTGACAAGGCACATTCTGCCATGATGAAGGCTTTCTCTTTCCGGTGCGGCCAAACTCATGATGTGGTTTCTCGCCTCGTCTCCTCCAAGAATGCCCTCAAGGCTCGTCTGAGAGACTCGGGCGCTCTTGATGTGAGTGACGATGAGGACCTTCCTGCTCCTCCTCCTTCTGACTTTGGCTTCCCATCTGGTCCTGAGTGGGCTGACTTTCTTGATGAGGCTAGTGGTAGTGGCTTGCCTGAGGATGATGATGATGAGGATGATGCCTGATGATGATGATGTTGATGAGGGTGATATTTGAGTATGTGGTAGCATTGCCGGGTTCCTTCCTTTTTGGTCCTTGATGCCAAAGGGGGAGGACATTATCTTATCTTAGTTTCGATTTTAGTTTCTCTCATAATGTATGGTATGATGTAGTATGTCGAACTTAATGATATGTCATCATGTAACGATACTTATGGATGATATGCTATGCCATCACTTATGGATGATGTATTGTTAAACTATCATGTGGTGATGAGATATCATGATATTATCGTTGTGTCATATGATGATGAGTTCTATGATATCCTATTGATTCATATGATATGCTTTGATTCATATGATATGCTAGGAATTATTGATTCATATGATATGCTACGTATTGTTGAACTATTATGGTGAAATGTTATATCATGCTATTATCTTCAAAGCACGCATTAAGGGGGAGCTCCCACACTTACCTATTTTACTATGCATATAATCAAGGGGAGCTTCATAAGCATCGTAACAAATCTCTCCTAAGCCACACATGTTTATTCTATTTTTGAGAGCTATATGTATGTTGTCATCAACTACCAAAAAAGGGGAGATTGAAAGTGCAGTCATGCCCTTAATCGTGTTTTGGTGTTGCTGACAACACAAATCACTAATCCCCTTTAAGCTATTGTTAATGATCATGTGTTGATAAGGACAAGCTCATGTGCTAACAAGGACAAGATCAAGATAAGCATTCCTGAGCACTACATGCTTGATTCTTGTGGATGTTCACATGGTGGACAAATGAAGATGAATACATAAGCTAGGCTTTCCACATTGTGTATGGGAGAGCTACTTGAAGACTTCATCATGTCTTGCTTTCAACTTGAGCCAAGAAGGAACAACAACATCAAGCTCAAGTGAAAGGGCTAACTCAAAGGTATCAGTTCCTTTGACGTTAGTTGTGCGGAGTGATGATCAGCGAATAAAAGTATATACTCAAGTGATGGATCATAAGTACCCTTTTATGATTCTTGAGTCTTTAGGGATCCCTCACTATTAAGAGGGGATCACAGGTTTTGCGATGAACTTGCTCAAACTACATCTCTACTTTTCTGCTCATACCACATCTCCACTGCTCTGCTGTTATCTGAAAACAGAACCAATGCCTCGGACATCCCGCTTCCTCCGGACGTCCGAGGGACGGACGCCCGACCACTTCGGAAATCCGGAACCTTATACCAGAGAAATCCAGAGTCAAATAACTCGGACTTCCGGCTCTCTCCGGACGTCCGAGGACCGGACGCCCGACCACTTTGGAAAACCGGAACCTTGCACGAGAGAAATTTGAGTCAAATAACACGGACTTTCGGCCTCCTCCTGTCGTCCGAGGGCCGGACGTCCGACCTCCTTCGGAAATCCGGTGCCCTTGAACAGAGCCAAAGTCTCGGACATCCGGTCCCTGTTCGACTTCACAGTGGTTCCTGATATATGTACATCCCTCGGACGACCGACCCCTGTCGGACGTCCGAACCCTTGTGGGCGTCCGGACATCCGAGAACTGCCGGACGTCCGACCACTGTCAGACTTAAGTGACCCCAACGGTCACTTTCCCTTCTCCACTATAAATAACCCCCTCCCACTTCGTGAGAGGGTGCCCAACACAGCCATATCCTCATAAGAACACATTTCTACCTCACACAAATTTGCTCACACCAAATCTTAGATCCCAAGAGCATTTGTGAGTCCCTTTGAGAGTTGTTCCAATCAAAAGATAGATCGTCTCCCTCTCCTTCTCTCAACCCAAGCTATTTGAGATTTGAGCAAGTTTTGAGCATTCCCTGTGATCTTGTTACTCTTGGAGGTTGGAGACTCCTAGGCGGTAGGAGTTCTTCGGAGAGGAATCAATCTGTGTGATTACCCCCTGGAAAAGTTTGTGAGGGTTTGGAAGCCACCTCACCACTAGTGGTTGAGAAACGCCTTCGTGGTGTTATCTCAAAGGGAGAATAGGGTGAGCCTTCGTGGCGTTGGTGTGCCTTCGTGGTAACATCCACCTCTCTAATGGTGACTAGCTTCCCTCCAAGGAAGTGAACATCGGGATACATCTTTGTCTCAGTGACCTTGGTTATCCTTAACACTAACTCCTTACTTGTGGTTTACTTGTGTTACTTGAGCATACATACATTGCATATTGTTTGTGCTCATTATATTGTGTTGGCTATTTCTTTGTACAAGATTAATCGTTCAGGCATACCCTCTATATCCACACGTTCACACTTGCAACTTTTGATATATCGTGTGCGTGTGATCTAGTATCTTGTGTTGTTCACCTACTTGTCGTGTGATATAGCTCAAGTAAGTTTGTGTAACTTACTTGTGCTTGTTAGTAACCATGTTGTGTCCATCTTGGTAGATCGTGTTGTTGGTACACATTGCGATGCCTATTGCATTTAGGATTTGTGCTTGAAAAGTATCCTCTTAGTTTATTTCCGCATTAGGTTTAAGTCAAATCCTAAGAAGTTTTTAAATAGCCTATTCACCCCCCTTATAGGTGTCATCGTGGTCCTTTCAAGCGTAGAAGGAGGCGGATGAAGCAGACCGATCCATCAGTTGAACTTGAGATTTTTCCTTTATTTATTCAAAAGCATCGGATAAGTCCGAGTCCAAAGCATCCTTAACACAGTCAAGTGGTACATAAAATCACATTACATAATTCAAAAATGGCAAAAATTCATGGCTAAGTAGAAAAAAATCGCCTTGCGATCAAGGCCCCTGATCAGTGATCTATGAAGATGCACCACCAAGTGGGCCACCTCTCGCGGCGGCTGCTGCTGAGGCCTTGGACATCGCGGGGGTGGCTCCGACGAAGCCTTCAATGGGTTCACTGAGGTTGGCGTTTGAACTCGTGAGAATGGGTGATGGGTTCGCCGGATCGAGAAAGTCCACTGCCCGTTGGATCGAACAGGGATGGGTGAGATCGGGTGCGGTTTCGGCCGGCCGGCCGGCGCCGGCTTATCCTGAGACGAATTCAAAATTTGAATTTCGGAGGCGCCGATGCGAGATGCCTATCGAGACAAGAACGCTCACATTAGAAATTTTAAAAACACGTGGGTAAGAGAAACAATGAAATTTCGGAGGAGGTAGCAGTTTATATGCTCAAAACCATGGAATAAATATCACGTCTATCTTTTTTGAGTTGGAATTGCTGCTTTATTTATCCTATAAATGATAACGTTCACACGTATGGTACGGGGCAATATGATTCACATGCCTTCATAATCATCCATCTTACCACATCAAATATACGAGATCAACGAATTTTTTTGTACTTAAAAATGTCTTATCTTTTAAATAAAAAATTCAAATAAAAATCAATTTTCATCACTAAATCCGTCTCGAAGGATCTTTAGTGTTTACAATAAAGTTCCCATGACCTGTTTCATTTAGTTTTTTTCCTAAATGTAATTCTAACATTGTATTTCAACTACTTTTCACTGTAATTTTTATCAAATGACCATGGAAAATTTTAGTAATTAACAATGTCAAAATAATTTCATTGATCATGATAATTTTTACTAATTCATCATGGCAAATTGAGTTTATAGATCATGGCAATTTTAGTATTTTGACCACGACAATTTTTACTAGTTCATCATGACAAATTGAGTTTATAGATTTGGTAATTGAGTTTATAGTTCATCATGACAATTTTAGTATTTTGACCATGGCAATTGAGTTTATAGACCATGGCAATTTTAGTATTTTTACCATGGCAATTCTAGTATTTTGAACCATGCCAAAATTATTTTGTTAATCATGGAAAATTTTAGTAATTCATCATGGCAAGTTTAATTTCTTAATTCTTTTTTGTAACATGTCAAAAATTATTTTAAACTTAGAAGGAAAGGTAGTTGAAATATATGATGACAACTTCAGTGTAATCATGTGAAAGCACAACTTCTTCCTAGATGATTTTGGTAATTAGTAACTATATTTTTCATTGAACTAATGATTTTACCAAGTATATTTCAGGAATGGTTCAATGAATAGATTGACAAAGGATTGTGAGGAGATCCTCTAAATGCAAGGAACATCAATTGGCAACAAGCTTCAAGTCTCTACATTTTTCTTTTATGTGAGAAATCATAGTTAAGTCATAGGAAATTCAATAATATTAAAAGGGAATGAGGTATCTATGATGATGTAGTTGCTCAAGTGCTTAGAGATAGCAACCAAAAACCCTCATGAAATTTTCCCACATAAACATTCTGTCCAAAACCTAAAGTCCAAATTCGTCGCCACCAAGTTTCCAGAATCGTTCCTACCGAGTTTTTTCCCAGACAAAATCAAGAGTCAACCCTGCCTTCTCGGTGACACCAAATTTGACTTCGGTGCAACCGGAAAAACAGGTGACCAACTCCCTGGTATCCATTTGCTCAAAAATGGAATTTCCGATTTTGCAAATCGGTGCCACCGAGTTTGCAAAACTGCCTAGGCCAGCCAAATTGGACTCAATGAGAATTATATATCGGTCTTACTGAAACGCCAAAAGTTGCCACATTTTGCACTAGTCGGTGCAACCGAGTTTTTTTGCTTTGGTTCCACCGAGTTGAACAATAATATTGTAACAGTTGAATTTTTTGAGATGCCTATATATATCCATCCACTTCCCTCTCATTCAGAGAGAGATTACCTAGAACAAGCCAACACTTGCCCCATCTATTTTCTGAGAGATAATCACCTACTTATGTGCAGATCGCTGGACACGGAGAGGATAATGGAGGTTGGTGCCATATACAAGTATGTTGTACGTAGATGGAGAGGATACTAAGGGAGAGTGTATACTTATACTTCGTTTCCCCTTTCTGGGTGTTGGGATTGATTCCCTTTTGTGCAGGCTCTGGATCTGAACCTTCAACACAAGTCCTTTTGTTTCCTGATGTCTATGGAGGCCACCAGCGTCGGGAACGACATGAGTCGGTATGGGCATTGCAGGTGCGCATGATTTTTTTCTAGGTGCAAGCTTCTCGTGTTCCCGTCGGCGCCAATGTCAACTACCTCGAGCCATTGCGTCCGTCCCCTACCGCACATCCCTCCATTAGCTACGTGATTATCCTACCAGCTGAAAGAAATTTGTCAGTTTTATGGAGTGAGATGTGTTATCAAATTTGTGCATCGTTGAAATTATGGTCTGTCCTTGATCCGTGAAATGTTACAAATCCGTGAAAGGAATAGCAAATCCGTGAAAGGAATTGCATGTGGATTTGCAAAGTACCTTGTCAGCTGCCGATTTAGACTTTCTACACAATTCTTTGCAGAACCATGTAGTTCATGCTTGATGAAATTCACCGTACTCCATCCTATTGGGTTGATATTGGATTTGCTATTTAATATCTAGACTGTTTTTCATTGTGATATTTGTAGGATTCTGTACTTGTCATGATTTGGTGCAAGATATAGAGGAGCATGATCAAGGTGTAGAGAAGTTCTCGAGTCACGCATTCAAAGAAGAGAGATAATACTTTCATCTTTGTTGTATCAAATAATTTAACTTCCCAGTCCAATATATATATATATATATTATTGTGCATTGCACAAAATCTGAGATCTACAAGATACATATACTCACTCTGCCCGAAAATACTTCTCCGAAAAATGAATGTATCTAGATGTATTTTAGTTCTAGATACATTTATTTAATTTATTTTTATAACAAATAATTAATTCCGTACGGAGGAAGTACATACTTGTGTAGTTCTGTGAGATAAGTATATCTTTCTTTAACATAATTAGTGTAGTTACATGGCGAGGCAAATTCTACCAAATGCTCATTGTGTCAGATAGTGGACCAAATGCACCACATCGCGGGCTAGCCTATCATGGTCGGAGACGAGACCAATCTCTCGAGGAGCCGGAGACGACACCGCCGGATCAGATGTTGTTACATTATAGACTTTTGGCAGTTTTAGCTTCCCCTAAATAAAGATAACATTTTATTTATGTTGACTACTACTCCCTCCGTTCCAAAATAACTGTCTCAACTTTATACTAGCTTCAGTATAAAGTTGTACTAAGCTTAAGACAGTTATTTTGGGACGGAAGGAGTATTTCAATGTTCTGAGGCAAAAACTACTAGAGCAATATCTGTGATTTAGTATGTTTAGCGGATTGTAGTCGTGAGTAGTTGTGTGTTAGTATGACGAATATGTGTGCGTGTGGCCACTTGAGAAACTAATATTACAGTTTAACACTTATGTGGAAAAAAAATTCCTTCGCCCAGATACTACAGACCAACTACAGGCTCAATTTTTTTTCCTTTGTCTAATATACTACAGACCACTATGCATGCAGTACTGATTGTCCGATATCATTTTATTTGCTATTGCCAGATGCTCTACATCTTCTCAATATATGACATAGCAAATACTAGGAAAACCAAGTATAGAGAATAACAAGCCTTCTTGCAAGGCCAAGATGGAGAAAGTAGCATTTGGCTTAGAAGGGATTTATAGGTTGGAAGCCGATATTGTGTATCTGTCAAATATATGACAATGATTTGATCAATGTCTCACTACATTCGTAGGTTCTGCCCTAGCCATGCATGCACACATCTTTTTTGTGATTCCGTAGCGTAGCACGGGCTTCTTGCTAGTAAATATAAAATAAATAAATATCGAACAAGTGTTTAAAAAATGGTAAGCAGGAATGTGAAATGTGTATAGAAAAAATGTAGACCATATTAAACAAATGATGAAAATATCTGATCACTTATATAAAAATGTTAATCAAATATTTTAAAATGTTGAATATGTGTTTGAAAAATGTTAATCTACAATATGAAATATGTTAAATTGGTATACAAAAATGCTGATCATGTATTAAAAATTTGGTGAATTATGTTTTTATCATGTATAGAAAAATGTTAATTAAGCATTTGAATTAATTTGAATAAGTATTTGAAAAAGTTAATCAAACATTAAAAAAATGTTTGATGTGTTTCCAAAAATGTTGGACATTTGTTCAAAACATGTTAATTTTGCATTTAAAAAATGTTAATCAAGCATGTCATAAATGTTAAATATGCGCGGAAAAAATCTTAACCATGTAATAGAAAAAGTTAATCTTTTACTCCATTCGTCCCAAAATTCTTGTCTTAGGTTTGTCTACAAATGAATGTATATAAATGCTAAAATGTGACTCGATACATTCATATCTAGAAAAATTTAAAAAAAAAATTTAGGATGGAGGGAGTATTTGAACATTTTAATCAAGCATCTGATTTTTTTTATAAATGTACATAAAAATTTAGTTTTGTATTTGTAAAATGTTAATCAAGCATCTATAAAATATTAAATATATTTATAAAATGTTGATCATGTATTTAAAAAACATTTAATTTATATTGATTTTTTTACTAAATACTCCCTTCTTTCCGGTTTATTGGGCTCAACTCAAGAATCTCACCAACCATGATAGATGATGAGTGGTGGAATAATTTTGATACTCCCTTCATCTCAGTTTATAAGTCCGGCATGTGTATCTAGGTCGTCAATTTGACCAACTTAATGATAAACATATATTATAAAAAATACTCCCTACGTTCCTAAATATAAGTCTTTAAAGAGGTTTCATTAGTGGACTATATACGGATGTATATAGACATACTTTAGAGTGTAGATTCACTCATTTTGCTTCGTATATAGACTCCTAGTAAATTATCTTAAAAGACTTATATTTAGAAACGGAGGGAGTATATCATTAGAAACTTTAGATGTTCTATTTTCTAATGATATATATTTTATATTAAACAATAGACTTTATATAAGTCAAATTGACGACCTAGATACACGTGCGTCCCTTCTAAACTTTGACGGTGATAGTAATGTTCAGCAATGCATTAATTGCAATGCATGCATGCATGACTAATAAATAACTAAAAACTTGTAGATGCATTGATGGATTTTCTTTAAACCCTTGCATGCAGAGATTTAATGCACCTCAATATTTGAGCGTGTGATGTGAAGCGTTAGAAATGAGATTTATAAAATGGGAAAACGAAAGTTTTGAGATAAATCCTGTAAACCGAAAAATAGGTAGTATGTATTAAAAAATGTTGTTGACATATACCAAATATGTAGAATAGATACCAAATCAAATAAAGAAAACTAAAAAAATTAAAACCCCAAAAGAAACAAAATAAACCAAGAATAAAATAGAAAACATGAATAAACAAATGTAAAAAGAATGAAAAAATTGAGAAGAGAAAAGAAAAGTAAAAAAAACGAAATATAAATTAATTAATTAATAAAGAAAATCAAATAAAATTCTGAAAGTGAAAGGAGAGAAAATTTGCTATTTGGTGCGCGAATCGGTTGGTCCGATCACTGTAGACCCCTTCAACGAAAGCTTAGAGCAACTGTAATAGTCGGATGCATTTTTTTTTATTTTTTTATCCATTTGGATCGACTCGTCTCCCCCTTTTGCATTTGTTAGGCGCACGGACACATTTTTGTCCTTGCGGACGGCCTGCGTCCATTTTTTTATTGTGCACAATTATTTTTGGTTGGCATTGAAACATTATTTTTATTCCATCAAAAACATTTTGATACATGGATTTATCAATTCTTTGCTACGAGAACAAAATCAAAGAAAACAAGAACGACAATTTAATATTCTAAAAGATGTCCAACTTTCATAACTGCTCTCACTAGTTGGGCTACTATATCTTCATTGTTGATCTGCAAATTCTTGAGCTTGACAACTTCTTTTTCTTTGAATCTAAAGAATTAGAGGTTGCTTCTCCTCTGGTCTCTTCTTTAGTCTCATCTCTAGCTTTAATTCCGACTAGAAGTGTACGAAAATCTAGCAAATTATGTTCGGTCAATCAATGTAATCTTCTTCCCCATACCATAACTTGCACCCCTCCTACACACAAATTTGAGCAAATAAGCTATCGAAATTTGGTGGAAGAAATCGAACCAAGAGAAGCACCTACCCCATCATTTATGCACTTGACGAACAACCATCGGGGATGTTTCGACGTCATGGAGACACGACACATGACCTTGTGTGGGCCTTCGTCGCACTTTATGAACGACAAAGGTGAGCCGGTAAGCCTCTGGGTCAGTGTCGAGCCAGGGCGACGGTCGCCCGTAGCTTTGTCAGAGAACCGATGATGGGATAGATCTGAGCGGCCAGAGGCGGACTAAACACCTGCATGCGGCACCGAAACATTACGATGACCGAGTGGACCGACACCAGTGCCAATCCATGGCAAGGCGGAGCCGCGGCAACCGGATTCGGCAAATCCAGCTAGCAAGATGCGCCAGATCCCACCGTCGCAGATCTATCGCTTGGCCTCCCGCACCAGGTCAAGGGAGGCACCAAGCCGATGGCTGTGCCGGGAGGAGGGGAGGGGGCTGGAGACCTTGGTGACCGAAAAAATGGGTGTCAGCGCAGGGTTTGTGCACGGGAGGGCGGCGGGCGGAGGAAGGGGATAAAAAAAGGGGTTATGTGTCCCCGACGGACAAGCAAGAGAAAGAAGTTGGCGGGCGAGACACGTGTCCGCACCGATGCATTTAAGACCTAAACTTGGGCTGTAAATATACCGTGTGACAAATTAAAAAACGGATACGTGTCTATTTGAATAGATGCATGTGACCGATTTTTACGTCCGCCACGATCCAAAGAAACACATATAAAACCAAATAGGTCGGCGGTTGAAGTTGGTCTTAATGCCAGATATAGTTCTGATGATTTGTTCCGGAGATTTCCCCGTGTGGAAGTCAACCATCCGAAGCTGAACGGAAGCCCGGCCATAGCCGCCGGCCCGCCGCTGTCTTACCCGGTGACCTTTCTTCCGTCACTACGTTGTGCCACGCCGCCAGCTTCCTCCCCATAAACTACCAGTCGTCCAACCACGTCACCGCTCCCATCATCACGTGTACAAGCCGCCACCGGCGCTTTCCCGCCCCCCACCGCGCTTGTTCGCCGCCGGTGCCCGGACCCCGACCAACCCACCCACCTGCCCGCTTTCCTGCCCAAGTGCGATGCGGTGCGGTGCTGCCTATAATAAATATCCTCCCTCTCACCGTCACTTTCACCATGCTGGGTCTTGCCCCCTCCTCCCCCTCCTCCTCATCCCACCTCCTCTGCCGCAGCCTCGCCGCCGCCAGGACGCTCTCCGCCGCCGGTGCCGGATACTCCTCCTCCTCCTCCAACGTCAAGGTAACCAACGTCCGCCCTCGGCAAGCTGCTGGATCGACGGGGTCAGCTGTGCTCAGTAGTTGGTGGTGGTACTACTCCGTTTAATTTCTTACTTGTCAGATGGCCCGCTCGGCGCTGGACGAGGTGACCGACACCGGCGCCTTCGACCGGACGCCGTCCACCTTCCGGAGCTTCGTGTCCAGCGACGGCGCCGCCCGCTTCCCGGCCGTGGCCGGCAGGTACCACCTCTACGTCTCCTACGCCTGCCCCTGGGCCTCCCGCTGCCTCGCCTACCTCAAGCTCAAGGGCCTCGACCACGCCATCTCCTTCTCGGTCAGCATACCATACCATACCAAACCTCTGTCCGATGATCGAATCAAAAAGTTGCTGCACTGCACCCGCTGACAAATTGCCTGGGTACGAGTCCCAGTCGGTGAAGCCCATCTTCGAGCGGACCAGGGAGTCGGACGACCACCTGGGGTGGGTGTTCCCGGCCGCCGCCGGCGAGGTGCCCGGCGCCGACCCCGACCCCTTCAACGGCGCCAGGAGCGTCAGGGACCTCTACGAGATCGCCAGCAAGAACTACACCGGCAAACCGACTGTCCCCGTGAGCCCTCATCCTCATCCGACTGATTGATTGCAGTACCGAGCAGAGCAGAGCAGGGAAGGTGATGGATGGATGGATCCTTTGGCCATGGCAGGTGCTGTGGGACAAGCAGCTGAAGACGGTGGTGAACAACGAGAGCAGCGAGATCATCCGCATGCTCAACGCCGAGTTCAACGACATCGCCGAGAACCCCGGGCTGGACCTCAACCCGGCGCACCTCCGGGCATCCATCGACGACGTCAACGGCCTCGTCTACGACGCCATCAACAACGGCGTCTACAAGTGCGGCTTCGCCAAGAAGCAGGGGCCATACGACGAGGTAGGTTACGCAGGGAACTATATATGTCTGACCACCATTTATGATGCGATTCCGAGTGTCTGACCACCATTTATGTGCTAACACATGCAGGCCGTCACGAAGCTGTACGAGGCTCTGGACAAGTGCGAGGAGATCCTGAGCAAGCAGCGATACATGTGCGGCAACCAGCTGACGGAGGCCGACGTCCGCCTCTTCGTCACGCTCATAAGATTTGACGAGGTAATAATAGTATATACTCCCTCTATTCCTGAGATTCCATAGGCATATTTTAGCGCCTCTTTGATTCATAGGATTTTAAAAACATAGAAATAGGAAAAGTATGAGGTTGGAGTGGCGTGCCCACTTAAATTCTATATTTGGAGCCGATGTTAGATTTTCTATGAAGCCTAGTAGTATTAGGCTGGCCATAGTAAGGGTATCATAGTTAGTAACATAGTCTTGAAACTAGCAAACATGATGATGTGACAAGTAATTTAAAAAAAGAAAGAGGGTTATAGTAATATAGGTAGATACCGTATCATGTTAAATGTTATGCTACTATGTGTCATGCATGTCAATAAATGAGATCACCTATGATACTCTAGTTTATGATACTATATACTACCTCTCTTCCTGAGATTCCATAGACATATTTTAGTGCCTCTTTGATTCATAGGATTTTGAAAACATAGAAATAGGAAACGTATAAGATTGGAGAGGCATGCCCCCACTTGAATTCTACATTTGAAGCGGATGTTAGATTTTTTATGAAATGTAGTATTACAAAAGATTTCATATAATTTCTTTTATGACATCCAATCCTATGAATCAAAGGACAAACATAGAAAAATCTAAGGATTTCAATCTCCAGAAGTCCCTTATATTTTTTTTTGAATCAAAGGAGCACTTAAAGTACAGATTCATTTATTTTTGTTTCATATGTAATTGGTAGTAAGATCTATAGAAAGAATTATATTTAGAAAACGAGGAAGGGGGTATATGGGTTCGTTTCTTCCGCTCTTTTATTAAGAATACTACTATGAAAATGTGAATATCAATAGAAAACGGTTAACATTTGAGAAAGCATCATTTTTTAGGGATTGGCAGTGTCGTCATGTGGTTAAAACGTTTTACAGAGCAGGCAACTGTAATCGCGTCCGTTTTAGCAGACGTGGTTGTCCCTAGCTCTCTCATCTTTTTCGGTGCTAGCCCAACTGGCCGGGATCTTCTATGGCCAACCCAGCATGCATGATGCCTACAACCGGTGTAGAAAATCCAAAAGCTGAATGTGGATAGAGACGTATCACGAGCAACTTTAATATACATCTTTACCACACGGGGCCCACAAACGGTAGGTACATGAGACCGATGACCGAACTACCGAACGAAAAAACCAGGAACGAAACCAAATAAACCGAAACTGATAACATCGGTTCTCAGAGCATCTTCAACCGCGGCGAAAAAATCCGCGTCCAATAAATTTTTTAACGCGTCACCGTAGCTTTTTTAAAGCACGGGAACTAGAGCATCTCCAACAGACACGCGGTAGTGAGACGCTCAATTCAACCAGATCCAACGGCCCCACCTACAGCAGCTCATAGTTTGCTGCGCGCGTAAGCCGACGCACCAATTATGTTGCGCGCAATAACGTTTTTGTGTATGTGATCAAATTTTTTTTGGCGCGCACACTGTTTTACATCGTCTGTTAAAGCTGTCCGACGTCCAAAAAACAAATATTTTAACATGTGGAGCAGTTTTTAGGCGCCTGTCGGAGATGCTCTCACAGCAACTCCAACCACGCCACCAAACGGGGGCGCGCTTTACATGTGTTTTATTGTTTAGGTCAACTTGTTCGATCTATCGCGTATGTTCAACATGACGATTCATTTTTCGTCCGCGCGCATACAGTTTATAAAAGGGTCTTCAACAAGTGCGCAACTGCGCGACGCGCTAAAACGTTTTTTGGGCACCAAAATAGTTGTTTTTTGCGTGCGGTAGATCGCTGGCTCCAACGATCGCTGCAAAATATGGTATGCGTGAGCAGCTCCAACAGACACGCTAAGTTACAACGCACGCGAGCAGCCTACTCTTGCAAATGAGATTTTCATGTGGCTTCACGCGCGGACGCTGACGCGACTCCACCCGCCGAGGTCGTCCGTGGCGCCACGAAAAGGCGCACGCGAGGCCTATGTTTGGAGGAGCGCCTACGGCGGCGAAGCTGAAGTTCAACCCCACGCTAGGGTTTGCGCCGGCGGCGACGGAGGGGTCGCAGGTGTAGGGAGGGGTCGTTCCTCGCTTCTTGCATATGCCGACGGTTCTTCCTCCTCAACGATTGTTCAACGCGCTCCTCGGACGTCGGCACCTTCTTCTTGTTGGCCGGCGTCGGTCCTTTTCGTCCGCCGCAACTCCCGGTGGAGCCGAGGGAGACAAGGCCGCCGGCGGCATTGTGGATCGGCGTGTCGTCGTCTATGGCGCGCGCGGTGAGAGGTGGACGTGAAGTTTTTTGCTGGGAATGGTGACTATGTGCCACCGACGGGCGGCCCAGAAGGATGAGAAGGACGGGCGTCCGACCATGTCCGCACGGACGCAAATCCGTCTTAAATTTGAGCTTAAAATGGGTCGCAGATGGACAAAAATCGGACGTGCTTCCGTATGGATTGACGCATTGGACTGTATTTTGTGTCCACGGTGACCCAAACGATCAGACGAAATGGATCGTTCGGTTGGAGTTGTTCTCATTGTGCTGTCTTGGGTTCCTATTGATGCCCCCCCTTTGGTTCCTTTTTAGAAAATAAAATGGAATGACCAAACCATCATAAAAGAAATTTGTACTAAATCAACGGCGATTAATATGGATCCAAGGAAGTACTATAGTATCTCTTCAGATTTTGGAGAATGGTCAACTGTTAGCTCAGTTCTTAACTGCAAAGTCGTCAAATTTGGTGAGAACCTACTACTTGTACTGCACTAAAAATCCACTGTTTGAAAGTCTGTTTTCTGATGAAGAAAATCAGGATAGGTGAATTTTTTTGACAGTAGAGTTCGGAATTTGTGTATCATATTAAGAATTATGTACTTCAATTCAGTTTCATGTTGTACCAAGCAGTTCCCGCAAACTTCTGTTAGCGAAAACCACATCGCACACAAAGAAATCAAATGCTACGAACTTCCCTGTCGAAACAAAATTTTCGAATTCTGACCCGCGGTTCGCTCCTACAGGTTTACGCAGTTCACTTCAAGTGCAACAAGAAGCTCCTGAGGGAGTACCCCAACCTGTTCAACTACACCAAGGACATCTACCAGATCCCGGGGATCAGCAGCACGGTGAACATGGAGCACATCAGGCAGCACTACTACGGGAGCCACCCGTCCATCAACCCCTACGGGATCATCCCCCAAGGCCCCAACATCGACTACAATGCTCCCCATGACAGAGAGAGGCTGTTCCTGTAATTTAAAAAAAAACGCCGTTTGCTCGTGTGCTTGAGGGTGCTGTGGTTTTGCTTTGCTTGTGTCCGGAGCTGAAAGCCTTATCTCGAATAAAGATCTATGCCTTTGATGTTCGCCGGGAGCAGCATGCGTGTAATAGGGTTCTGTGCATCTGTGTCGTTTTCACCGTAAATCAAGACGAAAGGTAAGCATCCATGGTTGTGTTGCACCAGAAACATCAAATCAAAGTATTAATGAAGAAATCACACCGTGCACACAGAGGCTTTCACAGATATTCTCTCCGACTCAAATAATGTCTTGTAAAAAGGTACAGAGTGAGTGGAAAAGAGACAGTTAAAAGAAATGTGCCTGCACCATCACCATCTCTTCTCCATCATCATATCCGTGCAGTGCACTCCACGCTTTTCTACACTTTCCAGGACATGTCTTACCAGTTACCAAACAGCAGGTCTTCTCTCTGTTTTATCTATACCAACAAACTTCGACCAAATTCATCAACATTTTGATTTAAAAATTGGCAGGGCCCGCGCGAACACGTACCCTCATTATAACAAATTATGACGTTCATTCTCCCGCTCGGGGAGATGATAGGCCAGCGCACCAACCAAGTGCAATGTTGGCCACTAGCCTAGGCCATGACCCTTCTTGATCAGCCATAGACCCCGTCCAGGTAAGTATGTTGCAACGAAGCATTAGGCGCTGATTATATACTCAGGCTGCTTCCTTAATCCTTCTGTAGCAAGACGAGGTGGTACTAATAAGGGGTAATTAGCGCATCCGTCCTGCAGACTTGGCTTTAATTCGAACTGAATCCCACGCATGGGCCGATAGACTTCCATGGCCCAACCAGCCTCGTTGTTCGTCTGCTGCCCAGACGGCCCGAGTCGTGCACTGCGTGTGAGTCCTCCTATTTGACGCTTTGTGCGTCAAATAATTGGGCAAATGCCGGTAACAGCCTATAATGGCTGGAAGGGGAATGACCCTTTTATTTTATTTCTTTCGCTTTTTTTTTGGAAAATTGATGTACATTAATTAATAGGTTTAAACTGTGATATACTATAAATTTTAAAACTGTTCCTGTAAAAACTATTGTTAAAGTATATTAAATATATCGGGCGGCAGGTTCGATTATCAATTTCAACTCATGAAATTGAAGTGTTTAAAAAAGGTACATTAAATATTGGAAACGGTATAGTACTCCTTTTAGACATGTATTTGAAAATAAACACGTGTTCAAAAATGTTCATGTGTATTAAACAATGTCTAGCATGCATTTAAAAAAATGTTCCCTGCGTACTTGGAATTTTTTTGATGATAGTTCAAAATAGAAATATTCATTGTATACTAAAAACGTTCAGTGCATATTTAAAAACATATTCATTGTATATTTGCAAAAAACATTAGGCAACAAAAAGTATTTCTATAAAAAAAAAGAAAAAAAAGTGAAAGGAAATAAAAACCGAACAAAAACTGGAGGAAAAAGAAAGAAAAAGGTTAAATAAAACACTACAAATTATGTTGCTTGTTGTAGTAATGGGAGCAGCATGCGTGTAATAGGTTCTCTGCATCCATGTCGTTTTCGTCCATTAATCTAAATGCATGAGAACTACACCCCTTGAGAGAAAGATGGAGCGAAGAAACTCAATCAAGTGAGTGCAAAAAGAAGCAAGATTCACCATCTAATCCCGTTCAAGACTACAACACATATGTAAATCAAGAGAAATTATATCCATGCTTCTATTACTTCAAAAATATCGAATCAAAATAAGAAACTATTGAACCATATTAATGAGAAAATCATACCATAAATACAGAGGCTTTCATAAATAGAAAGGAGAGGAAGTTTAAAATACATGTCTACACCATCTCCTCTCCAACATCATATCACTAGTACGTATGCAGTGCACTCCACGCCATCAAAAGTGTGGCATGCATAATGTAGGGGGGGGGGATAAATTTTACTATTGTACACACTGTCATTTCAAGGACATGTTTTACAGAATATGTAAATATAAAAAATCTAATCCTACAAGTTTATACAACATTCATGAAAATTTTGGTTTAAAAATTGACTAACGCGTATCCCCTCTATTATAAATTATGACATTCATTCTTCCTTCGGGGAGATGACAGGTTAGCGCACCAACCAAGTGCAATGTTAGCCACTAGCCTAGGCCATGACTCTTCTTGATCGGCCATGTAACCCGTCAAGGTAAGGGTTAGTTCTTTTGCAACTTCTAGCAACTTATTGTCAATATAAGTCAAAAGCTCAAAAGAACTAGTTTTGAAGAAGCTAGCTTAGGCTATTTTTATCTTCCTTTCCTTCACACTGGAGAAATCTCGGAGGAGGTAGCTTCCCGCAGCCTCCCACAACTTCTCACTTAAAAACGAAAGGGTATAGCTTGTTGCCATTGTTACTTGCACATATTACAGGAAAAAGCCACCGCCTAGCCCTATTGTCACTGAGAAATTTGATTATTTGTCACTTTTAATACGGGGTTTCGCAAAATTACCACTGTCAAGATTGACTTCGTAAAAATGCCATCCAGGTTATGTGCGCTTTGATTACTATGCCATTTACCTCCTTTTATTGATTTCCTTTTTCTTTTCCTATTTATAGGCATTGGAAAGACCAAAATGCCCCTGATGCTATCTACACGTACTTGCGCATGCAATCAGACTTCAAGCGGACGAGAGCGTGCTGCCGGCCGACAATACCATCCTTGACCCCTATCGCCTGGATGTATTGCGTCAATCGTTGGACGCCATCCCCATCTCCTTGATGTTGTGTGACCCCGATCTCCTGGATGCTGCTGATTTCTTTGATGACACATGTCGCCGATCTTGTTGGCATCGCATGCTGCCCATCGCCCGGTACAGCAGTGGCGACATGAACGCAATCTTTCTGAATATGTAGCAGTTGAGTAATGTTAGACTTACGAATAAGCTCTACAAAATCTTACGTTCTTCCCTTAAACTACTACTAATCTTCCCCTTGATTTTCAGCGGGGGTGGGCCTCAACCTCCCCTTAATCCAATCAAACGTGGCCAAGTCTGACTAACCTGTAAGCATACGTAATTTTTTTACGTGGATGTAGCATCTCTCGTAGCAGATTATGCTCAGTTTATGTCGTTTAATACTGTTTGTTTCAAAATTTTGGTCTCCTCAATACATCGAATGGAATGCTACAGTACAGTTTTTTCTCATTTTCAAATTAAGGTGTGAAAAATTGATTCAGTGCCCCCTCATCTCATTGACTTCACTTTCCATTAGGGTGGTAATAGCTGAATCCACTGGTGTGCGACTTTCAGTCCAAAAACTTGCACCAAGAAAACCTGGAATGCTATTCAATTATAGCTAGAACAACATCCTGGAACCAAAACGAGAGCATGGCAGCTACAGTCCTACAAACAGCAGCACATCTGGCAGTTGATACAAGAATGAGAAACTTGGTTTGTGAGACAAAATATGAACGGATGATTTAAGAAAAGTGGCATGATCAAGACCCGAGCACAAGGATAATCTAAAATACCAATGTAACGCAACTCTATTTCTCTACTAAAACAGCACTTGTACTCACTCTTTCAATTTAGAAAACTTAATCTTCCACCTCTAGGCAAACTTATCGTCCTTGCGCTAGGCAGTCGCCCAGAAGAATTCTTACCGGCGGACGGCAGCTCCTACGTGGTCACATGCCCATCCCTCCTCGGCTCCTCTTGACCCCCGGCGAGCGGCCGAACAGGGGGGCTGGCCTAGCTGCGACGGCGTGCGAGCAGGCTACCGAACATGATTTTTTTTGTGGCTCGTTCTCCTTTTTGTCGAACCAGCTGCATACGGATATTAGTACGTGTACACAGCCTTAGGGTAATTTGGTCTTTTCCGGTGCCTTTAACTAAGAAAGAACAAAAGAAATGGATAAAAGAAGGGAAATGGCATAGTAATCAAGGAGGTAATGATCTGGGTGGCAATTTTACGAAGCCAATCATGAAAGTGGCAATTTTGAGAAGCTCTATATTAAAAATGGCAAATAACCAAATTTCTCATTGTCGCTCCCGCTCGCTCGCTCGTCTCGTCTCGGACAGGAGAGGCTTCCATCGACAGGGAAACTTGGGTTCCTCCCTAGGCCGACAGCCGCTATGGGCCGCCGTCGATCCCGTCCCTCCCCCACCGATAGTCGTCGTTGATCCCGTCTCTCCCTCTGCCGCCGATCGTCGTTGACCCCGCCTTTCCCCTGTTCCCCATCTGTTTCCTTCGCTGCCGGTTGCTCCGGTCGACGCCCCACTCCGGCAGCCGCGAACATGGACGAAGGTTAGACTCCGACTGCTTGAATAATCTTCTCCGGTGCCTTCATGCAAGAGCACCAACTCGTGAGAGCAAAGGCTCCTCTCCCTTTTGTCCCCACAATTTTTTTGCTTCCCCCCCCCCCCTTGCTACTACTAGATGTTGATATGTGATGCTAGATGCAGATGATTAGGTGTTAGTAGCCCTCATGTGGTCAGTTTGATCAACAAATTTTAGTTTGGGATGCACTGTATTTTTTTCCCTTTAGATTAGATGTACCTCTGAACTGCTAAATGATGTTAATGCACTGCTAGGTGAATTTTATTTGTATTGACAGTGAGGTTGTTTCAATGAATATGAATAAAGTCTCTGTTAGAGTGAATATCGTTTCTGACAACATTATACTTCAAGGGCGTTATAGATTTTTCATTGGCTATACCATAGATAAGCTGAAAAAACAGACATTAAAAAGAACTAACTGGCTTATTATATCGAGCTTTTTTTCACATGTACTTATGTGAGGCTTATTTTCATAGGAGATTAGGAGTTTATTTCCACAACATAGCTCAAAAGAACCAACCCTAGGTATGTTGCAATGTAGGGGAGCTCATTTTAAATTTAAGAGAAAAAAGACTTTTCCCCTTTTCTATATATTTCCTCTTTTCGTTCGTTTTTTATTTTCTTTTTATATGTGACGCAAAAACATTTTTCGAATTTGAAGAATTTGATACGAAAAATTGTGAATAAATTTGGAAGCGCGAACAATTTTTTTAAGCATGAGTATTTTTTGAATTTTGATAACTAGATTTTGAAAAGGAGAATAATTTTAAAAAAACACGAACAAATATTTAAAGCACAAATATTTTTTGAATTTTGAAAACAAATTATTAAACTGCGAACAATTTTTTAAAGCATGAACATTTTATGAATCTCGAGAACAAAATGTTGAAAAAGAGAAAAATATAGAAAAACACGGAGCAAATTTCAAAGCGCAAACAAAATGTTAAAGCACTAATATTTTCTGAATTTTGAGAAGAAATTTCGAAATCAAGAATAATTTTGAAAAATCCTGAACAAATTTGGAAGCGCAGACAATTTTTTAATGCCCGGACATTTTTTGAATCTTGAGAACAAAATTTTGAAAAACCCCAAACAAATTTGGAAGCACGAACAATTTTGAATATTTTCTAAAACAGAGAACAAATTGGAATGCGTGATTTGTTTTAAAACATGAACATTTTTTGAATCTTGAAAACAAAATTTTAAAATGAGAAGCATTTTGAAAAATCGTAAACAAATTTGGTAGCCTGAACAATTTTTTAAACATGATTAAATCAAGAATAGTTTTCATACATTTTGTGAATTGTAAGAACAATTTTTGAAAACCTTAAACATTTTTGAATATACAGAACATTTTTTGAAAAATCCAGAACATATTTTTAAAAAAGCAAAAACTTTTTTTGAATTTGAGGAACAATTTTTGAAAATCCGGATTTTTTCCAATTTATGAAAATCCAGACTATTTGCCGCAATCAGTGGCAAACAGGGGATTCCGCAACGTAGCTTTTGATGCTGATTATATAGTGGCGCTGCGGGCTTGTAGCAAGCGAGGTGTACTAGACTGGTTGTTCGGCTCCGGCCCAGTTTGCCGGGTCCTGCACTGCATGTGAGTCCTCTTATTTGAGGCTTTACGCGTGAAATAATTGGAAAAATGCCTGTGCCAGACTAGATGGGCTGGAAGGGGAGCGGTTTTTTCAGTTTCTTTTGCCTTTTGTTTATGGATAAGTCTTGTACACTGATTAACTGATTAAAAATGCGTTATATAAATTTTAAAATATGTCTATAGAAACTATTGTTGAAAGTAAATTAAATATTAGAAATAGTATTGTGACTTCTTTTAGACATGTAGAAGTATTTGAACAAGAATCATCATATCTTAAAAAAATGCTCATTGTGTATTAAAAAAAATGTTAAACATGCATTTTATGAAATGTTTTTTTACTTGAACAACTATCGCCATATTTGAAAATAAAAATACTTATTTTGTACTAAAAGTGTTCAACGCGTATAAAAAATTAATTCACTGTATGTTCAAAAATGAATTCATGCATATTAAAAATTAATTCAAAATTTTTTTATGTGCAAAATTTGTTTACAAAAAAGAGAACGAAAACGTGAAAGTGAACTAAAATAGAAAAAAAAACTGGAGGAACAAAAGAAAAGGGTAAATAAACACGAAAAATAAGAAAAATTCAAAATGAAAGCAGAAAATAAATAATATTTTTTTTGAAACCAATAAAAAACAAATAACAATGGAAACTAAAGAGATGGAAAGCCGGACAATAACCAGTAAAGAAAAAAAATTAAAACTGGAGATCAAGAAAAAATGGTAGTCTTGTTGCCCTAAAGAGACGTCGTCATTGAGCCGACCCATATTGCTCGCATAAAACGACCACCACCATGCATCACAACATCAATTTGATGCTAAGAGCGTCAATTAGGAATGTCACTGCCTGTGCATCATCCGCTGGCAACACAATGAGGAGGCCTTCTTCTTTTATTGAGAAAGCAGGGTCGCCGGTCGCGAGAAGATGACGGTGATATATACCCTCAAATGTGGATGTCCTTTGCACATCGTAGGATCGAGGATAGTAGAATCTACTTGTGCATGTCTTGTAGTACTCCCTCCGTCTGAAATAGAAATAGATAAAAATGGATGTATGTAAAATTGAAACATCTATTTTCGGACGGAGGGAGGAAGTACTACTCAGCTAAGATTTTTAAGTGATCTGCCTATATTGTTTTTGTCAATTTAGGTTATGGTAATTTTAAAGGTCTAAGAATATGCCGTTCGAATGTAACATATATATAAATAAATTAAAAATGGAGCATCAAAAAGATGCAAAACACAATGATAATCACGCATACATCATCTCTATAGTTTTTTTTGCGGGGCATCATCTGTATAATTATGACGCACACAACCAATGTCAACTCACACATGCGGCAACCAATGACGGAGACTACACCCAACGAGCTAGGGCAGTTGCTCGGGCTCCTATGGTGCAAGTCGATGTAGCTATAGTAAAGAAAATCGGGTTAAGTAACAGTTTGTCTGGGCAAAAACTAATCAACTTGGGCAGTGGGCACACATAGATCTTGCCTAGGTTCTAAGCTTGGGGTGGCTCTACTACTGTTGGCAAATTTCAGAGTCATATATTCTATTTTTAAATAGCTATAACTCATTATCTAATTTTTCTTTTCATATAATAATGTCACCTCATCAAGTCATGCATGTAATTATAAATTACTTTTCCATTAACCTCTTCATGCAAATCATACCCTCATGCATGCATTTTTTCTAGATAATTAAGTCATTAAGACATATTTGTATTAATTTTTTTGCATCGATATTAGTTTTCTATCATTTATCCATATATTTTTAAATAACTCAACTGCAGCAATGCGTGGGGCATCATCTAGTATGATCAAAATTGTGCATAGTTGGATGGCGGTCTTCGACATCAGTATCCGCGGACTGATTTCCTCCTGTTGACGGGCGGAGGGAGAAAAAAATATTATGGATTGGTGTTGGAGATGCCCTAAGAATCATGCTTGACAATTAAGATGTGTTTAGTTGGAGAAACGGGCGGAATGCCACGGGTCGAACCTGAGCCTCATTCTCGCGTTCATTTGATAGATGGATCAGGGACGGACTCATTCCGAGGAACCGAATATTCGACCGATATGCGGAACGAGGTGATACCTCGAAATTGGGCGGACGACACATAACCGCTCGTTTCCCTCGCCCGCCTCCTCTCGCCCTCGCACTCACCTCCTATTGCCCTCGCCCCTCACCTCTCCCCTAACCCCTCTCCCTCACGCCTGTCTCCCTCAAGTCCGGCGGATGGGCGACAGTGACCAGGCCAGCAGCAGGACATCGGCGACCTGGTTCATTGGATGGACGACGACGACCTGATCTGTCGAGGGAGGCGACGACCCGATCTACTAGGAGACGGCGCCAACCTGCTCTGCTAGGAGATGACGACAACCCGATCTGCCATGGTCGTCGGGAACCCGATCTGCTAGGTGACGGCGATGAGTCGAGGTGCCAGGACGACGAGGAAACGACGGCAACCGAGCAACGATGAGCACTACCGTGTGATCCTGATTTTTCCATGTTCCTCTATTTGTTCCATATATATGTGCTGCTGTGTGATCCTGATTTATGGGATTCGTATGTAGACATGTATGGTTGTCAAGTATGGAGAATTTGTGTCATATGTGCTGTCATTTATGTGGCTAGCTTGTCAATATATATTGTTATGTTGTCTTTCTTAAAAATATAAACGAAATGTTGTCAAGACTTTGAATTTTATGTCATTTCATTTTTCATTTTGTGCTTTCAACCAAACACCGGAATAAAACTAACCCATTCTACTTTTTTCTCTAACCGAACACTGAAACGGAACCGACCTATTCCTAAGGAATGAAACCATTCCATTCCATGACAGCTGTTCGGAATCCCACCAGCTCCGAAGAGCTGCGGAGCCATCAAACTGACACTCCGCAAATTTCAACTATAAGTCCATCAGCTTCGGGAGTGGAGCTGTGGAGCGGAGCACCTTCGAACAGTGCCTTAGTATAAGGGCAGTACTGGGCGTCGGCGTGCCGACGCGAACGCTCGCGCCGGTCGCAGCGCGTCCGTCAGATCTGCGGGACGCATCATTAGATCTATCCATGCAACAATATTTTCTCGTTGCAGCAAATTTCGGTCACGATGCAGCAATTTTCGTCCACGATTGCAACAAAAATATGGTTGCAGCAAAAAAACATCAACGTGATCGTAGCAAAAAAACGACGCTGATGATGCGTGGTAGCAAAACAAAATGTGGGTTGTAGCAAAAAAACATCAACGTGATCCCAGCAACAAAACGACGATGATGATGCGTGGTAGCAAAACAAAATGTGGGTTGTAGCAAAAACAATCCGGTGAACTAGAGTTGCAATTCTGACGAACGTGTATGTAAATTTTTTAATAAACGGTTGCAGCATAAAATGATAACTGTGTAGGAAAAATTAACACAGTTGTAGCAAAAATGCGACAAACTCGGGTTACAACTAAACTTGGATGCAGCTTTTTTAGTGAACAAAATTTAACAACAATCACCAACATTTGCAGCAAAAATCATGTCAATAGTAACAGAAAAATAACAGTTACAATAAAAAATAACGCTTCGCAACACAAAAGGAAGGAAGGATCACACACGGGATCGCACGACCGGCCGAAGCTTTCGGCCGGCGCGCAAACATTTTCCTTAGAGGATCTCCAACAGATGCGCTTTGAAGGTAACATTTGGCGTTCGACATTTTTTTTACACAGGTGGAAATATTTTCTCTGACAGTGAACTCGTATGTCTTCTTTTCTCGAACTAGGATGGAAAATACAAACTTGTCTTCGATCACTGGTCCAGCGTGCCGGTCAACCTGAGCAAATAGTCCAAAATAACTGCAGTTCCCTTGCCTGATTCCATCTCTTTTCTCCTGTTTCCCAGGTTCTCAATCTCTCGCTCAAAACGAGCGTCCGTCGTCGAATCCAATCCAACTTGTGCTTCTCCTCCAACCCCATCATCGTACGTACGACCGCCTGCTCACTCACCACCGTGTGAAGTGCCGCTCCTCCATTGGCCCTGACGCAGGCACCGCACGACACGACACCCATCGACTCTACCATGGCGCCGGGGGAAGCAAACACGGCCACCGCCGGTGCCCCGGCCCGCCGCCGCCGCGTGCTGCTCTTCCCGCTCCCGTACCAGGGCCACATCAACCCGATGTTCCAGCTCGCGGGCCTCCTCCACGCGCGCGGCTTCGCCGTCACCGTCTTCCACGCCCGCTTCAACGCGCCCGACCCGTCCCGCCACCCGGCCTACGGCTTCGTCCCCGTCCCCGACGGCTTGCCCGCGGGCACCCCGGAGACGGTGGCGGCCACCATGGAGCACATCCTGGCCGTCAACACCTCCTGCGAGGCGCCGTTCCGGGAGCGCCTGGCCGCCCTGCTGGCCGCTCCCGGCGCCAGGGACGAGGTCGCGTGCCTGGTGGCCGACGCGCACCTGCTGGCCCTCGTGCGCGTGGCGCGGCGGCTGGGCGTGCCGACGCTGGTGCTGCGCACCGGCAGCGCCGCCTGCTTCCGCAACTTCCTGGCCAACCCCGTGCTCTGCGAGAAGGGGTACCTCCCGGTGGGGGCGGAGTCGCAGCTCGACGCGCCGGTGAGGGAGCTGCTGCCGTACCGCGTCCGGGACCTGATGGGCGCCAACAGCAGGAGCCGCCACGAGCACGAGCTCATGTGCGAGCTGCTGTCCCGGGCGGTCGAGGCGGTGCGGAGCTCCGCAGGGTTCGTCCTCAACACCTTCGACGCGCTGGAGGCGGACGACCTGGCGGCGACCCGGCGCGACCTCGCCGGCGTGCCCGTGTTCGACGTCGGCCCGCTCCACAAGCTCTCCCCGGCATCGTCCAGCAGCCTTCTTCAGCAGGACCGCTCCTGCCTGCACTGGCTGGACGCGCAGGCACCGGCGTCCGTGCTCTACATCAGCTTCGGCAGCCTGGCGAGCATGAGCGGCGAGGACCTGGCCGAGGCGGCGTGGGGCGTGGCCAACAGCGGGCAGCCGTTCCTGTGGGCGCTCCGGCCGGGGCTCGCCCGCGGGGCCGCACTGCCCGACGGGTTCGCGGCGGCGACGGGCGGCCGTGGCCTGGTGGTGGGCTGGGCGCCGCAGGAGGAGGTGCTGGCGCACGGGGCCGTGGGCGGGTTCTGGACGCACGGCGGGTGGAACTCGGCGATGGAGGGCGCGTGCGGGGGCGTGCCGATGCTCTGCCGGCCATGCTTCGGCGACCAGATGGGCAACGCGAGGCACGTGGAGCACGTGTGGCGCGCGGGCATCGCGCTGGACGGCGGCGTGCTGGAGCGGGGAGCGGTGGAGGCGGCCGTCCGGCGGCTGATGCGGGGCGAGGAGGGGGAGGGGATGAGGGGGCGCGCCCGGGAGCTCCGGAGCAGGGCGGCCGCGGCCGTCGCCGATGGTGGGTCGTCCCGGCTCTGCGTCGACAAGCTGGTGAACCACATCCTGTGGCTGTAGAAGCCTGGGGCAAGGGGATTGATACCGAGAAAGATTTCTTCTTATTACAAGACGTGATTTGATCCGCATATGTTTGGTAAAAGAACAATCTTCTCCTTTAATCATATCATAAATGGAAAGTGTTCAATTAGAACATGAAAACGTGACTCAATTGGTCTTAGTTAGTCTTCGGGACGGAGTGGAAGAAGGGCGGAGACTCTCGAACGAGGAAAAGGATCCCTTCGAAAGAATTGACCGAGGAGCCGTATGAGGTGAAAATCTTATGTACGGTTCTGTAAAGGGAGATTTTTCATCGGAAAGAGGTCTACGAAGACTTTTGGGAAAACGTCGACGTTTGCTGGCTTATTTGGCAAAGAAAAATAGAGTACGTTATAAGAAATTAATCGGTCAGTTGAATATTCGGGAGCAGTAATTTAATCCTTCAAATTTTTTTCTTGTTTTATTATTTTTTTAGTAGTCTTTATAGTAGTCTTAGATTTTTCATTTTGATGAGCCTCACTTTGAGGAATTCATGGAATAATCCATTTTCATGGAATAATGAATTAAGGAAGAAAGGATATGAGTCTACCGCTTACAAAAAAAGATCTCATGATAGTCAATATGGGCCCTCAACACCCATCAATGCATGGTGTTCTTCGACTGATCGTTACTCTTGATGGTGAGGATGTTATTGATTGTGAACCCATATTAGGGTATTTACACAGAGGAATGGAAAAAATCGCGGAAAACCGAACGATTATACAATACTTACCTTATGTAACAAGGATTATAGAGAGATTGTAGAAAGGGGTAGGATAGTTATTTTTGCAAGAGACTTGAATTCCTTAACTTAAGAAAGAAAAAAGAATAAAAACCACTCCGTACGTAGCATGTAGCCCCTACGACTGTACCACGAGAGCCCACGAGAGTTGTGTTTGCCCCGCCTCTCGACCAGTTTTTTTTTTTTTTTTTTTTTTTTTTCATTTTGTCCGGATCCGCGTCTACGTACTTCAAAGCGGACAGTCAAATTGGAGCATTGCTTCATGTACGACAGAAAATACTCCTTCCGTTTTTAAATACAGAATAAAATAAATAAATATATATTTATATACATTCGTATGTAGTTTTTTAATAAATTTTTTAGAAAAACTTGTATTTAAAAACCAAGGGAGTATATGATTTCTATATGGAGGAGTACGGTCACCGTTGATCAACGGTTATTCAGGATGGGTTCACGATGGATTGCACCATCATACGAAAATCAGACCTGCTTTTATCGTACGTGAGGCTATTCCGTTCAAATCGCCTTCAAACATTCTCAGGCAACTGCAACGCACGACCCTAAAATCGTCCGCCCAACGTATGATTTAGAGGTAAACCAATCCAATCCATGGACCAACACGTGGGGAACAAACTGACAAATATTTGTTTTTGATCCGCTTTTGATTCATTTTTGGTCCAGGTTTATGTCACATTTGCGATCAGACGGATACACGTGGACGTGCGCGACACGTGTCCTTGTCCTCTCTGCGTCCGCCTATCGGGGACACACCCGTCCCTTTTTCTATCCCCCAACTCGGGCCGCACACCCCGTCCCACTCTCATCTCGTCCCTCATCGCCTCCAACGCCATTTATCTTGGCCGTGTAGCTGACGAGCACGGCCGTGTGCTCGGCCACGCTTTCTCCTCATCACGAGTTGTCCAACCCCCCGCCCTCCTCAGCACACGTGACATCCGGATTTGGAGCAGATCTCGCGAAATTTGAGCGCGGCAGGCCACTAGAGGCCGCGTCGTGCCATGGACTGGCCGGGTACCGGCCTGCACAGCTCCGTCTACGCCCCCAGGCCGCATGCAGGTACCTAGTCCACTTCTAGCCGCTCGGATCTACCCCGCCACCGTTTCGGCGACAAATACACTAACGACCAGTGTCCGGGATCGGTGCCGGTCCAAATGCTCGTTGTCGCACTGATGTCGCTCATAAAGTGTGATGACTGTTGAGGTCTTGCGCCGCGTGTCTAACACACCGAAACATCCCAGATGGGTGTTTATCAAGTGTCAAAAATGATGGGGTATATGGTAGTTTAGCTTCGGTTGTGCTTCCAGATTGGGTTCGTTTTCTTACAACCACATAGTTATTGTGTAGGTTGGATGCAAATTTTGGTTTTGGAAAGAAGAATGCATCGGTCTACTGGGAGCACACAATTTAATAGAAGTCCGTGCACTTCTTGCTACAATAGAGGCTAGAGATAAGACTAGGATGTGCTGAAGGAACGTCTAATTCTTTAGACTCAAAGAAGAAAGAAGCATTCAAGATCAAGACTCTGTAGACCAACAACGAATGCATCAGGAAGACACTAATTCAACTTAGGGGAGCAGTTGCAAAAGTTGAATATCTTTTAAAATGTCTTCTTGTGGTTCTTGTTATTCTAGCCAAAATTTTGTGAATGTTTTCAATGTATCAAAAAATTATTGATTAAAATAATAAAAATGAGAAAAAAAATATATATGCAGACGAGATAGGACCGAAGACGCGGACGCGTGTTGGGCGCCTGGCCGGTGCAAACACAAAACCGGACGGACATGACCCAATTTCCACCCTCAAACGGACAAAATCCAGACAAAAACGGATATCCATTTAGGATTGTGCGTTGGAGTTGCCTAACCATGCTGTCCACATGTAATTTGGTATCCAAAGCTATCTCGTATCGGTCCGTGGACCAGTCAATTCTCTGCGTCAACAAGCTGGTGAACCACATCCTATCGCTGTAGAAGTCTGTCAGACTCCGTAGGTAGGTTGTAGTTTGTACGACTGTACGTGTGCCACGAGAGCGCACGAGTGTTTTGTTTGTCGCAAACCAATCTATGGGCCTGTTGGGATCATGGGTTAGACCCACGTTAAGGTAGTTGAGGCTCAACTAGCCCTAGAGAGGTGCTAATTGAAACTAGTTGTGATGGAGCCTATAAAAAAATCTTTTTTCCCAGGTCAGCCGCACCGAATCCCCTATCCACTCGGCCCTCCTCCCAGTGCTTCCGTTCTCATTCGTCCCGTTGCCCTGTTCACCCGCCCCCGCCGGCCCCTTCCGCCCGTCCCGTCCGCATCCATCCCGTCGCCCATCCGCCTCCATCCGCATCCATCTCGTCGCCCATCCGCCTCCATCCCGGAAGTGGGTTTTAAACTCCGAAAAAGTTTTGGACATTTTCGGCAGTGTACCGGGAGTGACGAATGACCTCCGGGGGTCCATCAGGTGGGCCCACTTACTCCAAAGGGTCTCATGTGTTGTGGGAGGACGTGAACCAGCCCCTAGTGGGTTGTCCGAAGTCCCCACTAAAGCCCAATGGACGTGATCCAACTCGATGACGATCTCGCCTCCAGAGAGGGGGATTTTTCATCGTTGTCATCACCAACCTCTTCTTCTTCATCATCATGATCTCTCTACTAATATGTGAGTTGAATGAGACCCCTACTTGGCGTGCATGGGAATTGAATGAGACCCCCTTATGTAGTAGATACCGAATTTGATCGGATTTGATACCTAGTACTCTATATGCGCCGCAGTTGACGTTGTTATGTCATTTTTGTGTTTAGTGCCTGACACTGGGATCCGATTGTCATAATTTCAGATTTAAACTCGTTATGTTTTCATGAATATATACATATGTTTTGATCATATTTGCAAGTTGTATT
This sequence comes from Hordeum vulgare subsp. vulgare, assembly GCF_904849725.1. NCBI lineage: Eukaryota > Viridiplantae > Streptophyta > Magnoliopsida > Poales > Poaceae > Hordeum > Hordeum vulgare. The sequence goes on from NC_058523.1 coordinate 20,400,705, forward strand.
CACTTGTTACAGTTTTGAACAGGATACCACTAAGTGAAAATAATCAAAGTATCAAGGATGACGGCTAGGATTTGAGGATTACATCTACTCATAGATTTCTTAATACTCCCTCTGTTTCTAAATCTAAGGTGTATTAGTTTTTGAAAAAGTCAAACCTTGTCTATATTTGACAATTTTTATACCAAAATATATAATGATTTGCAATATTAGATATATATATAATATAAAAATATATTTCATGATGATTCTAGTGATAATGATTTGGTATTCTAGATCTTGATATTTTTGTCTATAAACTTGATCGAAGTTAGTGAAGTTTTTATTTTATTTTAAATAATACACCTTACATTTAGAAACAAAGGGAGTAATGCTTTGCTTCAGTGTTTTCTAAAGAAGTATCTGAGTTAACCTTAATTTTTGTTAGGAATCCAACTAAATTTGAAGTGTAGAACGAAAGATGTTGTGTAACTTCTTGTAGCAAGCACGTCCAAGTTCAACTACATTCCGAATATATGTCTACATATTATTGATGAATTAAAGTTTTACAACTATTACATAACTAGAGAAGCTACAACCAGACCCCTCAAACCTGTCACAAACGTCCGGTCAAGCCGCACGGTCACTGATCGGTCACAAAAATTTAACCCAGACGGACCTCTCAAAGCGGCCTCAAACGCGCGGGCTGACCGACACCCTCCATTTCCAGCCCAAATATGGGGCGGATATGAGGGAGCCCGGACGCGTCGGGCACGCCTCCCTCGTCGGACCCGACATCATGACCTTACCTTAAATTGCACCAAATTCCCCGAACCCTTCCTCCTCATCCCGTGCCCGATCCCTCGCCGCCCAGCACCCTTGCTCTCCATCCTCATCACATGTCCCGATCCGCCGTCGTGATTTATCCCACCCTGTCCCGGACCGCCCCGATGGAGACGCACTCCGCCTCGTCCATCGACGACCTTTCCTCGCTCTGTCTTGCAAGCCGGAGAATATTGTCCGTAAGATGCGCCGTCGCCGGCAGCGACACAGGCAGGCGGAGTGGCGGCGCAGGTACATGCGGGCATCGTTGACGAGATGTTTTCCCCGACGCACCAGGATCCCAGCACCCCATCCGTGCAAGCTCGAGGAGAGGTTGCAACTCTCACGTGACGCGGAGGATGCAAAAATCATGCTCACGGATGAATCCATCTTGGATGAACATGCAAAAAATGGCTTGTGGAGAAGAAGAAGGAGGTCAACGACCGTACATCGTTGGAGGCGGTGAGGGCGGCTACGACTGCGGCAGCGGAGCAGGCGGCCATGATGCAGGTGGAAGACGCAGCCCGGATGTGGACGGCGATCGTTGCGAGGATGCAGGCGGATGAGGCAGTCCGGATGCACGCAGAGATGAATGTCCACGTGGAGTAGGACGCATGAATGAGCTCGTCCGGTTATTAATTTTATTTTGACATTGTCCGTTTATTTGAACTATGATATCATTTACTTTTGTTTAAAATTCAAACAATTTATATCATACATGTATAACTTCATATGAAATACACGGAAAAAAATGAAGGCTTGCCTGAATGCGTCCGCCACGTGCGTGGGCGTATAGGTGACGTATAGGGAACCGGATGCTCTTAATTCTATCCGTGCAACGCCCATTAATCAGTAGCAGACGAACAGTTTCCATATTTCTGTTCTTGAAAACTACTCCCTCTATAAATTAATACAAAAACGTTTAGATCATTAGTTTAACGATCTAAATGCTTTTATATTAAAAAAACGTTTATAATCATTCGAATTATCTTTCTTTCTCGTAAGTCTCCTTCTCCGTGCGCCACGTGTGTGTCAGACTGCCCACCGCTTCACCCAAACCTTATCTTATCTCTAACGAAGCTCCTCCTCCACTCGTTTCTTCTGCTTCCTTCCTCTTACATCTCATCGAGAAGAGATTAGCCATGCAGTACTCGACCGACGGCGGCGGAGCTGCAAGCAGCTCTCGACGCCGATGACGGAGCTACAATGGAGCGCTCGCCGCCGCCGACGGAGCTGCAATGGAGCACTCGCCGCCGGCGACGGAGCTGCAATTGAGCGCTCCAAGCCGCTGTCGGAGCTGCAATGAGCGCTTGGAGCCGACGATAGATCTACAATGGAGCGCTCCAAGCTGTTGTCGGAGCTGCAATGAGCACTCGGCGTCGACGACAGATCTGCAATGGAGCGCTCCAAGCCGTTGTCGGAGCTGCAACGAGCGCTCGACGTCGATGACAAATTTGCAATGGAGTGCTCAACACTTGCGGTGGAGTTGCAAATGGATATGCAAGTCGCCGGCTATGAGATGCAATGGATCGCTTGACGCATGCGGCCGAGCTGTAATGGAGCCGCAAGTCGCCGGGTATGGAGATGCAATGGAGCGCTTGACGCATGCGGTCGAGCTGCAATGGAGCTGCAAGTCGTCGGCTACGAAGCTGCAATGGAGCTTCATCGGAATTGCTCGAGTACCGCATCAGCACATGAGGTGACGAAGCTGCAAACGATGCTGCATTGGAGCTCCACTGGAGTTGTAATGGAGCTTCGCCGGACGCATCGGTGCTGCGTTGAGCTCCGTCGGACGGCCATCGGCGTACCATGAGAGTTGCAGTGGAGCTTGTGTCGGGATTGGATCGTTGCGGCTGGAGGTGTTGTGCGCTTGTTGTTACCATGACATTGCCTAGGATCCAACGGCCATTCCAATGCTAATCCAATGGCTGTTAGAGAAATCATCCGGCGGATTTATAGCAGCCGCCTTTATATTAACTAGTTAAATGCCCGTGTCTTGCCACGACATACGAAATATTATATGAGAAGATTACTTGGTAAAATAATTCACTCACGGATGGTAAAATATTTTCTGCGGGAAGCTACATCTTTTGTTTTTTTAGGTTCTGGGCATACCAGTAAGTCATTGATGTTGCCTGGATTGCACTTAAATATCATTCATGTCTTGCAAAATCCAGATTCTAGTATGTTATTTCTGATTCTATTTATTTTACAATGTATAGTAACTTCCTCTTGCTGACAAAACCTGATGCAAGAGTAAAGTTGATTCCGGCACAAGACATCACTTATGTACGACATGGAAAGCCTTTTGGTAGAACAGTTGGCTCAGCAAAGCTGCAGAAAAGACACTCCAGACGAAGTGTCACTCCTCCTCCGAGTTCGCGTAAAGTTTCTCTTGCGAGGTCAACACCACTTACTCACAAGTCTACGCCACCGTTTACCTCCAAGGCCATGCCACCGCTTAATCACAAGGCTTCAGCGCCTTTTACTCATAAGGCCACAGCATCTCTTAATCACACGACCATGGCACCTCTTACTCACAAGGCCGCGGCTCCTCCTACTCACAAGCCCACGACACCGCCCCTTCCTGGTTCCTCGTGTCTTTCTCCTAATAAGAGAGTTGAGACAGCTCACAAGGCCACGGGACCTCTTAGCCCCAAGCCCACTACACCTCCCCTGCCTGTTGCATCGTGTCTTTCTCCTAAGAGAGTTGAGACAGCTGAAAACAGGCAACCATTTTCTCTCAATCGGCCATCACCACTCTACAAGGCTGTCCAGAGAGGTGCATTTCCTCCATCTGTTTCACGGAAAGAGTCAGAGATGAATCCCATCAATCCTAGTTCTGTGCATGTTCCTCCTGCATATTCAAGGAAAGTCCCTCTTCATAGAAAGGCAGAACCTTCTTCTAAGAGTGTCAGCACACTTGACAACAAAAAGTTATGCTCTACAAACAATCAGGCTGCACTTAGATGTCAACCTACAAAAAGAGATGCAGATCCTATTGTGGAAAAAGAAAATACTGTGAAGCTTCCATTACTGAGCCCAACATCTGTGCTTAGTTCAAGTTCCACCGAGGTATGCCCAGATACTAGATCAAGGTCTGCATCCAGACTAAATTTGTTTGATGAAAAATGCAAGCTGGACTCACCGCAGCCTGAAACAAACATACCTCAAGCAAAAAGCCCATAGTCTACAACTCCAGCCCCATATGCTCAACTTCCCAATGATTTGAGAGCTGTTTCCTCCACTAAGATCATTGTCAGGAATGAGAGACAAACGAACCAGGAACCATCAATTACTTGTAACATGTCTTCAGGTATAGTTATTATCCTGAAAGTAATAAATTGCAGAATCCTGATGCATGATTTAGCTGTAATTTTTTAATCTACGTATATAAAACAAATGGTATGCATGATATTTGCTTCACTTAGTTCTAATCCACTCGGATATATATTGCTGCATGTGAAATCTATGATGGTCAAGAAGACTAAATGAATCGAATACAAAGTTCCCTAGCAAAGCGTAGGTGCACAAGGATGCTTTTATTTGATGATGAACTACACCTCTTCCAAAAACAGTCGACCCAAATGGCAGCCCTGGATCGATTATCTTGTTTCTATCACAGGTGATGTTTTTATTCCCTGTTCTGATCATGGAAACATGACTAAAGTTGTTGAAGGACACCACATGCATGTCTATTTATGACCTTGCTAATATGATATCGTTTCTTCTTGCCACCATATGGGTATGCATAGTATGACATGGTAAGTTGAGGCAAACGTGAGAAGAAATTAAATACTCGCGTACACACAGGGTTGTAGTATATAGTTCCCTTGTGAATGTAGCAATATATATGGTGTACTGGTGATGGACCGGGTTCCACTATCAGCAAAATAATTACCGAAGGTTCACTACAAAGTGTACATGTTGCAACTGTGTGTTAATGGGCTTACACATGGTTTCATCATTCTGAACCAACATCAACTGTTGGAACTCTGGCATATATTTCTCATCAATATGGTCGCAAATTATAATACATTCTCATGTGCTTTAAACTGTCTTGTGCATACTCTGCCATCTGCTGCCTAATTAATTCATTTTGCTAGACAAGCTTTACTTGCTTTCTGAATCTTACATCCACCTTTTGTTGGCATGAGAGGTGCATAGTCTATATTCGCAACCATTTAAATATTTTATGTTTTATTTGCTAAAGCTCTACTAATTTGTCTTTGGATGGCAATAGATGATATGTGTATGTGGGGCCTTCCTTTATGCGATGTTGCGGTTGGTGCATATCCTTTGACCATAAGATCACAAGAACTTTGAAATGACAAGTCAGGTATGTTGCCAGCCATTCAACTTACAAATTCCACATGTCGTACTTCTGGAAAAACAACAAAATACGGAACTCAAATTGCACAAATTAATGGGTGTTCATTATTCATTTTCCAAGACTATAAATGACAAGTCAGGTATGTTGCCAGCCATTCAACTTAGAAATTTCACATGTCGTACTTCTGGAAAAACAATAAAATACGGAACTCAAATTGCACAAATTAATGGGTGTTCATTATTCATTTTCCAAGACTATGTGAACGCATATCTGGAGTCCTGAGTCGTTATCTCAAGGATATTCTTTGCTAACTCGGGCTATGATCTCGACACAGACAATGGCAGATAAATAATAATGCCGTGTATCTTGAAAATATATGTGCACAATTAGTTGCAGCCTTTCACCTTATGAACACGTTATATTTTTTTTCAATTACTGGAAAATGAAAAAAGAGTTCATGATCCCCTTTCACCTTATGACGCCCACCCCGAGCGAACGTCAGTAGTTCTTCCGCTGCTGTTCTTCCACTGCTCGCCGGGTGTTGTTCATAAAACACCCCTGCTGGCCGGCTATTGCTGCATCAGGTTAGTTCTTTCCGGTCCTGCGTCTGACTCCTTCTCTTCACCCGTACTTGGAGGTGGCCACCATGCAGGGGGTGTTGTGCAGCCGGTTGCTGATCTTCACCGAGTCGATGCCCTCCGTGTCCATGGCCTTCTTCCACCAGTAGCGAATGACTCCTTGAGGTCCTTGAGCTTCGAGTTCTTGCCTAGCTTTGGGCCCTCCTTGGACACGTTCTGTAATCTTGTCCTCATAGTCCATGTGGTATTGCATGATGCACGGTCCACGGGGTCGGTGAAGTAGATAACCTGCCAGAGAAAATGGGGTGTCATGTTACTTCACAAGCTTGATACAGATTCCAAATTAAACGGCTTGCAAAGGCCAATCCCAGCACTAAGTATACAGCTCCTGACAGGGGTGAGGAAGTTTTTCCATGACTTTAATAGGTGACATCTCTACTTTGTTATATGCGAGCCTCAAAATATCTTGACTTTGTACATCAATTTAGAAGGGACCAGTGTTCTTACCAGCAGCTAATAAAGCATCTATTCCTACCTACCAAAAACATAAGACAAAAAGGAAAAGAGAAAGGCATTCAGTATTTGTTTCCAATTAAATTTACGGATGAACCAAGGTATATTATTGCTACTCCTTCGAGGTTGTGTCAATTAGGTTGGATCAGATAAAGTACCATTATAGGACAATTAGAACCATGCAAAAAATGGCAGTGCACATAACCATAAGAAAACCTCCCTCCCAGTCCCACGTTTGGCTCATGTTAAGAATTTCTTGTGAGAATTGATAGAAAATTAATCTCCTCCAAAATAAATCAGATACTAAGCAACATGGATGCTATGATTTGCTATCCACAAGGTATTGTTATTTTTCTCTATCTGAAGTCCTAATCAGGTGTGTCACCTAACTCACTTATCTTACTTTGAATCGTAACGAGTCTCGCACTATCCTGTTTGTTTGCTTCTCATGCCTATCCGCACACTAAAAAATAAGTGCAGCATCAAAGTAATAGTATGCATTTGTTCTTATTTGATAATGGTGTTACGGGAAAGATCAGAGTTTTGTTGATGAAACACATCCCTTTTGTTAAAAATAGGTTTGTTTGAATATTCATTGGTAGCAGCAGGCTGCTATGAGGTAGGCACCATATGAATTGCTGAAACTTGTGAGGTGTTGACAGTTTCTGCCAATTAAACCAACCTGTTCTCCCCTCGCCCCTTTATTCTAAAGATTTATCACACTCAGCATCCCTGTTTCTACCGTAGACTTTATATGCCTTTTTCAATGAAAACTTTGTATGTATCCTAATCATCGCGATTGGCAATGGAAAAATGATGTCTCAATCGACCATAGTTATTGTTTAGTGGAGGACATATCCCAATTTCCAATTCCAGGATTAATCTCAATTAAATAAGAGCGACATAATGTAAATGTTAAACCAAAATAATGGACGAACCAGGCTGTACTCCAGCTTGCACGTTTGATCCCCGCTCCTGATCCAAAAATTCCTTTCAAATCAGGCCTCTCCCTTTCAAAGCAGGTGTCGAATTAATTGATCTGAAACCTAAAAAAAAGGTCTGAGAACCAAGCCAGCTTTCAAGTAGTAAAAAGCAGGCATTAAGTTGGAGAGTTGTGATGTATTCCTTTTTATTGAAATAAACTTTTTGGCAAGTTCTGATATCCTTTTTATTTAAATCACTGCCAGCAACCGAGCTGCTGCATTTCTGCAGCTGGTTAAGCTTAATAAGGCACTTGCTGATGCTGAGATGACAATAAAACTCAAGCCAGAATGGTAGCACCTAAGAGCATCATCTCCTATCCACAGGTTCGATTCACCTCTTGTGTGTGTTCGTGTGATCTGCTTTTCTATAGTGCGATGTTGTGTCCCTTAAACCGGTTTGGATCATGCCGCTGAAGTCCAAAACTCTCGCGCCTCAAGACTTTGCACCTTTACACACTAAACATGGAAAAGACCGCTTTAGCAATTCTGATGGTGATTTCCTTGTCTTGCTTGGTTTAATTTTTTGCTCTGACGAGTTTCTAACAGCTAATTATTGTTTCTCCAGAATCTTGGATTAATAGAGGAATCCAAGATTTCAAGAACATTACCTTGGAGGCCACCAACTAATGTTTTCCGTGTCAAAGAGGATGTTCGTCCTATATTCTGGTAATTTTTGTTTCTGATTTTTTCTTTGTGAAAGCTGATTGACTATTAGTACCACACATATACTCATTCAATCTTGTCTTTGATATAAGTGAGCAGGGCCAACAGACCAAAGAGTTACATTTGAAGGACCACTGGCTGGGATCAATACCCACAGGGGTGGTGCGGTGATTCCAGGAACCCATCATACGGAGCCCTTAATGACCACCAGGTAATTTCATTGTCTTGTTGTTTGAATCTACAATTATTGTATTCATAAACAGTTTTGCACAGACACTGCATGCAACATCTTCATAACTTGTAGACTCTGTCTTCCAGAAAGAAATATAGTTGAAAGTGAGCATTTACATAAGATCCAGAAATATTGGTTCAGCAGAAAATATTGTATGCCCAACACTCTTCTTGATGGGCTCTGTCTATTAGTTTTCTACGAAAAGAAACATTTATCTATTTCTTAGTACCAATTAAACCATCTGCCCATGCAACATAATTCAGTTGTTGGGCATTGGCTATTCACTGTTGCAAAGATTACCTATAGTAGTGGACCTGCTTTTTTGTGATTTAAATTTCATAAAGTTATAGTTGTATGTGATAACATATCCACTCTTTCACAGTTCACACGGCCACGTGGGCGTGGTAAGAAGCTCCAAGAGGAATGGGCTGTTCCACTGAAATCTGTGCAAGACATTAATGAGGTAACTCTTGAACTACATGATAGTATACTATTGCAATGTATGCCATACAAACAATTTCAAAGTGTCAATGTTTTTGCTAACCCACCTTTCTCACCTACAGTGGTTCGTAAACTTCTGTGAAGGAAAACTTAAAAGCAGCCCATGGTCTGAGTTAGATGGTCTTCAACCCGAGACAACGATAATTGATGATCAGTTGGTGAAGATGAACTCAAAGGGTTTCCTTACCATCAACAGCCAACCTGCTGTAAATGCAGAGAAATCTGAGTCTCCTAGTGTTGGTACGTCAAATTTGCTTTGCTGTATGCTTGGTCTTCTTCTGGTACTGCTGGGAGCAAGGTTTAGGTAGAGATGATATTCTCAGTCATAGTAATGTTTTCCTTACTAAGAGATAGTAATGTTTTCCTTACTAAGAGATAGTAATGTGTTCCTTACTAAGTCATAGTAATGTTTTCCTTTCCTGAAGATGCGTATATATTCATCTACCTGTGACTTGGCAATTTGAAAGTATTATCCAAATATGCCTCTATTGTAGCTCATGTTGTCATGATTGTCTATTTATTAATGTTGCTTGTGCTAAAGTTTTGCCGATCCTTTAAGGTTCCTCTTAAATTCAGGATAGGCATCGGAAGCATTAGTAAGTCAACACGGTAATCAAATAATCAACCCCTATAAAAATCAAGTTTTTAAATCTGCAGCTTCTTAACATGCTGGAGTTCCTTCCATCTCATGTTGGCGGTGCTTATTTATTTTTAAATTTTCACTCAGCTGCTATCAGCTTATACAAATGCTGTAGATCAAAGGTTGTAATCACCATGAGTTGAAGAAATCTGTACTATAGGAATCCTGTAAGTATCTAGCATGACACTATTCGTAAGAGGGACAGATGGTCCACCTATATGTTTTCTTCATACATGTAAGGATACCTTGATGTAACAGTAGGGATTTCTTCATTATGTCAGGGAACTTCAAATAAAAAGGAGAAGAGTTGTTTATAACAGTAGGGATTTGTTCTTCAGTTCATATATAAAGTTATAAATCCAACAAACCTTCTGCCATCAAACCCACCGCATGCATCAGGCGAGGCAAGGTGCTCTTCTCCAGGGATAGTTTGAAGACGAGGACGAGATGACGAGGGAGCCAGCACAAGGCGCGAGAAGGTGCTCCTCTGCTGCGGCGAACGGCGATCAGGCGAGGGAGGCGATGGTGGGCGAACGGCGACCAGACGAGGCCCAAGAACGAGCAGCACGAACGGCGACCAGGCGAGGCCCGCGAACAGCGATCAGGCGAGGCAGGCGATGGCGGCGAACGGCTACCGGCGAGGCCCAAGAACGAGCACCACGAACGGCGACCAGGCAGGCGAACGGCGGTCAGGCGAGGCAGGCGATGGCGGCGAGCGGCGACCAGGCGAGGGAGGCGATGGCGGCGAACGGCGACCAGGCCAGGCAGGCGAACGGCGATCAGGCGAGGGAGGCGTGCGTGCGTGGGTGATATTGTAATCAACTATGGACGAGGCGGGCGTGCGTGGGTGTGTTTGATTCAACTGTTTTGTTTTGACTACGAGGTGGGGAGTGGAGAAAATGACCACGAGGTGGGAGGTACTGGATTGGTTTTTGGACGGGGAGAAAAAAATCGGTTTGGTTTTTGGAGGGATGGGAAAAATCGGTGGGAAAAAATCGGTGTAAGGCAAGTGCTAGCGAGGGGATCTGTCGGTCGAACCATCACGACGACGGCAGATCCTCCTTTAATAGTAGAGATTTATAGTATTGCTGCTACATATTAAAAATATTGTTCGACTTTTGTTAGTAGAAGTATGTAAAAAATGTAGCGAATTTCGTCAGGTTTCAATAAATATTGTTCCGTCTGCATGGAAATCGTCCTTTTTGTTGAAATTTCATTGGAAATATATGCGGCACGGATGATTTAGAGGTCCGCGGTGGGGAAAACGAAAGAACACGACGCACGCTGGAACGGCATCTTAGGTACGGACGTGATCGATCGCGGGCATCTTATTTATTCAGCTCGAGCTTGACGACTAGTAGTAAGCAGCGGACAGCCAGCCGGGGCCGGTAGCTCAGTGCTGTCCGGGCAGCTTCTCCTTGATCTTGTCCACGACTCCCTTCTCCTCGCCGGCCATTCCTGCGTTCCCTTGCTGCCCGTAGTCTCCGCCGGCCCCAGTTCCCGCGGCCGTGTGCTGCCCGTAAGCCCCGCCAGCTCCAGTTCCCGCGGCCATGTGCTGCCCACCGGGGAGCTTCTCCTTGACCTTCTCCTTCACGCCCTTCTCCCTCCTCCCGCCCATGCCGTCATCCTCAGCAGACTGCAAGCACGTAACGGAAATAAACAGCTGGCAAAGACGTACAGGCCGAAGATGCGCATATGTCTATAAAACACAGAGGTCAAAACCGCACCGAGCTGGAGCTGCCGGAGCGACGCAGTATCCCGCCGGTTTTACGCTCCTCCGTGCCGTGCTGGAGCTGCCCGCCGGCGCCCGTGAACGCCCCGGCGGCGGAGCGCGCTCCCATGCTTCCGTGCACAGCCACCGGGTCGCCGTACTCGTCGACGGCGTGGTCCTGCTGCCCCCGGTACTCCATCCAATCACCTCTGTTGAGTTTGCTGCTGGATCATCTATCCTCTGCACCGGTCCCAAACTGGACTCTTGGTCAAGTTTTGAAGTAGCTACTTCAAAAAAGAAGGCTCTCAAGATCTTCTCTTTGCCCGATTTTCTGTTTGTAGCGCTGCACGGTGGGTATTTTTATGCTGCGGCGCCAGCCCTGACCCAGAACGGGAGGCCACCCATGGCGCATACGTGGTGGGTTGGGAGGCGGACGTGTTAGCTATCCTCGACGACAGACCGGCAAGTGTGTGTATGCGCCGTGGCGCCTGGAGCGTGAACGCCGGTGACTCCACGGATCAGCTCGCGGGTGTTTTTCTGGCAAAATTGACAAAAATGACCCCTGGCGGAAAGAACTCACGGAGTGACCTTTCAGAGAAAATATGTCACCCGGCTAACCCTTTTGTGTGGCGCCTGACACCTCGCCACACTACACTGTGTGACGCCTAGCCGTTCGGCGCCACACCCCTGACCATCTGGCAGAGAGGGCCCACCCCCCAAGCCGTGTGACGCCTAAGCCTCAGGCGTCACACATTGTAATGTGTGACGCCGAGAGCTTATGCGCCACACAATGACTTAACAGGCACGGGCCAGCCCCCTCCCCACCCCTCCCCCAGCCCCCTCTCCCAGCCACGGGCCCCTCTTCAAATCCTTCTCTAAATCACCAAATCTGAAGGTTTGGATCGGGCATTTGTTGTCCAATCACTCCCCTAAGGTATCCCCACCTCTTCCCTCATTCTCATCCAAAGAAAAATCTTTTGTGGTCTTTTTTTTGCAAATTTGAGGAAACCTTAGTTTTTCATGAAATGTGGGATGTATATGATATTGTTGTATTTGTTTGTATGTTAGGATAAGGGGTATGATGGGGTTAGGATTAGGGTTGTTTGGATGTTTGCATTATGGTTGTTTTAGGGTTAGGCTATGGTTAGGCTAGTGTTAGGGATGTGTGGTTGTGTTAGGGTTATGATGGGGTTAGGGTTATGGTTGTTTGGAAGTTAGGCTAGGGTTATTGTAATTGTATGATTGCTTATAAAAAAGTTTTATGTTTTGTTGTTTAGGGATGGGAAGAACATGTGTTTATGTTCATCACGTGGACAAGGATGCCTTTTTAAAATACAATATTGATCCGGACCCGGATGAGCTTGACATGGTGTTCCATTTGTGTCCTAGCTATGGTGAATTGTTGGAACAAGTCCCAAAGGATTTGAATTGGATGGACCCTAGTGATGTAGTTGAGTTTGATGGTAGGCATAATGTGGGATTCGGAATGCACATTCGTTGGAAGACCATGCATGTCAACTCCGAGCAACGTTGGCTTGCATACAAGGATACGGTGGCCGAATCACTAGACAAGGCTCTAGAGTTATTTGCCATCAAAACAAATGTTCCTAACTTGTTGGATTTGAACCGGGTTGCCTCTCCGATTGTTGAAGCTATTTCTGCACCCATCAACGAAGAGGCCAACATTGAACCTCTTTCTTGTGTCGATGAGGCCAACGAAGAGGTCAACATTGAACATGAACCATTGGTAGAGGCTACTGATGAGCACGATGATGATGAGAATGATGGTAATGTTCTTCATGACAACAATCTTGGTGATTTGGACAAATATAATTTGCAAGAGACAATGGACCATTCTATTCCGTACTCACGTGGCTATGCCTCTGAGTCTGACGATGAGGGTCCCGATGAAGAAGTTGATGAGGAAGGGTTCACGGCAAAGGAGGCTGAAGCTTTCACGAAGGTATTAAAGCGTGATCACCGGACACCATTGTTCGAGGATCTTAGCCTTGCAGATGAAGCCATGGTTGATGGAGGCGAAGGCATATTGTTTGGAGTTAGGCCACCTTCTCATCGGGACACACATGGGAAGAATATTATTTTGCCGGGGTCAAAGTTCGAAACATTCTTTGAACTGAAGATGTGGTTGGATGAATATTCTGTTACGCATTATAGGCCACACAAAGTTGTTCATTCAAACATGAAGCTGCGTTACACGGTTGCATATCAGGATAGAGGGTGTCCTTGGATTGTCCGTGCAAGACCATGGAAAGGAGGGCCAGGATGGAACATTGTCAGTTGTATGCCTCACATGTGTCGAGGCAAGAGGGTTGATGGTGCCCTTTCGTCGCAAAGCCATAGACAACTCACCTCCGAGTTCATCGCTTATAGGCTTTCCAACTCCATCTCCTCTCTTCCTACAATGAGCATAAAAAGCGTACAAGACCTTGTGAAAGCCCTCTTTCACTACGAGGTGAAATATGGTAAGGCATGGAAAGCAAAGCAAGCCGCATTCAAGATGTTGTATGGTGATTGGGAGCAAGCATACAACCGCATACCTAGGTTGTTGGGAGCTATTGCCCACACTAACCCGGGCATGGTTCATGTGGTCGAGCCGTATGGGGAGAAAACAAGGATTCTCAATGGAAATAGGGTCCGCATATTTGGCCGTGCATTTTGGGCATTTGAGCAATGTGTGAGGGCTTTTCAGTACTGTCGTCCTGTCATCTCCATCGATGGCACGTTTTTGACCGGACAATTCAAGGGCACTTTGTTGGTTGCAATAGCAAGTGATGCCAATAACCGGTTGATGCCTTTGGCTTTTGCTTTGGTTGAGGCAGAGAACAATGTTAACTGGGAATGGTTCTTGCATATTTTGAGAACCAAAGTATTACCGTTTGAGAGGGAAATATGTGTCATATCGGATCGCCATCAAGGCATACTTAACGCGGTTGACATTGTCATTCCCGGCCATGCTCCTTTGCATCATCGATGGTGCATGAGGCATTTCTGTGCAAACTTCTATCGGGCATGTGGTAGCAAGGAGTTGGCGGATGATCTTCAAGATTGTTGTCAAGCATTTTCGGACAAACGATTTGCAAGATTGTACAATGCTTTGCTTGTAAACAAAAAACTTGATGCAGGTGGGCTTGAGTTTCTGAACAGGCACATTAAACTTCGGGCCAAGTGGGCACGAGCTTATGACGAAGATGGCCGAAGATATGGTCAAATGACAAGTAACATGGTAGAATGCTTCAACCGGGTGTTGAAGGGTGTCCGTGCGTTGCCGGTGACGACAATAGTTCAATACACATTCGACAAGTTGAGAGCATACTTTCTAAAGTACTCGCAAGAAACAAATGATCAGATTGCGGGAGAGAACAAGAAAAAGTACAAGTACCAGTTTCCACCAAAGGTTGACAAATGGATGGTATTTCAATCACGGAAGGCTGACTCCCAAACGGCTACCCTGTACAACAACGAGGATTGGACATACCAAGTGAATGAGCCCGAAGGAACGACAAACGATGGCCAGCAACACAAAAACAGGGCGTTCAAGGTATCTTTATCCTTGTGTGATTGCTCTTGTGGGAGGCCAAGGTTGCTTCATCTCGCATGCTCGCATTTGTACACGGCAGCTCGCAGTAGGAATGTGGACGTCAACCATCCACTAACCGTGAGGGAGTCCGAGTTCTCGATCATGAACACGAAGCATACATGGGCTCCTAGATTTGAACCATACTTTGACCAATCACAATGGCCGGAGTATCATGGAGTACAACTATGGCCCGACCCAGAGTGGAAGGTTGTAAAACTGGGAAGACGAAAGACAAAGCGTTTTAGAGGAGACATGGATGGATGGGGCCATGGTGGTGGCAGAGAAATGGGGAACAACCAATTCCAAGAGCCTACTGAGAGATCACATTGTGGAGAGTGCGGTGTAACAGGGCACAACACAAGAAGGTGTACGACGCGAAAGAAGAAGTCCAAAAACAATGATTCCAGGTCAAGCCAACCAAGTCCTAGCCAACCAAGTTCTAGCCAACTAAGTTCAAGCCAACAAGGGACGGGTCAAGGAAGCACGAGCCAACAAGGGACGAGTCAAGCAAGCACAACCCAACAAGTTCCTACTCAACATGTTCCTAGCCGACTTGGGCTTACTAGAGGACGTGGTGCTAGAGGCAGTGGTAGGTGGTGCTAGAGGCAAGGGTGGGATAGGTCATGGTGGTGCTAGAGGCAGGGGTGGGATAGGTGGTGGTGGTGCTAGAGGCAGTGGTGGGATAGGTGGTGGACTTATTAGGATTGGTATGCGTGGATACCTACGAGGACCATTTCCGTATGTCACATATTTGACTTATCTTTATCATGTTGTTTTTATTCTCCTTTGTGTGTTATTTTACTAACTATGAGCTTTGATGCCTATTTTGTAGGTATGGCCGCTTCTCAACCCAACAAGGCAAAAGCGGAGTGGGGGGAGGAGAAGGATGCAGCCAGTGAGGAGCAGCGGTTGATGGAGAGGGCTGCAAAGAAGTTGAGAGAGGAGGATGCAGCCGAAGCACGAAAGAAGAAGGATGAGGAGCATAAGGCAAGGATGGATGAGGAGTGGCAAATGGAACTTCAGCGCATGAGATATGAGGCTAGGATAAAGGAGAATGACAGGAAGACGCTAGAGAAACGTAAAAAAGAATATGAAGCTAACTTTAAGAAGATGATGGCAGAGGGCGCAACAAAGAGAGAGCGAGAGCATCAACGCTTCACGGAGAGGGTTAAGGAAGAGGCTTCAAAAATGCGCAAAAGGGAAGAGGAAGAGGAAGAAGAGAGGAAGAAGAAGAAGGGAAAGGGGCCTTGCTCGACCCAATAGAGACGGATGCTTCTATTCTCATGCGCGCTTTCATCTTCGAACCCTATGTGTTGTTGAACCCTATTTGCTGTTGAACCTTGTTCGCTTGCGCGCTTTCTTACTATGAAACTCCACTATGTATGCACTTTTGGACGTATGTTCTTTAAGAACCCTATGTATGTTTGAACTCCACCCTCTTTGTGTTGTATATTTGAACTCCTCAAGCACTATTTGTGATGTATATTTGAACTCCTCTCAAGCACTATGTGCTGCAGTTTTCAGCATGCGGGAAAGAAGACGTGGAAATTTTGGCGGGAACGGAGGAGGGAAAGGTGGCGGGAAAGGGTGTGCTCAAAATTTGGGGGGAACGGAGGAGGGAAAGGTGGCGGGAAAGAGTGTGCTTAAAGGTTCCAGCAGGTTTTCACATGTGTGGCGCCTAAGCCTTAGGCGCAACACATGTGCAACGCCCAAGGCTTAGGCGCCACACATGTGAAAACCTGCTGGAAGCTGAATTTTGACAGCAATACAACTTTTTCACAGCATATATTTTGACATCATATATTTTGACAGAAATTTAAAACATATGTGCAACACAAACAACAGAAGTGCAACACCAACAAGTGCAAATGATTGTTCACAAGTGCAACATCAACACCAACACAAGTTCACAGCTCCTAATGGTTCACAACACCAAGTAAATGGTTCACAACTCCAAATGGTTCACAACAAAAGTAAAATGGTTCACAACACAAGTGCAACACCAACAAGTGCAAATGATTGAAAACTACAAATGGCTCCGGTTCACATCTTGGCGCCTCGTCTCCTCTTAGAAACTAGCTTCTTTCTTCTCGAAACTACAAATTGCTCCGGGTCATCCGACTCATCGTCATCGTCATCGTCATCGTCATCGTCCATGCTTCTCATACTTGACAAACGAGAGCCCCCGACGACCGAGTTCTTTCCTTTCGCATAATCATCTGGTGAGTACCGCCTAAATTCCTTCCTAGGCTTCAACATGTAAGCGGAGCGTCGGAAAGCCTTCAACGTCATCCCGTCCGCAACCTAATACATATGAAGGTTGAAAGTTCAAAGTTGAAGGTTGAAAGTGCGCAATGTTTTATGGCTATGTCATACCTCAGGAGTGTCAACATCATCCTCTACAGTATTTCTTTGGGTATTAGCTGCCGAGGTAATGTCACCATCGTCCATACGAGCGCCGAAGAAGCTGAATCGTCTAGAGTATTTCTTTCGGATGAACCGGATCTCGAAGGTGAAACATATTCAGGGTCACGGCAACCTAAAATGTTGGATAGGCGCCGTAACTTCTTGCCCTGTTCCTGTTAGATTCAAATATAAATGACATATATAAGGTACCGTATGTTGCATTCGTGGGCAAAATAATAATAATGACACAACACCTTTATGAAAAAACGAAGTGCAGATTCTCCCTTTTTTCCTCCAGGTGTCTTCTCTAGAATATCTTCAGACTCATCAGCTTGTTTCTTGACCTCTTTGCGCTATGATCACAAGACAATGACATGCAAGTGAATAGGTGTACTAGCATTCATACTTAACATAGGTGAGCACACTTACCACAAAGTTCAGGACAGGGGCGAAGGAAGTTTGGTACCCCTCGCGAATTAACTTGTTGTAATCGCCTTGGGCAAGTGCATCGTACTCAGTGGGTTCTTCCAATATGTCCTCCTCGTAAGCCGGCGGACAAATCTCGACACGAGTACTCTCGTGAAACCATCTTAAGTAGTTGTTGAACGCAAGCGGACAATGCTGGCGGTGCTGGGTTCGTTGCGCACTCGAAGCTGCCTGCACACTTTGCTCGAACATAATGACATAGTTCTTATGATGCTTATGCCAATCCTTGATCTTTCGCTGCCTCCTCCTATCCAACCTGCTTTTAACAAAACCCATCAGTAGCTCGCTCAACATTAAGGACAAAACTAATCAGTACTTCTTTATTGTGCATGATTTTGTTACCTGTGAAGCTGTGTGTCCATGTCCACCCACTCCGGCAGGTGTGGCTGAAACAACCCAAATTGATGCATCACACGATGCGGGAGATGAAACCCAACCGCCCAATTGCATATAAGGGGACAACACATTAGCCAAAGATGTTTTTCCTGCAGGCATAGTGGATTGAGCTCGAACGTGTGTGCATCACCAAAGTTTGGCCCGGCACCATATGGCTGCCATTCCACCTACAACACAACATAAAAGGCACAATTCATTTTACTCACAACATAAAAGCTGGAAGTCAACTCTGAAACCATCTTACCTGCTCGGGGGTAAGCGAATCCATCTCGTTGGTGTATTTCTTGTACAATAGGTTCACTTCGCTTGCCACCTCTGATACCAAGTCCCACTTGTAAGCCCATGTAGGAAGCCGTACAGGGTTGCCGTGGTCATCTCAGGTATTCCGCTTTGAGATTTTAGGGCGTCCAACAGGCAGGCGTTCCCAGCTCCATACTAAAAGTAGGAGCATACAACCACCAACTCCACCGTCCTTTGTGGTCCTGCGACAAGCATTGTCCAACTACAAGTAACAACAAACATGCATCAGTTTAGCAGAAAAAGATAACAGAGAGTACTTAATATTAAACAATTTATTACCTGCCGATACAAGTAAGCCAGTGCGGCCGAGCCCCAACTGAACTTGTTGTCGAAAACAGTCAACGCCTTCAGCCACATCCATGGAGCATTCTTGCCAGTGCCGTTAGCAAAGATAGTCCTAGAGATGACGTACCACATGTACACGCGAGCATACCTCTGGATCACCTCGTCATCTGCGTCCTCAGGACAATGAGCAAAGTTCACGGCAATCCAAGTGAAAGGAGCGCCGGCCGGGACTCTATCTTTCTTCCCTCCATCTTCTACCTCCGGCTCCTGCGGCGACATACCAATAAGGGCCTCCATTTGTTGCCGCCATCCCTCAGAATCACTGCTCATACAAAGAGGCTTCCCCTCGATCAGAAGTGCGGTGATCATGGAAACATCTTCAAGAGTAACTGTCATCTCTCCGGTCCGGAGGTGAAAACTATGTGTCTCCGGCCTCCAACGATCAATAAGTGCTGTGACCGCCGCAACGTTCAGATTGGGCGTTGACCGACTCACAAGATGAATGAATGGAAGGAATCCTGTCATCTTGATGTATGGGGTGTACCGCTCATCGTACTGCATTACAGACGATGCCCCATGAGACCGGATCTTCAAGGGCGTAAGCTCCTGCAAACAGATAGGAGTAAGTGATATCAAGTGCTTATTACATTTTCAAGTGCTTATTAAATACATGTTTTTTTTATCATATGATCTACTTACCATTTTCTTCTCTGACATGAAATAGGCCCGGTGTTCAACATCATAAACATTATTCAGAAGCCACACCATCCTACAAATCACAAAAAAATACTCATATTCAAAAAATTGCTCATCTACTAATCCACTCATCTACATATTATTCAAATCCTAAGAACTCATATGAATCTACTCATATCCTAACTACTCAAATCCTAAGAACTCATATGAATCTACTCATATCCTAACTACTCAAATCCTAAGAAATCATATGAATCTACTCATATACTAACTACTAAAATCCTAAGAACTAATATCCTAACTACTCATATCAATCTAGTCATATACTAACTATTAATACTAACTACTAATATGAATCTACTCATATCCTAACTACTCAAATCCTAAGAACTCATATCCTAACTACTCAAATCCTAAGAACTCATATGAATCTACTCATATACTAACTACTAAAATCCTAAGAACTAATATCCTAACTACTCATATCAATCTAGTCATATACTAACTATTAATACTAACTACTAATATGAATCTACTCATATCCTAACTACTCAAATCCTAAGAACTCATATCCTAACTAGTCAAATCCTAAGAATTCATATCCTAACTACTCAAATCAATCTACTCAACAAAAACCTATTCCACTTGGATAGAAGGATGGGAAACGGAAGAGATTACCTAGTAGCCAACCTTGGGGGATCAATCCAAGGAAGAAATCACCAGATCTGAAGGAGATGGGGGAGGGGATTAGGGATTGGAAGAGAGCCAGCCGCCGCCGTTCCTGTTTCTGTTTGAATGAGGGAGGGGAATGGGGAGGGGGTGGGGAGGGGGGCTGGCCCGTGGCCTGTTAAGTCATTGTGTGGCGCCTAAGCGCTCGGCGCCACACATTACAATGTGTGACGCCTGAGGCTTAGGCGTCACACGGCCTGGGGGGTGGGCCCTCTCTGCCAGGTGGTCGGGGTGTGTGGCGCCGAACGGCTAGGCGTCACACAGTGTAGTGTGGCGCCTAGGTGTCGGGCACCACACAAAAGGGTCAGCCGGGTGACATATTTTCCCCGAGGGGTCACTCCGTGAGTTCTTTCCCCCCAGGGGTCATTTTTGTCAATTTTGCCTGTTTTTCTCCTCACAAACGACGGTGCGTTTCGTCGTTGCTCGGCCCCCCGTCGCATGATCCATTGCAATTGTATGCCCTTGCGTCGGGGCTCGTTAATGATTTGGTACATCCAACATTGTTAGGCCCTGTTTGGTTCCAACTAAGTCACCAACTTAGGGCCTGTTTGGTTCCAAATAAGTCACCAACTTATAAGTTGAAAAGTGTAAAAAGTGACTTATTTTGCCAAACAGACCCAACTTATAAGTCACCCCAACTTATAAGTCATAAGTTGCTCCACCCCAACTTAAAACTTATAAGTCACCCACTTTTGCATGAAAAGGTGACTTATAAGTCACATGACAACCAAACAGGCGTGACTTATAAGTCACTAGTTTTAAGTCACCTGACTTATAAGTCACCTGACTTATTGAAACCAAACAGGGCCTTATAAGTTGAAAAGTGCAAAAAGTGACTTATTTTGCCAAACAGACCCAACTTATAAGTCACCCCAACTTATAAGTCATAAGTTGCTCCACCCCCACTTAAAACTTACTCCCTCCGTTCCTAAATATAAGTCTTTTTACACATTTCATTAAAGGACTACATACGAAGCAAAATGAAGGAATCTACACTCTAAAGTATGTGTATATACATCCGTATGCAGTCCCCTAATTGCACCCTCTAAAAAGACTTATATTTAGGAACAGGGGGAGTATAAGTCACCCACTTTTGCATGGAAAGGTGACTTATAAGTCAGATGACAACCAAATAGGCGTGACTTATAAGTCACTGGTTTTAAGTCACCTGACTTATAAGTCACCTGACTTATTGAAACCAAACATGGCCTTAGACCCTGTTTGGTTCCAAATAAGTCACCAACTTATAAGTTGAAAAGTGCAAAAAAGTGACTTATTTTGCCAAACAGACCCAACTTATAAGTCACCCCAACTTATAAGTCATAAGTTGCTCCACCCCAACTTAAAACTTATAAGTCACCTACTTTTGCATGGGAAAGTGACTTATAAGTGAGATGACAACCAAATAGGCGTGACTTATAAGTCACTGGCTTTAAGTCACCTGACTTATTGAAACCAAACAGGGCCTTAGTATAGACCGGCCAATTAAAGTGTTGTTCAGTTTCTTTATATTATTTATAAAAAATATAAATTAAAAGCAGTTTACAGATTTATAGAAAAAAACTTCATCCATTTAAAAAAAATCATTTTTGTAAAATAGGTTCATCAATTTTGAAAAAACTTCATCAATTTGAAAAAAAGTTCATTGAAAATGGAAAAAAGTTCATCCAATTGAGAAAATGTTCATTGATTTTTTAAAAGTTCATAGAAAGTTAAAATAAATTATGTAATTTATAAAAAAGTTCATTGATCTGAAAAAAACTTCATCCATTTTCAAATTTATTCATTGAATATCAAAAAAGTTCATCAATCTTAAAAATTATTTGTTGAAATATTAAAATATTTTATCGATATTCAAATAAGTTTATAGAATTAAAAAAAACGAAACAAGCACCTAGATGGGCTGGCCGAGTTCAAACGCCACACGCGAGTAAACAAAAATGTACATTAACTGATGCGTGTGACACCAAATAGGAAATGCCCTTGCGTTGTGAGAGGAGAGATTTCATTTTTTTGTGAGTAGCATGAGAAAAGTTATTTGATTTATCCTAAAATGATATCAGCATCGATGGACCACAAAGAAAGGAGTTGTTGTCTTCTCGCGGGTTATGTTTGGCCCGCAAGATTTTGTAAGTGTCTTCAATAAAAGATATAAATTTAAAGATATAAAACAAAAGATGTAAAAGAATTACATCTTCAAAAAGTGTCTTTTACATCTTTGGAAAGTAACTCTAACAGATGATGCAAAACGAAGATGTAAAACAACTACTCCAATTGGTGATCAAACACAGATGTAAAACCGACCGTCGACCACGCAGTTGATGCACAACCTCCACATTTGCACATTGCATTTTCATGATTCTAGCAACAAAAATGCCCAATCAACCATAGTTTCAAATCCTACAAGCAGAAATCAATTGTCTCACACGAAGTTCTTGGTTCAACAAATGAAAATGCGCATAAACATCATTCAAATTGCATCCTCTCCGTTCTGGACGATTGTACGATCATCATCAATGGCATCTTTGTCGAAGGTCACTTGCATTGTAGTCTCGTTGCCGCGAACTCCACGGGAAGCACCTTCGTTGACACCTCCCATGCCGCCCATGTTTCCACCGAAGGCACCTCCCATGCCACCCATCATGTTGTCACCAAAGGCACCTCCCGTGCCGGTCATGTTGCCACTGAAGCCACCTCCCATGCCACTCATCATGTTGTCGCCGAAACCACCTCCCATGCCGCTCATGTTGACGCCGAAGCCACCTCCCATGCCACCGCAACCACCATCCATGTTGCCACCAAAGTCATCTCCCATATTTACACCAAATGCACCATTCATGGCACCACCCATCAAGTTCATGTAGCCTGCCATGGCACCTCCCATTCCCCCTCCCATTCCTCCTCCCATAGCACCTCCCACCCCCCTCCCATTCCTCCTCCCATCATGCTTCTCATTATCATTTGCTTTTTCAAGAGCATTTCATCGCAACAAAGTTCAATATACGCCTTTGCCTTGGCATCAAGAGTGGATATGTCCATGAACATAAACTTGAGTGCCTTCTCCTCCACCATCTTCATATCCTCGGCCACCGCCTTTCTCTCCTCAAGCTCAACCTTCCTCTCCTCGGCCACCTCCATCCTATCCTCAGCTGACGCCCTATTCTCCCTGGCCACCACCCTCCAGCGCTCGGCTTCACCCCTCTCATCCATTTCTTTGAGCTTCATGAATCTTTTTTCCTATGCATACTCTCTCCTAGCCATAACAATGGCATTAAATCCTACCTTGAGATCATTTTCTCTAGCCTTGGTTCCCTTCACTTTCTTCACTCTGTTGGACCTATAGGATTTAGTCACCGAATGAGGGGTGGGGCTTCTTCTCTCATCACCGGAGACGTCTTTCTCATCCTCCACTAACACACTCGTCTTCTTCTTCGAAACATCGAAAACTTCTCTACTTTTCCACTTCTCCTCATCCTTTAGCTCTTTGTAGAAATGATGGGAAGTGAAAGCCTTTCCTTTCTTCTTCCTCTTCTCTCCTTTGTTGTCCCTCTGTAGAAATAACCCTTGCACAATCATCTTATACAAAAAACAAACAACATGTCATCATCAACAAACAATCAACATTTCAACAATTGTGGAAAGTAGAGAAAATACACACAAAGAGCAAATGATTATTACCAAGTCACTTTCACCACAACCACTCGGGTTCATGCGATCAACATTTGCCAAGAAACCGCCGACTTTTGGCATTCGGCGTTGATGGTGCCCTAACGTTAACGAAGGGGGTCAGTTGAGTGATTGTGCCCACTGGTGTTGCGAGCATCGAAGTACTCCTTGATCTGTTGCCAATAAGTGTTGGCGGATTGGTCGGTACCAAGGGTTGCATCTTGAGAGACTTTCTTCCATGTGATGCAAATCAACACATCTTCTGTGTTGCTATATTTTGCGGTTCTTACCTTGATAACGAAGTCCTCATCATCCATGTCGAGATTGTCATCAGTATATTGTGTAATTTCATATTATTGCTATGCATATTCATGTGAATAATCATCATTCGTCACATTTGTCGCGCGCATGAAAGCTTCATCGTCGAGACTACAAAATAACGTACACGCAGTGAACTTCATATTCCAATGGAATCGACATTTCAAACAACAAAGGAATGCAACAACATTTTTTACCTTTGAAGCATATCATCGAACACAGTATATCCGTTCACGGTCGGCAGAGGCGGCGGAACATGGACGGAGGAGGATGACAAGGTCGACGGTGACTAATCGACCGTTGTAGCCGTGTCTGGCCTCTAGTTTTTTCGCCGTCCGAGGGTTTGCCTCCGGGTTTGTGGGATCGAGGAGAGGCACATAGAGGGGGGGGGGGTGAATAGACTATTCAACTAAATAAAAACTTATCCTTTTTCTGATTTTACCAGTTGGAAAGGTTTAGGAATTATATCAAGTCTAGCACACCCTACACATGCAAGTCTACGAGTATAGCAGAGAAAAGGAAATACATGAAAGCGGAAGTAGAGGGGTAGAGATAGGAACATATAACACAATGAAGACACGGAGATTTTTGGCGTGATTTTGATAGGTGGTGTTATCGTACATCCATGTTGATGGAGACTTCAACCCACGAAGGGTAACGGATGCGCAAGTCCACGGAGGGATCCACGAAGAAGTAACCTTCTCTATTCCACCATGGCTTATGTCCACGAATGACTAGCCTCACTCTGGGTAGATCTTCAGGAAGTAGATGCTATCCTTGCCCTTACAAACTACTTGGTTCAACTCCACACGATATTGAGGCTCTCAAGCGACACATAATCAATCTAGGAGACACCACTATCCAAAAGGTAATATATGTGGTATGGATGATAAACTCCATGCCCTAATGCTTCAAAAGATAGTCTGCTCAACACTTAATCACTCTCTCATAGAATTTGGTTTGGCGGAAGAGATTGACTGGGTGGAAAGCGACTTGGGGAAGCGAGAAATCAAGAATCATATGGTTAGAGTGGAAGATCTTGATCTCGACACATGAGTAGGTGGTTCTCTCTCAGAAAATGAATGGTGGAAGTGTTTGCTTGTTCTAAGTGCTCTCTCTCCGAATGAGAGGGATGTGGATAGGTATAATTAACCATCTCCAAAAATCCAACAGTCACAACATTATTGTCCAACTTGATGGAACCGGAGTAAAAACTCGGTTGCATCGACTAGTGCAAAATGCCCTAACTTTTTGGTTCTCGGTGAGACCAATACGAAGCATCTTGGTGAGACTGATTCGGTTGGCCTGGGTAGTTCCTCACTTCAGTGGATCTGATATGTAAAACTCGGTAATTCCAAAATTTAACAAATAGATACCAGATGGTTGCTCACTGCTTTTCGGCTGTAGCGAAGCAAAACTCAGTTGTACCGATTTGCTAGGGTTTGGCTTGGGTTCTGTCTAAGGAAAATTCGGTGTGGCCGATATGTGGAATGTTAGTGGCACCGAATTTGAACTTTAGGGTTTACGATAGAATATTTTTGTGGGAGAAATGTTGAGGTTTTTGGTGGCTAATCTCTAAGCACTTTTCGCAACCAAATCATCTTAGATACCTCATTTCCTTTTAATAGTATTGGCTTTTCTATGGACTCAAATGTGATTTTTCACTTAAAGTAAAATGTACAGTCTTAATGCTTTGAAGCTTTTGCCAATCCTACTCCTTTCCTCCTTGGGGATCCTCCTCACAATTCCGAGCCTCTATAATCTTTGGACTTAATCTGAAACACACTAGGTGGAACCATTAGTCCAAGAGATAATGTATGTTTTCATGAATTATCAAAACCTCCAAGGGAGCATATGTGCTTTTAATACCCCCTTTTTTTGGGAATTGATGACAACATAGAATCAAATCTTCAAATTGAAATAAGTAGTAATATATGATAGCTTTGAGAAATAG
Organism: Hordeum vulgare subsp. vulgare; assembly: GCF_904849725.1. Classification (NCBI taxonomy): domain Eukaryota; kingdom Viridiplantae; phylum Streptophyta; class Magnoliopsida; order Poales; family Poaceae; genus Hordeum; species Hordeum vulgare. The sequence continues at coordinate 20,426,491 of NC_058523.1, forward strand.
TATATGACTGTGGCAAGCTCCCCCCTATATGTGTACATTCCTTTTTAAGGAATGGTTGCATTTGGAATGCATGAGAACACACACAATAGATAAAACATGAGAAGTCATATGTACCTTGGCCATATGCATCAGATATATGAGAATGAAGTGTCTCCTTGTTCAAGACTCGGTCTTGCAAACAATATGTGCAAGAAGCAAGAGATTATCCTCACAAAGGATATTATGCATATATGTACCTTGAAGTTCCGGAGCATTTTAACTAGATAAACACACTTGAGAAAACAAGGTTAGATAACACAAGAATATTTCTTTCATACAAAGGCTAAGAACTTTAAAATTACCAAGATTTGGATGACATGTAGGAAATTATGTTTTCTTAAGATTAGCATGTCTCTAAGAATATTTATAGAACTTTCTCTCGTGAATATGATTTTTCATTTTTCCTCTCCCCCTGAATCTTTAGCATGTAGGTATTGGAAGGAGGTAGGGTGAGACAAGTCTAGAATGTAAACATGAGATCCACACATGATCATAACTCTCTCTCTCTCCTTTCTAAAATATACTAATATGATATGAATTGATCCCCCCTTAATGATTAGCTTTGATCTTTGATAATTCTCTCCTTGAAGTTTAGAATTTAAGCTTTGATATTTGATACGTCTTCGTCGTATCTACTTTTCCGAACTCTTTTGCCCTTGTTTTGGACTCTAATTTGCATGATTTGAATGGAACTAACCCGGACTGACGTTGTTTTCAGCAGAATCGCCATGGTGTTGTTTTTGTGCAGAAATAAAAGTTCTCGGAATGTCCTGAAAATTTACGGAGATTTTTTGGAATAAAAGAAAAAATACCTGCGCAAAGATCCACCAGAGGGGGCGTGCGAGTGGGCCACAAGCCCACAGGCCGCGGCCACCCCCCTAGGCCGCGCCGTGTAGGCTTGTGGGGCCCATGTGGCACCACCGCCCCCAAACTCAGATATATATCTTTCGTTTCGCCAGGAAAAAAAATCAGAGAGAAGGTTTCATCGCGTTTTGCGATACGAAGGTGCCGCCACATCCTGTTCTTCATCTGGAGGGCAGATCTGGAGTCTGTTTCGGGCTCCAGAGAGGGGAAATCGTTGCCATCGTCATCATCAACTTTTCTCCATCGACAATTCCATGATGCTCTTCATCGTTCGTGAGTAATCTCATCGTAGGCTTGCTGGACAATGATGAGTTGGATGAGATCTATCATGTAATCGAGTTAGTTTTTGACGGGGATTGATCCCTAGTATCCACTATGTTCTAGATTGATGTTGCTACTACTTGGGTATGCTTAATGCTTGTCACTAGGGCCCGAGTGCCTTGATTTCAGATCTGAACCTATTATGTTGTCGCCAATATATGTGTGGTTTAGATCCTATCTTGTAAGTTGTAGTCACCTACTATGTGTTATGACCCGGCAACCCCGGAGTGACAATAGCCGGACCACTCCCAGAGATGACCATAGTATGAGGAGTTCATGTATTCACCGCGTGCTAATGCGTTGGTCCGGTTCTTTATTAAAAGGAGAACCTTAATATCCCGTAGTTTCCATTAGGACCCCGCTGCCACGGGAGGGATGGACAATAGATGTCATGCAAGTTCTTTTCCCTAAGTACGTATGACTACATACGGAATACATGCCTACATTAGATTGATGAACGAGAGCTAATCACATATCTCTCCGTGTTATAGCTGTTACATGATGAATTACATCCGTCATACTCATCCATCACCGATCCACTGCCTACGAGTCTTTTACTACTGGTCCTCGCTATGTTACTTTGTCTAGGCTTGTCCCTTGCTACAAAAGGGATTGGGCCACTTTGCCACTCTGCTGCTACTGCTGTCACTTTGCTGTTACTGTTGCTACTGCTGTTACTTTGCTGCTACTGCTGTTCCTTGCTACTCCGCTGCTACTTAGTGCAAGACCTTTTCTGGAGCAGTTGTTGGGGAAGAATAGTCCCCCGTCAACGTGCTTTTTACTGGCGCCATTGATACAACAGTTAGGAATAGTCTGCCGTCAACAGATCGTTTCTGGCACCGTTGCTATCATACTACTATGCTATTGATACTTTGCTTGCAGACACTAATCTTTCAGGTGTGGTTGAATCTGACACACTCAGCTGCTAATACTCGAGAGTATTCTTTCGCCCTTGTGTGAACCAACAAATTTGGGTTGAATACTCTACCCTCGAAAACTACTGCGATCCCATACGCTTGTGGGTTGTCAAGGCTTTTTCTGGCGCCGTTGCCGGGGAAGCACACCTATATTCTCTGAGTCACTTGGGATTGACGTCTGCTGATCACTATGAGGAATTCGAAAGATCCAAGAACTAAAATCCTGCCTTCCACTACGAGGAGAGGTAAGGAACTGCCATCTAGCTCTGCACTTGATTCACCTTCAGTTTTGAGTAAGTTTGCGACTTCACCTCCTGCTAGAAATCTTGATATGTCGCCTGTGCTTGATGATGCTACTTCTGCTGCCCATGATGCTTTTGATGATGTTATGCTTGATACTATGCCTGATGATGCTATGCTTGATACTATGCCTGATGATGCTATGCCTGATACTGCTTTGCCACTTGGTGCATTCCTTGATGCACATATTGCTAGAGTTGCTGCTAGATGTGATGATACTTCTGAAACTGCTGATACTATCAAAGTAGAACCTGCTACTATGCCTGTTATGCCTGATACACGCTATGTTATGGAGGGAGAGATAGGTGAGGATTTTCTTGCGTGTAAGGATAGCTATGATGTTGAGAAACTTCTGCGCAAGTGGAAAGAAAAATCTCTGAACGCTAGGATGAAATACGACCCGAAGTTTGCCACTTCGCCTATCTTTGTGACCGATAAGGATTATGAATTCTCTGTCGACCCTGAGTTAATCACTCTAGTCGAATCTGATCCTTTTCACGGTTATGAGTCTGAAACGGTTGTAGCCCATCTTACCAAACTGCACGATATAGCCACCCTATTCACTAGCGAGGAAAAGATCCGCCACTACTATATGCTCAAGATGTTTCCTTTCTCGCTAAAGGATGATGCTAAGACCTGGTTCACTTCTCTTGCTCCTGGTTGTGTGCGTAGTTCCCAGGATATGGTCTAGTACTTCTCTGAAAAATATTTCCCTGCCCATAAGAAGCAAGCTGCCTTGCAGGAAATATACAACTTTGCTCAAGCTGAAGAAGAGAGTCTCCCACAATCTTGGGGGAGGCTCATCCAGCTGCTGAATGCTTTGCCTGATCATCCTCTTGACAAGAATGAAATACTTGATATCTTCTATAACGGACTTACCGATGCTTCCAAAGACCACCTAGATAGTTGTGCTGGTAGTGTTTTTAGGGAACGAACTGTAGAACAAGCTGAGATTATGTTGAACAACATCTTGTGCAATGAGAATGCTTGGGCTATTCCTGAACCACCTCCTAAGCCAACTCCGAAGAAAAGAGGTATTCTATTCCTCAGTCCTGAAGATATGCAAGAAGCCAAGAAATTTATGTGAGAGAAAGGCATTAAATCTGAAGATGTCAAAAATCTACCACCTATCGAAGAGATCCATGGTCTCGATAACCCGATACAGGTAGTAGAAGTAAATTCTCTGTGTAGGTTTGATGAGAGTGATATTCCTTTTGATAAACCTGCTAGCCTATGCATGGATGAATTTGATAACTTCGTTGTCAAACAACAAAGTTTCAATGACTATGTTAGCAGACAATTGGAAAAGAATGCTCGTATGCTTAGTCAATTAAGTGCTTGTGTGGACAAAAATGTCAATGAGCTTAAGCTTCTGAGTAAACATTCTTCTATGGTTACTACTCAGGTAGAACAAGTACTTAAAGCTCAGAATGACTTGCTCAATGAGTTGAATGACAATTCTGTCAGAGTCGTCACTAGAGGCGGTAGAATGACCGAGGAACCTCTGTATCCTGAGGGTCATCCGATGAGAATTGAAAAAGATTCTCAAGGAGTTAGCACTGATGCACCTAGTCATCCTAGAAAGAAGAAGAAAGATGATAGGAACCTGCACGCTAGCAACCCTGTTGCTGCTACACCTGAGAGTCCAAACGATGCCTCTGTCTCTGATGCTGAAACACAATCTGGTGATGAACATGAGCTTAATGATAATATCAATAGTGATGTTCATGTTGATGCTCAACCTAGCAATGATAAGGATGTGGAGATTGAACCTAGTGTTGATCTTGATAACCCACAGCCTAAGAATAGAAGATACAATAAGAATGACTTCGCTGCTAGGAAGCATGGTAAAGAAAGGGAACCGTGGGTTCAGAAACCTGTGCCCTTTCCGCCCAAACCATCCAAGAAAAAGGATGATGAGGATTTTGAGCGCTTCGTTGAAATGATCGGACCTGTCTTTCTTCAAATGCGTTTGACGGATATGCTCAAGATGTCTCCGTATGCTAAGTACATGAAAGATATTGTGACTAATAAGAGGAGGATACCTGAGGTTGAGATTTCCACCATGCTTGCTAATTATACCTTCAAGTGTGGAACTCCTAAGAAACTAGGTGATCCCGGTGTGCCCACTATACCTTGCTCCATTAAAGGAAACTACGTTAGAACTGCGTTATGCGATCTTGGAGCCGGTGTTACTGTTGTGCCTCTCTCTCTTTATCGTAGACTTGAACTGGATAAGTTGACACCCACTGAAATCTCTCTACAAATGGCCGACAAATCAACTGTTTTCCCTATCGACATTTGCGAGGACGTGCCTGTTGTGGTTGCTAATGTCACTATCTTAATAGACTTTGTTATCTTGGATATTCCCGAGGACGATGCCATGGCTGTCATCCTCGGAAGACCCTTTTTAAACACTGCAGGGGCTGTTATAGATTGCAATAAAGGCAATGTCACTTTCCATGTCAACGGTAATGAGCATACGGTGCACTTTCCGAAGAAACAATATCGAGTACATTGCATCAATGCTATCGAAAAAACTTCATCGATTCTTATTGGGAGCTTTGAATGCCCTATTCCTCGTGTCAAGATGAAGTATGACTTGCTTGTTGGGGAGATACACATCCCCATTGAGGTTACCTAGTGACTATTCGAAAATTCTCCGTTTTCTTTTGCGATTCGAAAAGGTTTGTCGAGGAGACTTGATCAACCTCATTGGCAGATTTTCTTTCGATGACCATGAGATGGATGAATCGAGGAGTCACAAACCTCTGTTCCAAGCTTTCACTTTAGGTTGCTTAGAAGAAAAATGATAGATTTAGTTTAGTTTTCCCTGTTTTCTGTTTTAGCGTCCGGTAGAAAAGTACCCCGAAAATAAAAGTTCTCCGAACGTTGTGAAAATCAAGTATGATTTTTTCTGGATTTTTTGAAAAATACAGGGACAAAGAGTCTGTCTGGGGGCCACACTAGTGGGCCACAAGCCCTAGTGGTGCGAGCACCCCCTGGCCGTGCCGCACAGGCTAGTGGGGCCCACATGCACCCCCTCCACTCATTCTTGCTCTCATCCGCTTCTCCTACCTCCAGAAAAAATTGTTTCGCAGCTCAAACCCATGTTCTTGCTCCTCTTGCTGGGATTTTCGATCTCTTTGCTCAAATAACCGTTCTCCGAACTGTTTTGGGGAAATTACTCCTTGGTAAGTGACTCCTCCATTGGTCCAATTACTTTTTTATCTAGTGCCTTATACTCCGCGTATTTTTGCTGCCTTGGTGACCATGTTCTTGAGCTTTGCATGCTAATTCTAGCTGGTCCCAAGTAGTTTTGATGCGTAATATGGTCTTTAGGCACTTGTGGGAGTAGTTGCTACGAGTTTAGTTGAGCCTTGTTCACTTTTTCCTTTGGGTCACTGAAAATTTCAGAAAAGGAAGATGTTCAGGAGAAACTTTCATCATGGTTCCTCAAGGAAGAGAGGTCCCCGTCTTGCGATTCGGGAGCCTGATCCTTACCAACCTAGGGACGCGCAGGTACAACCATGTGAATGGCCTTCTGATGAATTTATGATTGAGGCAGGTTTCAAAGATGAGTTTGATGCACTTGCTCACAACGTCGGACTCGAAGAATTCATCTCCGATAAATGTGAACAGTATGGTGCTCTCACTGCCTCTTTTGTTCGTAGATTCAAATTTTCAGCTGGCCGTGAGCCATTAGTACTGTTTGATCTCTATGATAAATCGTATACCATGGATTTAGAGGATTTCAATAGAATTTGCAAGATACCTACATGGGGTAGCCTCAAAGATCCTCCTAAATCTTCGGTTAGAGATTTTTGCTCTGGTATTACAGTTGGAGAAACTAGAGACATTACGCAAGCTACCATGGGGAGTACTCATTTTCCTGCCTTGCATTACTTTGCCCTCTTCATAGGCAGATGCATTAATGGCAAGATTGAGCATTGTCACCTCTGCGCACCCGACCTTAGTATCCTTAAGAGCGCAGTGACAAGTGACAAAAGCTTCAACATGGGAGCTATTATAGCAAGGAGGCTGAATAAGAATGCTATTGAAGGGGATTTCTTTGGTGGGATCTATGCCACTCGCATAGCAAATTTTCTTGGAGTACCCATCCGCGAAGGAGATCTCCCGCTCCATACAACTTTCCTTGACCGCGTCGCTTTGACACGCTATCAGTTCCTTGAGAGGGATGATGAATCCCTCCTGTACCGTCTGATATTTAACCGGCAGCGTGTTTTCCATATTACCCTTCCTTTTCCCGCCTTCTTTGACTTTCAGGTAAAACGGAGATATTACATAACCAGAGGAGAGACAGAGGAGTATGAGAGGGAGTGTCGTGGTTTTGTCACGGCAGATGTCCTAGTGAAAGGACTTAATGATGGAGCCATCGCACCTTGGTGGCGACTCAAAGGGGTTAAACGGGAGCGAGACTCGGATTTACCCAGGTTCGGCCCCTCGTGAGGAGGTAAAAGCCTATGTCCTACTCTGTGTTGTATTGATGGTATTTCGATTACAAGGAGGGCGTAACTCGCCTGACCTAGCTCTCGATGATTTCTAACCTACCCTATCCTCCCCGGGACTCGCCTTTATATATAGGTCGAGGCCTTAGGGTTTACAAGAGTCCCAACCACAATACAGATCATGGTTTCCTTTATCTCTAAGTCGCCGTACTTTCCAAGACTGGAAACCTCGATGGCCTATCGTCCGTGTAGATCTTGAACCGCCATCCGGCTCCTGGGCCCTCCGGGCCAAGGCTTGTATCGCCAAAGGATGAGTCGCCCATATGATGACCCGACCCAACTATGGCGGGTCATGTCGCAGATAATATCCCCCAACATTAGGCCCCAGATTGACTTGAACCTGTTCACGCCAATAAACCCTTACCTAGTTTAGGGGCGACTCATTCCGCTCCTTTTATGCATCACACGCTTAAGCCGCCATACTTCACAGAAATATCCAAGCCGCCGAACCTTATCTTGATGACATCATCTTATCCCTTTAATCTCGGAAAAATGATGACGCAATCCCCAATGGATCTCACGGCACAGATATCCCGAAAATATTGGCGCTATTATTGCGAATCTTTAACTTGTCTCTTTCGGTTCCCGCTCGAGGCGCCTTGATTCCAGCGCCCGTCCCATTAAATAGGCTCGGGAAAGGGAACGAAAAGCATCTCCACCTACTCACTTCGACTGCCTCTTCTTCCTCGCGACCGCACCAAGAACTCCGTCGCCGCCCGAGGAACTCCGTCACCGGCCACTGCGTCCGGCGCATCTCCGAGCCAACCAAGGACGCGACATTCACCGCGGATCTCCCACGGTCGCTTCGAAACGCCATCATCAGGTTAGTCCTTCGCCATTATAAATAGATCTTAACTCCTCGATGTTCGTCGTCTGCCGGTTTCTTAGAACTCCTCGAACACCTCCACATATACTGATTGATTCATAGTAGTAATAGGCACGGTAGCATCGACCGTATCCTCAATCGATTAGCTCCTGTTTGAGGAACCAAAAAGGCTTCGGTCAGATCACCCTTACTGCATTTACCCTAGCCATGGTCACCTTATCCAGGCCCTTTTCCGTTCATTTTAACTCGTTCGTAGATCTATATTTCACTTCATGCTGTGTAGAAACCTGTTTATAGATCCGCACTTCATCATTTTACCGCACGTCCTCAATGCCCTGGGATACCTTCTCTGAGTAAATAGGAAATTCCTAAGTCGCCCTTGTGCCCAGATCTGGTCCCTTATTGGCGAGTTAATAGATTCCCTCAGCCACTCGACAAATGTTCGGCGGGTTAATAGATCCTCTTAGCCACTCAAGAAGTGTTCGGTGAGTTAACTTACCCGTGACCTTTTCCTCTGTAGCTATGGGTACCGTTTTCAAGGCCGATTGGCTCCCGACCTGTACCGCCCCGGACACACTCGCCGGCGGTCGTTACTCCTGGCGGGATCTAGATTGTCCCCACATATCAATACTAGTCTTTTCTACGCACTTTGTCCTCACTCATGCGCACCCGAGAACAACTTCCCGGTCAGTCACCCATCCTAGAACTACTCCAAGCCGAGCACGCTTAACCTGGGAGTTTTATCCGAATGGGCTCCCGGAAAAGAAGGAATTCCTTATTGATATGAGTAGTCTATCATTCCTAATAAGCCAGGCTATCACATACACCACCACTCAGAGGAACTGACGTCGTGGCGACACCTGCTTCTCTCCCTTCTTGCCGTGGTTGAACTTGCATGCATAACGCATTCATGGCATATAATCTTGTGTTGCATGTTCTTGGGCCGTAGCTCCGTTCTTTGTTCCGCGTGTTAACCGTCTAGGATGCCATGTAGGATCATCGCTACACCCTTTCCATGTTAACAACAATTTAATATTGCCGTGTAAATAATCGGGAGTGAATTAAATAATTAATCGTGTAGTTTCGTCGATATGTAACCCGTTGCATATCGAGCTTCACTTAATGTGTAGTGTTTGTGTGAGGTGAATTGCCATGCCATGCCTTGCATCTTTGAACTGATCATGCATCATCTTAGGTTGTGCCGCATGTCGTGCAATTGCCGTGGTGAATATTTGTGTTGATGTTTGTTTCCGGTTTGCTCCGTCTCGATAGAGTTCCGCAAGCGTGTCGGAATGTGAGGACCCGTTCGACTACGTTGGTTCGCCGACATCTTGGAGATGTTCTTCTTCCAAGCGGGATCTCAGGCAAGATGACCATTTGCCCAGATACCATTACTATCATTGCCATGCTAGTTTATCGCTTCTAATGTTTATGTCTCATTGCCTACCACTTGTTAAATATCAGCCTCTCTACAATGCCATGATAACCTTCAACCTGTTCGACCTAGCAAACCACTGATTGGCTATGTTACTGCTTGCTTAACCCTGTTGTTAGCGTTGCTAGTTGCAGGTGCAGTTGCTTCCATGTGATAACATGGGTTCCTTGTCATATCACCCTATTAAATGCTATTTAAATTTAATGCACCTATATACTTGGTAAAAGGTGGAAGGCTCGGCCTTTTCTAACCTGGTGTTTTGTTCCACCTTTGCCCCCTTACTTTCGGCTACCGGTGTTATGTTCCATAAATGAGCGCTCCTAACACGATCGGGGTTGTTATGGGGACCCCCTTGATAATTCGTTTTAGATTAAAGCTGGTCTGGCAGGGCCCAACTTTGGTACTACATTTGCCTAATAACTAAATAACTGCACAGGGAGTAATTAACCCGAGGATAATTTAATCAACCCCCGGGCCAGTGCTCCTCGTGAGTGTTGGTCCAAAATGGACAGACTGCGGGGCCACCACGGGGCAACTCGAGGTTTGGTACCTGTAGGCCTTTCCATCTGTCGTGTCCTGAGAACGAGGTACGCGACTCCTATCGGGATCGTCGACACGTCGGGCGGCCTTGCTGGATTAGTTTTACCTTTGACGGAATATCTTGTGCATCGGGATTCCGGTGATGATTTGGGTAATCTCAGAGTTGAGGTTTTCCACTAGGGAATCCGACGAGATCGCGAGCTTCGTGATTGAGGATTTCTATGCGGCTTGTGGTAATTTGTGATGGACTAGTTGGAGCACCCCTGCAGGGTTAAATCTTTTCGGAAAGCCATGCCCGCGGTTATGTGGCAACGTGGAAACTTTATTGAACACTGGTTCTAGATAACTTGAATTTAACTTAATTAAAACATGCCAACTGTGTGCATAACCGTGACTGCCTCTTTCGTGAGTTCTTACTCCGATCGAGGACACGGCGGGGTTATGTCTGACGTAGGTAGGTGTTCAGGATCATTCATTTGATCATCAGTAGACACGTCCGTTATGCGTAGATCTTCCCCCTCTTATTTCTTGTACTCGTAAGTTTAGCCACCAAATATATGCTTAGCCGCTGCTGCAACCTCACCACTTAACCATGCCTCACCCATTAAGCTTTGCTAGTCTTGATACCTTTGGAAATGAGATTCCTGAGTCCCCCGTGGCTCACAGATTACTACAACACCAGTTGCAGGTACAGGTGAAGGTTACTTGACGCGAGCGCGTTGATTGATCGTTTGGAGTTGCTTCTTCTTCTTCTTCTTCTTCATCGATCTAGGATGGGTTCCAGGCCGGCAGCCTGGGATAGCAAGGATGGACGTCGTTCTTCTTTTGTCATTTGTTTTCGTCCGTAGTCGTACCCTGCTCTTACTCTTTATGAATATGTAATGTACTGATGTGACTCTGATGTAGCTTGTGGCGAGTGTAAGCCAACTCTATATATATCTCTTCTTTTCAGTACATGTACTTGTAACGATATCCATTCTTGCGACATGACGAGATGCGCTTCTATCCCTGACGAGGCCCTCGTGCCAAATTGAGGATAGGGTCGCATCTTGGGTGTGACAAGTTGGTATCAGAGCAGTACCGACCTAGGAGCCCCCTTGATTGATCGAACTTGGCCGAGTCGAGTCTAGTGAAAAGAATACTTTGAGTCTAGTTATATGTCGGAGAGTATGATTCTTTTTTCTCCTCTTCTATGCTCTGGTGAGGAATCTTGACGTAATAATTTAATTCTACTCCTCTTCTCACTCAAATTTTTTTTAGGATCACACGGATATTTTTGGAATCTATATGATGTCGATGTGACGGAGTTTTGTCTTGGTGCCTCCTATCTGCTTTGAGTTTCAAGGGAGTTGAGCTCCAGGGGATTCTTGAGCACATCGTTATCATTCAGATTTCTTAGTATCTCAGAACGAAGGATGTTCGTAATTGCTTCAATACTAGTAGTGGCGAGATAACCCCGATGTCCCCAGTACTGGTGCAGATTGTTCGGGAGTACTGCCAAACTTGTATCGTTGGGATTACGAGGGTCTATTGTAGATGAAGGTCCGAGATTCTGGCTGTGTGTTGACGGATGTGATACAGGTGACGGATTAGTATAGGAGTTGTGTGACATTACTCCTTGTATCCGTGTACCAGATTGCATGACCAGATATTTCGGGAATTCTTAGGTGGGAATTCAAGTAGTTGCTTATAGGACAATCTTCCAACAAATGCATGATGTTAGGTTGGGGTTCGACATCTAGTGGATTCCTGTCCACGAAAATACCGGACGAAATCTTTCTCATGAATTTGTTCTGGCTTGATTCATAAGCCTTTCCCTTTGTCTTGTTGATATGGTCATTTGTGTTGCTTCGATGCCAAGTGGTGATTTCAGATCTTTTCTAAGAGGTGTTCTCATATTTTTATGAGAGTATTAATTCTTTTGCTCTATCAATTGTCTTATCAATTCCTTTTCAACCGGAGTCATCGTATCAATTCCATTCAAACGGTGTGCTTCTCTTCAACTGAATTCAATCTTATCTAATTTTGCAAGATCATTCTCTCTTTTATGCCGGAGTTCATATCATTTGTTCCAAGTTTTCTTTGTTTTTTCCCCGTCCTCCCACCCTTTTTCTCAGTGATTCAATTTTCATCCAAGAGTTTTCTCTTCTTTGTGCTTCTGCTGTTTGTTCTTTTCTCTCTTATCCGGTGATTCGTTGTGAAGATTCTGCGGAGATTCGTGTCATATTTGTTCATTCTTGTCATCCTTACCGGTGAATTTAATTCAGTTGTCCGTGTTCCTCATATCCTTTCATCCTTTAAATTCTTTCCTATGTTGGAATTTTTTTTATGAGTCTATCTTCTTGTTGTCACTTCTTCTCTTTCTATCTGGTGTATTGAAGATATCTCGAAGTTCTTGTTCTCAATTCTTTATTTATTTCGAGGTGCTAACCTCATCTAGTTCTCTTCATACCGGTGTAATATCTCTCTTCTAAGCAATCTTTTGTAACGGTGATTTCTTTGAGTGGGCCCATAACCCACAGGTTCTTTCCCAGGATCTTACCTGGCTCTTTTAATTTTTTCCCGGAGTTCATTAAATCTTTTCAACTATGACGTAAGTATGATTTCCATCAGTCATATTACTTCTTCAAGTTCTATTTGAATTAATTCTCATATTTGGCTCAACCTTGCATTCTTCATTATTCCGGAGTGTCTCAGTAATTCTTGGTGTTGCTCTCGTCATCATTCTCATCTTGCAATTTGAAGGAGTGTTTCTCTCATTCTTGGTTCTTATCTACAAGATCCATCATTTTAGCTTGGTGTCGTCATCTTATTTGTTCCAATCAGGAGTAATCTATTTCTTGCTATCCGGTGCATTTCTGAGTTGTTTCATTCTCGATTCTCCGAAGGCCATCATTTCAGAAGAACCTTCGTTCTCAGCTTTCAGCTTTCATCCTCAATTGTTGTCTCTTCGTTCGTCTCTCAATTATTCTCGTGTCTTGTTTAAATTTCTCTCTCAGGTGGCTTATGATCTCTTCATTCTCATGTGTCTCCATGCTTCCTTGGTATTCCCATTCAATTGTGATTTCTTACCGGTGCTTCCTTCAATTATGCTTCAAGTGGTGCTTATCTCCCTATCTCTTCAAGATTCTTTCAAGAGGAATAAGTGGTATGCTAAATCCGTTGATTGTCATCAATTAAACTTGATGAAGGATAAGCATAACATAATTCTTATTCTTGTTCATAGTAATCTGAATTCTTCTTCCGGAGTGGCTCATGATATCGATTCTTTTCTCAGGTGCTTATCTTTATTTTCCGGAGTTCCAAGTTCTTTTAAGTATCTCTTTGTGAGGCTTCATCTAAATCCTGGCAAGGTCATAATCTTATTCTTTTCTCCCTTCTTATCGTTGCGTCATTCATTTGTATCCGGTGGTCCTTCATGGTGGTTCATCAAGCTTTCAATTCGTTCTCAAGTGTTCTTCAAGATTCTTGTTGGAGAACCTCAAGTATCCTTTCTCTCGCATTTATATGTGCAATTGTTCTTCCCTTATTCTTTGAGGTGGTATTATAGCATTCTTGTTAGTGTAGGAGCCTCGAAGAGATTTCCTTTCAAGTATGAGATAATTAAAACCACCAATTCTATGATCATGAGATATTTTCAACCCATGTTTCCTTCATTGAGCTATCTTGCTTTGGATTTCACCTAAAGCTTTTCCTATGGATTGCTGCTATCATGGTGCTTGTCATTAATCCAAGTTCACAATGTATCCCCTTGTTGTAAGAGGTTGTTCATATCTTGTTTCTCCCAATCTATCCTTGTTTCTTTTAGTGGTTGGTTGTCACCTCATATTTGTTGAGATGATTTTCATAAGCCCACTACTATCTTGTTTCTCGTTGATGGTTTTCCAACCACTACGTCAATTCTATGACCGGAGGCTCTTTAATTCTATTGTGATGGTAGTTTTCATTCTTTTCTTCATTCTCTTCTTCCGCTTGAGCTAGTTCATATTCTCTTGTTCCGGAGGCTTTGTGTTGTTGCTCTTTTGGGTCTATTATGTTGTTCTATCAAGATCATGGTGTTCCTTTGTTCTATTTAGTTGTTTGATATGGGTATTGTCTATTTCTCTCTTCTTATCGAATTTTTTGTCCCATTTTCCTACCGAAGTGCTGCCGAAATTTTCCGTGAATTCTTGCTTCCTTCTCATATCATTCCTCATCTCTTTGCAACATTCAAGGATCGTTGGTTTCACTCGTTTGTCAAAGAAGCGACTAAGTTTTTACCTCTTGTTCTTTCTCATCCTCTCTCCCCTTTCATTCTTGGATCTCGGGGCAAGATCCTCTTGTAGTGTAGGAGAGTTGTGACAGCCCGAGACCGATGTTCCAGAAGATTCCCCCTTCTTTTCCGTTTCCATCGTGTGGCTATTTTATTTTGTTGGCTGCATCATCATGTAGTTTGCACCATGTCATTATGCATGGCATCATGTCGTCCGTGTTAGTTGTCGGTGTTGCTTGTTGCTGTGTTGTTGGGTGTTAGTGCTTTGTGAGTGTGATGTCATTTGTTGGCATGCTGAGAGTGCGTGCGTGAGAGCCACGCTAAGCCCCGTTTCACCGCGAACCACTCCCCTCCTCTCTTCTCATTCATTTTGTTTTGGGGTTGTGTAAAGTTTCCGTTTAACCCTTTAAAAAAAGGGTCTTCTTTTAAAACCCTTTTTATTAAATGTGGGGGCAACCCCTTGGGTTTTCTTTATTTCCTCCTTTTGTTTTATTTTAAATCTGTATTATTTTCTTTTCTCTTTTAAAGCGCTTTTATTTTATTCTTTAAATAAAAGAGGTTTATTTTATTCTTTAAAAAAGGTTTTAATTTTAATTCTTCAAAAGGGTTTGTATTTTTTATTTTCAAAATGCCCAACTATTTCTTATAGTTGGGAATTTTTTTTCTTTTCAAAAGGGGTCAAAGACATTTATCATATTTTATTTTTGTTATAAGCCTTTCTTTCTTTAAAAATTTCTGTTTCAAAAGTTAAAAAAAACAAATGGGGAGAGAGGAGGAGCCTGCCCAGGCCCAGCCGGCAAGGCCCAGGCAGGCCCCCCCGTGCCCTAGCGACGCTCCCCCTCGTCCTCCTCGTCGCTCCCTCTCTGCCCCGATCCCCTTCTCCCCCTCTCGCGCAGCGCCATCTTCCCCGATCCCCTCGCCCTAGGCCGTCGCCCGCGCCTCCCCGTTGCCGATCGCCGCGCCATGGTCTCTCCCCGAGCTGGCCGTCAGGCCCCGCGCGCCTCCAGCAGCCCCGCGCTGCGCCTCCGCGCGTGCTACTCCCCCTCGCCGCCTCCCCGCGTGCCCCGCGCGCCGCCTCGCCTCCCTACCGAGCAAGCTGTCACGCCGCCTCGCTGCGCGTCCATCACCCTGGCCTCCTCGCCGACATCCCCGTGCGCCGTCCGTCACTCCCCGAGCTCGCCGCCCCTCGGCCTTGCCTCGCTGCTTGCCGGCGGCACCCTGCTGTTGTTCGCTGGCGCCGTGCTGGCCATGGCCAAGCCTCCAGGAGCCCCGTCCTCCTCCTGCCGTCGCTGTTGCCGAGCATCTCCTGCTGCATATTGTTGCGTTTTGCTGTGTTGCATGCGCTTGCCATGCCATGGACGGCTGATGCATCTTGCTGCTGCTTGGTGATGCTCTTGAGTTGTTGCCTGCTTGTGCTGCTACTAGACGCTGTCCGTTGCTGTTGGCGCGTTGCCCTGTGCCTGTAGCTGTGCCGTGCTATTGCTGCTTAGTTGCTGGCCTGCTTGTTGTGCGTAGGTTGCTTGCTTTTGCTACCGGCTGCTGCTTTGCTAGCTGCTGCTAATGTTTGCTGCTTGCTTGCTGCCTGCCTCGATGTGCTGATGCAGCGTGCCTTTGCTGCTAGGCCGATGTTGTTGCTGCCGCTAGCATGTTGTTGTTGTAGCTGCTTGCCCCGCTGATGCATGATGCTGCTGTGTTGGTTGCGCTAGCCGATGCTTGCTAGGTAGTTGCTAGTTCCTAGATATTAGTTGATGCCGCTTGTAGCCGTGGCCTCCGCTCGTTTTTGCTTGTACTGCCGCTTGCTGTCGCCGCTTGCTGTTGCCTTGCCCTTTTGCCTGTTGGAACGACCCCGAAGACCCCGTGCACCATCTCCGCCGCCTTGGAATCGACAAGCTCGTCGAGTACCACGACGTCCTCGACGACTCCCGGAAACGAGTTCGACTACCGACGCCGAAGACCCGAGAACCACGACACCGAGCGAACGACTACCATCGACGAGACCAAAGTACCCCGACTTCCACGACGACCACGACGACAACTACTTCCACGACGTCCATGACGACCGTTGTTCCCCTTCACCGAACCGAACCGCTCTGATTCGCACGCGTCGAAGGTATATCGTGAGAACGTGTCGTGTAACGAATGAATGTGATGTATGAGTTGTATCATGTGTTTGCACCGTATGTATGCCCGTTGCACGTTGTCTTCTTTCGTCGTGCCTCGACACATTGGAACCCGAGATATGGGATCACCCCATCTTTACTCAACGTTCCCACACACGCTTCCGGATCGTGGCACCGATATCTCGTTGAGAATCGGGATAGGAACGTTGTCGTGGCATCGTTTCCGACTTGCCGCCATTGTTCCCTCTCGCTCGCCGTGGCGACACCTGCTTCTCTCCCTTCTTGCCATGGTTGAACTTGCATGCATAACGCATTCATGACATATAATCTTGTGTTGCATGTTCTTGTGCCATAGCTCCGTTCTTTGTTCCGCGTGTTAACCGTCCAGGATGCCATGTAGGATCATCGCTACACCCTTGCCATGTTAACAACAATTTAATATTCCCGTGTAAATAATCGGGAGTGAATTAAATAATTAATCATGTAGTTTCGTCGATATGTAACCCGTTGCATATCGAGCTTCACTTAATGTGTAGTGTTTGTGTGAGGTGAATTGCCATGCCATGCCTTGCATCTTTGAACTGATCATGCATCATCTTAGGTTGTGCCGCATGTCGTGCAATTGCCGTGGTGAATATTTGTGTTGATCTTTGTTTCCGGTTTGCTCCGTCTCGATAGAGTTCCGCAAGCGTGTCGGAATGTGAGGACCCGTTCGACTACGTTGGTTCGCCGACATCTCGGAGATGTTCTTCTTCCAAGCGGGATCTCAGGCAAGATGACCATTTGCCCAGATACCATTACTATCATTGCCATGCTAGTTTATCGCTTCTAACGTTTATGTCTCATTGCCTACCACTTGTTAAATATCAGCCTCTCTACAATGCCATGATAACCTTCAACCCGTTTGACCTAGCAAACCACTGATTGGCTATGTTACTGCTTGCTTAACCCTGTTGTTAGCGTTGCTAGTTGCAGGTGCAGTTGCTTCCATGTGATAACATGGGTTCCTTGTCATATCACCCTATTAAATGCTATTTAAATTTAATGCACCTATATACTTGGTAAAAGGTGGAAGGCTCGGCCTTTTCTAGCCTGGTGTTTTGTTCCACCTTTGCCCCCTTAGTTTCGGCTACCGGTGTTATGTTCCATAAATGAGCGCTCCTAACACGATCGGGGTTGTTATGGGGACCCCCTTGATAATTCGTTTTAGATTAAAGCTGGTCTGGCAGGGCCCAACTTTGGTACTACATTTGCCTAATAACTAAATAACTGCACATGGAGTAATTAACCCGAGGATAATTTAATCAACCCCCGGGCGAGTGCTCCTCGTGAATGTTGGTCCAAAATGGACAGACTGCGGGGCCACCACGGGGCAACTCGAGGTTTGGTACCTGTAGGCTTTTCCATCCGCCATGTCCTGAGAACGAGGTACGCGACTCCTATCGGGATCGTCGACACGTCGGGCGGCCTTGCTGGATTAGTTTTACCTTTGATGGAATATCTTGTGCATCGGGATTCCGGTGATGCTTTGGGTAATCTCAGAGTTGAGGTTTTCCACTAGGGAATCCGACGAGATCGCGAGCTTCGTGATTGAGGATTTCTATGCGGCTTGTGGTAATTTGTGATGGACTAGTTGGAGCACCCCTGCAGGGTTAAATCTTTTCGGAAAGCCGTGCCCGCGGTTATGTGGCAACGTGGAAACTTTGTTTAACACTGGTTCTAGATAACTTGAAGTTAACTTAATTAAAACATGCCAAGTGTGTGCATAACCGTGACTGCCTCTTTCGTGAGTTCTTACTCCGATCGAGGATACGGTGGGGTTATGTCTGACGTAGGTAGGTGTTCAGGATCATTCATTTGATCATCAGTAGACACGTCCGTTATGCGTAGATCTTCCCCCTCTTATTTCTTGTACTCGTAAGTTTAGCCACCAAATATATGCTTAGCCGCTGCTGCAACCTCACCACTTAACCATGCCTCACCCATTAAGCTTTGTTAGTCTTGATACCTTTGGAAATGAGATTGCTGAGTCCCCGTGGCTCACAGATTACTACAACACCAGTTGCAGGCACAGGTAAAGGTTACTTGACGCGAGCGCGTTGATTGATCGTTTGGAGTTGCTTCTTCTTCTTCTTCTTCATCGATCTAGGATGGGTTCCAGGCCGGCAGCCTGGGATAGCAAGGATGGACGTCGTTCTTCTTTTGTCGTTTGTTTTCGTCCGTAGTCGGACCCTGCTCTTACTCTTTATGAATATGTAATGTACTGATGTGACTCTGATGTAGCTTGTGGCGAGTGTAAGCCAACTCTATATATATCTCTTCTGTTCAGTACATGTACTTGTAACGATATCCATTCTTGCGACACGACGAGATGCGCTTCTATCCCTGACGAGGCCCTCGTGCCAAATTGAGGATAGGGTCGCATCTTGGGCGTGACACGACGAAAGTTGATGATGCCTTCCTCAACGATTGCGTGAAAACGGGGAATCTTGACCCGAAGGAAGTTATCGGTTGGCGATCCGGACTAGGCGAAGAAATCCCCAACCCGAAGGAAGGGGAGATAGTTGTTTTTGCTGAGCACCTCGAACGGGGATTTAAGCCGCCAGGATCAAAGTTCCTCAGATACGCTATGGCCTTCATGAACGTCCGCCTCCAAGACTTGGGCCCCAACTCGATCAGCAACATGTGCCAGTTCCAAGTGTTCTGTGAAGCTTACGTGCGAATGGAGCCATCAGTCCCTTTGTTTTGGTACTTCTTCCATCTGAATCGCCAGACCGAGTTCTCCAACAGCCCTAGCTTAGAACTTGGAGGCGTTAACGTTCAACGACGCAGGGACAGCTCATTCCCGTCACTCGCCATGCCCAGCCATCCCAAAGGCTGGGGCGAGTCTTGGTTTTATTGCCGGGATACTTCCCCTCCGGGTGAGAACAAACTCCTTGGATATAGGAAGGAACGTTTGCCCACAAACTTCAAACTTCCAGACAAGCTCAGCAAAGAGGAAGAGTCGAATTTCATTCCAGTGCTATCCGAGTTACGATCTTTAACAAACAACGGTCGTACTGGAGTTGATCTGATCCGCTGCTGGGTGGAATGGCGCATCCTTCCCTTGAGTCGCCGAGACGGCTTGATGTGCGAGTTTGACGGTACTTTGGACCACCCCCAATGCTACTTCCGCACATCACTCATAGAGGAAGACATTGTGTCCATCATCAAGAAGCTAACCGGCGAGCCCTTGGCCAAGTGTAGCCAGATAGGGCTTAAGCCATTCTGCAAGATTAACCCGGCTCCTAAGGTGAATAATTTAACCCGCGCTTGGTTCATTCTTTCCGACTTATTCGGATTCTGACTTGCATAATGAAAAATCTACTTTAGAAAGGTGACTGATTCTGGTCAAAAAGGCCGAAAAAGATGGCCCTGAAGCAAGCCAGACCCCCTCCAAAGAGGAAAACCAAGGGTAAAAACAAAGCCACCATCGCCGAATCGTCGGATGTGGACGAATCCCAAGTCGGCGAAGCGTCTTCAGAGGTAAAATTTTATCTTCTTTGTCTTGACGCCCTTTGCTCTAATTTGTGCTTATATCTCTGCATCTTTATGTATAGAATGATGATAACGAGAGCCAGGATGACGCCGTAGAGGTAATTCTATTTCTTCTGACTCATCTTCTCCTTCGCCTAAGCCGGCCAGGCGGGTTTGTGGGAAAGTTCCCATGTCTCACCTGAATGCTTGTCTGGACCCTAATTTCCTCTTGAAGAAGGCGCAACACACTTCGTATTGGAAGACTCGAAGCCATTCAGGAGATTTGGTGTCCGGGTTACCAGCAAAAACCCCTACCAAGAAACGGCAAAATGAGGTATCTTTTATCAATGTCCACCTTCATTTTCTTTTGGATCACACTTATAACTCGCTCACATTTTGAGATATTATTTTTGCAGACTTCTCCCCCTTCGTCGGGCGATTTAGTGATGTCGGCCCTTCCGCCAATGATTCGCGTACAAGGGCAGGTCCTTATAACACTTATGTCCTTCCTGATGATAATGATGCTTGCTTTAAGCATAACCCTCTTTTCTTTAGAGCGCAAGCGAAGAAGAGAAAAATTGGCGGCTCAACTTCCGCTCCGGCTCCAGAAATTAAAGAAAACCCAGCACCGGCTCATGCTGACTCGGCGAAAGATATACCTGATGACCGAGTTGACCTTCCAAGTTCTCCCAAGGAAAGCATGGAAGCACCCAACCCTCCAAATCCGTTGAAGGCGGCTGAAGATCCTGACGCTGTTATCATTACTGGTACTGGCTTCTCTAAGCCGGCTTCGGCAATATTGTCGAAGCATGTATCAACATCGTCCCATCCTTCCACCGGACATGAAATTTCCAAGGCCAAGATTTCTCAATATGAGAAATTGAATTTAAAGAGCTCTGCTCTGACTTTGCAAGTCGCCTGGAAACAAGTTACGAAATGGAGAAGAATCTGCTCCATATGATGAAGAATAAACATGAGGTACGCCTTAATGCATACCCTCCTCATTAGCCCCCAAGGGCCGGGTCATCTTTTGAAAGATGAGCCGGGTCTTGATGTAGAAAAACTTTCGACCTGTAACCCCAAGGGCCAGGTCATCTTTTGAAAGATGAGTTGGGTCTTGATGTAGAAAAACTTTCGACCTGTAACCCCCAAGGGCCGGGTCATCTTTTGAAAGATGAGCCGGGTCTTGATGTAGAAAAACTTTTGACCTGTAACCAAAGTTGTCAGAATCGCGATTCTGAATCGGATCGGAGCTCCGTTGCTAGCATCGTGAATCGTAGAATATTAACTATCAGGATCGTAGAAACTTAGATTCTATGAGCAAAATCGTAGAATTGAAGGGGCTAGTTTGGATCGTAAGATCGTAAGATTCTAATACTTGAGTAACGATTCTGACAAGTTTGCGTGTAACCCCCAAGGGCCGGGTCATCTTTTGAAAGATGAGCCGGGTCTTGATGTAGAAAAACTTTCGACCTGTAACCCCCAAGGGCCGGGTCATCTTTGAAAGATGAGCCGGGTCTGGATATGGTATAATTTTGTCTAAAAAATTATACATTAGCCCCCAAGTGTCAGGGGTGTTGCTTGCAATAATTCTGAGACTTGTCCCTTGATAATATGTTGACAGGAATCTCTGGCCCAAGCTGAGTCGATGTTGGGCGACTTAAAGAAAAGTTTAGCCGACCAGCAAGACGCGCGGGCTAAAGCAGAAGAAAAATACGAGGTGATCTTAGCTGAGATGGAAAAGCTGAAGGCCGCCAACAAAAAGGCTCAAGCTGATCAGGCCACTGCGCTAAAGCGAGCGGAAATGGCTGAAACAAAACTGGAAGCCGTGCAACAAGAGCTGGCCGGCTTAAAGAAACATATCTCCAACATGACACGGGCCATCTTTGGTAAGAAGGAATCCCTGATTTTGTACTTTGTAAAAGAAAAAATTACTGTGAAAAAAGCACTGACCATGATTGTCCCTTATGCAGACCCGAGAGCCGCCAACCTTCAGGACGACTGCATCTGGAGGTTAAAGGCGATTTACACATTGACTGAGAAGCTGTATAGTGGGAGCGTGTTGACCGTGAAGGCAGTGATGGGCGCCAAGGAACCAATCACATCCATCAAAAAGATGCCTGGCTGCTTATATACCCTTCCGCCTCAGATAAGTGAGCTAACCCGATCAGCCGCCCGGAAAGGGGCGCTCGCTACGTTGAGTCGGTGTTTGGCGTATGCTCCAGAACTGAAACCCGAAGAAGTAGCAGCAGGCTTCCCACAGCCCATGGACGATGAGTCAGAATTTACTCAAGATGATTATCAGCGTGTCGTCAGGGAATCACGCTTGGCGGCGACTCAGTTAGAAGCAAGCTTGGATTTGTCAAAGTACCAAGCTGCTTATGACGACAAAAACAAGAAAGTAAACCCGCCAACCTTTGTGACAACCAGCTTGACTCCTCGTCGGCCCAAAAACCCTTTTGATTTGGAGGCGGATCTCTCGGCCTTTTTGAATGATGAAGATGAATTTGCCGCTCTATCCAAGTGCAATTGGGTACTGGGCGATTTACAACTTGAAGTCGGCCAGAGCTCAGGGCAAGTTGACCCGGAGGCACCAGCAGAATAGATCTTACTAATTTGGCCATCCGAGCCATGTAATATGTTATTGTAGAAAACAACCCCTTGCTTATGCCTGTTGCGGAACTCTTCTGTGATCCTTGCTACTGCAACAAAAGACCTTCCAACGGCGCAAGAAACACGTGCTGACGGGAGACTATTCTTGTCTTGATTTTCCTCAGCAACGGCACCAGGAATCCTTCTGCTACGGCTACGCCTTTAGGAACTTCCTAGGCAAATATGCAAAGGATTCCCCCGTGGCCTTGGAGCCTTGCGTTGGTGTTCCCTCGAAGCGGAAAGGGTGATGTAGCGCAGCGGTGGTAAGTATTTCCCTCAGTTTTGAGAACCAAGGTATCGATCCAGTGAAGGAGTATCACAAGTACTTGCACAAACACAAAAAGCTTGCTCGCAATGCTATGAAGGGGATGTCAATCCCTTATAGATTGTTTGCCAAGTGAGAACTGA
The DNA here is from genome assembly GCF_904849725.1 of Hordeum vulgare subsp. vulgare. Lineage (NCBI taxonomy): Eukaryota > Viridiplantae > Streptophyta > Magnoliopsida > Poales > Poaceae > Hordeum > Hordeum vulgare. The sequence goes on from NC_058523.1 coordinate 20,449,210, forward strand.
AAGTAACAAAGTAACAAAGCAAAGTAAAAGCGAAAGTGGAAACGATAGGTGTGAATAGACCCGGGGGCCGTAGTGTTCACTAGTGGCTTCTCTCATGAAAGCAAGTAGACGGTGGGTGAACAAATTACTGTCGAGCAATTGATAGAACCACGCAAAGTCGTGACGTCATCTATGGCAATGATTATATCTATAGGCATCACGTCCAAAACAAGTAGACCGATACTTTCTGCATCTACTACTATTACTCCACACGTCGACCGCTATCCAGCATGCATCTAGTGTATTAAGTCCAAAAGAACAGAGTAACGCCTTAAGCAAGATAACATTATGTAGATGGACAATCCCATATCTACGACAAAGCCCATCTTGTTACCCTTGAAGGCAACTACACGATGTGTGCCTTGCTGCCCCTACTATCACTGGGAAAGGTCACCACACGGTATGAATCCAAAACCAAGCACTTCTCCCATTGCAAGAATCATAGATCTAGTTGGCCAAACAAAACCCAAGACTCGGGGAGACTTACAAGGATATCAAATCATGCATATAAGAAATCAGCAAAGACTCAAATATATATCATAGATAATCTGATCACAAATCCACAATTCATCGGATCTCGACAAACACACCGCCAAAGAGGATTACATCGGATAGATCTCCATGAAGATCATGGAGAACTTTGTATTGAAGATCCAAGAGAGAGAAGAAGCCATCTAGTTACTAACTACAGACCCGTAGGTCTGAAGTGAACTACTCGTGGAGGGGCGATGATGTTGATGTAGAAGCCCTCCAACTCCAAAGTCCCCTCCAGTAGGGCACCGGGAAGGGTCTCCAGATGAGATCTCGCGGAAACGGAAGCTTGCGGTGGCGGAAAAGTGTTTTCGTGGATTCCCTGATTTTTCTGTATTTTAGGGAATATATAGGCGAAGGAGCTAGGTCAGGGGGGCGCCAGGGAGGCCACAAGACTGCTAGCCGCCGCCCCGCCCCCCTGGTGGCGGCTACAGGGCTTGTGGGCCCCCTGTAGCTCTCCTGGCTTGGCCCTCAAGCCCCCTGATCTTCTTCCGTTCGGGAAAAATTTATTTCGGGGATTTTATTCCATTTGGACTCCGTTCCAAAATCAGATCAGAAAAGAGCCAAAAACACAGAAAAAACAGGAACTGGCACTTGGCACTGAATTAATAAGTTAATCCCAAAAAACATATAAATGGTACATAAAACATCCAAAGATGACAAGATAACAACATGAAACCATCAAAAATTATAGATACGTTTGAGACGTATCAAGCATCCCCAAGCTTAACTCCTGCTCGTCCTCGAGTAGGGAAGTGATAAAGAATGAATTTTTGATGCTTTCATGCTACCTAGCATAGATGTCCTTTGTAACTCCTCTTATGTGACGTGAATGTTCAGATCCATTAGATTCAAAACAATAGTTTTCTATTGACGTGGAAACAATAATAATTCAAGCAAACTAGCAAGGTAATCATGAACTTTCAAAATAACAAGGCCAAAAGAAAATTATCCCTACAAAAGCATATAGTTTGGCTATGCTCTATCATCATTGCACAACGAATTTAAATCATGCACAACCCGATATTGGCCAAGTAATTGTTTTGACACCTTTACTTTCTCAAACCTTTTCAACTCTCATGCAATACATGAGCGTGAGCCATGGTTTTAGCACTATAAGTGTTGTGGAATGTGGTGGAGGTTGCAAGACAAACAAAGAAAAGATGATCACATTAACTAGGCATATCAAGGAGCTGTGGAGATGCTCACCAATAGATATCAATGTGAATGAGTAGGGATTGCCATACAAATGATGCACTAGAGTTAAGAGTATGTGAAAGCTCTTAAAGAAAACTAGTGGGTGTGCATCCAACTTGCTTGCTCACGAAGACCTAAGGCAAATTTGAGGAAGCCTATCATTGAAATATACAAGCCAAGTTATATAATGAAAATTTCCCACTAGCTATATGGTGGTGACAAAATGAGAGACTCTCAATCATGAAGATCATGGTGCTTAATAAGCACAAGTGTGGAAGGATAGTAGCATTGTCCCTTCTCTCTTTTTCTCTCATCAAATTTTTGTGTGTGGGCTCTTTGGCCTCTTTTTTTGGGTGGGCATCTTTGGCCTCTTTTATTTCCTCACATGGGACAATGCTCCATCAATGATGATCATCACACTTTCAACTCAAAACTTAGAGCAACGATGACTCTATATGGAATGCCTTCGGTAGTGTACCATGACAATGATCTAGCATGGCATAGACATTAATGGAAACATCATGCTAGATATCTTACGATCATGCAATGGCAATGTAGAAGTGGTGGCACATGTCATGGTGGTAGTTGCATGGCAATATATCTCGGAATGACTTTGAAAAAGCCATAGTAGGTAGGTATGGTGGCTGTTTTGAGGGAGGCTAATGGTGGGTTTTGTGCGCCGACGAAAATTGCACGACACTAAAGAAGATAGTGATGGTGGAAGGTGAAAGTGCAGTTAAACCATGGACTCAACATTAGTCATGAAGAACTCATATACTTGTTGCAAAAGTTTTTGTAGTAATCAAAACAAAGCATTCAACGCATACTCCTAGGGGAAGGGTTGGTAGGTATAAACCATCGCGCGATCCCGACCGCCACGCAAAGGATGACAGTCAATAGACTAATCATGCTCAGACTTCATCACATAGCGGTTCACCATACGTGCATGCTACGGGAATCACTAACTTCAACACAAGTATTTATAGATCCACAACACCTTACTAGCATAACTTCAATATTACCACAACCACAACTCAAAACTAATTGAGATGAATCAAACTTCTCTAACTATTCAATGCACATGAAGGTGGAAGTTTTCGTATCCCTTTGGATAACTACCCCTTTCGAGACTACTTTCATAGCATAGATCAACTACCAAGCCACGCACCGTTGTGCTCTAAAAGATATAAGTGAAGCACACAGAGCAAAATCAACTAGCTCAAAAGATATAAGTGAAGCACATGTGAGCTGAATTGTCTACCAAAGGATATAAGTGAAGCTCGACAAAATCATGGTGAGTGCATGTCTCTCTCTCTAGGTGTGCAGCAAGTATGATTGTGACACAACAAAAATAAAAGACTCCTACGATACAAGACGCTCCAAGCAAAACACATAACATGTGGTGAATAAAAATATAGCCCCAAGTAACATTACCGATGGATTGAAGATGGAGGAGGGGATGCCTTCCCGGGGCATCCCCAAGCTTAGGATTTTACGACATCCTTGAATCTCTTGGGGTGCCTTGGGCATCCCCAAGCTTGAGCTCTTGCCACTCTTTATCTTTTTGTCCATAAGAACTTCACCAAAAACTTGAAAACTTCACAACACGAAACTTAAACAGAAACTCGTGATAACATTAGTATAAGAAAGCAAACCACCACTTCCTTAGGTACTGTAGCAAAATTAAATTCTACTTATGTTGATGTTGGGTTACTGTATTTTCAATCTTCCATGGCTAATACCCCCAGATACTATCCATACTTTCATCAAAATAAGCAACCAGCTCAACAAAACAGAATCTGTTAACAGCAGACCATTCTGTAGCAATCTGTATACTTCGTATACTTCTGGCACTTCAAAAATTCTGAACAATTACGATAGTCTGAAGAATTTGCGTAGCAATCAGCAGCAAAATGAATCAACTCAAAGCTCTTACAGAAAAAAAATGAAAATTCTTTTCGTGAGCAGAAAGTTTTTGTCTTTTCCAGCATGATCAAACGATCATCCGCAAGACTAATCATAACGGTTTCACTTGGCACAAATGCAAAAGAAACACAAAAAACACAATCATAACAGAATTATGAAAGTGTGGAAAACACAAAACAGAAATAAAAAGGATAGATTCTATGGGTTGCCTCCCAACAGGCGCTATTGTTTAACGCCCTTAGCTAGGCATTGAAAATTCAATGATGCTCACACAAAAGACAAGAATTGAAGCACAACGAGAGCATCATAAAGCATGTGAAAATCACATCTAAGTCTAACATACTTCCTATGCATAGGCATTTTATAGGAAAACAGATTGTCAAGACAACCAATAGTTACCATATGCAAGGAAGAAGAAAGAGACAATAGCAATCTCAACAAAACGAGAGGTGATTTAGTGATATGAAAGTTTCTACCACCATATTTTCCTCTCTCATAATAGTTACATGTGGGATCATATTCGAATTCAACCATGTAACTATCACATAGGATATTTTTTTCATGATCCACATGCATGCAAAGTTAATGCTCTTCAATAATAGTGGGATTATCATCAACTAAAGTCATGACTTCTCCAAACCCACTTTCAATAACATTGCAAATATCATATTCATCTTGAGGCTTGAACAAATTTTCAAGATCAAAATAAAAATCATCACCCCAATCATGATCTTTGCAACAAGTAGTGGTCTTAGCAAGACTAGCATCCCCAAGCTTAGGGTTTTGCATAATTTTCATAATTGTCACTAATAGAATTTATAGTGAAACCATTGCAATCATGCTTTTCATCCAAGGAGCCCTCGTGAATCACTTCATAAATTTCTTCCTCACAGTTTTTAGATTCACGCATCTCAAGCAAAACTCCATAAAGATAGTCAAGTGCACTCAACTCACTAGCAATTGGATCAGCATAATTGGATCTCTTAAAGAGATTAGCAAGTGGATGAGGATCCATATCACTAGATTTTCAGCAAGCGAAGATGCAAGCATATTGAAGGCACATGGCACACAAGCGAACAGAAAGCAAGCGAGAGAAAAGGGCAAAGAAAAACGGCAAATGGAAAAAGAAAGCGGCAAAGGAGAAAGGCAAAAAGGCAAATGAAAACGGCAAAGGAGAAAGGCAAAAGAAAACGACAAATGTGAAGTGGGGGAGAGGAAAACGAGAGGCAACTGGCAAAAAAGGTAAAAGCAACAGATGAGTTTGTGACACCTACTTGGATAAATCTCTCCTTCCCCGGCAACGGCGCCAGAAATACTTCTGCTACTACAACAAAAGACCTTCCAACGGCGCCAGAAACACGTGCTGACGGGTGATACGTCCATTTTGCATCATGCTTTCATGTTGATATTTATTGCTTTTTGGGATGTTATATTACTTGTGGTATCATATTTATGCCTTTTCTCTCTTATTTTGCAAGGTTTATTTGAAGAGGGAGAATTCAGCCAGCTGGAATTCTGGACTGAAAAAGGAGCAAATCCTACTCCACTATTCTGCACATCTCCAAATGCCATGAAAAGTTACGTGGATTTTTTTGGGATTATATAAAAAATACTGGGCGAACAAACTACCGGAGGGGGGCTGCCAGGGCGCCACAAACCCTGACACCGCCACCCCCTGGTGGCGGAGTGGGGGCTTGTGGGCTCCCTGACGGCCCACTAGCCCCCTCTTTTGCTATATGAAGCGTCCTGGTCCAGAAAAAAAATCAAGAGCGAGCTTTTTCATGGTTTCGCCGCCGCCACGAGGCGGAGCTTGAGCAAATCCAATCTAGAGCTCCAGCAGGACGATCCTGCCGGGGAAACTTCTCTCCCGGAGGGGGAAATCGTCGCCATCGTCATCACCAACACTCCTCTCATCGGAGGGGGAGGCATCTTCATCAACATCTTCATCAGCACCATCTCCTCTCCAATCCCTAGTTCATCTCTTGTAACCAATCTTCGTCTCGCGACTCCGATTGGTACTTGTAAGGTTGCTAGTAGTGTTGATTACTCTTTGTAGTTGATGCTAGTTGGATTACTTGGTGGAAGAGTTTATGTTCAGATCCTTTATGCTATTCATTACACCTCTGATCATGATTATGATTATGTTTTGTGAGTAGTTACTTTTGTTCCTGAGGACATGGGATAAGTCATGCTGATAATAGTCATGTGAATTTGATATTCGTTTGGTATTTTGATATGCTGTATGTTGTCTTTTCCTCTAGTGGTGTTATGTGAACATTGACTACATAACACTTCACCATATTTGGGCCTAGAGGAAGGCATTGGGGAGTAATAAGTAGATGATGGGTTGCTGGAGTGACAGAAGCTTAAACCCCAGTCTATGCGTTGCTTCGTGAGGGGCTGATTTGGATCCACTAGTTTAATGCTATGGTTAGACTTTGTCTTAATTCCTCTTTTGTAGTTGTGGATGCTTGCGAGAGAGGTTAATCATAAGTGGGATGCTTGTCCAAGTAAGGGCAGTACCCAAGCGCCGGTCCACCCACATATCAAGCTATCAAAGTAACGAACGCGAATCATATGAACATGATGAAACTAGCATGACAGAAATTCCCGTGTGTCCTCGGGAGCGTTTTTCCTCCTATAAGACTTTGTTCAGGCTTCTCCCTTGCTACAAAAGGGATTGGGCCACTTGCTGCACCGTTCCTACTACTTGTTACTTGTTACTTTTTGCTCGCTACGTTTCACCTCACTACACCATCACTTGTTACCGCTACTTTTAGTGCTTGTAGTTATTACCTTGCTGAAATCCGCTTATCAGAGCCTTCTGCTCCTCGTTGGGTTCGACACTCTTATTTATCAAAAGGACTACGATTGATCCCCTATACTTGTGGGTCATCAAGACTCTTTTCTGACGCCATTGCCGGGGAGTGAAGCGCCTTTGGTAATTCGAAATTGGTAAGGAAACATTTATATACTGTGCTGAAATTTATTGTCACTTGTCACTATGGAAACTGTTCCTTTGAGGAGTTTGTTCGGGGTATCTTCACCACGAACGGAAGCACGAGGAGTTGCTCCTCAACCTGAGGTACCTACTGAAAATATCTTTTATGAAATTCCTTCGGGTATGCTTGAGAAACTGCTGGCTAATCCTTTCACACGAGATGGATCTTCACATCCAGACTTGCATCTGATCTTTGTAGATGAAGTTTGTGGTTTATTTAAGCTTGCAGGTTTGCCCGAGGATGGGGTAAAGAATAAAGTATTTCCTTTATCTTTGAAGGATAAGGCGTTGACATGGTATAGGCTATGTGATGATACTGGATCATGGGGCTACAATCGGTTGAAATTGGAATTTCATCAAAAGTTCTATCCTATGCATTTAGTACATCGTGATCGGAACTTTATTTATAACTTTTGGCCTCGTGATAGGGCAAGCATAGCTAAGGCTTGGGGGAGGCTTAAATCAATGCTATATTCATGCCCCAATCATGAGCTCTCGAGAGAAATCATCACTCAAAACTTCTATGCTCGGCTTTCTCATGAAGATCGTACCATGCTTGACACTTCCTGTGTCGGTTCTTTTATGAAGAAGGATATTGATCACAAGTGGAATTTATTGGAGAGAATCAAACGCAACTCTGAAGATTGGGAGCTGGAGAAAGGTAAGGAGTCAGGTATGAATTTCTAGTTTGATTGCGTTAAATCTTTTGTTGAGACAAACACTTCTAGAGATTTTAGCGCTAAGTATGGACTTGACTCTGAGATAGTAGCTTCTCTATGTGAATCTTTTGCTGCTCATGTTGATCTTCCCAAAGAGAAGTCATTTAAATATCATCCTCCTGTAGAAAGCAAGATAGCCAAAACCAATCTAGTTGAGGAGAAAGTCATTGCATTTAGTGATCCTGTTGTTCCTTGTGCTTACACTAAGAAACCACCATACCCTGCTAGGATAAAGGATTATTCGAAAGCTCCAACTATGATACATAGGGGTTACATTAGACCACTTGCACCCCCTGAGGAAATTAGAGTTGAACATAGTGTTGCTATTATCAAAGATCTCTTAGACGAAGACATAGATGGGCATGTTATCAAATTCTGTGAGGACTCCGCTAGAATTGCTAAACCTCACGCGAAAGACAAACACGGGCCTGTAGTTGGCCTGCCCGTTGTTTCTGTTAAGATAGGAGATCACTGTTACCATGGTTTATGTGATATGGGAGCTAGTGTTAGTGCAATACCCCGTTCTCTATATGATGAAATCAAAGATGAGATTGCACCTGCTGAGTTAGAACCCATTGATGTCACTATTACGCTAGCTAATAGAGACACTATCTCCCCTGTGGGAATTGTGAGAGACATAGAAGTCATGTGTGGTAAGACGAAGTATCCTACTGATTTCCTCGTCCTTGGTACTGCACAAGATAGCTTTTGCCCCATCATATTCGATAGACCCTTTCTCAACACTGTCAATGCTCACATTGATTGCATTAAGCAGACTGTCACAGTAAGTTTCGAGGGTGTGTCTCATGAATTTAACTTCTCCAAGTTTGGAAGACAACCTCATGAAAGAGAGTCGTCTGGTAGGGATGAAATCATTGCTCTTGCCTCTATTGCCGTACCTCCTACGGATCCTTTAGAGCAATATCTTCTTGAGCATGAAAATGATATGCATATGGAGGAGAGAGATGAGATAGATAAAATTGTCTTAGAACAATATCCTATTCTCAAGAATAATCTTCCTGTTGAACTGCTTGGGGATCCCCCCCCCACCAAAGGGTGATCCTGTGTTCGAGCTTAAACAGTTGCCTGATACTCTTAAGTATGCCTATCTTGATGAGAAGGAGATATATCCTGTCATTATTAGTGCTCTCCTCTCGGAGCACGAAGAGAAGAAGTTACTAAGAACTATGAGGAAGCACCGCGCTACTATTGGATATACTCTTGATGATCTTAAGGGTATTAGTCCTACTCTATGTGAGCACAAGATTAAAACTGATCCTGACTTTAAACCAGTTGCTGATCATCAAAGGAGATTAAATCCTAAAATGAAAGAGGTCGTTAGAAAAGAAATATTAAAGCTTCTGGAAGCAGGAATCATTTATCCTGTTGCTCATAGTGATTGGGTAAGTCCAATACATTGTGTACCTAAGAAGGGAGGTATCACCGTCGTTCCTAATGATAAGGATGAACTAATCCCACAAAGGATTATTACCAGCTATAGAATGGTGATAGACTTCTGGAAACTGAACAAGGCAACCAGGAAAGATCATTATCATTTGTCGTTTATCGACCAAATGCTAGAAAGGCTATCAAAACACACACACTTCTGCTTTCTAGACGGTTATTCAGGTTTCTCGCAAATACCTGTCGCACAATCTGATCAAGAGAAAACCACTTTCACATGCCCTTTCGGTACCTTTGCCTATAGACGTATGCCTTTTGGCTTATGTAATGCATCTGCCACCTTCCAAAGATGTATGATGGCTATATTCTCTGACTTTTGTGAAAAGATCGTCGAGGTTTTCATGGATGACTTCTCCATTTACGGGTCTTCCTTTGATGATTGCCTCAGCAACCTTGATCGAGTCTTACAGAGATGCAAAGAAACCAACCTCGTCTTGAATTGGGAGAAGTGCCACTTTATGGTCAATGAAGGTATCGTCTTAGGACACAAAATCTCTGAAAGAGGCATTGAAGTTGATAAGGCTAAGGTTGATGCAATTGAGAAAATGCCTTGCCCCACAGATATCAGAGGTATACGAAGTTTCCTAGGTCATGTTGGTTTCTATAGAAGGTTCATTAAAGACTTCTCTAAGATTTCTAGGCCTCTTACCAACCTCTTGCAGAAGGATGTTCCTTTTGTTTTTGATGAGGATTGTGAGGAAGCCTTCGAAATACTTAAGAAGGCTTTGATAACCGCACCTATTGTTCAACCACCTGACTGGAACTTGCCCTTTCAAATCATGTGCGACGCTAGTGATTATGCTGTTGGTGCTGTTCTAGGACAAAGAGTTGACAAGAAGTTGAATGTCATTCACTACGCTAGTAAAACTCTAGACAGCGCCCAAAGAAACAATGCCACTACGGAGAAGGAATTTTTAGCAGTCATGTTTGCATGTGAAAAGTTTAGATATTATATAGTTGACTCCAAAGTCACCATTCACTCCGATCATGCTGCTATTAAGTACCTTATGGAGAAGAAGGACGCTAAGCCTAGGCTGATCAGATGGGTTCTCCTGCTACAGGAATTTGATTTGCACGTCGTTGATCGAAAGGGTGCTGATAACCGTGTAGCAGATAACTTGTCTAGGGTAGAGAATGTCCTTGATGACCCACTACCTATTGATGACAGCTTTCCTGATGAGAAATTAAATGTCATCCGCACTTCACTTAGTGCACCGTGGTATGCAGATTATGCAAATTATATCGTAGCCAAATACATACCACCCAGTTTCACTTATCAGCAAAAGAAGAAATTCTTCTTTGATTTGAGACACTACTTTTGGAATGATCCTCACCTTTATAAGGAAGGAGTAGATGGTGTTATTAGACGTTGTGTGCCTGAACATGAACAGGGACAGATCTTGTAGAAGTGTCATTCCGAAGCCTACGGAGGACACCACGCTGGAGATAGAACTGCCCATAAGGTATTGCAATCAGGTTTCTATTGGCCCACTCTCTTTAAAGATACCCGTAAGTTTGTCTTGTCTTGTGACGAATGCCAAAGAATAGGGAACATCAGTAAGCGTCAGGAAATGCCTATGAACTATTCACTTGTCATTAAACCATTTCATTTCTGGGGCTTTGATTATATGGGACCCTTCCCGAGTTCCAATGGGTACACTCACATCTTAGTTGCTGTGGATTACATTACTAAGTGGGTAGAAGCTATCCCCACTAAAAATGTTGATCACCACACCTCTATTAAGATGCTTAAAGAAGTCATATTCCCAAGATTTGGAGTCCCTAGATACTTGATGACTGATGGCGGTTCACACTTCATTCATGGTGTTTTCCGCAACATGCTAGCTAAGTATGATGTCAACCATAGAGTTGCATCTCCTTATCATCCTCAGTCTAGTGGTCAAGTGGAGTTGAGTAATAGGGAGATCAAGTTGATCCTACAAAAGACCGTCAATAGATCTCGAAAGAACTGGTCTAGCAAACTTGACGATGCACTATGGGCTTATAGGACTGCTTATAAGAATCCCATGGGCATGTCACCGTATAAAATGGTTTACGGTAAAGCCTGTCATTTACCTCTTGAGCTGGAACACAAAGCTTATTGGGCAATCAAAGAGCTCAACTTTGATTTCAAACTTGCCGGTGAGAAGCGGTTGTTTGATATCAGCTCGTTAGATGAATGGAGAGCCCAGGCATATAAGAATGCCAAGTTGTTCAAGGAAAAGGTTAAGAGATGGCACGACAAACGAATACAGAAATGAGAGTTCAATGTAGGTGATTATGTCTTGCTATACAATTCTCGTTTAAGATTCTTTGCAGGCAAGCTTCTCTCTAAATGGGAAGGTCCCTATGTTGTCGAGGAAGTATATCGTTCCGGTGCCATCAAAATCAATAACACAGAAGGAAATTTTCCTAGAGTGGTAAATGGGCAAAGAATCAAGCATTACATCTTTGGAACTCCCATAAATGTTGAGACCAATATCATCAATGTCATAACTCCAGAGGAGTACATATGGGATGTTTACCAGCCTATTTCACACCCTGAAAACGAAGAGGTATCTGTTTCGGTAACAAATTGGAGTCTGATGCTTTTCCAATAGGAAATTTCTTCCGTTTTGGATTTTTTGGAAAATTAGAAAAATAAAAAAGCAGTCCGGAGAGCGAACGAGGTGGCCACAAGCCCTGCCACCGCCCCTACCCCCCTGGTGGCGAAGGGCAAGCTTGTGGGCACCTCGTGTGCCTCCCGAACTCCGTTTTCTTGCGGAGGACTCCTTCTGGCCCAGAAAAAATCAATATATAGTCGCCCGAAGGTTTTGATCTCCGTATCGCGTAGTTTTCCTCTGTTTTTGTTTCGAGCCTGTTTCTGTGACAGATCTGGATCATCATGACTTCCCCAAACACTCCTAAGGACAAGATCTTCGAGAAGGTCATCAAGCCCTACCTCATGGAAGTGCTGAAACACCATCAATCTATCAAGATGAGCGAGGGGATGTTGCACATTCGTGATGTTGAGGGGCCTAAGAAGACCGCAAGCATGGAGACAAGGCTCGAAGCAATGGAGCAACAAGTCTTCAAGTGCCAAGGGATGGTGGAGCGTGGACTCAACGCCAACCACACGATGATCACGGAGTTCACTAGCAATCACAAGATGGATGCCATTGATATTGGGAAACACCTCTCCAGGCTCTATGATAGGTTTGATCAACTTCAGGGCTAGATCTATGACCTGCAGAACCAAAACTGTGAGTATGAGTATAGATTTAAATCAATAAGGTTGGCTGCAGATTTGAGGATTCTGGCTACTCGTTCATCCTTCCATGATGGAGCACCTATGCCTTCGAAGACGGAGGCTCAAGACTACTCCGACAACAACACCACCATCACCACCAAAGGAAGACAACTAAGCATTGGTATGGGCAATCCCCTTGGCTTTTGCCAAGCTTGGGGGAGTTTCCCTGGTATCGTATCACCTTTATATCTTTTGCTTTTACCTTTGTTTTAGTTCTTTCCTTTTTAGTTTTTATTTCTTATTTTAGAGGAATAAGTCTTTAGTTTCTAATTTGAGTATTTTGCTTTTGTCTCTCCCCCGATGTATTCGAGCTTACGAGCTTTATAATAAAGAGTGTCTTAGTCAAGGGCTTTGCTTTGTGCCATGATCAAAAGTATGAAAAGAACGATAGCATGAAAGATCATGAGACGATCTTATGGAAAGTGATAACTTCACTTATGACACGTATGATGATTGAAACTTGTTGAGAATAAATCAACATAGACCTCAGTCATTGTTGCAATTAATAAGAAGTAATAAGGAAAGAGAGTTCACATACAAACATATCATCTTAGACACTTTTTTACAATTGTGAGCACTCACCAAACTATTACATGCTTAGGAGTAGATGTTGGACAAGGAAGACAACATAATGAATTGTGTTTGCTTGGTTCCAAACAATGTTATATGATTAGAGATCCCTTAGCATGTGACGATTGCTTCCACCTCATATTAGCCAAAACTCCCGCACCAAGTAGAGATACTACTTGTGCATCCATAAACCTCCAACCAGTTTTGCCATGAGAGTCCACCATACCTACCTATGGATTGAATAAGATCCTTCAAGTAAGTTGTCATCGGTGCAAGAAATAAAAATTGCTCTCTAATATGTATGATCTATTAGTGTGTGGAAAATAAGCTTTGTACGAACCTGTGATGAAGAAGACATAAAAGCGACAGACTGCATAATAGAGTTCTTCATCACAGGAGGCAATATAAAGTGACGTTCCTCCGCACTAAGAGGACACGCATTCAAACCTCAAAAGCGCATGACAACCTCTGCTTCCCTCTGCGAAGGGCCTATCTTGTACCTTTACTTTTTTCCCTTTTAATATTCATGGTGATCATCACCAATTCCCTATTTTTGCCTTTTTCTTGGCTACCGTCACATGTTTGGGAAAGATCTATATTCATATATCAACTTGGAGTTGAGTACTTATGCTTTATTGTTGTTAACTTTACCCTTGAGGTAAACCGTTGGGAGGCAAAACTATAAGCCCCTATCTTCCTCTATGTCCATCTGAAACTTTGACACCATGAGTACCACGTGAGTTGTAACAATTGTGGAAAACAAAAGAGATGATTGAGTATGTGGGTTTGCCTTACAAGCTCTTATTTGATTCTTTCTGATGTTGTGATAAATTGCAATTGCTTCAATGACTATGGACTATTGTTGGTTACTTCTCGGTAAGGTTTTTCCTTCATGCTTTGCTTTGTGAAGGAATTGTTACTTTCCCATAAGAATCTTTATGATGTATTGCTGTTCTATATGTGATCATAATGCCCTCATGTCCGTATTATGTTTTATCGACACCTTTGTCCCTCAACATGTGGACATGTTTATGGAACTTGGTTTTCGCTTGAGGACAAGCGAGGTCTAAGCTTGGGGGAGTTGATACGTCCATTTTGCATCATGCTTTCATGTTGATACTTATTGCTTTTTGGGCTGTTATATTACTTGTGGTACCATATTTATGCCTTTTCTCTCTTATTTTGCAAGGTTTATTTGAAGAGGGAGAATTCAGGCAGCTGGAATTCTGGACTGGAAAAGGAGCAAATCCTAGTCCACTATTCTGCACATCTCCAAATGCCCTAAAAAGTTATGTGGATTTTTTTGCGATTATATAAAAAATACTAGGCGAAAGAACTACCAGAAGGGGGCTGCCAGGGCGCCACAAGCCCTCACACCGCCACCCCTCTGGTGGCGGAGTGGAGGCTTGTGGGCTCCCGGACGGCCCACTAGCCCCCCTCTTTTGCTATATGAAGCGTCCTGGTCCAAAAAAATCAAGAGGGAGCTTTTTCATAGTTTCGCCGCCGCCACAAGGCGAAACTTGAGCAGATCCAATCTAGAGCTCTGGCAGGACGATCCTGCCGGGGAAACTTCTCTCCCGGAGGGGGAAATCATCGCCATCGTCATCACCAACACTCCTCCCATCGGAGGGGAGGCATCTTCATCAACATCTTCATCAGCACCATCTCCTCTCCAATCCCTAGTTCATCTCTTGTAACCAATCTTCATCTCGCGACTCCGATTGGTACTTGTAAGGTTGCTAGTAGTGTTGATTACTCTTTGTAGTTAATGCTAGTTGGATTACTTGGTGGAAGAGTTTATGTTCAGATCCTTGATGCTATTCATTACACCTCTGATCATGATTATGATTATGTTTTGTGAGTAGTTACTTTTGTTCCTGAGGACATGGGATAAGTCATGCTGATAATAGTCATGTGAGTTTGATATTCATTCGGTATTTTGATATGTTGTATGTTGTCTTTTCCTCTAGTGGTGTTATGTGAACGTTGAATACATAACACTTCACCATATTTGGGCCTAGAGGAAGGCATTGGGGAGTAGTAAGTAGATGATGGGTTGCTGGAGTGACAGAAGCTTAAACCCCAGTCTATGCGTTGCTTCGTGAGGGGCTGATTTGGATCCACTAGTTTAATGCTATGGTTAGACTTTGTCTTAATTCTTCTTTTGTAGTTGCGAATGCTTGCGAGAGAGGTTAATCATAAGTGGGATGCTTGTCCGAGTAAGGGCAGTACCCAAGCGCCGGTCCACCCACATATCAAACTATCAAAGTAACGAACGTGAATCATATGAACATGATGAAACTAGCATGACAGAAATGCCCGTGTGTCCTCGGGAGCGTTTTTCCTCCTATAAGACTTTGTTCAGGCTTGTCCCTTGCTATAAAAGGGATTGGGCCACTTGCTGCACCGTTGCTACTACTTGTTACTCGTTACTTTTTGCTCGCTACGTTTCACCTCACTACACCATCACTTGTTACCGCTACTTTCAGTGCTTGCAGTTATTACCTTGCTGAAATCCGCTTATCAGAGCCTTCTGCTCCTCGTTGGGTTCGACACTCTTACTTATCGAAAGGACTACGATTGATCCCCTATACTTGTGTGTCATCAACGGGAGACTATTCTTGTCTTGAGTTTCCTCAGCAACGGCACCAGGAATCCTTCTGCTACGGCTACGCCTTTAGGGACTTCCTAGGCAAATATGCAAAGGATTCCCCCGTGGCCTTGGAGCCTTGCGTTGGTGTTTCCTCGAAGCGGAAAGGGTGATGTAGCCCAGCGGTGGTAAATATTTCCCTCAATTTTGAGTACCAAGGTGTCGATCCAGTGAAGTAGTATGACAAGTACCTGCACAAACACAAAAAGCTTGCTCCCAACGCTATGAAGGGGTTGTAAATCCCTTATAGATTGTTTGCCAAGTGAGAACTGAAAGCAACAAAGTAACAAAGCAAAGTAAAAGCAAAAGTGGAAACGATAGGTGTGAATAGACCCGGGGGCCGTAGTGTTCACTAGTGGCATCTCTCATGAAAGCAAGTAGACGGTGGGTGAACAAATTACTGTCGAGCAATTGATAGAACCGCACAAAGTCGTGACATCATCTATGGCAATGATTATATCTGTAGGCATCACGTCCAAAACAAGTAGACCGATACTTTTTGCATCTACTACTATTACTCCACACGTCAATCGCTATCCAGCATGCATCTAGTGTATTAAGTCCAAAAGAACAGAGTAACGCCTTAAGCAAGATGACATGATGTAGATGGACAATCTCATATCTACGACAAAGCCCATCTTGTTACCCTTGATGGCAAGTACACAATGTGTGCCTTGCTGCCCCTACTGTCACTTGGAAAGGTCACCACACGGTATGAACCCAAAACCAAGCACTTCTCCCATTGCAAGAATCATAGATCTAGTTGGCCAAACAAAACCCAAGACTCGGAGAGACTTACAAGGATATCAAATCATGCATATAAGAAATCAGCAAAGACTCAAATATATATCATAGATAATCTGATCACAAATCCACAATTCATCGGATCTCGACAAACACACTGCCAAAGAGGATTACATCGGATAGATCTCCATGAATATCATGGAGAACTTTGTATTGAAGATCCAAGAGAGAGAAGAAGCCATCTAGCTACTAACTACGGACCCGTAGGTCTGAAGTGAACTACTCACGAGTCATTAGAGGGGGAATGATGTTGATGTAGAAGCCCTCCAACTCCAAAGTCCCCTCCGGCAGGGCACCAGGAAGGGTCTCCAGATGAGATCTCGCGGAAACGGAAGCTTGCGGCAGCGTAAAAGTGTTTTCGTGGATTCCCTAAAATTTTTTCTGTATTTTAGGGAATATATAGGCGAAGGAGCTAGGTCAGGGGGGCGCCAGGGAGGCCACAAGCCTGCTAGCCGCCGCCCCCTGGTGGCGGCTATAGGGCTTGTGGGCCCCCTATAGCTCTCCTGGCTTGGCCCTCAAGCCCCCTGATCTTCTTCCGTTCGGGAAAAATTTATTTCGGGGATTTTATTCCATTTGGACTCCGTTCCAAAATCAGATATGAAAAGAGCCAAAAACAGAGAAAAATAGGAACTGGCACTTGGCACTGAATTAATAAGTTAGTCCCAGAAAAGATATAAAAGGTACATAAAACATCCAAAGATGACAAGATAACAACATGAAACCATCAAAAATTGTAGATACGTTTGAGACGTATCAATCCTTAAAAAACCTTGTGTCGCCCTTGAGGCGCCTTATGTTGCTTGACCCGCCATGTCAGTAAAGATTTTGATCACCAACCTGTTGGGCTAAAAACATACATCAAACCATCTCAATGAGTAATGGATGATAATAAATAATAACCGACTCAAGGTGTTATGGCGAATTATATGCACAAAAACCCGGTTCAAAAAGATCCGGCGAGTCGTATAAATATGTGGAACCTTGTGGCAGTGCCAGGAAGGTGAGAATAAGAATTTCGTCGGCTCGTTCAAGTCGCGACAGGATAGGACGAGTTAGACAAAATCAAGTGTTAGCCAAGGGAGACTTTTTGTGTAAAAAAGCTCAAGTATTTAGACCGGTTGATCAGGCGCGAGTCAAGCTTCAGTGAAGCAGGCTCAATGAACCAATGGTTTCTCTATTCTCCATGTGGGGCGCTAGCCGGTACCATGCATGTTTTAACCAAGGTGAGTTCAGGGTCCATAGAGCGGATTGACTCACCAAGAGTTCATGGGTCCATATGGCGATTCGGCCAACACACAGTCCAGTATAACCATTTGTAGTGCGGTAATTCTTCGCTAGCCAAATGGGTAGTTAGGCTGATCTCAGTGAGAGGAAGCCCCCAAGTGACCTATGATTAGGGGAAAGACCGGTCATAGGATTGTAGAAGCGTATACGCTCTTACCACAAAACGACTTGGGAGCTGATAGCCCCCAAGTAAGCCGGCCTAATCCTCAGAATCATATAAGGCGCCCATGTTTGAATCGTGCGCTTGTAGTGACTTGATCCTCTTTGGCTTATCGATACCCAGTGTTGTAGTAATTGCAGCATGGCGACTTATTCTCTCTGGTATTGATAGCATCCATGCTTGGGCGACTTATCGAAAAGCAATAAAGATTCATGCTTTCAAGAAGATGAAGTGGCAGGAAAGACCCAGAATTCGTGGGTATCAACTTTATTGCTTTATATAAATGAAAGACTTACAATCTTCAAAGATGAGAGAGAAGAAAAAACGGAGCCAATAGCTCAAGTGTAGTAAGGACGTAGGTGGGCTATGTTCCAGGGGCAAGTTAACTCAGCCTCCGTGGTTGGCCGATCAGGCCGAAGATCCACCAAATAGTATGACCTGTTGCGAAGGTTTTTGCTGATGACGAACGGTCCTTCCCATGGTGGTGACAACTTATGCATGCCAGTGCGATCTTGGATCAAACGGAGCACTAAGTCGCCCTCCTGAAAAGCTCGGCTCTTGACCCGGCGTCTATGATAACGCCGCAAGTCTTACTGATAGATAGTCGATCGGGAGGCAGCCAAATCACTCGCTTCCTCCAAGGCATCCAAAGAATCCTGACGTGCCAACTCATTATCCTGTTCCACATAAGCGGCGACTCTGGGCGAGTCATGCCTAATGTCACTAGGAAGAACGGCTTCTGCTCCGTACACCAGGAAAAAAGGAGTAAAACCCGTAGAACGATTCGGGGTGGTTCGGATGCTCCATAATACCGAAGGCAACTCCTCAACCCAACACCCTGGGGTGCGCTCCAGGGGAACCATAAGTCAGGGCTTGATTCCTCGTAGTACTTCCTGATTTGCCCGTTCCGCCTGCCCATTAGATTGTGGATGAGCGACCGCAAACACATCAAGCCGGATGTGCTCCCGGTGGCAAAACTCCTGCATCTCCCCTTGTGATAAATTGGTACCATTATCAGAGATAATGTTGTGTGGGTATCCAAACCGGAATATCAACCTTTTCAAGAATTTGACGGTCGTTTCTGCATCACAGCTGCCAACAGGTTCGGCTTCGGCCCACTTGGTGAATTTATCAACCGCCACCAGTAGATGAGTTTTTTTTATTAGATGACATCTTAAAGGGGCCAACCATATCTAACCCCCAGACCGCGAAAGGCCAAGTGATCGGGATCATCCTTAGTTCTTGAGCCGGCACATGAGCCTGTCGTCCATAACGTTGACATCCATCACATCGATGAACTATCTCTTCCGCATACGCATGAGCCGTCAACCAAAAGAATCCATGTCGGAACGCCTTTGAAACCAGGGAACGTGACCCGGCATGGTGCCCACAATCTCCGGCCTAGATGTCGTTCAGAATTACGCACCCTTCATCAGAAGAAACACATCTTTGAAATACCCCAGAAGTACTTCGCTTATATAATTCGCTGTTGATGATGACCATGGATTTGCTCCGACGAACGATTTGACGAGCCAAAACCTCATTCGAAGGTAGCTCGCCTCGTGTGAGTGTTGGGGAACGTCGCATGGGAAACAAAAATTTTCCTACGCGCACGAAGACCTATCATGGTGATGTCCATCTACGAGAGGGGATGAGTGATCTACGTACCCTTGTAGACCGTACAGCAGAAGCGTTAGAGAACGCGGTTGATGTAGTGGAACGTCCTCACGTCCCTCGATCCGCCCCGCGAACAATCCCGCGATCAGTCCCACGATCTAGTACCGAACGGACGGCACCTCCGCGTTCAGCACACGTACAGCTCGACGATGATCTCGGCCTTCTTGATCCAGCAAGAGAGACGGAGAGGTAGAAGAGTTCTCCGGCAGCGTGACGGCGCTCCGGAGGTTGGTGATGATCTTGTCTCAGCAGGGCTCCGCCCGAGCTCCGCAGAAACGCGATCAAGAGGAAAAACTATGGAGGTATGTGGTCGGGCAGCCGTGGGAAAGTCGTCTCAAATCAGCCCTAATTGCTCCATATATATAGGAGGAGGGAGGGGGGCCTTGCCTTGGGGTCCAAGGACCCTCAAGGGGTCGTCCGAGCCAAGGGGGAGGACTCTCCCCCCCAAACCGAGTTGGACTAGGTTTGGTGGGAGGGAGTCCTCCTCCCTTCCCACCTCCTCCCTCTTTTTTTTTTCTTTTCCTTTGATTTCTTATCCTTGGCGCATAGGCCCCTTTTGGGCTGTCCCACCAGCCCACTAAGGGCTGGTGCGCCACCCCCATGGCCTATGGGCTTCCCCGGGGTGGGTTGCCCCCCCCCCCCCCCCCCCCCCCCGTGAACTCCCGGAACCCATTCGTCATTCCCGGTACATTCCCGGTAACTCCGAAAACCTTCCGGTAATCAAATGAGGTCATCCTATATATCAATCTTCGTTTCCGGACCATTCCGGAAACCCTCGTGACGTCCGTGATCTCATCCGGGACTCCGAACAACATTCGGTAACCAACCATATAACTCAAATACGCATAAAACAACGTCGAACCTTAAGTGTGCAGACCCTGCGGGTTCGAGAACTATGTAGACATGACCCGAGAGACTCCCCGGTCAATATCCAATAGCGGGACCTGGATGCCCATATTGGATCCTACATATCCTACGAAGATCTTATCGTTTGAACCTCAGTGCCAAGGATTCGTATAATCCCGTATGTCATTCCCTTTGTCCTTCGGTATGTTACTTGCCCGAGATTCGATCGTCAGTATCCGCATACCTATTTCAATCTCGTTTACCGGCAAGTCTCTTTACTCGTTCTGTAATACAAGATCCCGCAACTTACACTAATTGACATTGCTTGCAAGGCTTGTGTGTGATGTTGTATTACCGAGTGGGCCCCGAGATACCTCTCCGTCACACGGAGTGACAAATCCCAGTCTTGATCCATACTAACTCAACTAACACCTTCGGAGATACCTGTAGAGCATCTTTATAGTCACCCAGTTACGTTGCGACGTTTGATACACATAAAGCATTCCTCCGGTGTCAGTGAGTTATATGATCTCATGGTCATAGGAATAAATACTTGACACGCAGAAAACAGTAGCAACAAAATGACACGATCAACATGCTACGTCTATTAGTTTGGGTCTAGTCCATCACGTGATTCTCCCAATGACGTGATCCAGTTATCAAGCAACAACACCTTGTTCATAATCAGAAGACACTGACTATCATTGATCAACTGGCTAGCCAACTAGAGGCATGCTAGGGACGGTGTTTTGTCTATGTATCCACACATGTAAATGAGTCTTCATTCAATACAATTATAGCATGGATAATAAACTATTATCTTGATACAGGAATTATAATAATAACTATACATTTATTATTGCCTCTAGGGCATAATTCCAACAGTGAGGTATGCCAAATAAGGAAGAACCCAATCCGGCGTAACACGGAGAACCGCCACAAACTGGGACTCAGGATCTGGTATCGCCAACTCCTCTTTTGAGGGAAACCTCACGGAAGGATTATACAAAATATCCAGAAAAACATTAGGAGGAACCGGCTTACGTTGCGAGCCGAGACGTGAGAGGGCATCAGTTGCTTCGTTAAGTCGTCAGTCGATATGATCAATTTGATAGCCATGGAAATGACCCGCTACATCAGACACAGCCCTTCTGTAAGCCGCCATCAAGGGGTCCCGGGAGTCCCATGTACCTGAAACTTGTTGAGCCACCAGATCGGAATCGCCAAGACATCTGACGCGTGTGAGGTTCATCTCCTTGGCGAGTCGCAAACCATGAAGCAAGGCTTCATACTCCGCAGCGTTATTGGTACACGGGAACATGAGTTGGAGAGATAACCGAACTTGTCTCCCTGGGGTGAAATCAACACCACGCCAGCCCCCGAGCCTTCCAATTGCCTAGACCATCAAAATAAATAGTCCAGTACGTGAGATCAGGCCTATCTTCCGGAATCTGCAACTCGGTCCAATCATTGATGAAGTCGACCAATGCCTGGGACTTGATAGCCGTGCGAGGCGTATACCGCACGTGGTGCGGCCCAAGCTCAATTGCCCATTTGGCGATTCGCCCCGTTGCTTCTCGGTTCTGGATGATGTCCCCAAGAGGGGCGGACCTAACCACCGTGATAGGATGTTCTTGGAAATAATGCTTTAGCTTCGGACTCGCCATAAAGACCCCATAAACCAACTTCAGCCAATGCGGGTAGCGTTGTTTGGAGAGGGTTAGCACCTCGCTGATAAAATATACCGGGCGTTGTACCGGATATTCCTTTCCTTCTTCCTTCCGTTCGACAGCTACTGCCACGCTCACCGCCTTAGTATTCGCCGCGATGTATAGAAGTATAGGCTCCTTTTCAGTCGGGGCGGCCAGAACTGGCGGGTTGACCAACTGCTGATTCACGGCTTCAAAAGCTTCATTGGCCTCGTCCGTCCAAACAAAACGGTCAGCTTTTTTAAGCAACTGATAGAGGAGAATGGCTTTCTCCCCCAGGCGGCTTATAAAGCGACTCAAAGCCGCAATACGACCCGCCATGCGTTGAACTTGATTGATATTCGCTGGTTTCCCAAGCAAAGTAATTTCTTCAATTTTGTCCGGGTTGGCCTCAATGCCGCGTTCGGACACCAAGAAACCCAACAGCTTTCTTGCGGGAACGCCAAAGACACATTTGGTGGGATTAAGCTTCATCTGATACACCCGCAGATTGTCAAAAGTTTCCTTGTGATCCTCCAAGAGCGTCTCCTTCTTGCGAGATTTAACGACAATGTCATCAATGTAAGCGTGAACGTTGCGTCCGATTTGGCCGCGGAGACAGTTTTGGATACAACGCTGGTAAGTCGCCCCAGCGCTCTTGAGCCCAAACGGCATGGATACATAGCAAAAAGCCCCAAACGGGGTTATGAAAGCTGTCTTCTCCTCATCTTCCACAGCCATCTTGATTTGGTGATATCTGGAGTAGGCGTCCAAGAAACACAAACGCTCGCAACCCGCCACCAAATCAATGATTTGATCAATGCAGGGAAGGGCGAAAGGATCCTTTGGGCAAGCTCTGTTGAGGTCGGTGTAGTCGATGCACATGCGGAAAGTGTCATTCTTTTTTAGCACCAGGACCGGGTTAGCCAACCATTTAGGGTGGAAGACCTCAACGATAAACCCGACGGCAAAAAGACGGGCGACTTCTTCTCCGACCGCCTTGCATCGCTCCTCATTAAACCTGCAAAGATATTGCTGAATCGGCTTTGCGTTAGGGTCAACATTAAGATGGTGCTCAGCAAATTCTCTCGGTACACCAGGCATGTCAGAAGGTTTCCATGCGAAGATGTCCCGACTCTCACGGATGAATTCGATGAGCGCGCTTTCCTATTTGGGGTCCAGACCCGCCCCGATGGTGAACTGCTTGGATGAATCGCGAGGAGTAAAGTCCACCATCTTAGTGTCATCCGTCGGCTTGAACTTGAGGAGCGGCTCAGCATCAGTCGTTGGCTTCTTGAGGGGCAACATATCCGCCGGGTCAACATTGGCTTGGTGATACTTGAGTTCTTCTGCAGCACAGGCGATTTATGCGTAAGCCGCATCTCCTTCCTCACACTCCTTTGCTATCCTCCTGTCACCATCGACCGTGATGGGTCCCTTAGGGCCAGGCATCTTGAGTTTAAGGTAAACATAGCAGGGGCGAGCCATGAACCGGGCGTAAGCCGGCCGCCCGAACAACGCATGATAAGGGCTCTTTAGCTTGACCACCTCAAATATAAGCGACTCGCTCCTGTGATTGGATGTTGTACCAAAAGCCACATTAAGTTTGACCCGCCCAATTGGATATGCCGACTTACCTGGGACGATACCATGGAATACTGTGGTTGACGGCATTAGGTCTTTCTCTAAGAGGTTCATCCTTCGAAAGGTGTCGAAATATAATATGTTGATGCTGCTGCCACCATCCATAAGAACCTTTGAAAGGGTATATCCCCCGACTTGGGGGGCCACGACCAATGCCAAGTCGTCGGGGTTGTCGATTCTGGGCGGGTGATCCTCCCTACTCCACGAGATAGTCTGCTCAGACCAGTGGACGTACCTGGGGAGTGTCGGCTCGGACACGCTATACGTCCGGTGCTTCACCTTCTTGTCCCGCTTATAGGCACTGGTGGTGAACACGTGGTATTGTCAGCTGCTTAATTGTTTGGGATTGTTGCGGAATCCGCCATTATCATCTTGCCCCTGTGGAGCCCCCTGCGGGGGTGGCTGCTGAAACACTCCGGGCGGGTTATACCGCTGCTGGTTATGCAGAGGGTACTAGCCACTGCTTGGTTGCGAGCCACCCTGGGCCCCTGGTTTGGGAAAACCGCCGAACGGGTTCTGATGTTGATTAGGCGCACCGAACTGTTCCTGTTGTTGGCTCTGGTCACCGGTTTGGCCCTTCTTGAGTGCCTCCGCCCGAAATTCCTGCATTACGTAACAGTCTTCCCAAGAGTGAGGCGCCGGTCCATCCGCCATGGCGTGGTGCGGGCAGGGGCCCTTAAGTATCTCGTTATAGTTGCGCGGCTTCTTGCCACTGTAACCCCTCTTCTTCTGGCGCTGATTGCCATTGTTAGCACTGGTGTTGGCGACGAAGTCTGTGGATCCTTCCTGTTGCCTTCTCTTGCCATTTCCACCATGATTATGGTGGGCGCGTCCCTGAAACCGGGAGTGGTTCTTGGATGACTCGCCTTTCCTCGGCGAGTTGGCTTTGCTGCCGTCCTCTCCTGGATCTTTAGTATCATCTGCTTCGGCGTACCGAGTGAGGGTGTCCATCAATTCGCCCATATCCTGGACCTTGCGCTTGAGTCACCCCAGCTTCTGTACCAAGGGCTCATAGTGGCAGTTTTGCTCCAGGATTAGCACAGCTTGAGCCGCCGTGATGCCATCTGACGAGTGGATGATTTCTGCAACCCGCCGCATCCAGTGGTGGGCCGACTCATCGGGGCGCTGGACGCAGTGATGTAAGTCGACGATCGTCATCGGGCGTTTGCAAGTTCCCCGGAAGTTTTTGATGAAACGTTCCTTCAGTTTAGCCCAAGTCTGGATGGAGTTGGGTGGCAGGTTTTTCAACCAAGTGCGTGCCGTCACTTCGAGCATCATTGTAAAGTACCTGGCACAGACCGCTTCACTTACATCGAGCATGTCCATTGTGAGTTCGTAACTCTCAACGCATGATGCCGGCTCAAGGTCTGGGGTGTAGTTGGGCACCTTCCTTGGTCCTTTAAAGTCTTTCAGCATCCGCTCATTGCGTAGGGCAGGGGCCAAGCATGGCACCCCTACTTGCTTGCCGCTTCCGCTAAGTGGCGCTGGGCGGGTATGGATGTCCTGGTGATGCTGGCTTGTCGCCCCAAAGGTGTTGCGGATGGGAGGGTCCCGATGGTCAGGCGGGTTACCCTGAGGTAGGTGTCCTGGTCCGCTGGTTATGGCGGGTTGGTCCTCAGGCCGACTTCTGGTGCGGCTCGCCTGGGGGGGGGTGCAGCCGATCGAGGCTGTGTGAGAATTGCGCATTCTGAACCACCGCCGTCTTTAACATCTCAATGGTGTTTCTTACTTCTATTTCAGCCGGGGTGTTGCCATAAATCGGAAGGGATTCTAAGTGGCGGGTTGCGGTGAGCACGTTGTCCGCAGGGTTGGGAAAAGTGGCCCTGAGGCGTCTGGAAACGGGGAACGCGATCATCTGCTGGCTGAAGCGGCGGGTTTGGTGGCTGAGCCGACCCTCCTCCTGGAACGGTTGCTGCCCCGGGGGTGCGCGGACTGCCGAAAAGGCGGGTAGGGTTCAGATCAGGGGGTAAACGCCCCTGGTGCCTCCTTTGATGGACAGCATCGGACGCGCGCTGATGCCTTTCAAGTCGCCAGTTCTCGGTGTTCAAGCGGGTCGTCTCAGCGGTGATCTCAGCTTGCCGGGTCTCAATCCTGGCGGCTTCTGCCTCTGCATCTCGCTGGGCCTACGCCATCTCATCTCGCTGCTTTGCCAACTCGGCATTTATTGTGCCCTGGTTTTCTGCCGTCACACGGGTTGCCATGATCCTTGTTATCTCCGCCGACAGGTCCACCAGGACCGCAGCTGGGCTCTTGGATGGTTCGCCAGCTGCGTTGTTGCCCGCAGGGTTTTGCTGGGACTGTGTTGCCCCCGCCATGTATACGGCGATCTGATGGCGGGTCCGGTCGAGGACTTCTGGATCCATTGCCAGCGATAGATCTTCGAGGCAGCCTTCATGCAGGGACTGGATTGAATCTGTGTCGCCCATGGATGACTCGTCATCAGTGTTGACCGGCGTAGTCTCCTGAGTCGCCGATCGCTCTGGCTCATCAGACCCCTGCGTGAAGCCGACTAAAACTGGGCGTGTCGGGCTTGGTAGCGCGACGGGACGGACAAACCTGGCCGGCTCGACGGTGTCGGTGAAGATGTCCGGCTCAGGCATGGGTTCACCGACCATGCCGATGAAGATGTTGACCTTGCTGAAGGGGACTCTGTAGCCGGATTCGATTAAATCGGCCTCGGGTCCCCACAGCGAGTTGTCGATGTAGTACTTTCCGCGGCGGCTCCGGGTCATGAGCCCGGCCGCGTAGCTCCCTGACCCTGGTAGGGCTCCCTTCGAGAACTCTACTCCACCGTGCATAGGCACCATGGTGGGCGCCAACTGTCGTGGTTTTGTCACGGCAGATGTCCTAGTGAAAGGACTTAATGATGGAGCCATCGCACCTTGGTGGCGACTCAAAGGGGTTAAACGGGAGCAAGACTCGGATTTACCCAGGTTCGGCCCCTCGTGAGGAGGTAAAAGCCTATGTCCTCCTCTGTGTTGTATTGATGGTGTTTCGATTACAAGGAGGGCGTAACTCGCCTGACCTAGCTCTCGATGATTTCTAACCTGCCCTATCCTCCCCGGGACTCGCCTTTATATATAGGTCAAGGCCTTAGGGTTTACAAGAGTCCCAACCACGATATAGATCGTGGTTTCCTTTATCTCTAAGTCGCCGTACTTTCCAAGACTGGAAACCTCCTCGATGGCCTATCGTCCGTGTAGATCTTGAACCGCCATCCGGCTCCTGGGCCCTCCGGGCCAAGGCTTGTATTGCAAAAGGATGATTCGCTCATACGGTGACCCGGCCCAACTATGGTGGGTCATGTCGCAGATAATATCCCCAACAGGGAGGCAAAGGCTGCTCGTCTTCGTGAGGCAGCTATTCAGGCAGTGGCTGCAGCGCTCCCGTATAACCCCCATTATGATTTTGGGTTTCGCCAGGACCATCCACGGGAGTAGACCAACTTAGCCCAAAAGCCTAAGCTTGGGGGAGTACGTGTTCTCACCGACTTTACATTCTTGCTTATGCTTTCACTTTGTTAGCCGGTGTTCACACTTTGCCACTGTATCATCCATGCTAGTTTATTTTCTTTTTCTCGTTTTGTTTTCGTGTGTCTGTCTAGTTTGAGAAAACCCAAAAAGATTTTCTTTTTCTTCTTTTGCTTGTTGGGAGCTTTCCCGTGTAGATAGTTTTCTTTTTCTTTGGGTCAAGGTAGAAGATATTGGTTACAATGTTTAGTGGTTCTTGCATGCATACCTGTTTAGCTTTCAAAGAGCCATATTACTTTGTCTTCTCCTTTGTGTTTGCCTGCAGATTCCAGCTTTAGTCCAATGCACGAGCATGCTTATTATTGTTCACATCATCCGGTCGTGCAAGTGATAGGCAATAATGACGATATATGATGAAGTGACTGAGCCTGGAAAAGCTGGTATGAACTCGATCAATTTTGTTTTTGTAAATATGACTAGCTCATCATGCCTGATTCAGCTTTGTTGTGAGAGAAACATGTTTGCAATGACAACTTAGAGATCATAGTTGCTTATGCCATGCTTATTTAACTAGGAGCTTATAATGGTTTGTCTTGGTTGCCAACATGAATGTTGAGATGACTATGATGTAGTATGATAGGATGGTATCCTCCTTTTAATGTTTCAAGTGGCTTGACTTGGCGCATGTTCACGCATGTAGTTGAAACAAAATCAACATAGCCTCTAGGATGTTCATGTTCATGGTGATTTATGTCCTACTCATGCTTGCACTCAATGTTAGTTACTCTCAATGCATTTTGATGACTGTTGTCGCTCTCTAGTTGGTCGCTTCCCAGTCTTTTGCTAGCCTTCACTTGTACTAAGCGGGAATACTGCTTGTGCATCCACTTCCATAAACCCAAAGTTGTTCCATATGAGTCCACCATACCTACCTATGTGCGGTATCTACCTGCCGTTCCAAGTAAATTTGCACGTGCCACTCTCTAAATCTTCAAGAAATAATCTGTTTTGCATGCCCGAACCGCTCATGTGGTGACAGGGGCCTATTGGTATCTTCCATGCTAGGCGTGTTATCCTCGATATGTGTTTATTCACTATGATTCACGAGAAAGGGGCCGGTAATTGGAATTCCCAGTTCCATGCTCAAATCTAAAAGATAATTGCAAACAAAACTCCCCCAGGATTGATGTTGGTATGGACGGTACCCGAGGATTCGGCTAGCCATGGAGTGTGATTGATTGGTGGTGGGGGAGTCAAAACTTTACTTTTCTGTTTGGGAACTGCCTATAGCATGTGTAGCGTGGAAGATGTTGAGAACTCTTAGTCATTGCGTTGACAATGAAAGCATGCCACCCAAAATTATTATCTCTGTTTTCAAAGATTGAGCTCTCGCACCTCTGCAAATCAATGCTTCCCTCTGCGAAGGGCCTGCCTATTTATGTTCCTGTTGAGTCATCCTCCTCTTACAAAAGTGCCAATTAGAGAGCACCTCTGTCATTTTTTATGCTTTGCTTTTAACTGTGTTGAGTATGACTATGACTGGATCTTCATTGCCATGAATTACAATGTTTAGTCAGCCCTTGGTCTTTGAAGGTGCTCTGCATTTATGTTTTGCGGTCTCAGAAAGAGCTAGCGAGATACCATCTATTCGTACTGCTTCATGTTGTTTTGATTAAAGTGTTGACACTTGAGGCTTATTATTATTTGCTCGCTAGTTGATTATGCCATTGATATGAGTTTACCGTGAGACCTAGATGTCATTTGCTTATGTGGTTTGCTTGTGATCTTGCTGAAACTCTGGTTATGAGTTATACATAGTTGCAACAACAAGATCAACCAGAGTTCGTCAAAGTTTTTCTTTTGTCTCTTTCAGTTTGTCAACTGAATTTCTTGAGGACAAGCAAGGCTTTAAGCTTGGGGGAGTTGATACGTCTCCGTCGTATCTACTTTTCCGAACTCTTTTGCCCTTGTTTTGGACTCTAATTTGCATGATTTGAATGGAACTAACCCGGACTGACGCTGTTTTCAGCAGAATTGCCATGGTGTTGTTTTTGTGCAGAAATAAAAGTTCTTGAAATGTCCTGAAAATTTACGGAGATTTTTTCTGGAATAAAATAAAAATACATGCGCAAAGATCCACCGAAGGGGGCGTGCCAGTGGGCCACAAGCCCACAGGACGCGACCACCCCCTAGGCCGCACCGTGCAGGCTTGTGGGGCCCACGTGGCACCACTGCCCCCAAACTCAGCTCTATATCTTCCGTTTTGCTTGGAAAAAATCAGAGAGAAGGTTTCATCGTGTTTTGCGATACGGAGGCGCCGCCACATCCTGTTCTTCATCTGGAGGGCAGGTCTGGAGTCCGTTTCGGGCTCCAGAGAGGGGAAATCGTCGCCATCGTCATCAACCTTTCTCCATCGACAATTCCATGATGCTCTTCATCGTTCGTGAGTAATGTCATCGTAGGCTTGCTGGACGGTGATGAGTTGGATGAGATCTATCATGTAATCGAGTTAGTTTTTGACGGGGATTGATCCCTAGTATCCACTATGTTCTAGATTGATGTTGCTACTACTTGGCTATGCTTAATGCTTGTCACTAGGGCCCGAGTGCCATGATTTCAGATCTGAACCTATTATATTGTCGCCAATATATGTGTGGTTTAGATCCTATCTTGCAAGTTGTAGTCACCTACTATGTGTTATGACCCGGCAACCCCGGAGTGACAATAGCCGGAACCACTCCCGGAGATGACCATAGTATGAGGAGTTCATGTATTCACCGCGTGTTAATGCGTTGGTCTGGTTCTTTATTAAAAGGAGAACGTTAATATCCCGTAGTTTCCATTAGGACCCCGCTGCCACGGGAGGGATGGACAATAGATGTCATGCAAGTTCTTTTCGCTAAGCACGTATGACTACATACGGAATACATGCCTACATTAGATTGATGAACGGGAGCTAGTCACATATCTCTCCGTGTTATATCTGTTACATGATGAATCACATTCGTCATACTCATTCATCACCGATCCACTGCCTACGAGTCTTCTACTACTGGTCCTCGCTACGTTACTTTGTCTAGGCTTGTCCCTTGCTACAAAAGGGATTGGGCCACTTTGCCACTCTGCTGCTACTGCTGTCACTTTGCTGTTACTGTTGCTACTATTGTTACTTTGCTGCTGCTGCTACTGTTGTTCCTTGATACTCTGCTGCTACTTAGTGCAAGACCTTTTCTGGAGCAGTTGCTGGGGAAGAATAGTCCCCCGTGAACGTGCTTTTTACTGGCGCCATTGATACAACAGTTAGGAATAGTCTGCCGTCAACAGATCATTTCTCGCACCGTTGCTATCATACTACTTTGCTACTGATACTTTGCTAGCAGACACTAATCTTTCAGGTGTGGTTGAATCTGACACACTCAGCTGCTAATACTCAAGAATATTCTTTCGCTTCCCTTGTGTGAACCAAAAATTTGGGCTGAATACTCTACCCTCAAAAACTGTTGCGATCCCATACGCTTGTGGGTTGTCAATATTTTATCGCCCTTTGGCATCAATTTCCAAAAAGTGTCAAAGGGTAAGGGATCCTGGAGAATAAGGGCCATCGAGAATTTTGTCTAGGGAAGTCAAAATTATGGCAAAGAACTCAAGTAGCAGCAAAAGTTGGAGGCTCTGAGGCAAGTTTCATGAGTGAGACCGATAAGGATATTAGGTCTTTGGGTAAAATCAGTGTTGCCAAAGAATTTCATGTCGGTTGCACTGAAGAAGCTATGAGCAGACTTTCTGCTACATCGGTGATGCCTATTACCCTACGGAGTGTCCGAGTTGCAAACAGAAACTTGCCAAAGACATTCTTGGACAATTTTATCAATGGAAATTTTCAGAATGTCTTGACGATTTTGCAAGGAATTTTCATCTAGGTAAGGATTGAACAGTGGCAACAAAGTATGCAACACAATATCATCCATTCATGTTCCTTATCTAGATGTTTGTCAGCGACTAAGTCACCTATATTTGAGTATATAGGCTTAAGGAGCCAAGCAAGAATGCTTGATCATGGTTCATACTCATCGTTAAGCTCAAAATGGGGTACCATTTTTTGTTTAAGCATTTTAATATTTTCGTATCACTTTGAATTTCTTTGACTCATGATTTGGAGTAAATATTCTTCAAATTAAGGATATGATTACATATCTTTGAATTATGTAGATGACGTAGCATGTTGGTGGACTTGTTGTAGATGCTCAATACTTGGAATTTGGAGATATCCTTCCTTTCCTTAGATGTACGTCCTTGTACATGGGTTAGTCATGCAAGGAAGAACATGATATATCAAATGACAAGAATGAAGTTTTTGTTGGGGAACGTCGCAAGGGACACAAAAAAATTCCTACGCGCACGAAGACCTATCATGGTGATGCCCATCTACGAGAGGAGATTTGGATCTACGTACCCTTGTAGATCGCACAACAGGAAGCGTTAAGAAACGCGGTTGATGTAGTGGAACGTCCTCACGTCCCTCGATCCGCCCCGCGAACCGTCCCACGAACCGTTCCGCGATCCGTCCCACGATCCGTCCCGCGGTCCGTCCCACGAACCGTCTCGTGATCCGTTGCACGAACCGTCTTGCGATCCATCTCACGATCCATTTCGATCTAGTGTCGAACGGACGGCACCTCCGCGTTCAGCACACGTACAACTCGACGATGATCTCGGCCTTCTTGATCCAGCAAGAGAGACGGAGAGGTAGATGAGTTCTCCGGCAGCGTGACAGTGCTCCGGAGGTTGGTGGTGATCTATCCCAGCAAGGCTCCGCCCGAGCTCCACGGAAATACGATCTAGAGGAAAAACCGTGGAGGTATGTGGTCGGGCTGCCGTGGCAAAGTTATGTCAAATCAGCCCTAATACCTCAGTATATATAGGAGGGAGGGGAGGGGCCTTGCCTTGAGGCTCAAGGAGCCCCAAGGGGTCGTCCGAAGTGGGGGGAGGAGGATTCCTCCTCCAATCCAAGTCCAACTAGGATTAGAAGGTGGAGTCCTTCTCTATTTTCCCACTTCCCCCTTTTTTCTTTTCTCTTTGATTTTCTTTCTCTCCTGTGCACGGACCTTCTTGGGCTTGCCCACCAGCCCACTAAGGTCTGGTGCAGCACCCCTAAGGCCTATGGGCTTCCCTGGGGTGGGCTGGCCCCCCCGATGAACATCCGTAACCCATTCGTCACTCCCGGTACATTCCGGTAATGCCGAAAACTTTCTGGTAATCAAATGAGGTCATCCTATATATCAATCTTCGTCTCCGGACCATTCCGGAAACCCTCGTGACGTCCGTGATCTCATCCGGGACTCCGAACAAAATTCGGTAACCAACCATATAACTCAAATACGCATAAAACAACGCCGAACCTTAAGTGTGCAGACCATGCGGGTTCGAGAACTATGAAGACATGACCCGAGGGACTCCTCGGTCAATATCCAACAGCAGGACCTGGATGCCCATATTGGATCCTACATATTCTACGAAGATCTTATCGTTTGAACCTCAGTGCCAAGGATTCATATAATCCCGTATGTGATTCCCTTTGTCCTTCGGTATGTTACTTGCCCGAGATTCGATCGTCAGTATCCGCATACCTATTTCAATCTCGTTTACCGGCAAGTCTCTTTACTCGTTCCGTAATACAAGATTCCGTGACTTGCACTAAGTCACATTGCTTGCAAGGCTTGTGTGTGATGTTGTATTACCGAGTGGGCCCCGAGATACCTGTCCGTCACACGGAGTGACAAATCCCAGTCTTCATCCATACTAACTCAACGGACACCTTCGGAGATACCTGTAGAGAATCTTTATAGTCACCCTGTTACGTTGTGATGTTTGATACACACAAGGCATTCCTCCGGTGTCAGTGAGTTATATGATCTCATGGTCATAGGAATAAATACTTGACACACAGAAAAACAGTAGCAACAAAATGACACGATCAACATGCTACGTTCATTAGTTTGGGTCTAGTCCATCACATGATTCTCCTAATGATGTGATCCCGTTATCAAGTAACAACACTTGCCTATGGTCAGGAAACCTTGACCATCTTTGATCAACGAGCTAGTCAACTAGAGGCTTAGTAGGGACAATGTTTTATCTATATATCCACACAAGTATTGTGTTTCCAATCAATACAATTATAGCATGGATAATAAACGATTATCATGAACAAAGAAATATAATAATAACTAATTTATTATTGCCTCTAGGGCATATTTCCAACAGTCTCCCACTTGCACTAGAGTCAGTAATCTAGTCCACATCACTATGTGATTCTAACGAATCCAACACCCTTACAGTTCTAGGGTTTGATCACGTCTTGCTTGTGAGAGAGGTTTTAGTCGACGGTTCTGAAGCTTTCAGATCCGTGTGTTCTTTACAAATCTTTATGTCATCTTATAGATGCTGCTACTACGTGCTATCCGAATATACTCCAAATATCTACTCTACTATACGAATCCGTTTCACTACTCATAGTTATTCGGATTAGTGTCAAAGCTTGTATCGACGTAACCTTTTACGACGAACTCTTTAACCACCTCCATAATCGAGAAAAAAATTCCTTAGTCCATTAGTTACTAAGGATAAATTTTGACCGCTGCCAGTGATTCAATCATGGATCACTCTCTGTACCTCTCAACAGACTTTGACGCAAGGCACACATCAGGTGCGGTACTCAGCATGTCATACTTCAGATTCTACGGCCAAGGTATAGAAGACGACCTTCGTCTATTCTCTTTATTCTGCCGAGGTCGGGTTTTGAGTCTCACTCAAATTCACACCTTACAACATAACCAAGAACTCCTTCTTTGCTGATCTATTTTGAACTCCTTCAAAAACTTGTCAAGGCATGCATCTTGTTGAAACCTCTATTAAGCGTTTCGATCTATCTCCATAGATCTTGATGCTCAACGTTCAAGTAGCGCAATCCAGGTATTCCTTTGAAAAACTCCTTTCAAACAACCTTTTATGCTTTACAGAAATTCCACTTTACTTCTGATCCTCAATATGTCAACCACATATACTTATCAGAAATTCTATAGTGCTCCCACTCACTTCTTTGGAAATACAAGTTTCTCATAAACCTTGTACAAACCCAAAATCTTTGATCATCTCATCAAAGTGTATATTCCAACTCCAAGATGCTTGCACCAGTCCATTGAAGGATCGCTGGAGCTTGCATACTTGTTAGTATCCTTAGGATCGACAAAACATTCTGATTGTATCACATACAATCTTTCATCAAGGAAACCGTCAAGGAAACAATGTTTTGACTTCCTATGTGCAATATTTCACAAATAATGCAGCAACTACTAACATAATTCCAACAGACTTTTAGCATCGCTACGAGTGAGAAAGTCACATCATAGTCAACTCTTTGATCTTGTCGAAAACATCTTTGCGACAAGTTGAGCTTTTCTTAATAGTGACTTATCACCATCATCGTCTGTCTTCCTTTTAAAGATCCATCTTTACTTAATAGTCTTACTACCATCAAGTAGTCCTTCCAAAGTCTACACTTTCTTTTATACATGGATTCTCTCTCGGATTTCATGGCCTCCAGCCATTTGTCGGAATCTGGGCCCACCATTGCTTCTCCATAACTCATAGGTTCATTGTTGTTCAACAACATGACCTCCAAGACAGGGTTACCGTACCACTCTGTAGTAGTACACGACCTTGTCGTCCTACGAGGTCTGTAGTAACTTGATCTGATGCTCAATGATCACTATCATCAGCTTCCACTTCAATTGGTGTAGGCGCCACAGGAACAACTTCCTGCGCCCTGCTACACACTAGTTGAAGTGATGGTTCAATAACCACATCAAGTTCCATCACCCTCCCACTCAATTCTTTCGAGAGAAACCTTTCCTTGAGAAAGGACCCGTTTCTAGAAACAAACACTTTGCTTCCAGATCTGAGATAGGAGATGTACCCAACTGTTTTGGATATCCTATGAAGATGCATTTATCCCCTTTGGGTTCGAGCTTATCAGACTGGAACTTTTTCACATAAGTATCGCAACCCCAAACTTTCAAGAAACGATAGCTTAGATTTCTCTAAACCTCAGTCTATACTGTGTCATCTCAACGGAATTACGCGGTGCCCTATTTAAAGTGAATGCGGTTGTCTCTAATGCATAACCCATAAATGATAGTGGTAATTCGATAAGAGACATCATAGCATGCACCATATCAAATAGGTCGCAGCTATGACACCATCACACCATGGTGTTCTTGGTGGCATGAATTGTGAAACAACTTCCACATTGTCTTAACTATGTACCAAAACTTGCAACTCAGATATTCATCTGTATGATCATATTGTAGACAGTTTATCCTCTTGTTACGACGAACTTCACTCTGAAACAGAATTGAACTTTTTCAATATTTCAGACTTGTGATTCATTAAGTAAATACTCATGTATCTACTCAAATTGTCATTGAAGTAAGAACATAATGATATCCACTACATGCCTCGGCACCCATTGGACTGCATACATCAAAATGTATTACTTCCAACAAGTTACTATCTTGTCTCATCTCAATGAAAACAAGGCCTTGCTCATGTGGTATGATTTGCATGTCACAAGTGATTCAAAATCAAGTGAGTATAAAGATCCATCAGTATAGAGCCTCTTCATGCAATTTATACCAACACAACTCAAGCGGCAGTGCCACAAGTAAGTGGTACTATCATCATTACCTTGTATCTTTTGGCACCAATATCATGAACATGTGTAACACTACGATCGAGATTCAATAAACCACTGAAGGTGATTATTCAAGCAAATAGAGTAACCATTATTCCTTTTAAATGAATAACCGTATTGCAATAAACACGATCCAATCATGTTCATGCTTAACGCAAGCACCAAATAACAATTATTTAGGTTTAACACCAATCCCGATGGTAGAGGGAGCGTGCAACCTTTGATCATATCAACCTTGGAAACACTTCCAACACGTATCATCACCTTGCCTTTAGCTAGTCTTCGTTTATTCTGTAGCTTTCATTTCGTGTTACTAATCACTTAGTAACCGAACCGGTATTCAATACCCTCGGCTACTAGGAGTACTAGTAAAGTACACATCAACATCATGTATATCAAATATACTTCTTTTGATTTTGCCAGCCTTCTTATCTACCAAGCATCTAGGGTAGCTCCGCCTCAGTGACCGTTCCCCTCATAACAGAAGCACTTAGTCTCGGGTTTGGGTTTAATCTCGGGTCTCTTCATTAGTGCAACAACTATTTTGTCGTTTCACGAAGTATCCCTTCTAGCCCTTGCCTTTCTTGAAACTTAGTGGTTTTACTAACCATCAACTATTGATGCTCCTTCTTGATTTCTACTTTCGCAGTGTCAAACATCGCAAATCGCTCAAGGATCATTGTATATATTCTTGATTTATTTATAGTTCATCACGAAGATCTAGCAGCTTAGTGGCAGTGACTTTGGAGAACCATCACTATCTCATCTGGAAGATTAACTCCCACTTGATTCAAGCGATTGTTGTACTCAGACAATCTGAGAACATGCTCAACGATTTGAGCTTTTCTCTTTTACTTTGTAGACAAAGAATCTTGTCGGAGGTCTCATACCTCTCAACAAGGGCACGAGCATGAAATATTAGTTTCATCT
The DNA here is from genome assembly GCF_904849725.1 of Hordeum vulgare subsp. vulgare. Classification (NCBI taxonomy): domain Eukaryota; kingdom Viridiplantae; phylum Streptophyta; class Magnoliopsida; order Poales; family Poaceae; genus Hordeum; species Hordeum vulgare. Next base: position 20,485,848 of record NC_058523.1, read on the forward strand.
CTTAGAACATCTCATATGTTCTGCGACGTTTCAAAACGTCTTCGGCGCCTTGCTTCTAAGCTATTAAGTATTATGCACTGAACTATCACGTAGTCATCAAAAATGTGTATGTCACATGTTCGCAGCATCCACAGACGACGTTCGAGGTGCACCACACTGAGCAGTGCATTAAGGACATAAGCCTTCTACGCAGCAATGAGGACAATCCACAGTTTTGCAGACTTAGTCCGTAAAGTTGCTACTATCAACTTTCAACTAAATTTTCTCTAGGAACATATAAAAATAGTAGAGCTATAGCGCAAGCTACATCGTAATTTGCAAAGACCATTAGACTATGTTCATGATAATTAGTTCAATTAATCATATTACTTAAGAACTCCCACTCAAAAAGTACATCTCTCTAGTCATCTGAGTGGTACATGATCCAAATCCACTATCTCAAGTCCGATCATAATGTGAGTCGAGAATAGTTTGACTGGTAAGAATCTCTATGCTAATCATATCAACTATACGATTCATGCTTGACCTTTCGGTCTCTTGTGTTCCGAGGCCATGTCTGCACATTCTAGGCTCGTCAAGTTTAACCCGAGTGTTCCACGTGTGCAACTGTTTTGCACCCGTTGTATGTGAACGTTGAGTCTATCACACCCGATCATCACGTGGTGTCTCGAAACGATGAACTGTCGCAACGGTGCATAGTCGGGGAGAACACAATTTGAGCTTGAAATTTTAGTGAGAGATAACCTCATAATGGTACCGTCGTTCTAAGCATAATAAGGTGCATAAAGGATTAACATCACATGCAATTCATAAGTGACATGATATGGCCATCATCATGTGCTTCTTGATCTCCATCACCAAAGCACCGGCACGATCTTCTTGTCACCGGCGCCACACTATGATCTCCATCATCATGATCTCCATCAACGTGTCGCCATCGGGGTTGTCGTGCTACTCATGCTATTACTACTAAAGCTACGTCCTAGCAATATAGTAAACGCATCTGCAAGCACAAACATTAGTTTAAAGACAACCCTATGGCTCCTGCCGGTTGCCGTACCATCGACGTGCAAGTCGATATTAACTATTACAACATGATCATCTCATACATCCAATATATCACATCACGTCGTTGGCCATATCACATCACAAGCATACCCTGCAAAAACAAGTTAGACGTCCTCTAATTGTTGTTGCATGTTTTACGTGGAACACCACAACGGAGATGTATGAATTGCTATTTAACCTCTCTCCAAGGACCTCCTCGGTCAAATCCGATTCAACTAAAGTTGGAGAAACCGACACTCGCCAGTCATCTTTGAGCAACGGGGTTGCTCGTAGCGATGAAACCAGTCTCTCGTAAGCGTACGAGTAATATCGGTCCGAGCCGCTTCGATCCAACAATATCGCGGAATCAAGAAAAGACTAAGGAGGGCAGCAAATCGCACATCACCGCCCACAAAAACTTTTGTGTTCTACTCGAGATAACATCTACGCATTAACCTAGCTCATGATGCCACTGTTGGGGAACGTTGCAAGGGAAACAAAAAATTTCCTACGCGCTCGAAGACCTACCATGGTGATGTCCATCTACGAGAGGAGATTTGGATCTACGTACCCTTGTAGATCTCACAACAGGAAGCGTTAAGAAACGCGGTTGATGTAGTGGAACGTCCTCACGTCCCTCGATCCGCCCCGCGAACCGTCCCACAAACCGTCCCGCGATCCGTCCCACGAATCGTCTCGCGATCCGTTGCACGAACCATCTTGCGATCCATCTCACGATCCGTTTCGATCTAGTGCCGAACGGACGGCACCTCCGCGTTCAGCACACGTACAGCTCGACGATGATCTCGGCCTTCTTGATCCATCAAGAGAGACGGAGAGGTAGATGAGTTCCCCGGCAGCGTGATGGCGCTCCAGAGGTTGGTGGTGATCTATCCCAGCAGGGCTCCGCCCGAGCTTCGCAGAAATACGATATAGAGGAAAAACCGTGGAGGTATGTGGTCGGTCTGCCGTGGCAAAGTTGTGGCAAATCAGCCCTAATACCTCAGTATATATAGGAGGGAGGGGAGGGACCTTGCCTTGAGTCTCAAGGAGCCCCAAGGGGTCGGCCGAAGTGGGGGGAGGAGGATTCCTCCTCCAATCCTAGTCCAACTAGGATTGGAAGGTGGAGTCGATCCTTCTCTATTTTCACACCCCCCCCCCTTTTTCTCTTTGATTTTCTTTCTCTCCTGCGCACGGGCCTTCTTGGGCTTGCCCACCAGGCCACTAAGGGCTGGTGGGGTACCCCTAAGGCCTATGGTCTTCCCTAGGGTGGGATGCCCCCCCCCCCCCGGTGAACATCCGGAATCCATTCGTCATTCCCGGTACATTCCTGGTAATGCCAAAAACTTTTTGGTAATCAAATGTGGTCATCCTATATATCAATCTTCGTCTCTTCGTCTCCGGACCATTCCGGAAACCCTCGTGACATCCGTGATCTCATTCGGGACTCCGAACAACATTCGGTAATCAACCATATAACTCAAATACGCATAAAACAACGCCAAACCTTAAGTGTGCAGACCCTGCGGGTTCGAGAACTATGTAGACATGACCCGAGGGACTCCTCGGTCAATATCCAACAACGGGACCTGGATGCCCATATTGGATCCTACATATTCTACGAAGATCTTATCGTTTGAACCTTAGTGCCAAGGATTCATATAATCTCGTATGTCATTCGCTTTGTCCTTCGGTATGTTACTTGCCCGAGATTCGATCGTCAGTATCCGCGTACCTATTTCAATCTCGTTTACTGGCAAGTCTCTTTACTCGTTCTGTAATACAAGATCCCGTGACTTACACTAAGTCACATTGCTTGCAAGGCTTGTGTGTGATGTTGTATTTCCGAGTGGGCAACGAGATACCTGTCCGTCACACGGAGTGACAAATCCCAGTCTCGATCCATACTAACTCAACGGACACCTTCGGAGATACCTGTAGAGCATATTTATAGTCACCCAGTTACGTTGTGACGTTTGATACACACAAGGCATTCCTCCGGTGTCAGTGAGTTATATGATCTCATGGTCATAGGAATAAATACTTGACACACAGAAAAACAGTAGCAACAAAATGACACGATCAACATGCTACATTCATTAGTTTGGGTCTACTCCATCACATGATTCTCCTAATGATGTGATCCCGTTATCAAGTAACAACACTTGCCTATGGTCAGGAAACCTTGACCATGTTTGATCAACGAGCTAGTCAACTAGAGGCTTACTAGGGACAGTGTTTTGTCTATGTATCCACACAAGTATTGTGTTTCCAATCAATACAATTATAGCATGGATAATAAACGATTATCATGAACAAATAAATATAATAATAACTAATTTATTATTGTCTCTAGGGCATATTTCCAACAGTTTTCAACATATGTTTGTCAAGGATATGGTTCGCATTGTCTTCTTCCTTCATCCCAAAGTAGGATTGTTGATACTTGGCTTGGACAAGATTGCTTATAGTATGTGTTTATGGCAATCTTGTGAAGTGTAGATCATCCGCGTACCTAGAAAAGGTTAGATGCAATACAATGGACCATATTTTTTCAAGAGATGAAATAGTATCATGTCATTAGTATCAAGGAATAGTCATGTAAGCTCATGCATTGCATGCATCCGAGTCAATTTAGAACAAGTTTGAAGCATCTATCATGTCCATCTCACTCCTCAAGTGACAAAACACTTTCTCATCAAGTGGATTTTTAATGATATCCGCCAATTGTTTGTCGGCACGAACGTTTTTGAGATTAATATCCCCTTTGGCAACATGATCACTAATGAAATGATGACAAACTTAAACATGCTTAGTTCGAGAATGTTGCACGAGATTGTGAGAAATCTTAATATCACTCTCATTGTCACAAAACAATGGAACATGTTTCCCATGTATGCCATAGTCCTCAAGAGTTTATGTCATCCATAGTAATTGTGCACACCATGATCACGCGGGCGTGTATTCCGCTTTGGTGGTAGATAGAGATACCAAGTTTTGTTTCTTGGATGACCAAGACACAAGAGATCTCCCAAGAAATTGACAAGTACCCGGGATGGATTTTCTCTCAACCTTATCTCTAGCATAGTCCGAGTCAACATAGCCATTAAGATTAAAAGAAGATCCCTTGGGATACCAAATGCCAAAGTTTGGTGCATGCATGAAGTATCTCACAATTCTTTTTACAGTATTAAGATGACACTCTCTAGGTTCCGCTTGATATGGGGCACAGATGCACACACTTAGCATGATATCAGGATGGGAGGCACAAAGATATAACAATGAAACTGATCATTGATCAATAGACCTTTTGATCAATCAGTTTGTCCTCCATAGTAAGGTCAACATGTCCACTTGTAGGCATGGGGTTTTTCATACCTTTGCACTCTTGCATGTTGAACTTTTTGAACAAGTCCTTGGGGTACTTGGAGAGATAAATGTACCGTCTGTCATTTTCTTGATTTGCAAACCAAGGAAATATTTCAGCTCGCACATCATAGACATCTCATATTTCTCGGACATCAACCTTCCAAATTTCACTAAAATGTGGGTTAGTAGATCCAAAGATAATATCATCCACATAAATTTGGCACACAAATAATTCACTATTAACTCTTTTAGTGAACAAGGTCACATTAATTTTACCAATATCAAAACCTTTTTCTATGAGAAACTTTGTTAACCATTTGTACCAAGCTCGAGGGTCTTGCTCAATACCATAGAGAGCTTTGCAAAGTTTATAGACATGATTAGGTTTCTTAGGGTTCACAAAGTAGGGAGGTTGTTTAACATAGGCTTCCTCCTCGATTTCACCATTCAGAACAATACTTTTGATGTCTGTTGGTAAATATTAATGCCATGTTTCTTGGCATAAGAAAAAAGTATGCGAATGACCTCAAGTCTAGCAACAGGAGCGTAAGTCCCACCACAGCCCATACCTTCGACCTGAGTGTAGCCTTGAGCCACAAGATGAGACTTGTTGCGTACCAATTGACCATCTTCATCTTGCTTGTTGCAAAACACCCATTTTGTTCCAATGATGTTGTGCTCATCCTTGGGTTTTTTCACTAGTGTCCATACTTCATTACTCTTGAAGTTGTGTAGCTCCTCGTGCATGGAATTTACCCAATCCGGGTCGTCAATAGTTTCTTCCACCTTCATACGCTCAATACTAGAGATAAATGAGTAATGCTCACAAAAGTTAGCTAAATGATTTTTAGAGCGAGAGATTCTCCCGGTTTTTATGTCGCCCAGATTGTGCTCTACGGGATGATTCTTGTCAACTCTTTCTCAGACTCGTGGTAGCTTTTGCTTGTTGGACGGAGGAGATTCCTCCTCCTCATCTTCTTCTTCGTTGTTGTTGAAGGTGCCATTTCCTTGTGGAGGTGGTGAAGGAGGTTGAGGTGGATCATCTTGATGTACTTCTTCTTCCTCTTAATCTTGGCGTGTACCTCTTGTGGATGCCTCCGTGTCATTTTGTGGTTCGCCTTTACGTAGATGAAGGTCTTTCCTTCACCTCCATGGGACAAATCTTGCCAATTGACAAGTCTTGGATGGATTCTGAAGGTTCCTTATCTCCTACATCATTTGGCAATTGTTCGACACCATTAGTCTCATCAAACTTCACATCTACCGTCTCTTCAACTTTTCAAGTGAAGTTGTTGTAGGCATGGTAAGTGTGAGAGTTTGATCCATAATCGAGTAGGAAAACCGTCATGAGATTTAGGAGCAAATTTAGAACGATGTTGCTTATCAAGAATTTAGCACTTTTAGTCGAATACCCAAAAGTATCCAACTTGGGGTTTCTTACTGGTGAGTAGCTCATATGATGTTTTACCGAGAAGCTTGTGTAGGTAGAGTCGGTTTGTTGCATGACAAGTTGTTTCAACCGCTTCTGCTTAAAAGTGTCTTGGAGTTTTGCATCCGTCGAGCATCGTTCTAGCTATCTCTATGAGAGTCCAGTTCTTCCTCTCAACAACTCCATTTTGTTGAGGCATGTACGTAGCCGAGAACTCATGTGAGATTCCTTCGTGAAGAAAGGTATCCACATTAGTGTTCTTGGACTCCGATCCGTTGTCGCTCCAAACTTTCTTGATCTTCACTTCAAATTGATTTTGGCCCTTCCGTGCGAAGTTCTTGAAGTTATTTTGTACCCACAACTTGTCATCAAGAAAGAATACCCATGTAAATCTGGAAAAATCCTCAACTATAACTAAGACAAAAGAATTTCCGCCAAGGCTCTTGTAAGCATTGGGGCCAAAGAGATCCATATCAAGAAACTTGAGTGTTCTCTTGGTAGTCATGATGTCTTTACAGGATAACTTCCCTCAACTTGTTTTTTTTTTGCTTGGCAAGCACTACAAAGTCTATCTTTGTCAAAGATAACATCTTTAACACCAAGTATATGATCACTTTAATTTAGCTTGTCTATATTATGCATACGAACATGTGACCTTCCATGCCACAACCATCCTTTAGAAGATTTTGTAATAAGACAAGTGCAAGGTTGAGCTATCTTAGATAAGTAATCTCCATGGAAACCACTAAAGACCATGTTATGATTGTCTCGACAGAACACCTGACATTCTACTTTAGTAAATAGCACACTAAAACCGAAATCGACTAGTCTAGACACGAAAAGAAGATTGTAACCAAGAGATTCAACGAGCATGCCATTTTGAATAGAACTATCGTGAGATATGCCCATCTTACCAAGACAAAGTACCTTACTCTTGGAGTTGTCTCCAAATGTCGCATACCTGCTCGATCCATGGTTTGGCATGAAGCATCTTTCTATTTTCGGTCATATGATCGGTGCATCCACCAACGAGAATACATTCTTTTCCTCCCAACATGTAGTCTTTGAAGTTTGCCATGATACTTAGGTTCTTCATAGTCTTCTCACATCCAATGTCAAACTCCTCATCTTTATCATAGAAGCCATGTTCCACACTATCATCATCAAATGGAATATCCTTGTCACAAAGATCAAGAGAGTTGTTAGAATTTTGACAATGACAATGTTCAAGATTACGAATGCGAATGGCTTCAACAATGACGTTATTGATGGTTATGACATCTCTTTTAGCACGCATGTGGTCACAAAGATCAAAATAGTATTTATCAAAATTAGGATCACTAGGCTTCATTTTGTGAAAGGCAATAGTTTTATGAAGAATATCATCAAGATTTTTCAAAGAGTAGTTCGGATATCTTAACTCCAAATCTTCCCACAAAGTGTAGGCACACTGAAAGTTTTTCATATGATGAAACACGATTCTAGGTAATCCCGTAATAATAATATTAACGATTCTAAGATTATGAAGGATGCCAGTTTCTTCCTCGTGAGAAGGATGTAAGGGATCAATGGGAGGCACATATGGACTATCAACATATTTGCTCAAAGGGAATTCATCAAATATATCAAGCATTTTGTCATTCCATTGACTATAGTACTCACCATTAAGAATAGGCGCTTTGCATCTAAGACTCCGCAAACTAGACACATCCATCTTCCACCAATGGTGATAAAACCAAAGCAATGGAGACCAAAACTTTGACACTAATCGTGGGATCGAGAAGAGGCATCTAGAGGAAAGTAACGACGTGCAAGTGTAAGTAGAGGGTCGATATAGGAATATCAAACGCACATGAAGACACGAAGATTTTTGGCGTGGTTCCGAAAGGTGGTGCCATCGTACGTCCACGTTGATGCAGACTTCAACACACGAAGGGTAACGGATGCGCGAGTCCATGGAGGGTGCCACCCACAAGGGGTCCACGAAGAAGCACCCTTGTCTATTCCACCATGGCTTACGTCCACAAAGTACTAGCCTCACCCGGGGTAGATCTTCATGAAGTAGGCGAGCTCCCTGCCCTTAAAAACTTCTTGGTTCAACTCCACATGATTTGGAGGCTCCCAAATGACACCTAGTCAATCTTGGAGACACCACTAGCCAAAAGGTAATAGATGTGGTATGAATAGTGAACTCCTTGTTGTAGTGCTTCAAAATATAGTGTCCTCAACACTCAATCACTCTCTTAAAGAGCCTGGTTTGGTAGAAGAGATTGATTGCGTGGAAAGTAACTTCGGGAGGCTAAAAATAAAGATCCATATGCTTGGAATGGAAGATCTTGATCTCAACACATGAGTAGGTGGTTCTCTCTCACAAAATGAATGGTGGAAGTATTTTCTTGTTATGAGTGCTCTCTCTCCGAATGAGAGGGAGTGGAGGGGTAATATAGCCATATACAAAAACCAACCGTTACAACATTATTTTCCAACTCGGTGGAACCGGAGTAAAAACTCGGTTGCACCAACTAGTGCAAAACGAACTAACTTTTGGGTTCTCGGTGAGACCGATACGAAGCATCTCGATGAGACCAATTCGGTTGGCCTGGGCAGTTCCCCACTTTGGTGGCACTTGCACTGATATGTAAAACTTAGGAATTCTGAAATTTAACAAATAGATACGAGAAGGTTGGTCACTTCTTTTCGGATGTAGCGAAGGAAAACTTGGTTGTACCGATTTAGTATGTTTTGGCTTGGGTTCTATCTATAGAAAATTTGGTGTGGCCGATATGTGGAATGTTGGTGGCACCAAATTTGATCTTTAGGGTAAAGAACATTTTTGTTGGAGAAATGTTGAGGGATTGGTGGCTAATCTCTAAGCACTTTGAGCAACAGGCGATCTTAGATACCGCAACCCCTTTTAATAATATGGCTTTCCAATGGACTCAAATGTGATTTTTCACTTAAAATAAAATGTAGAGTCTTTATGCTTTGATGCTTTTGTAAATCCTTCTCCTTTCCTCATTGGGGATCCTCCTCACAATTCCCAGCTTCTATAATCTTTGCACTTAATCTGAAACACATTAGATAGAACTATTAGTCCAAGAGATAATGTTTGTTGTCATGAATTATCAAAACCTCCAAGGGAGCTTATGTGCTTTCAGGGTTTCGGCTGCGGCCCATCGGACGCTTGATGCCTCCACCGTGAGGCTTAACCGACTGCGGCTTCATCTTAGCTTATGGCGCGACGACGAGCGGCCGGGGTGGGCCCAATCCTAGCAGGTGAGGTGGCGGCGGCGACATGGAGGCGGCGGAGGCGGCAGCCGCGGCGAAGTGGGGCAGGGAATCGGTGACGGACTCGGAGAAGGCGGCGTCATCATCGGCGTCGGTCATGGTGGGGACAGGCGACGGGCAGGAGGAGTATGGTCGAGAGTCGGGTGGCGGCTGTCTTCGGGGAATGGAACTGAATGGTAGTTGGTGGTTTGACAAGCGGTTGGGTTTTTACATCTCCTAGAGTTGAAGATGCAAATTTGCATCGTGAAGTGGTATAGTTTACTTCTTCGGGTGACGGAGATGTATTCTTTTTGCATCTACACCATGTGTTGGAGAGGTGTTTTTAGCCTTAGAGATGCAAAAACGTAGTTATATTTGTATATACATCTTCTATTGGAATGCTCTCACGGTGGTGCGGTTGGTTAGCGTGAAGGCGACTACCCAGCTTATTCTTTTTTTCTTCTTCCAGGTCTGCGTCCGCTTAGGGGTTGTGGTTGCCTTCTCATTTGGTTGTTGTGCGGTAACCTTCAAGATACGATTGATTCGACCATTCTCTCCTACAACGACATAATCAAAAGGACTAAGAAATACAGTGCATAAATTCTACGCCCTACATCCTAAAATAAATGTAGCACATTTAACATTAAGTTATTACAAATTTTATACTAAAGCAACGACACTTATTATGGGACGGAGGAAGTATTTCATTAACATAACCAGCACATAACCAGGTATGCATGTTCTTTTTTAAATCATGGTTTGTTCTCTTTGATTATTTTAACACTTCCGTGCCCATATTTTTTTAATTAAAGCCAAACTAGCATATTCATTTTTATTGGCACGTGCCTACAATGTTTTCCAGTTATAGCCAACGAACATTTCCTTTTTATTGGCACGTGCAAGCAACCACCGTCAAAAGAGTCCCTCGCCCGGCTCACGATTCTCGAAACAACTTCCTTATTTCAAGACAATCTAGGGACCTATAAAAACTGATGTGATTTAGTATAAAGCTCCAAGACAGGATTATTCTCAGGGACGAATTTAAGGGGGATTGTAGTTGTTGTATAAATTTTACTTTATGAACTTTGTCTTTTTTATGTACAAACTTGCCCCCTCTATGCATAAATGCTGGCTTTGTCCCTGATTATTTCTATCATAATTGCAAGCTATCTTAGTTCGTTTTGTCCGTGCCCAACTCTAACTCTAACCCTAACATTTAAACAGGGCGAATAGAAAAGGTCCATAGTTTCATCCCCTCACGGCAAACCTCGACATGTTGAATAATCGAATTCATGACTTTAAAGATCGGGCCATGTGCTGCTAGCCATTGCAACGAACATGTACTACTAACGAATGGCCAGCACAAATATTTCAGAACATATTGCAATGTTAGACTCGAACCGTATTTTTAGAACTTTCCAAAAACAATGAATTTCGAATATTCTTGAAAACATGAACTAATTATGAAACTCCATACAACGTTTAAAAAATCCGGTACATTTTTGGAAATCATGAATTTCAAATGGGATTTCTTTTTTTTACACTGGCAAACATTTTTTGAAAATATGAAACTTTCATACAAACACTAACTTTTTCTTGAATATGTGAATAATTCTCTAAAATTCAAACATGTTTTAGACATTAACATTTTTTTTATAAAATGTGTTTTAAATACGGACATTATTTTTAATTTCTGAATATTTCACTAAAACAAGAATATTTTCCAAATTTAGAACATTGTTTAAATACATTTTTCCGGGAAACACGGACATTTATTTTTTTTAAATGGGAATTATTTTTAAATTCTTAACAAATTACGGAGTGTTAACAAAAATTTAAAGTACTGATCATTTCAAATTTGGAACACAATTCTGGAATTCTACACATTTTTTGAAAATATAAAACATTATAAATTCTGAACATGTTTTCCATAAATTTGAATTTAATAGAACAGGATGAATAAAAATAATTTTGAAAGCGAAAACATAAATAGGAAATAAAACCGAACACAAAGAAAAATAATAATTTTGGAATCGAAAACAGAAATTGGAAATAAACATAATTTTGGAAGCCCAGTCTTAGACCGCTTGTGCGAATGTCCAACTATTTACCACATCGTGCGGGAAATAAGTATTATCCGGAAGCTCCTACCTGCCACTCGTTGCGGCAGGGAAGAGTTGCAACGCACAGGGGCTTGCCCCAACTGGGCCAACCCAGTTTTTTTTCGTTTCAGGAAAATCTTATGTTGTTTTCTGTTTCTTTTCTCCTTTTCTGCTTATTTGTTTTATTTATTTTTTTATTCCCTTTTTTCTATTTTTTCATCACTTTTCCTATTTGAAGCAAAAAAACATTTCTCGAATTCGAAGAACATTTTTTAAAAACAAAATCATTGTTTGACCTTAAGAAACAAAGAAATAAACAGAAAAGGAAAAATATTTCCTTTTTTGTTAATTTTTTCCTTTTCTGTTTATTTAGTTTTTCGTTCATTTTTACTTTCCTTTTTCATTTTATTTTTGTATAGGAAGCAAAAACATTTTTCGAATTTGAAGAACAATTTTTAAAAATTGTGAATAAATTTTGAAGCATGAACCATTTTTTAAAGCATGAATATGTTTTGAGTCATGAGAACATATATTTAAATGGAGACCAATTTTGGAAAAACATGAAAAAAATTGAAAGCACGAATAAAGTTTTAAAGCACAAACATTTTTTCAATTTTGAGAACAAGTTTTGAAACTGAGAATTATTTTGAGAAATCATGAACAAATTTGGAAGCACGAACAATTTTTTAAAGCATGAACATTTTTTGAATCTTCAGAACGAAATTTTTAAAAAGAGAACAATTTTGAAAAAATCCGAACAACTTTGAAAGCGCGAACAAATTTTTAAAGCACTGACATTTTTGAATTTTGAGAATAAATTTCGAAACCAAGGATAACTTTGAAGAACCCTGGACAAATTTGGAAGCACGAACAAGTTTATAAAGCTCAAAGATTTTTTGAATCTTGAGAACAAAATTTTTAAACAGAGAACAATTTTTAAAAATCACAAACAAAATTGGAAGCGAGAACAATTTTAAACATGTTTTAAGATGGAGAACAAATTTGAAAGCGTGAACAAACTTTTAAAGGATGAACATTTTTTGAATCTTGAAAACAAATTTTAAAATGAGAACAATTTTGAAAAATCATATACAAATTTGGAAGCCCGAACAATGTTTTCAAAATGTGTAAATCAAGAACAAATTTCTAAATCGAAAACAATTTTCAAACATTTTCGAATTTTAAAAACAATATTTTAAAATTGAAAACATTTTTGAAAAACTTCAATCTTTTTGGAAAGTACAAAACATTTTTTGAAAAATCCAGAACATTTTTTTAAATAGGAAAAAATCGAATTTGGAGAAGACTTTTTAAAATTCTGAAACATTTTTCGAATTTATGTATGAAGTTTGAAAAATGATAAATTTTTGAAATGTGAAATATTTATTGAAATTTAGGAACAATTTTGGTATTTGAAGAACATGTTTTGAAAATCCAGAACATTTTTTGAAAATCCAGAATTTTTTTTAAACAGAAAAAGAAAATTAATAAAATAAAATAAAATTGGATAAAAACGGTTCAGGAACCTTCTAGAAGTTTGCCAAAACCGGTAAAAACCGGTGGGAAACCTTCCCGAAACCGGGATCACTGAAGCGATAAATGGGCCAGCCTCAAAGCACAAACCGAATAGCCCTTCAAATTTCTTTTCTACATCTCAATACCTTGTAGTTAAAAGTCAAAACCATATATACACTACATTATAGTCCATTCATTGTAGTCGAGATGTCCACAGTTTCCATGTCGGGCTCCAGGTACATGGGTTGTAGACGCAACTTCGAATCCCGCAACTCCTCCTCCGTCTCCCCATCGGTCTCCACCGCGTGCTCCTCGGCATCCATCTCGTCGAAAAGTGCATCTTTCTCCGCTAATTCTTGCCGGATGAAACATCAGTTGGCCTCCCGTATAGACCTCATCCTGGATGGACTCCATAATGTCGGTCTACTCCGCCATCTCTGTCGCTTGGGAGATGTCGAACTCCGACATGGTGTCCTTCATGGCAAAGCCCGCAACCCACACTGGCTCCTCCTCCGGCTCCAAAGTGTCCCGCTCCTCCGGATCAGCCACCGGCATGGGCTCCAGTTGCTGCTCCGTCTACAGTTGTTGCTCCCCCTTCTCTTCCTCCTCCTCCCCCAGGGCCGACTCTAGCGAGTCTGAAGGCAGGCCGACTATGATCCAAGTGGGGCACCTAGCCCAGATCTCCCCTAACATCTAGAAACTCCGCTCTAGCGTTGCATAGAATACGTGATCTTCTTCTGCTGGGCCATGGCGGAGGAGGACGACAAGAGAGGAGGGCTGCAGGAAGTGAGATAAGTGGATGGGCTTGTGCTGGCGGCGTGGGGAGGAAGGAATAGGATGTGGCTAGAGTTGGTGAAAGGATCGATATGGTTGACTAGAGGGGGGTGAATAAGCAACTACCAATTTTTAGCTTGTCTTAACAAATTAGCGTTAGCAACAAAAGGTTCTCTATGTGAACAACTAGGTGAGAAACCTATATGATGCTAACCACAAGGATAACAAGTGCAAGCAAAGAATACACCACAACAATAATAAGTACAAAGTAAAGGTAAGAGATAACCGCAAGTGGAACCGGTGGAGACGAGGATGTGTTATCGAAGTTCCTTCCCTTTGACAGGAAGTACGTCTCCGTTGGAGTGGTGTGGAGGCACAATGCTCCCCAAGAAGCCACTAGGGCCACATTATTCTCTTCACACCCTCACACAATGTGGGATGTCATGATTCCACTATTGGTGCCCTTGAAGACGGCGACCAGATCTTTACAAACAAGGTTGGGGCTATCTCCACACAAAAGCTTGGAGACTCCCAACAAGACCACAAAGCTTCACCACAATGGAATATGGCTCCTGTTGGGGAACGTCGCATGGGAAACAAAAAATTTCCTACGCGCACGTAGACCTATCATGGTGATGTCCATCTACGAGAGGGGATGAGTGATCTACGTACCCTTGTAGATCGTACAGCAGAAGCGATTAGAGATCGCGGTTGATGTAGTGGAACGTCCTCACGTCCCTCGATCCGCCCCGCGAACAATCCCGCGATCATTCCCACGATCTAGTACCGAACGGACGGCACCTCCGCGTTCAGCACACGTACAGCTCGACGATGATCTCGGCCTTCTTGATCCAGCAAGAGAGACGGAGAGGTAGAAGAGTTCTCCGGCAGCGTGACGGCGCTCCGGAGGTTGGTGATGATCTTGTCTCAGCAGGGCTCCGCCCGAGCTCCGCAGAAACACGATCTAGAGGAAAAACTATGGAGGTATGTGGTCGGGCAGCCGTGAGAAAGTCGTCTCAAATCTGCCCTAAAAGCCCCATATATATAGGAGGAGGGAGGGGGGCCTTGCCTTGGGGTCCAAGGGAACCCCAAGGGGTCGGCCGAGCCAGGGGGGAGGACTCTCCCCCCCCAAACCGAGTCCTACTTGGTTTGGTGGGAGGGAGTCCTTCCCCCTTCCCACCTCTCCTTTTTTTTTCCTTTCCTTTGATATTTTCTCTTTCTTGGCGCATAGGATTTGGTGGGCTGTCCCACCAGCCCACTAAGGGCTGGTGTGACCCCCCCAAATACCTATGGGCTTCCCCGGAGTGGGTTGCCCCCCTCCGGTGAACCCCCGGAACCCATTCGTCATTCCCGGTACATTCCCGGTAACTCCGAAAACCTTCCGGTAATCAAATGAGGTCATCCTATATATCAATCTTCGTTTCCGGACCATTCCGGAAACCCTCGTGACGTCCATGATCTCATCCGGGACTCCGAACAACATTCGGTAACCAACCATATAACTCAAATACGCATAAAACAACGTCGAACCTTAAGTGTGCAGACCCTGCGGGTTCGAGAACTATGTAGACATGACCCGAGAGACTCCTCGGTCAATATCCAATAGCGGGACCTGGATGCCCATATTGGATCCTACATATTCTACGAAGATCTTATCGTTTGAACCTCAGTGCCAAGGATTCGTATAATCCCGTATGTCATTCCCTTTGTCCTTCGGTATGTTACTTGCCCGAGATTCGATCGTCAGTATCCGCATACCTATTTCAATCTCGTTTACCGGCAAGTCTCTTTACTCGTTCCGTAATACAAGATCCCGCAACTTACACTAAGTTACTTTGCTTGCAAGGCTTGTGTGTGATGTTGTATTACCGAGTGGGCCCCGAGATACCTCTCCGTCACACGGAGTGACAAATCCCAGTCTTGATCCATACTAACTCAACTACCACCTTCGGAGATACCTGTAGAGCATCTTTATAGTCACCCAGTTACGTTGCGACGTTTGATACACACAAAGCATTCCTCCGGTGTCAGTGAGTTATATGATCTCATGGTCATAGGAATAAATACTTGACACGCAGAAAACAGTAGCAACAAAATGACACGATCAACATGCTACGTCTATTAGTTTGGGTCTTAGTCCATCACGTGATTCTCCTAATGACGTGATCCAGTTATCAAGCAACAACACCTTGTTCATAATCAGAAGACACTGACTATCATCGATCAACTGGCTAGCCAACTAGAGGCATGCTAGGGACGGTGTTTTTGTCTATGTATCCACACATGTAAATGAGTCTTCATTCAATACAATTATAGCATGGATAATAAACTATTATCTTGATACAGGAATTATAATAATAACTATACATTTATTATTGCCTCTAGGGCATAATTCCAACAGTCTCCCACTTGCACTAGAGTCAATAATCTAGTCCTCACATCACCATGTGAATTACATTGTAATAAATCTAACACCCATACAGTTCTGGTGTCGATCATGTTTTGGCCGTGGAAGAGGTTTAGTCAGCGGGTCTGCTACATTCAGATCCGTGTGCACTTTGCATATATTTACGTCCTCCTCCTCGACGTAGTCGCGGATGAGGTTGAAGCGTCGTTTGATGTGTCTGGTCTTCTTGTGAAACCTTGGTTCCTTTGCCAGGGCAATGGCACCAGTGTTGTCACAGAACAAGGTTATTGGATCCAGTGCACTTGGCACCACTCCAAGATCCGTCATGAACTGCTTCATCCAGACACCCTCCTTAGCCGCCTCCGAGGCAGCCATGTACTCTGCTTCACATGTAGAATCTGCTACGACGCTTTGCTTGGAACTGCACCAGCTTACTGCACCCCCATTAAGAATAAATACGTATCCGGTTTGCGACTTAGAGTCGTCCGGATCTGTGTCAAAGCTTGCATCGACGTAACCTTTTACAGCGAGCTCTTCGTCACCTCCATACACGAGAAACATCTCCTTAGTCCTTTTCAGGTACTTCAGGATATTCTTGACCGCCGTCCAGTGATCCACTCCTGGATTACTCTGGAACCTGCCTGCCATGCTTATGGCCAGGCTAACATCCGGTCTAGTGCACAGCATCGCATACATGATAGAGCCTATGGCTGAAGCATAGGGGACGGAGCGCATATGCTCTCTATCTTCATCAGTTGCTGGGCACTGAGTCTTACTCAATCTCGTACCTTGTAACACTGGCAAGAACCCTTTCTTGGACTGTTCCATTTTGAACCTCTTCAAAACTTTATCAAGGTATGTGCTTTGTGAAAGTCCTATCAGGCGTTTTGATCTATCCCTATAGATCTTAATGCCTAGAATGTAAGCAACTTCTCCTAGGTCCTTCATAGAGAAACTTTTATTCAAGTAACCTTTTATGCTCTCCAAAAGCTCTACGTTGTTTCCAATCAGTAATATGTCATCCACATATAATATTAGAAACGCCACAGAGCTCCCACTCACTTTCTTGTAAATACAAGATTCTCCAACCACTTGTATAAACCCAAATGCTTTGATCACCTCATCAAAGCGTTTGTTCCAACTCCGAGATGCTTGTACCAGTCCATAAATGGATCGCTGGAGCTTGCACACCTTGTCAGCATTTTTAGGATCGACAAAACCTTCGGGTTGCATCATATACAACTCTTCCTTAAGGAAACCGTTAAGGAACGCCGTTTTGACATCCATCTGCCAAATTTCATAATCGAAAAATGCAGCTATTGCTAACATGATTCTGACGGACTTAAGCATCGCTACGGGAGAGAAAGTCTCATCGTAGTCAATTCCTGGAACTTGTGAAAAACCCTTTGCCACAAGTCGAGCTTTATAAACGGTCACATTACCGTCAGCGTCCGTCTTCTTCTTAAAGATCCATTTGTTCTGAATAGCCTTGCGGCCCTCAGGCAGCATCTCCAAAGTCCATACTTTGTTCTCATACATGGATCCTATCTCGGATTTCATGGCTTCTAGCCATCTGTTGGAATCTGGGCCCACCATTGCTTCTTCATAATTTGCAGGTTCATTGTTGTCTAACAACATGATTGATAAGACGGGATTACCGTACCACTCTGGAGCAGCACGTGATCTCGTCGACCTGCGTGGTTCAACAGAAACTTGAATTGGATTTTCATGATCATCATCATTAACTTCCTCCTCAACCGGCGTCGCAATGACAGAGGTTTCCCCTTGCCCTACGCCACCATCCAGAGGGATGATAGGTTCGACAACCTCGTCAAGTTCTATCTTCCTCCCACTCAATTCTCTCGAGAGAAACTCCTTCTCGAGAAAAGTTCCGTTCTTAGCAACAAACACTTTGCCCTCGGATTTGAGATAGAAGGTGTACCCAACTGTCTCTTTTGGGTAACCTATGAAGACGCACTTTTCCGCTTTGGGTTCCAGCTTTTCAGGCTGAAGCTTTTTTGACATAAGCATCACATCCCCAAACTTTAAGAAACGACAATTTTGGCCTTTTGCCATACCACAGTACATATGGTGTCGTCTCAACGGATTTCGATGGTGCCCTATTTAAAGTGAATGCAGCTGTTTCTAATGCAT
This sequence comes from Hordeum vulgare subsp. vulgare, assembly GCF_904849725.1. Taxonomy (NCBI): domain Eukaryota; kingdom Viridiplantae; phylum Streptophyta; class Magnoliopsida; order Poales; family Poaceae; genus Hordeum; species Hordeum vulgare. The sequence goes on from NC_058523.1 coordinate 20,503,912, forward strand.
AACCCCAAAATGATAACGGCAAATCAGTAAGAGACATCATAGATCGTACCATTTCTAACAAAGTACGATTACGACGTTCGGACACACCATTACGCTGTGGTGTTCCAGGCGGTGTTAACTGCGAAACAATTCCACATTGTTTTAAGTGAGTACCAAACTCGAAACTCAGATATTCACCCCCACGATCAGACCGTAGGAACTTGATCTTCTTGTTACGATGATTTTCCACTTCACTCTGAAATTGCTTGAACTTTTCAAATGTTTCAGACTTGTGCTTCATCAAGTAGACATAACCATATCTACTTAAATCGTCAGTGAAGGTGAGAAAGTAACGATATCCGCCGCGTGCCTCCATGCTCATTGGACCACACACATCGGTATGTATGATTTCCAACAAGTCACTTGCACGCTCCATTGTTCCGGAGAACGGAGTCTTAGTCATCTTGCCCATGAGGCATGGTTCGCACGTGTCAAGTGAATCAAAGTCAAGTGACTCCAAAAGTCCATCAGCATGGAGCTTCTTCATGCGCTTTACACCAATATGACCCAAGCGGCAGTGCCACAAAAATATGGCGTTATCATTGTTTACTCTAACTCTCTTGGTCTCAATGTTATGTATATGCGTATCGCTATCGAGATTCAATATGAACAATCCTCTCACATTCGGTGCATGACCATAAAAGATGTTACTCATAGAAATAGAACAACCATTATTCTCAGACTTAAAAGAGTAACCGTCTCGCAATAAACAAGATCCAGATATAATGTTCATGCTCAACGCAGGCACTAAATAACAATGATTTAAGTTCATCACTAATCCCGATGGTAGTTGAAGTGACTCGGTGCCGACGGCGATTGCATCAACCTTGGAACCGTTTCCTACGCGCATCGTCACTTCGTCTTTCGCCAGCCTCCGTCTATTCCGCAGTTCCTGTTTCGAGTTGCAAATGTGAGCAACAGAACCGGTATCGAATACCCAGGCACTACTACGAGAGCCGGTTAAGTACACATCAATAACATGTATATCAAATATACCTGATTTTTCTTTGCCCGCCTTCTTATCTGCCAGATACTTGGGGCAATTGCGCTTCCAGTGACCCATACCCTTGCAATAGAAGCACTCTGTTTCAGGCTTAGGTCCAGCCTTGGGTTTCTTCGGCGGATTGGCAACAGGCTTGCCGCTCTTCTTCGAATTGCCCTTCTTGCCTTTGCCGTTTCTCTTGAAACTAGTGGTCTTGCTCACCATCAACATTTGATGCTCTTTACGGAGTTCAGACTCTGCGACTTTCAGCATCGCAAACAACTCGCCGGGAGACTTGTTCATCCCTTGCATGTTGTAGTTCAACACAAAGCCTTTATAGCTTGGCGGCAATGATTGGAGGATTCTGTCAGTGATAGCTTCTTGTGGGAGTTCAATCCCTAGTTCAGCTAGACGGTTTGAGTACCCACACATCTTGAGCACATGTTCACTGACAGACGAGCTTTCCTCCATCTTGCAAGCATAGAATTTATCGGAGGTCTCATACCTCTCGATCCGGGCGTTCTTCTGAAAGATAAACTTCAACTCCTGGAACATCTCAAATGCTCCATGACGCTCAAAGCGACGTTGAAGTCCCGGCTCTAAGCCATACAAGACTGCACATTGAACTATTGAGTAGTCCTCCTTACGCGCTAACCAAGCGTTCTTAACATCCTGATCAGCCGTAGCGGGTGGTTCATCTCCTAGCGCAGCATTAAGGACATAATCCTTCTTTCCAGCTTGTAAGATTAGCTTAAGATTACGAGCCCAGTCTACAAAGTTGCTTCCATCATCTTTCAACTTAGCTTTCTCTAGGAACGTATTAAAATTGAGGATGAGACTTGCGTGAGCAATGATCTACAACATAAACATATTCAAAGTGGACTTAGACTATGTTCAAGATAATTAGAGTTCAACTTAATCAAATTATATGCTAAACTCCCACTCAAAAAGTACATCTCTCTAGTCATTTGAGTGGTTCATGATCCACTTACACTATCCCAAGTCCGATCATCACGTGAGTCGAGAGTAGTTTCAGTGGTAAGCATCCCTATGCTAATCATATCAACTATATGATTCATGATCGACCTTTCGGTCTCATGTGTTCCGAGGCCATGTCTGCACATGCTAGGCTCGTCAAGCTTAACCCGAGTGTTCCGCGTGCGCAACTGTTTTGCACCCGTTGTATGTGAACGTTGAGTCTATCACACCCGATCATCACGTGGTGTCTCGAAACGACGAACTGTAGCAACGGTGCACAGTCGGGGAGAACACAATTTCGTCTTGAAATTTTAGTGAGAGATCACCTCATAATGCTACCGTCGTTCTAAGCAAAATAAGGTGCATAAAAGGATTAACATCACATGCAATTCATAAGTGACATGATATGGCCATCATCACGTGCTTCTTGATCTCCATCACCAAAGCACCGGCACGATCTTCTTGTCACCGGTGCCACACCATGATCTCCATCATCATGATCTCCATCAACGTGTCGCCATCGGGGTTGTCGTGCTACTTATGCTATCACTACTAAAGCTACATCCTAGCAAAATAGTAAACGCATCTGCAAGCACATATGTTAGTATAAAGACAACCCTATGGCTCCTGCCGGTTGCCGTACCATCGACATGCAAGTCGATATTTCTATTACAACATGATCATCTCATACATCCAATATATCACATCACATCGTTTGGCCATATCACATCACAATCATACCCTGCAAAAACAAGTTAGACGTCCTCTAATTTTGTTGTTGCATGTTTTACGTGGTGACCAAGGGTATCTAGTAGGATCGCATCTTACTTACGCAAACACCACAACGGAGATATATGAGTTGCTATTTAACCTCATCCAAGGACCTCCTCGGTCAAATCCGATTCAACTAAAGTTGGAGAAACCGTCACTTGCCAGTCATCTTTGAGCAAAGGGGGTTACTCGTAACGATGAAACCAGTCTCTCGTAAGCGTACGAGTAATGTCGGTCCAAGCCGCTTCAATCCAACAATACCGCGGAATCAAGAAAAGACTAAGGAGGGCAGCAAAACGCACATCACCGCCCACAAAACCTTTTGTGTTCTACTCGAGAAGACATCTACGCATGAACCTAGCTCATGATGCCACTGTTGGGGAACGTCGCATGGGAAACAAAAATTTTCCTACGCGCACGTAGACCTATCATGGTGATGTCCATCTACGAGAGGGGATGAGTGATCTACGTACCCTTGTAGATCGTACAGCAGAAGCGATTAGAGATCGCGGTTGATGTAGTGGAACGTCCTCACGTCCCTCGATCCGCCCCGCGAACAATCCCGCGATCATTCCCACGATCTAGTACCGAACGGACGGCACCTCCGCGTTCAGCACACGTACAGCTCGACGATGATCTCGGCCTTCTTGATCCAGCAAGAGAGACGGAGAGGTAGAAGAGTTCTCCGGCAGCGTGACGGCGCTCCGGAGGTTGGTGATGATCTTGTCTCAGCAGGGCTCCGCCCGAGCTCCGCAGAAACACGATCTAGAGGAAAAACTATGGAGGTATGTGGTCGGGCAGCCGTGAGAAAGTCGTCTCAAATCTGCCCTAAAAGCCCCATATATATAGGAGGAGGGAGGGGGACCTTGCCTTGGGGTCCAAGGGAACCCCAAGGGGTCGGCCGAGCCAGGGGGGAGGACTCTCCCCCCCCCAAACCGAGTCCTACTTGGTTTGGTGGGAGGGAGTCCTTCCCCCTTCCCACCTCTCCTTTTTTTTTCCTTTCCTTTGATATTTTCTCTTTCTTGGCGCATAGGATTTGGTGGGCTGTCCCACCAGCCCACTAAGGGCTGGTGTGACCCCCCCAAATACCTATGGGCTTCCCCGGAGTGGGTTGCCCCCCTCCGGTGAACCCCCGGAACCCATTCGTCATTCCCGGTACATTCCCGGTAACTCCGAAAACCTTCCGGTAATCAAATGAGGTCATCCTATATATCAATCTTCGTTTCCGGACCATTCCGGAAACCCTCATGACGTCCGTGATCTCATCCGGGACTCCGAACAACATTCGGTAACCAACCATATAACTCAAATACGCATAAAACAACGTCGAACCTTAAGTGTGCAGACCCTGCGGGTTCGAGAACTATGTAGACATGACCCGAGAGACTCCTCGGTCAATATCCAATAGCGGGACCTGGATGCCCATATTGGATCCTACATATTCTACGAAGATCTTATCGTTTGAACCTCAGTGCCAAGGATTCGTATAATCCCGTATGTCATTCCCTTTGTCCTTCGGTATGTTACTTGCCCGAGATTCGATCGTCAGTATCCGCATACCTATTTCAATCTCGTTTACCGGCAAGTCTCTTTACTCGTTCCGTAATACAAGATCCCGCAACTTACACTAAGTTACTTTGCTTGCAAGGCTTGTGTGTGATGTTGTATTACCGAGTGGGCCCCGAGATACCTCTCCGTCACACGGAGTGACAAATCCCAGTCTTGATCCATACTAACTCAACTACCACCTTCGGAGATACCTGTAGAGCATCTTTATAGTCACCCAGTTACGTTGCGACGTTTGATACACACAAAGCATTCCTCCGGTGTCAGTGAGTTATATGATCTCATGGTCATAGGAATAAATACTTGACACGCAGAAAACAGTAGCAACAAAATGACACGATCAACATGCTACGTCTATTAGTTTGGGTCTTAGTCCATCACGTGATTCTCCTAATGACGTGATCCAGTTATCAAGCAACAACACCTTGTTCATAATCAGAAGACACTGACTATCATCGATCAACTGGCTAGCCAACTAGAGGCATGCTAGGGACGGTGTTTTTGTCTATGTATCCACACATGTAAATGAGTCTTCATTCAATACAATTATAGCATGGATAATAAACTATTATCTTGATACAGGAATTATAATAATAACTATACATTTATTATTGCCTCTAGGGCATAATTCCAACAGCTCCGAGGTGACCTCAACCGTCTAGGGTGCTCAAACACCCAAGAGTAACAAGATCCACAAGGGATTAGTGGGGGAATCAAAAATATCTTGGCGGAAAGTTAGATCAAGGTCCTCTCAAGCAATCCCTCAACAAGTTTGATTCGCTAGGGAGAGAGATTGGGCAAGAATAAGCTTTTGGAGCAACAATGGAGCTTGGGGAGGTAAGAGTTAAACTTCTTAGGGAAGAAGACACCTATATATAGTGGGGGTACAATCCAACCGTTACCCATCCACCAACTGCACTAGACAAACGGTACTACCGCTCTGGGAGCGGTACTACCTCTGCTAGGAGCGGTACTACCGCTCCTAGGAGCGGTACTACCGCCCGACAGCTCACCAACCACGGTAGTAAGAAAATACTACCGTGCCTACTGCCTACCACTATGGGGGAAAAGGATGCGCAAAAAGTCCGACGGAGCGGTAGTAAAAAACTACTACCGCCCCGAGGGTGGTAGTACCGCTCATGAAGCGGTAGTAAAAAATTACTACCGCCCTTATAGAGGTACTACCGTTGTGCCAGCGGTACTACCGCTGGCCCTTTTGCACATGCATGAGAAAATAGGGTTGGAGCTCCATTGTAGCAAGGGAAAGGTGGTGCACTAGAAAGGTGTACGTGATGATTCCACCCAAACCTTTTTTACGCAGACCCCTTCTTAATAGTACGGCTTTCCTATGACTCAAATCCACCAAAGAGAAATGTAGAAAGCAATCGTCTTCAAAATACTCCGAGGGGCATCAAATCATCTTGTGCCTAGTCATGAATTATTTGAAATGCTCAATGCACACGATTAGTCCGCACATGCATTGTCATCAATCACTAAAACCACTTAGAAAGAAATATGCCCTAACAGTTGGGTGACGCCGCCAGGCTTAAATAGCCGGAATTTGGCCCTTGGGCAACGGGCTGGAGTGGCATCACACGCAACGTTCGCACCCCGGAGGAGACGCCCGTCAGACCATTAGGTTTTCGGACAATATCGTGTAGGAACTAGTCATCACAATCTGACGCGACGAACGCGTTCGGGTGGGTGGGATAATTTTGGGTTTCACCAATTCCTCGCCGGATTCTTCTCCTTGGCATCTCCGCAATGACGTTACTAGTCCAGGACGTAGGCATCTATGGCTGGAGAGGGGTCGTCGTCGATGGTGGTGCCGCCGTTGGACGAGGATGAGGATGTGGAGGAGATGCCGACGAGACGACGGGCAACGGGGCTCTGCTCCTTGGCGAGGCGCGTGGCTCTTGCCGCGTTGGCGGAACTCCGCGGGGCGAATTGCCCACACTCCTCGATGCCCAACCGCAATGCATTTGCATTTGTGTGGTGCTAGCGACGGACGTTCGTCTCTACTGAGGTGAAGAACCGTCGGAGGACGTCGCAGAGGAGTTCATCTTCGAGTCCGAGGCCACCCGGACGGTCGTGGCATGGCTAGACCCCATCCGGAATGGCTGAACCCGGCCTTCACCGCCCTCTGCCGAGTGAGGCAAGCCGCCCTTGCCTTTGATTCTAGTTGGCGCAATGACACACGGTCGGTATAGTAGGCATGAGGAGCCACCGCCAGCCACAAGGAGCAGGTGCTGTAGTGGAAAACCGTAGAGTGCGAGGGGCTGACACGGTCAAGCGCGAAGCTTGACAACCGAACTATCAGGACGTTTGCGAAGCTCGAGCTCCCGCCCCCGTCCTCATCGCCCATAGCTTTGGTCGGAGTCGTTGTCGGTTCTGCTAACGAAGCCGGACATGGTGGAGGGACACAAGCTCAATGACAAAGCAACGATGCCTTTCCAACCCGCTAATTGTTTCGACCGTCCATGACGGATCTTCCAATCAAGGTTCGTCTTTAGTTTGTCACTCGCGTTATGGTTGATTCTCTGTTGTGCCGTGGAGCTTGATACACATGTCGGACCGGTGCGTTAGGTTGTTTGCAGAGTCTTGGTATTGTGATCCTTCGACAACACCTCATCTTTCCTCATGGTGGTCTTTCTGTCTGCAAGCTAGGTCATGTCTTTTTCTGTGTGACATTTTTTTTCTCATCTTTTGTAACTTTGTTACCTGTACGATTTTTGCCCAGTTTTGTCATATTAAACGGGGTCAAGTTATTTAGGTTTTCGATTCGGTTTCCCTTATAAACTGAATCAACCAAAGCTCAAGGAGTGACTCTGAGCTTTGTCAGCTTTTGAGCAATATATTCAGGTGGTGATCGTCTTCTCCCGATGATCGTTCAAAAATAATATAGTTGAGGAGAGTAGCTAGGTCAGTATTTGGAAGGTGCCGGATAGTCGAACAAATACGAACAATGAGTGGTCCGAGGTGGCATTCTCGTGACCGAACAATCCGCCCGACGCATAAGGGTGATTTGAGGTATCAAGCTATAGGTGAACAATTTGTCTTTTTTGTAAATAAGTTAAAGTGTAAACTGTTTTTTTTTAATCTCACAAGTATAATAAAAGATCAAGTTTATTTTAAAAATATTTTCAATATTTTTATTGACTTTTTTTTAATATAAAACGTATATATATCCAGGTTTCAAAAGTTACGGTCCCGTCGGTCACATAATATTGCGGAGCTGAGATGCAAGCCAAGTATAGAGACGATGCAAGCCAAGTATAGAGACCACAGCTTAGAGCAACTCTAGCAGACCATGCATCCCGCCCCGGCCCGCAAAATAACCGCCAAATTGCGGGTTGGGGCCGGAAAATCCTCACGATCAGACCCCGCATCCAGCCCCGACCTGCAAATTTTTTTACGGGGTGCGGCAAATCTTCTCCCCCAACCTCCATCTTCAGGGGTGGGAGGCCGACCCGAGCTGAACCCCTATCCGGCGCGAGATTTGGCGGGAGGGACATTTCCGCGCGCCCTTTCCCCGCTCCCCGCATCCTCCGCCACCATTGCTCCCCCTCCGCAAGCTCCGGTTCCTCCTCCCCGGCCGTTCCTCACCGCCATGAAGGACCCCATGTTGTCCCCCGTCACCGTCGAGGTCGCGCATGCTCCTTCCCCTCGAGCGGATCTCGTCGCCGGCCATGTTGCCCCCGCAGCCGTCGCCGAAGCACACGCCGCGCCTTCCCGAAAGAGGCAGGGCAACGTGGTCATGCAGGGCGGGAATCCGGCTGCCCGCGCTCCAGGCGCCAACGCCGCAGAAGGCTGGAAAGGCCGCAGGCGTAAAGCGGAGGAAGGTTCCGGCTTCAAGGAAGCCACCTTATTCAACCTCTGACTTCACCCCCCCCCCCCCCGCAAGGAGGTGCTCCAGCGATGCCGTTGAACGATGTTGCTCCCCCCGCGGCCGTGTTCGACGAAATGGTCGGAAGGTATGCCTCTTCGGTCTTGGCGATTCCTTTTCATTTTTTGCCATTAGTCTCGATAGCTCGTGACTTGTTATCGTTCGCTATAGCGGTGGTTCGAACAATGCAACAACCGAGTTCATGAACATGTTGGACACGAACGCGGTTGACATTGATCAAGCCTCTTTCGAACCATTCAACTACAATGAAACGGGCGTCGGCGTGTATGATCATGGTGCTGCAGACGAATTGGAGGAGATCAAAGCGGAAGCGTTTGAGCAATAGCAAGCAAAGGGTGGGAAAAGCCAAAGATCGAAGAACTACACGATTTTGGAAGATCAAGCTTTGATCCAAGCATGGAGTGCGGTGTCTCTTGATGCATGCACGGGTGTTTCTCAAACCGCCAAGAGATATTGGCAAAGGATCGAAGATCAATACTTCCGCATTATGAAAAACTATCCTAATAGGACTGCACGCACATTTCGGTCACTTCAAGGGCGTTGGGAGAATATCAAGCCTATGTGCAGCCGTTGGGCAGCTTGCTTGGAGCAAGTACGCAATGCACCTCCAAGTGGCACCGCGGAGTCCGACTATGTGAGTTTGTTTGTCCTTTGTTCAAGTTGTGCATCATCATAATGTATCATGGGAAATGATTGCATCACTTTGTTCACATTTTTTAGGACAAGATTGCTCAACGTAGATACAAGGACATGGAAGCTTCGGAAGGCAAATTCTTCAAATTAGAGCATTGTTGGGAGTTGCTCCAAAAGTGCAAGAAGTGGAAGTTGATCGACAAAGAATCCCCACCAAAGAGAGGCTCACTTATAAACATGGATGAAGATGAGGATGATCATGGCCCAATAAATTTGCACAAGCCCGATGACGACAAGAAGACTAAAGAGAAGATGAAGAGAGAGCAAGAAGCAGCGAGTTTGAGGGAGAAGATTGATGCCATGGTGCAATCAAACGAGTTGATGTTGTTGAAGTCATTGGAGATCAAGAAAGAGTTGGCCGAGAAAAAGGCAAAAGAGAAGCAAGAAAAATGGCAAATGCTCAAGGAAGAGGGGCTTCGCAAAGCTGTCATTGAGAAGAGAAAAGCACGCGTCTCTGAAACCAAATCGATGTCATTGTTGCTCGTCGAGGAGAACAAGATCATGTCAATGAACCGCAATGACATGGACGACCTCACCAAAACATGGCATGCTATGACAAGGAGAGAGATCTTGAAGAGGAGAATGGTCGCCTCGGCCGGTCCGTGTTCCAGTTCCGATGATGTTTTCTCTGCTCCGTATGGTGCCAATGTGGATGATTTCGGTGCGGGAGTTGGAACAAGCGACGGAGGTGGATTCGGCGGCGCCGATAAGACTCCATGGCGCGGAATGAAGATCGACCCCGAAGATGATGCCGGACATGACTTCAAGGGTCTGCATCTGTGCCAGCCAGCGTCGTCCCGCAAAAGTGGTTTTGCGCGAACTACAAACGCATTTTGCGAGCCGGCGGGATGCGGCTGCTAGAGTTGCTCTTACACATGTACGACCCAGCAATGCAACTTGCGAACATGCCAACTAAATTCAGCCAACACTTGTGAATATTTCTCTAGCTGCATTTGTTCATCCTTGCTCGCCTGTAATGTAAGCCGAAGCTCTATACATGGACTTTGGCGGTGCAAAATTTTGTTAGCGTACGTGCAGTGAGCTCCCCCGTTGCACACAACCCAGTCCTCCTGATGGATCGGTGACTAAGATGTTTTACAGCACGTAAATAAGTTCAACCCGTTTACTGAATGTCCCACTGCTCCTGAGAAGATTCAGCAACCTCTGAATGGCTTCCAGATCTGTTCTGAATGCAACCTCTGGCTAGATTCAGCCAGCGATCCCTGCTTCCGAGGGCAAGCGTACGTGATTCTTGCGCTATGCAGGGGGCTTGTTGGTTCTTGCGCTACGCCGAGCAGTATAAGTACGGGAGGGCACCACCCCCCAACCAACGCCCCAACCGCCTCGCCCCCAATCCTTCAAACTCCCGCCACCCCCAACGGCCGCCTCCATGGCCTCCTCCTCCACCTCCACCATGCCCTCCATCGCCTCCTCCTCCATCTCCATGTCCTCCGCCGCCGCCGCCACCTCCTCGCGGCCCCCCGCCGACGCAGCGCTCGCGCCGGGGCTCGACTACGACACGGCCTTTCCGGTTCTTGGGAGTTCGCCGTCGCGTCCGAGGGGCAGGAGCGCGGCGCGGCCGCCGCGTCCTCTGAGGAGGAGCGAGGACCGTCCGAGAGGAGGGAAGGCTGCGGCCACGGCCGTGGCGAGCCATGCCGCCGCGGGGACGACCTCGGCGGCTCCTCCGACCTCTGACGTTCCCGCCACGACGAGCAAGGCGGGGGCGATCTCCGCGCGTCCGCCGACCTGCGCCGCCCCGGGAAGCCTCGCCGCAGCGGCGGCGGTTCTCTCAGGTGCGATCGATCGGTTCCCGCAGAGTTTTCCTGTTGGATTCTTGCTTTCTTGCAAGCTAATCGGAGGAACAACTCGTCCAGGGGCTCCCGCCCTGCTGCCTGCCGTGCAGGCGTTCGGCGGCTACAGCTTCGGGTACAAGATGGGCGACCTCTTCCAGGACCTCGAGCTGCATCCCCCGTCTCCCCAGGTCGAGCCTGCCGGTCTCCGGCAGCATCCCCAGCTCGTCAACGAGCCGAGGCATCCGCCGCCGCTCCGGTTTCAGGTCCAGCCGCCGCTCCGGCCCCAGATGCTTCAGGCCCCCGGCTACTTCAACGCGCCGATGGCCCAGGTTCAGCTCCAGCGGCCTCCGCCCCAGTTCGCGCCGCCGCGCTTCGGCGGGCAGCAGTACCAGGTCCCAGCTCGTCCGCTGCACCAACGGCATGCGTCCGACGCAGCTCGCGGCGCCGCACCACCACCCAACGCCATTCCAGTTCGAGCACCAGCAGGGGTCCTTCACGGGTTTATTTCGTCAGGGTACAGGCGCGAAGACTGCCGCAGCTCGTCAGGGTATAGGACAGGTACACTACGATCTGCACAGGATTTTTTTTTCATGCACAGTAACTGATGATCCTTGATTATATTTGTCATGCACAACGTTCATATTTTGGTCTAGATGTCTTTTGCTGCATTCCAGTGATCTTTTGGGGTTTACTGAAGCTGTTTTAGTCCGAGAAAGAGTTTACTGAAACTGTTGTGGTCTGAAAAAACAGTGAACTGAAACTCTTGTAGTGTAAAACTGAATAACTGATAGGTGTTGCAACTTGTCTGCATGCAACTGCTGTAATCTTGTAGATTAGTAAAAGGTGGTATGTTATTGGGTGAATAAATCGTTATGGAATCTGAAACTCCAAATCAGTTAATTCATCTCCTTTTGGCCTTAACATAGAAGATGGTGACATCCGTTCGAATTAGCCAATTTTTCGTGCGTCGAACCATTCTGGGAACAATATTCGGGTTCCAACAATACTAAACTAAATGAATCTTATTTCTGAACATGAGCTGCATTCAGGTTTTGTACATGAGTTGTAATCTTTGATCTTCCTATATTTTATTCTACAAAAATTTTGAGATTTAGATTTTTCATATGCCTCCTGCTGATCTTCTTTGGCAAGAATGTGCTCTGGTCTTGATTATATTATGCACAATGTAGATCCTATTTTGATGCATAAAAATATTTGGAATCTTCCTTCAGTTGAGTGCTAATCTGATCGTGGTTGGAAAAAGGATATTATGATACGTTCTGTTAGGACTTGGTAGTTGTCTGAAACTGTTAGTCTTATAGAGGAGTGAAAGTAGATAGAAATAGAAGGTGCCATGTGGATTTGTTTAGTTCTTGATTCAGATAATTCAGTTCCATGTCGGAACATTTGCCTATAGATAGGTAGGTAAATCAAGTTCAGTCATCTCATTTCATTATTGCAGATAATATACTACATAATTTTCTAACCTCTGAATTAATTCCTAAGAAACTCTGAATATAATTCAGGTAGTATCTTACAATAATAGCGCATGATGCTTAGTTCCTTGCAAATTGTATTGTTTGAAGATTCTTCCTTCTTGATCTGCCTAACTCGCTCATAATTTCCTCTAATTCAGCCTAGGATGAACTGCAACACCCGGATGTCGACGCAGAGTAGATGAAGATCAGAGTGGGAGTTCTTCACCAGTTCGGGATACGATGACACCCGAACTGGACGCTCACTTTTCCCTATAGAACAGATAGATATAGGTTTAGAAAAATGCAATCAGCAGCTCTCCTGTTTCTTCTGCTAGCTACACTCGCTCCGTTCTGTCGACAGAACTGGTGTTTTGGCCTCGCGGTCCTATGATACAGGACTGCTGAAATTGTTGACGCTGGATGTAGTTGTTCTTCTGACATTCATCTCTGTAATGTGATCCGTTGACGAAGCATTCCACCGTAGGGATTTTTGCAATGAGTGCATGATCATGCAGTTTTCTTTAGATCATCATTTCGCATAACTACAAAATGCAGTGGTTTTATGATAGAATCGTAAGAGATTTCAGAAATATTAATAGAGAAGGGCGGCAAATCAATTCTATTGTTCTGCTTTTCTTTACGAACATGCATGTATCCTCTTGGACCGATTTGAATTCTTTGGCCAACATATCATGGGAATACTTGTCAGTAGCAACTTTTTGCAATTTCTGTCAAGAACAGACACATCATAATGAAGATGATTTGCACCAGCTACTGAGAATATTTCAGTATCACAGGTGGCTTGCTGCTGACAATCTATCTCCTGTTTCCAGTTCATCTACTATACTGTCTGTCTACCATGCTCGTTAATCTGATGATGATATCCACCTTGCCTTTTCTGTCTGTTGAAATCAATATGACTCCTCAATCAGGAATCATATGTAAGAACATCATATGTCCTATGCTCACAATTTCCCGTTTCTGTCTGTTGAAATCAATATGACTCCTCAATCAGGAATCATATGTAAGAACATCATATGTCCTATGCTCACAATTTCCCGTTTCTGTCTGTTGAAATCAATATGACTCCTCAATCAGGAATCATATGTAAGAACATCATATGTCCTATGCTCACAATTTCCCGTTTCTGTCTGTTGAAATCAATATGACTCCTCAATCAGGAATCATATGTAAGAACATCATATGTCCTATGCTCACAATTTCCCGTTTCTGTCTGTTGAAATCAATATGACTCCTCAATCAGGAATCATATGTAAGAACATCATATGTCCTATGCTCACAATTTCCCGTTTCTGTCTGTTGAAATCAATATGACTCCTCAATCAGGAATCATATGTAAGAACATCATATGTCCTATGCTCACAATTTCCCGTTTCTGTCTGTTGAAATCAATATGACTCCTCAATCAGGAATCATATGTAAGAATATCATATGTCCTATGCTCACAATTTCCCGTAGATGCAAAAACAGTTCAATGATAATCATGCAACTGAGCACCCATTGTACGAGGCCAAGCAGTGGCGGGTGTAAAATCATTCAGATTCAGAGGCTAGATAAATTTAAATAACCAAACTACAGATATGATGTATAAATTTAACTGAGTTCCAGTGGTAGCTACATCGTAGGAAAATCCTCAACTTTTCAGTGAGATTGATTGTACAGCTACATTACGCTCCTGCGATCAAATATCAGGAGGCAGAGGCAGGCGGCGTAGTGGTTTTGCACCAGCAAGCACACAGAGCATTGCTTCATGGTTATTTCTCCACCAGTGCAGCGACATCCGGGTTGACAGAACCGAAAACACATTCAGTCAAGATGTGGGAGATCGACTCCGCTTCTTGGTCGCAAAGGGACAGATTGCCCGGTGTGATGCCATTTTTTTGTTTGATCCCAGGTGCTACTACAAAAATGTGTCGGAGGAAAATGGGAAACGGCACAGTGGAAGAAATGAAAAAAAATGGTTCACATTAAGAATTACTTAACGTTCTTATATTTCTTTACGGAGGAAGTAGCAACTACTCCCTCCGTTCCTAAATATAAGTCTTTTAAGATATTTTACTAGAGTCTACATACGGAGCAAAATAAATGAATCTACACTTTAAAATATGTCTATATACATCCGTATGTAGTCCATTAATGAAACCTCTTTAAAGACTTATATTTAGGAACGGAGGGAGTAATAGACAGTCTGAGCACCGCCCATTATGGATAATGCCGAGATAAATATAACATTTTTTCCCAAAGTTTAGGTAGGCAAGGCTATTTTGGGTTTTCGGTGCAGCATCCTCGAATGCCGACTTTCCGACGGCATTGTAAAAATATATATTTTAAATGTCACAAACATATTTTTGAAAAGCATGAACATTTTTCTGAATGTGATGTGCCATTTTCCCTTCTTGCAGATTGTGTTGATGTGGAGCTGGAGCCCGATGACACCACAGGTGCAAAGATTGTGGTTTCTACAAATTCTGCTGATGTAAGCGAAAGGGATTACTAGAAAAGATCCCGGCCGGTCTGCTATTGGAAGACCATATGGTGTGATTTTTTTTTAGAGAAGGAGGTTAACCCCCGGCCTCTGCATCAATCGATGCATGCAGCCATCTTATTAATTATTTCACAAAGGTCTAACAAGAGTATACATCAATTCACCTAAAGCCACCACTCACACCTAAAAACTCGATAATGTGGAGTGCTCTCACTCTACATATCTAAGACCGGTGTTGTTTCCAATTCATCCACATAACGTATCGGGAACAACAGCCGGTGCAGCACACCTAAAACACACACCTTACGCACACGTTTTACCAGCCGACACCATCCTCGAACCACTGACCCATCTTCAGGTAAGAGATCCGCATCATCCTTGCCAGTCCAATCATCCGTCGACGCCACCACGGCGCCCAACGGCGCCACCGCCCTGCGCTCATCCGTCCATATGCGATTGTCGTGCGTAGCACCTGCCAACCAGGCATGACTCAGCGTAGCACCTGTCGGCCAGGCATGACTTGACAGCTCCACCGAAATTCCGTGCAAGACGAAGCCGCTCCACCTCCTGCCTCAGTCTGCCAACGCTGCTCCACAAACGATGCTCCCAAGAGAGAAACAGCACCGCAGTACCGCCATCGTCCGATCTGGAAGACCAGGTCCTAGGGTTTCCCCCGAAGCAGTGCCCACCACCAGCAACCGTTCAGGACCCACACAGTGCCCACCACCACTCAGCCCTCAAGGCGACGCCTTCAGGAAGGTCACGACGTCAAGGACGCCGCTGCCGCCCACCGAAGTTAGGGTTTTCACCCGAGAGGCAAGGAAGGGGAGCAGAGGAGCATATGTATACCGACATCTCCAAAAAGAATAACGGCGCCTTGAGCGTCATCGGCGGCGCGGCCGGCCTGGGCCAACCAAGGGGTTTCCCCCAATCCGAATCTCCTCCACCGGCTTCACCCACAGGAAGGGCCCCGACAACCACGCCGGCACCGCCAAGAATCCGCAGGAGAGAGGCCCACAGATCAGGACCTGGGGGACGCAGGTGGCGGTGCGGGCAGCGCCCGATGAAGGGGAACAACACACCTCCACAACGATGCTTCCAAGAAAGATAGCGGCACCCGCGGGCGTCGCCGTCGCGGCTCCGATGAAACCAGAGCAAGGATTTCTCCCGGAGCTGCGCTGGATATCCACCGCCACCAACCGCTGAGCATGGCCGCCACGCACCATCACGACCCCCAGCCAAGGCCACTGCACCGCGCGCCCTGGACACTGCTCGTGCCCAGCCGACCAGCGCAGCCCCACCCGGCTGCCGCTCCCGGCTACCGCTCCCTACCACCAGGGCCGAGCGCCCCGCTAGATCCGGCCATGGAGCCCCGGATCCGCCCTCCACCGCTGTCGATTGGCGAGATCACACCGGATCCCGCAACCGCCGACGCGGGGCGCCGCCGTCAGAGCCCGAAGGCCGACGCGAGGGGCCCCGCCGCCGCCATCCCCGGGGCGCGCGCAGCTTCGCCGGCGTCCCCTCCGGCAGCGGCGAAGCGGGAGGTAGGCGAAGAGGGGGTCCGGTGGTGGCGCGGTGCGTGTCTCTACGCGGAGAGGATGCGCGCCGGCGACGTGCTCGCAAGGCGCCGGACTGGAGGAGCGCGGGCCGGGCAGATCGGGAGCCGGGGCAGCGGCGTGGAACTGGTGAGATGGGGTGGCGGCGGCTGGCGCACGAGATGGGGTGGCGGCGGCTGGGGCACGAGAAGAGCTATCGTGTATGATCCAACCAGCCGACCATATGGGGTGATGTGTGCCTCATGCCGGAATCAATTAGTACAACAAGTTGTCTTAACGCATAGTTAGGGACTGTTCGGGAACCCACCAGCTCCGGAAATCCCAGGATCCACGGAGTATCAATTTCCTCGCTCCGCTCTTTTTAACTGCAGCTCCTGCTGCTCCCGGAGCGGAGTCGCGTGGAGCGGAGGGGCTCCGAACAGGGCTTTAGTATACCCTCTGTTTCTAAATGTAAGACATTTTAGTAGTTTAAAACCCTCTGTTTCTAAATGTAAGACGTTGAAACCGTTTTCCAAGAATTTACTCGTATTACTCTGCCTGCTTTGTGAAGCTGTTTGAATCACAACAACCTGGCTGGTACAGTACTACTTTGTAATGTACTGCCTCTGTTTCTAAATGTAAGACGTTCTGTCAGGCAGGGTAATATCTAATATGAGTAAATTATTGGAAAACAGTTTCATCCTTGGCACCAGCAGTGCAAATATATGCCAAACTGATCAATCATTCCAGTGGCATCAGCAGTATGTATTTTTGCCAACACAAGCAAGAATGCACAAGTATCTGTGCTTCATTACTGTATTCATTCATATGCAGGCAGTAGCCCAACTCAACATTATAACCTAGCAAAATCTGTTGGATTTCTGTGTGGGGGATCAATTATACACCAGCCGGCAATTAACAAGTTCAATGTGATCACACAAGATTCAACGTATGCTATACCAGCTAACAATTAAAACCACAACACAAGTTTTCCTTCCTATCAAAGAAGAAAGCACAAGTGTACATGCTATGCCTACCCCCAACTTCATCACTGCATGTAGATATCTGGAGCATGACATGCCTACCCCTAATCTCGGAAACACTCTCATTCATAGGCAGCAGCCCAACTCAAGTACTCAGAATTAATCCAGCGGAATCTATTCACTTCAACTCTCATCAGCAGGATCTTCTCTCTGGGGAGCCTGATGACTTGGACTCTCATCAGCAGGATCTTCTCTCTGGGAAGCCTGATGACTTGAACTCTCAGCAGAAGGATCTTCTCTCTGGGAAGCCTGGTGACTTGAACTCTCATCAGCAGGATCTTCTCTCTGGGAAGTCTGTTGGCTTGAACTCTCATCAGCAAGATCTTCTCTCTGGGAAGCCTGATGACTCGAACTCTCATCAGAAGGAGCGCGTGGGTAGATGATTTCGTAGTGATTTGCCGAGTACAACAAGGTCACTCTTGGACGGGGAACTCCAGGACCAGTGTAGATATCTGGATCATATCCTCCTCGGACTCGCTCCACTCTGAGGGGTACCTCAAGCGCTCTGGCCAAGGCCTCCATCATAACATGATCTGTCAACTGACGAGCTGGAGTGACGCGCTGCAAGCACCACTGTTTGTACACCAACAACAACAGGTTAGATAAGTCGAGTGATGCGCCAAGAATGGATGCATTTGGAAATCAGCACGAGGTAATGCAAGGGAGGATATGCATCACTGACATCTTCCAGATTGTAATTTCCTCTGAGCCCTGGTATAAGCGGTTCATACACCTCCCTGTGCGAGCATATCTGGATAGCTACTACTAATCTGAGGAAAATGAAAACTAACCAAGAAAATGTGTCAGAAACATGAATTATGAAGAACAAAAGGAATATGACTTCGAGGGTGTTTCTCTCACTGTCTAGCGTCGTATCATACTTGCTGAAGAACTTGAGAAGTTTCTCTTTACGGTAGCTAAAAATTGCACATATTATGTCAGTGAGATGGAATGCATTCGGCCACAACACTATGACGGAATTGCAAAAAACCAAGCGAGTCAAAAACCTGCTAGTTGAATCTCTGCCGTGTTTCCGTCTCATTATTTTCTTGATCAGATTCTTAAATGCCTGAAAGAAGCCGCGACTACTTAATTCGCAGTTGATAATCATATATCATAGGTTACAATGATACATACAGAATACTGATCAGTAGCAAGATATAAAAGAACACACCTAAGACAACTCGCCTGAGAAGCTTTAGTCATTAAGTATATACTACAGCTAGTAACAGAACAGTGAGGTGGCTATACAATAATAACCAGTAGGTGTGCATTGTTGCAGTGCTCAAACAAGCATAAAATTATGTTATTTCCTCATTATATTGACGCTGTTCCTTTGTAAGTAAATTTTCTTAAGGCCATTGTTACAATCGTGTCGTTAACTTTACAATGAACTTCAAATTTGAGTTTCTGCCAACAGTGTATAAAACTAGGATGGCATGCCACTACTGTGTTAAGCAATTGTGAATCTCCTGCAAATGAAAAACAAAGATTGTGAGATGCCAGATGCTGATTGAAGTGTAATTTAACCTGAATAGAATCATCATCCCTTACAAGCATGTTTATCCAAGAAAGAACATTACCCTCAAAAAAAGAAAAAGAAAAAGAACAAATATGGAGAAGGCGAGAAATTACTTTGCTGCTCCTGATAAAGTCAGAGTTCCATCGAAGATTTGCATGTTGCATGGACATTCTTTCAACAACACGAAGGAGACGATGTTCCTCATGTGTGTCCTGCCTATCAATAACTTGCTCCTGTAAACAGAGAAAGTTAAATAACTAAACCTACATCCTATGATAAGGAAAAGAGGGGAGGACGATTACAAGGTACGAAAATATGAAGCTCCTGTAGAAACACTCCCCATCTCCAATCACCGATCGATATTCTGAATAGGCATCAAGATGGTTTGCCTCATCAGAAGCAAGCCTATGATGCCTTCTGACTTCAGTGATGGGATGTGTCTGCAACGAACGCACAAATATGAGAATTCAAATTACGCTGAGTTGAACATGGAAACAATATATCTACAAATGTGATGGAAATTTCGTTTTCATTCAAATTTTCAGGTTTCCATGTTCTCTGGAAATGTTTGAAACCGCTGGTGATACTGATTGGCTGTTGTTCAGTAAGAAAACAAGAAGATGTCCACTAACACATGATAAACTCAACAACAGTATAAGTACGATTCAGGTCCCATCCGACTATCACAACCAAGAGTTAACATACAATTTAGTATTTATAAAAGAGGACATAATCCTTCTGAAGTGTTGATTTTACAGGAACCGCTAATCACAGTATCTTGTAATATAGGGATTTGATTCTGAAGTGTTGATTTTACAGGAACCGCTAATCACAGTATCTTTTGATATAGGGATCTGATCCTGAATTTTCTTGCACTTCCATTTTGAACATTACATCAGGCAAAATGGAGACAAACCTGGTGGTTCACATGTTCCGAACATATTTCCCTTCCTTCTCTATGAAAAATCTATTTGACAGGAAATGAAGAAAACCGAAGTTACAATTGTACAGGATCAACAAGATCAAGTATTTCAAAACAAGAAATAAGGGAATGGAAAAAGGATGGAATTAACAAACAACCAGTCATTTTTGTTCCTTTTCCCAGTCAAAAGGAAAAAAAAATGTATGGCAAGACCACAAAACATGTGCATCCAAAGCTTCTTTGTTTTTGGCAACTATTTACATGAATTATATTCTGGGGCTTCTGAACCAGTTCCAGGTACCAATCGACAAAATGGCGAAACTTCTCGACCAGATCCTAAATTGGTCGCCGATTTTGCATGTAAATGGCAAATGATTTACAGGAATTATGTTCAATTATGCAGTCTTGAACTAATGTCTAGATTAAAGTTTCTGATAACAGCATCTATTTGCAAAGGAAGCTCATACATTTGACTTCAGGCTCTGTTGCCAAAATATTGCAGTAGGACATGACCTCATGATTTCCCCACATTTTACAGACAACAGTTTCAACAAGATAGCCATTTGCTTCAAAATACAGTGCCAGATTGTGGAAAGACCCACGAGCACCAAGGGCATTTGTACTTCTGCCAACATTTGCCCAAGATTCCTCCTCTATGCTAGGATGTCACATGACGCTCTAACCAAGATTCCATGCCTTGATTACACTAACAGGTCCAAGAATTTAACATGAACAACCAGAAACCAAAGAAAATCAAAACAATCCCAGTTCTACTTTCTATGCACAAAAAATCCCAGTTCATACCACCAAGGAATCACAAGTGAGAAGAGTGGACAAGATTCAGGCCATACCCTGTTCATGAGCTGACTCCAGTTTATACCTAGGTTGTCCTGCTTGGATTCCACCTTTACCACAACCTTTGCTTGTGATAGTTTCTCCTGCTCCACAGAATTAGCATCAATATCACACATTTCGGATTAGCAAAGATGAAAAGGCTAACAAGATTGAAATGTTGAGTCATCCAAATCCTTTCTACTCTTGCCAATTATTCATATGAATTGAGTTTTGAGGCTTCAGAGCCAGTTTCAGGCTTTCAGGCAACAGATGATGTACGTCTGGCCAAGTAACCCCGAGCAAACATTCGGATTAACTTCCTCTATAACACCATTCATCTACACTGGAAACTGAAACATTTTGGCATCAAGATTTCTTGTCAAAACATGCTATCACTGCAATCACTGCCAAGACATGATCCTCATATCTCCCAACATTTTTCACTTGTAACAAAAGTGCAAAACATGCTACCATACCATATAGAGAGTCAATTAGCACAAGCCTGGACACCTAAATCTTGAACAGTTTCGAACAATCACAACAAGATCCTCGCCTGTCTCTAAATTTCATAACGCACCGCAAGAAGAACTCGAGTAATAATCAAACTGCCCCAACATTTGCCCGAGATTCCGTCTGTACTACTAAATCATACAAGATTTTAACAGGCTTAGATCTTCCGCGCGCAACGAGTTGAGCTGCTCAAGAGGAAACCAAGAAACGCTAAAGAAGGCACTCCTCGTTGAGACTCCAAGAACTCCAAGAAACATTAACAAGAACAGCACATCACCTCGTTGATGGCCGCCTCCTCTTTCGCCAGCCGCTCGATCAACCGCTGCCCAACAAGGTTGAGGTCAAATTCCAGGTTGGGGCCCAACGGCTGCGCCGCCGCGTTGGGCATCGCCTGCTGTTCCCATAGCACGTTCGCCTCGTCGACGGCCGCCTGCTGTATCGCCAGCCGCTCGATCAGCCGGTGGCCGAACGCCAGCTTGGAGTCGGACGGCCGCGCCGCCGCGTTGGGCTCCTCCTCCCTCGTCTCCGCCACCAAGGGGTCGCTCCACGTCGCCCGCGCCCTTCCGTCCGCTGTGGAGGTCGACTCCCTGCCGCCCGCCGCGGAGGTCGACTCCCCGCCGCCCAAGGGACTGGCTCTGAGCGTCTGCGCGATGGCCTTGTCGAGGGAGTGGGTGGAGGAGCTGCTGCTGCTGCTGCTCGTGGAGCTCGGAGGAGAAGGAGGGGCGATCTCCTTGCCCTTCCGGGGCTCCACCGCCGTGGCGGAGGTCGACCCATCGGCGCCCCCTCCGGCCTGCTCGCGGCGGGGTCGCTCGAGGTCGAGGGACCTCAAGCGGGGCACAGCAGCGCTCGGGGGCCCATCGGCGTGCTCGCGGCGGGGTTGCTCGCGGTGGAGGGGCGTCGCGCTCGCGGGGGAAGGTGGCGGCGCAGCATCCCCATTGGAGGAGGAGGAGGCGGAGGAGTCCGGTTCTTGGATGCGGTCCTCCTCGACCGGTTCTGCTGCTCCTGAACCGGAGCCGGCGGTTGGCTCCATCGCGGGAGGACTCGCCTGGCAATTCCGCTAACTCCCGAGGACAGAATGGAGAAGAAACGTGTGGAGGGTGCCGGATGAAAAAGGGGAGGAGAAGGCTTTGACGGCTATTTATTTGGAAACCCTGAGAGCGGTTTGGTCCTTGGGAGTTTTCTTTTCTGCAAACAACTCCACGTTGAACCACAAAAAGAACACAACGTTGAACCGCTTAAGTGCAGGGTAGGCACACATGAAATTTGCTAATTATTAGGTACTCCCTCCGTTCCTAAATATAAGTCTTTAAAGAGATTTCACTAGTGGACTACATACGAATGTATATAGACATACTTTAGAGTATAGATTCATTCATTTTGCTTCGTATATAGACTTTCAGTGAAATACTTAAGACTTATATTTAGGAACGGAGGAAGTACATGAAATTTTTGCTAATTATCGGTTTTTGCTAATTATCAGGTACCAGTCACCTTCTTCCTTCCTTCCTTGCGCGAAGGTATGTCTCACTTACTGTGAGACGACCTACCTCCACCTCTGCTCTCGCACTAATGAATATGTTGTTTTAGTGGGACAACCTAATGAAGTGGATTTTCGTGAAGGTTCTGAGGTTTGGTTCGTGGAACCTTCCATCGATTTTGAGGAAGGTTTCACGCATTTTTTTTCTTCTGTGTTTTCCTTTACGATTTTCATTATTTTCTTTTATATATTTTGATTTTTTTTCTTATTTGTTCTTTTCTTCTTATTTTCCCGTTTTTAATATATGTTGACTCTTAGTACTTCATATAATTTTTTCGTACACATGCTGAAGATTTGTTTGATATACGATGAACTTTTTTTACATTGTTTAAACATATTATTAAAAAGCACTAACATATTATTGAAATGTGTGAACATTTCTTTGAATATAAAAGTCTGTTTTTGCATTTTACAACCATCTTTAGAAAATTTACGAACATAGTTTTGAAATGGGTGAACATTTTCTTAATGTTTAAAAAAATAAAAGTTTTATCGAACAATTTAAATTATATAAATACTATTTAAAATGTAATGAATATCATTTGGAATGTGTGGACATATTTTAAATGCCAATTTTTTTAATGTTACTAAACTTTATTTTAAATTATGTGGACATGATATACATTGTATTTTTTTAAATGTCATGACCATATTTTTTGAAAAGCATGAATTTTTTTTAAATGTGATTTGCCATGTTTTCTTCTTGTATATTCTTTTTTAGGGGATCTTGTATATTCTATTTATGTCCCCAACCTTCTTCCAGAGTTCTTCCAATGGTAATTGCAACATCCATAAATAACTAGGAAGATGAGCGGAAAGTATGCTCTGCAGGAAGTTGTCCCCTCTGTAAATGACATCTCCAATCCTTTCAGTTGAATCAAATCCAGTCTGAAGATGAAGCATATATCTCAGGGCTGCATCAAGCCTGAAACCTCTACATGTTGTTCCATTTTTCTTGTTCTTCGCCGTCTGGATGTTGATGTCTGCAACATTCTTCCAGAGCTGGATCCGGCCCTGGATGACACCACTGAAGGTTGCGTAACAGTGTAAGCGAAAGGGTAGAAATGTCCATCTTCTTCAGATGAATTAGAACAGTCCAAAGATGCATAATTCCATACCGTGGTTCAAACAGGTTCCCAAACCATTCCTGCAAAATATAAACAGGTTCAGACAAAAACAGGGTAACCAGCAGAGATAGAAATGATCACAAACAGACCTTCCGAAAATATAAACCAACCATTAGTGGCCTACCACTCAACTTGGCAACGCCCATATTCATAGGCATTAGGCAGCAGTCCAACTCAACATTAAACTAGCAAAATCAGTTGAAAATCTGCATGGAATTCACTGTATACCAGCCAACAATTCAAACAACAGCACAAGTTTTTCTCCCTTTTCTCTTTCAAGACAAGGGATCAGCTACAGATCATCCGTCCATCGGCACCAGCAGTTTGTGCCACAACACAAGAAGAATGCACAAGTAAGTATATGCTATGCTATGCCTACCCGAACTTCATGGGGAACCAGTTGTACTCTAACTCTCTAACACTAAGCTCAGCAACATTCTCATTCATAGGCATCAGCCCAGCTCAACTTTAATCCAGAGGAATCTGTTAACTTCAACTCTGATCACCAGGATCTCTCTGGGAAGGCTGATGACTTGAACTCTGATCAGTAGGATCTTCTCTCTGGGAAGCCTGATGACTTGAACTCTCAGCAGAAGGAGCACGTGGGTAGATGATTTCGTAGTGATTTCCCGAGTACAGCAGGGTCACACTCGGACGGGGAACTCCAGTACCAGTGTAGATATCTGGATGATATACTCCTCGGACTCGCTCCACTCTGAGGGGTACCTCAAGCGCTGTGGCCAAGGCCAGCATCATAACATGGTCCGTGAACCGACGAGCTGGAGTGACACGCCGAATGCACCACTGTTCGTACAACAACAATAACAGGTTAGGTAAATTGAGTGTCATGTATCTAACAATGGATGCATTGAAAATCAGCACAAGGGTAATGCAAAGGGAGAATATGCATCACTGACATCTTCCAGACTGTAATTTTCTCTGAGCCCTGGTATAAGCTGTTCATACACCTCCCTGTGCGAGCATATCTCGATAGCTACTACTAATCTGAGGAAAATGAAAACTGACCAAGAAAATGTGTCAGAAACATGAATTATTGATGAACAAAAGGAAATATGACTTCAAGGGTGTTTCTCTCACTGTCTAGTGTCGTATCATATTCGCTGAAGAAGTTGAGAAGTTTCTCTTTACGGTAGCTAAAAATGGCAAATATTATGTCAGTGAGATAGAATGCATTCGGCCACAATACTATGATGGAATTGCAGAAAACCAAGTGAGTCAAAAACCTGCTAGTTGATTTCCTGCTGTTCCACCTGCCATGTCTCTTCCATCTCTTTACTTTCTTGATCAGATTTTTAAATGCCTGAAAGAACCAGCAACTCAATCATTCGCAGTTGATAATCATATATCATAGGTTACAATGATACATACAGAATGATGATCAATAGCAAGATGTAAAAGAACATGACTAAGACAACTATCCTAAGAAGCTTCAGTTATTAAACATATACTACAGCAGAGTAACAGAACAGCGAGGTCGCTATACAACAACAATCAGTAGGTGTGCATTGTTACAGCGCTCAAACAAGCATACATTTATGTTATTTCCCCATTAGATTGCTGTTGTTCCTTTGCAAATAAATTTTCTTAAGGCCGTTGTTACAACCAGGTTGTTAACTTTACAATAAACTTCAAATTTGAGTTTGTGCCAATAGTGGGAAAAACTGTGACGACATGCCACTACTGTTAAGCAATTGTGCGCTTCCTGCAAATGACAAAGATGCTGCTTGAAGTGCACTGTAACCTGGCTAGGAATCATCATCCCTTCCCTTGCAAGCATGTTTGTCCAAGAAAGAACAAGTATGGAGAAGGCAAGAACTTACTCTGCTGCTCCTGGAAAATTCAGAGTTCCATCGAAGATTTGCATGTTGCCTAGCCACTCTTTTAACAACATGAAGGAGACGGCGTTCCTCATGTGTGTCCTGCCTATCAATAACTTGCTCCTGTTGTACATTCGCGAAAACAGAGACAGTTCAATAACTAAACCCACATCCTATAAAGAAAAGAGGGGAGGATGATTACAACTTACAAGGTATGAAAATATGAAGCTCCTGTAGAAACACTCCCCATCTCCAATCACCGATCTACATTCCGAATAGGCATCAAGATGGTTCGCCTCGTCAGAAGCAAGCATATAGTGCCTTCTGACTTCAGTGATGGGATGTGTCTGCAACGGACAAAGAAATATGAGAATTCAAATTACGCACAGTTGAACATGGAAACAACATATCTACAAATGTAATGGAAATTTTGTTTTTATTCAAAATTTCGGGTTTGCATGTTCTCTGGAAATGTTTGAAACCAATAGTATATAATCCCATCACGGATACTGATTGGTTGTTGTTCAGCAAGAAAACAAGATATCTATTAACATCTGATAAACTCAACAACAGTACAAGTTGATTTGGTCCTGTTGAAACCAAGAGTTAACATACAATTTAGTATTTATAAAGAGAACATAATCCTTCTGAACAGTTGATTGTACAGGAAGCACTAATCACAGTATCTTGTGATATAGGGCTTTCATCCAGATTTTTCTTGCACTTCCATTTAAACATTACATTAAGCAAAATGGAGACAAACCTGGTGCTTCACATGTTCTGAACATATTTCTCTTCCTTCTTTACGAAAAATCTATTTGACAGGAAATGAAGAAAACGAAGTTAAAGACCATACATCCTGCCAGTCCTACAATTGTACAGAATCAACAAGAAGATCGAATACTTCAAAACAAGAAATAAGGGAATGAAAAACGAATGGAATTAACAAACAACCAGTCAGATTTTTTTTCTGTTTCCTGGTCAAAAGAAAAAAAAAGTATAGCAAGACCACAAAAACTTAATACATCCGAACTTCTGAACCAACTATTGACCATCCGAATTAGCAGATTTTTTGGCAACTATGTACATGAAACTATATTCTGAAACTTCTGAACCAACTATTGACCAAATGGCGAAACTTCTCGACCAGATCCTAAATTTTACAGACAACAGTTTCAGCAACACTCTTGACAAAGTGGCGAACCAGTTCCAGGTCACCGATTTTGCATGTAAATGGCAAATGATTTTGCATGCAGTCTTGAACTAATGTCTGGATTAAAGTTTCCGATAACTGCATCGTTTTGCAAAGGAAGCTCATACATCCGACTTCAGGCTCTGTTACCAAAATATTGCAGTAATCGGGACATGACCTCATGATTTCCCCACATTTTACAGACAGCAGTTTCAACAAGATAGCCATTTCCTTCGAAATACAATGTCAGATTGTGGGAAGACCCATGAGCAACATGGACGTTTGTACCTCATGATTCTTCCTCTACGCTAGGATGCCACAAGACACTCCAACCAAGATTTCATGATTTGATTACACTAACAGGTCCAAGAATTTAACATGAATAAGCAGAAACCAAAAAAATTCCTAGTTCTGCTTTCTACAAAAAAATAGGCAAGTGCAGCAATGCTCATGTGGTCATAGCACCCAAGAATCATACCTTGTTCTTGAGCTTACTCCAGGGTAATTTCCCCTTTGCTTGCGGTAGTTTGTCCTGCTTGGATTTCACCTTTGCTTGTGATAGTTTCTCCTGCTCCACAGAATTAGCATCAAGATCATACATTTCGGATTAGCAAAGGTGAAAGGGATAAAAAAAAATTGAAATGTTGAGTCATCCAAATCCTTTCTACTCTTGCCAATTATTCATATGAACCGAGTTTTGAGGCTTCGGAGCCAGCTTCAGCCTTTCAGGCAACAGATGGCAAAAGCATAGAGCCAAGGATCCAGATAATGCACGTCTGGCCATGTAATCCCGAGCAAACATTCAGATAAACTTCCCCTATAACACCATTCATCTACACAGGAAACTACTACATTTTGGCATAAATATTTTCTTGCCAAAATATGACAGCAAGTCAGCAACTACTGCAAAGACATGATCCTCATATCTCCCCACACTTTTCACTTGCAGCAAAAGTGCAAAACATGCTATCATACCAATTAGAAGAATCAAGAAGAACACCTAAATCTTGGGCAATTTCGAATAATCACAACAAGATACTCGCCTGTCTCTAAATTTCACGACGCGCCCCAAGAATAGCTCGAGTAATAATCAGGAAATACCTAATCGTCAAACTGTCCCCAACATTTTCCCGAGATTCCGTTTCTACTACTAAATCATCCATGATTTTAACAGACATTGAGATCACAATTCCACATTCCGAACAGCAAGAAGACCAGATTCACGCCTTACATACCTGTTCCTTCCTGTACATCTCCTCTTCCGCGCGCAACGAGTTGAACTGCTCGAGAAGAAACCAAGAAACGCTCAAGAACGCACTCGAGAGACTCCAAGAAACAACAAGAGCACGTCGCAGAGGCCATCACCTGCTGTTTCCATCTTCTGTTCTCCTCCTCGTCGGCCGCCTGCTCTTGAGTCAGCCGCTGGATAACCACCTGGTCGAACAACGTCTTGCTGCAACTACTGCAAAGACATGAGTCGAACACCGTCTTGGAGTCGAACAGCTGCGCCGCCGCGTCGGGCACCTCCTCGGCCACCTGCCCTTGAATCAGCCGCTCGATGACCACCTGCTGGAGCACCGTATTGGAGTCGAACAGCTGCGCCGCGGCGCCGGGCACCTCCTCGGCCACCTGCTCCTGAATCAGCCGCAAGATGAGCATCTGATCGAACACCGTCTTGGGGTCGAGCAGCTGCACCTCCGTCGTCTCCTCCACCACGGGGTCGCTCCACGTCACCCGCCTGAACCTAGCGGCCGCCGCGGCACTCGACTCCGCGCCTTGGAAGGCTCTGAATGCCGCGGCGTAGTCGTGGGAGCGGGTGGAGGAGCTGCTGCTGCTGCCCGAAGAGCTCCGCCTCGGAGGAGAAGGAGGGGCAGGATCCTTGCCCTTCCGGGGATCAACCACCGTGGCGGGGCTCGACCCATCGGCGCCGTCTCCGGCCTGCTCGCGGTGGAGGGGCGTCGCGCTCGCGGGAGGAGGTGGCGGCGCAGCAGCGGTCGTGGAGGAGGCGTTGGAGTCCGGTTCTTGGACCGGTTCTGCTGCTCCTGAACCGGAGCCGGCGGTTGGCTCCATCGCGGGAGGACTCGTCTGGCAATTCCGCTAACTCCCGAGGGCCGGATGGAGAAGAAACGTGTGGAGGGTGCCGGATGGAAAAGAGGAGGAGATGGTCTGACGCCTATTTATTTGGAAAACCCTAAGGGCGGTCTGGTCCTTTAGAAGTTCCTGTTTTGCAAACAACTCCACGTTGAACCACAAAAAAAAAAAAAAAAACATTGAACCACTTAAGTACAGGGTAGGCACACAGGTCCATTTGCACATACAACCCACATGAAAAATTTGCTAATTATCATGTACCTAAAATTTTGCTAATTATCAGATACCTGGAATTTTTGCTAATTATCAGGTACCTGAAAATTTTGTCCACATATCAGTCACCTTCTTCCTTCCTTCCTTCCTTCCTTCATGCCGGAGCTCGCTGGAGAACTCGTCGGAGAAGCTATCTCAGGGGAGCCATGGTCCCATTATCTATCTTAGCGGGTGGGGTATAGGGGATCGACGAAGTTGTTTCCGGTGCGGCGGGGATTGGAGGGATGGCTAGGGCGATGGCTAGCACAACGCTCGGGAGATGTAGAGGGGAGGGCGGGGAGGCCAGATGGTGCTAGTCGCATGCTGCTAGGGGCAAAGGCATGCTGCTAGGCCTGGGCTGGTTGGCGGCTACACGGGAGGAAGAAGAAACCCATGGTTGAAGATGAATAGTGTCAGGACTGTTTACATCTGTTGAATGAAGTTCGGACGATCTAGAATAGAAATGACTGATGAGAGTTTTTTTAACGTACCTCATGCATGGTCGGTCCCAATATATATTTCTTACAGAATTCAGGGACACCTGAGCAATTCACTAGCAAAGGGCAGGATACATGTCAGGTCACACAAAACATAGGTTGCATTTGTGCACTACGTGAGAAACTAGGGTAGCCATCGGACGACGCCTCTACTGAAAAAACTCAATCTGTCACTAGTAAGTCGGGCTCTCATTGCCACTGCGAAGAGTGGAGATCAAACAAACAGTATCAAGAAAGAGCAAGAACAAAAAAAAAAGATTATAAAGTCTTGGTTTGCCAAAAGCAGCAACGAAGTCGTCAAGGATGCATGTGGTGAATAAAGCATCGTCATGGTAAACTCGGACCAGATGCGAACAATCCTTGGAAGACAACAAACAATGGGATAACAACTCAATGGCACCATGATCCCCATCCTTCCACCCAAGCCAAGTACCCAAGAGAGGGCCTCCAAAACCGGAGGAAGAAGAGGCTAAGAGAAGAAGAGCAACAAATCTAGGACTAGAGAGTACAGGCATGAAAGAAATAAGGAAGAACGTAACTAGGATGAGACACGAGAAGTGCCAAGAACATTACCTGATCACGTGGACCTCCACCAAACTAGTATGACTCTATATACAATCGACCTTATGGCAAAACTATCGATTAGAAGCACACGACATCTAAATGTTCTGCTGGTGCAAGGCTAGTTGATGCATTAATCAGGAAGTGTCGTTTCCCAATTCAATATCAATTAAAAAAAGGTATAAGAAGTTGTTTCAACCATGCTTAAGATATCACTTCTCTACCTAATAATAAAGCAAATACTGGTCGTCGTGGCGTTTTTGCAAACCCTCCTCTGTTTCCTGGAAATCAACCCACGGTCCTTCATTAAGTGAAAAAAAATGTTTCGTCTTTTTATAAAACACCCCCTGCGCAGAGTCACTACAGCACATCTCGTCAGCTACGCGGCTCACCTCCTCTCCCTCTCGCCAAGTCCTCGCCGCCGCAACCAACACCACCATCCACACCGGCAGAATCCGGCGAGCTCCGGCCTGTGCACGATGATAAGGTGTAAATCGAGTACTTGAAGGTATAACCTTGTTTGGCAAGCTCGACTTTTTGAACTTCACATGCATATCTCCTCGTTGGGGTAGAGGTGTTTCTTCATCATCATCATCATCATCATCATCATCATCATCATCATCATCATCACTAGAAGATTCCATCATCTTGAGGTCGGCCTCCTCCTCCTGTGTTGTTCATCCATAGGGATTGTTATCCCCATAGACCTTGGTATCCGCGATGAGGTACGAGACATAGCTCTCTTCGTCTGAATTTCTGCATTGTTTTTTTATCTCACTCAATAGAATTTCTCTAATTTTTTTATCTTTTTGTTTCTTCACCGTTTTTCTCCCCTTTTCTAGGTTTTCACTAGTTTTCTGTTCTTCTTTCTCCGTTTTCATTGTTTTTTATTGTTTTTAATTGGGTTTATTTGTTTCTTTCTCTTTTTTTTTCTTTCTTTGTCAGCTTTCATCGTTTTTTTCACTTTCTTTGTGTTTCCTTTCGATTTTTGCATTTTCTTGGTCACAATTGTTCCACTGTTTGGCATCGATTACTTTTCTTTATTCGGTTTTATTTGCTTTTTGGTTTTCTTTGGTTTTTAGTTTATTTTTCACTATGTTCCACTATTTTGCGTCGATTTTTTTTCTATTTTCTTTTTCTCTCTTATTTTCTTTGTTTCTTTATGGCTTTCACTTTCTGTTTTTTTTACCATTTATGCCACTAGTTGTGTCGTACTACTCACTTTTGTCATCGAAAGTTAGAACTGCTCAAAAATGCCATCATCCCTTGAGATGTTTGCTAAAAATGACATTAGTTTGCTAAAACAAATGTCATCGTTTCATTAGCTGTTTGCTCAAAAATGCCATTAGACATTGTTACTATGGGTTCAAACCCCTTGACCATGTTATATGAGTAAAATACCCCTAGACCCACATGTCATATCTCTCTATCTCACAATGATAAATCTGGCCCCACTTTGTCAGGAGTAAGCAAGTAAATAATTTTAGAGAAAAATAAGAACATTGCTGGTGATTGAGTGAGACCCATACTTTATCGTATTTAGATAGATGGAGAGCTGACATGTTGATCCGTGGGTATTTTGGTCATTATAACATAGTAAATGGGCTTTGAGCTGACATCAATGGTGTCTACTAGCATTTTTGAGCAATGCGCCTAATGGAGCGATGTCATTTTTGAGTAGTTGAAATTTTTAGTGACAAAACTGAGTAGTTGGACAAAACTAGTTGCATAAATGATAAACCCCCTTGTTTTTATACCTTTTTCATACATATTTTATATTCTCCATACATATCAGGAACCTTTTTTGTCCACATTTATTATTTTTAAAATACATGATTACCTTGAAAAATATGGTTTGTGCTTTTTTCATACATATTGGTTTTTTTTTTGCAGAAATTTTGAACTTTATGGTATGCTCATTTAACATTTTTCAAATATATGTTTAACACTTTTACCATATATTTGTTTTGGTGGCCTGTTTGTTCACACAATTCATACATTTTCCGTATACATTAGAATCAATTTTTTTAGACATGTTTGAAAATTTTCAAATGCATGATTAATTTTTTTTCCAATATTGTTTTGATGTTTAGGTTTCCTCATACATATTGTACATTTTTTGTGTACATAAGAAAAAATATTCTTATACATGTTTACATTTCTCAAATACACGATTAACATTTTTGTGAGATATATGTTTCAATGTCTACTTTTTTCCATAGAGATTATATATTTTTCTTACACAAAAGAAACAATTTTCTTATACATGTTTAATATTTTTCAAGTACATGATCGACATTTTTTTCAAGTACATGCAAACTGTAGTGTCCTGCTTGCCTGTATTCTCGGCTGGATGAAAGTATGGAGACCACAGCTTACACATGTGAACATGCCAAATAAATTCAGTCAACTTGTGAATACTTCTCTAGCTGCATGAATATTTCTCAAGTCATGCTTTGTTAAACCCAATCCTCCTGACCGATCAGTGACCAAGATGTTTCACAGCATGTAAATAAGTTCACCCCGTTCACTGAATGTCCCACTGCATCTCTGAATATTCAGCAACCAAGCACATTTGGTTTTCAGGTACTTGGGACAGGGCTTCCGCGCGCTATGCAGGGGAAGGGGAAGGCGAATGCGGCAGGCGTTTCTTGATTCTTGCGCTGTGGCGAGCGAGGTGTATAAGTACTGGTAACCACCCCAACAACCAACGGCCCAACCGCCTCCCCCCACCAATTCTTCACACTCCCGCCAAACCCAACGGCCGCCATGGCTTCCTCCTTCGCCGCCTCCCTGTCCTCCACGAGTTCCTCCTCCTCCTCCTCCTCCTCCGCCATGCCCTCCACGAGCTCCTCCTCCTCCTCTCCCGCGCCCGTGCCCGCGCCTGCGCCCGGACGCGTCGACGATGTCGCGCTTCCTCTTCGCCGGCCCCCGCTGACGCCGCGCCCGCACTTGCACCCGGACGCGTCGACGCTGCCGCCGCTTCCTCTTCGCCGGCCCCCGATGACGCCGCACCCGCGCCTGCATGAATTTTTCAAAACAGGCCTCAATCATTGAATTCCTCAATCATTTTTTGAAAACATGAACATTGTCTAAATCATAGAACAAATTTGAAAGCGCGATCAATTTTTTAAAGCACGAACATTTTTAAATCTTGAGAATAAATTTTAAAACCAAGAACAATTTTAAAAAAAAATCTGAACAAATTTGGAAACGCGAGCAATTTTTTAAAGTATAAACATTTTTGAATCTTGAGAACAAAATTTCGAAACGGAGCACAATTTTGGAAACCCCAAACAAATTGGGAAGCGCAAATAATATTTTTTTAAACACAAACGTTTTTTGAATCTTGAGAACAATTTTGAAAAATATTGAACAAATTCATAAACATGAACAATTTTGAATCTTGAGAACAAATTTCGAAAAGCAAGAACATTTTTTGAAAGACATTTTAAAAAATCTAGATCATTTTTTGAAAATCCAGAGAATTTATTGAAAATCCAGAACATTTTTCTAAAAATCCAAAATATTTTCCGAATTTTAAGAACAATTTTTGAGTATCCCTACCATTTTCTGAATCCAGATTCTTTTTTTTTAAATCAGAAAGATTTCGAAATTCTTTTTTTTTTTTTGAAAATCTAGAACATTTTGTGAAAATCGAGAACATTTTTCTAAAATGCAAAAAACATTTTTCGAATTTGTGGAACAATTTTTGAAAATCCTAACTTTTTGAAAATCTGGAACAATTTTTTAAAATCAGAACATTTTTTAAACAAAAAGAGAAAAGAATAAAGAAAACGAAAAAAATAAAAACTGGTTCACGGAACCTTCTAAAGGTTTTCCAAAACCGAAAAAACCGGTTGGGAACATCGAGAAGTTTTCCAAAATCGGGGGCCTTAGAACAGTTAAACGGCCGGCCCACTCCCAAACCATGGCTGGGTGTCTGTCCGAAGTCGCGACTATTTGATGCAGCGTGAGTCAAATAGGGTTTTCCGATTTGAGGTATGGAACTATAGATATTCTAATTCTTGCAAACGCTTGTGGAGCGGTCCCAAACTGGTCCATGAACTCTGGAGGGCTTTTACCCGTGATGACTGTTGAAATTGGTAGTGGGCTTTAGGCCCATTAGAGAATTTCAAAAAAATCACCAAGGGCCCATGTAGGTGGTGGCATGACAAGGTGGTGGGAAGTTTAGTCCCACCCCGCTAGTGGAGGAGAAGTTGGACCCCTTTATAAGGGTCTCTCTTCCACATGCTATTGCAGAGTGAGAAGAGAAGATGTCCTCGCGCACTCTTCCTCCCCCGCCCGCCACGCCTCGTCATGACGCGGGTTGCGGGAATGAGCCAAGCTCATACCTACGCGCTTATTTTTGCCGGTCAGGAACGGAAGCCGCCTTTACAAGCAGGCTATCGCCTACCCTAGCCGTCACGAGAATCAGATCGCATCTGTCTCACGCGTTCGTTCCTTTTGCTGCTGCTGCCGCCGGCGACTCCGTCCCGTTTACCGCGTACACGGTCGACGGGAGAGCAGGCCTCCGAAACCCCGCCTCTCCGGTTCCTGTACGGGAGAGGGGCGATTAGGTTTTTGGGGAGCGATCACGCGACTGCTCGCCTCTGTCCGTCTGCTTCATCTACGTCTGCGTCGCCCTCGTCATCGCCATGTCTTCACCAAGCGAAGCTGACCGTCTCGTCCACGAGAAGGCCGAAGCCGAGAAGGCGGCGGCAGAGGATGCTGCCGCCGCCACCGCTGCTGCTACGGCCAATTGGCCGATCGGAGGGTATGATATGTTTATCTCTCTCCTGTTTGTGTCTGCACTAGTAGTACTGCCTATATGCGTAGATGTTTCTGCTATATGCGTAGTACTTGCTAGTATACTCCGTGATCAGTATGTCATGAACCTAGTCAATGCCATGTTAGTAATTATTTCATGGATTAATCTAATCGGAAAATTGCCTATTTACTCAACAATCCAAAAACCTAATGTGTGTAGGAATTTTTCGAGTAATGGCTTTGCTGCTGCACTGAAACCGGATAAGTTTACGGTACTTTTTTCAAGCATTGGCAAACGAGAACCACCTTATGGCTCACGGCTATGAACGTGTTCTGGTTAGCTGGTGTTACTCCTACGGAAACTATCACTCCTGAACAGGAGATGATGTTTAAGGAGGCCACCGTCCTATTCCTTGGAGCAGTCATTAGCGTGATCGGAGATAAGCTGGTTGATGCATATTTACATATGCATGTTGCCAAGGACCTGTGGGAGGCGCTCGAATCTAAATTCGGGGCCACCGATGCTGGGAGTGAGATGTATGTTATGGAGCAGTTCCACGATTACAAGATGGTTGACAACCGTTCTGTATTGGAACAGGCTCATGCGATAATATGCATAGCTAAGGAACTTGAGGTTCTTAAGTGCAATTTGCCGGGCAAGTTTGTCGCGGGCTGTATAATTGCTAAGCTCCCTAATTCCTAGAGGAACTTTGCTACTACTCTGAAACATCAGAGGCGTGAGTTCTCAGTAGAGGACATCATCGGCCATCTGAGTGTTGAGTAGAACTCGAGAGCAAAGGACTCCAATGGAAAAGCGGTGGAAAGCTCTTGTGCTGCCAATATGGTACATCAGAGGAACCTCAACTCTCACAAGCCCAAGGGAAAGAATTCTGTCCAACAGAATACCGACTTCAAGAAGAAGGGAAAGAAGCCCTTCAAGAAGAATAAGAAGGGGGATGGCTGCTATACTTGTGGTTCAGAGGAACATTGGGCGAACAAATGCCCAAACAAGTACAAGAAGTCGGCGCGGGACTCCAAGTCTGCCAATATGATTGTGGGCAACAATGAAAGTGGTGCATCTGGGTACGGTAATTTACTTACTGTATTTACAGTTTGTCAGTCCACCGATTGGTGGGTGGACACGGGTGCAAATATTCATGTGTGTGCTGACTTATCATTGTTCTCTTCTTATCATGCCACCGGTCGCGGGTCCGTATTGATGGGGAATGGCGCGAGTGCTTCTGTTCTTGGTGTTGGCACGGTCGATCTGAAGCTTACTTCGGGAAGGATCGTGCAGCTGAAGAATGTGCAGCATGTCCCCGCCATCAAGAAGAATCTCGTTAGTGGCTCCCTTCTGTGTAGAGAAGGGTTTAAGTTGGTATTTGAGTCTAATAAAGTAGTAGTTACGAAATATGGACTTTTCGTTGGAAAAAGTTATGAATGCGGAGGTCTGTTCCGCCTTTCTCTTGCAGATTTTTGTAATAAAGTCGTGAACAATATTCATTCGAGTGTTAATGAATCTGAAGTTTGGCATTCACGTCTTTGTCACATAAGTTTTGGTGTTATGTCGCGGCTAGCAAAACTGAATTTAATCCCAACTTTCACTTTAGCCAAAGGTTCTAAGTGTCATTCGTGTGTGCAAGCAAAGCAACCTCGCAAGCCTCACAAGGCTGCAGAGGAGAGACACTTGGCACCATTAGAACTCATACATTCTGATCTTTGTGAGATGAATGGTGTGTTGACTAAAGGTGGAAAGAAATACTTCATGACATTGATAGATGATTCCACTAGATTTTGCTATGTGTATCTGTTAAATACTAAAGATGAGGCTCTACACTACTTTAAAATCTATAAGGCAGAAGTTGAGAATCAACTTGAAAAGAAAATTAGACGAGTTCGGTCTGATCGTGGTGGAGAGTACTTCTCAAACGAATTTGATTCATTTTGTGCGGAACACGGCATTATTCATGAGAGGACGCCTCCCTATTCACCCCAGTCAAATGGGGTTGCCGAGCGAAAAAACCGTACTCTAACTGATTTGGTTAACGCCATGTTAGATACATCGGGTTTATCCAAGGTATGGTGGGAGGAGGCTATATTGACTGCGTGTCATGTCGTGAATAAAGTTCCTACAAAAGATAATGAGGTCACTCCCTACGAGGAGTGGTCGAAGAGAAGGACGACACTCTCGTACTTACGTACTTGGGGCTGCTTGGCGAAAGTCAATGTACCGATCCCCAAGAAGCGTAAGCTTGGACCAAAGACTGTGGACTGCGTTAATTTGGGATACGCTAAGAATAGCGTAGGCTATAGATTTCTAGTAGTGAGAGGTACCTGACGTGAAGGT
Source organism: Hordeum vulgare subsp. vulgare (assembly GCF_904849725.1). Taxonomy (NCBI): domain Eukaryota; kingdom Viridiplantae; phylum Streptophyta; class Magnoliopsida; order Poales; family Poaceae; genus Hordeum; species Hordeum vulgare. The sequence goes on from NC_058523.1 coordinate 20,541,203, forward strand.
CGGTACAATAATGGAGTCGAGGGATGCTACATTCTTTGAGGATATATTTCCCATGAGAGATATGCAAAGCACTTCTAGACAGGAATCTGAGATAACTCCTGAGCCTGCCATTCCTATGGAATACTATGAACAAACACATGATGAAAATCCTGAGGAGGATGACGAGGAAGCCCGTGGTAGGGGCAAGAGACAAAGGACTGCAAAGACCTTTGGTGATGATTTCTTCCTATACCTCGTGGATGATAATCCCACTTCTATTTCAGAAGTGTATGCTTCTCCAGATGCTGATTACTGGAAAGTTGCGGTCCGTAGCGAGATGGATTCCATCATGGCTAACGGGACATGGGAAATCACTGATCGTCCCTATGGTTGCAAACCATTGGGGTGCAAGTGGGTGTTCAAAAAGAAGCTTAGGCCCGATGGTACGATTGAAAAGTACAAGGCTAGGCTTGTGGCCAAGGGCTATGCCCAGAAAGAAGAAGAAGATTTCTTCGATACTTATTCACCTGTGGCTAGACTGACCAGCATTCGAGTACTACTCTCATTGGCGGCCTCTCATGGTCTTCTCGTTCATAAAATGGACGTTAAGACGGCTTTCCTGAATGGAGAGCTAAATGAGGAAATCTATATGCAACAGCCAGATGGCTTTGTGATAGAAGCTCAGGAAGGAAAGGTGTGTAAGTTGCTGAAATATTTATATGGTCTGAGACAAGCACCTAAGCAATGACATGAGAAGTTTAATACAACTCTGACATCTGTTGGCTTCGTTGTTAATGAAGCTGACAAATGTGTATACTATCGCCATGGTGGGGGAGAAGGAGTTATATTGTGCTTGTATGTTGATGACATACTGATATTTGGAACCAACCTCAAAGTAATTGAGGAGGTCAAGTCTTTTTTGTCTCAAAACTTTGAGATGAAGGACCTTGGGGTGGCTGATGTTATCTTGAACATTAAGCTGTTGAGAGATGATGAGGGTGGGATTACACTTCTGCAATCCCACTATGTTGAGAAGATTTTGAGTTGCTTTGGATATTCAGACTGCAAAATTTCTCAAACACCATATGATCCTAGTGTGCTTATTAGAAAGTTTAAAGGCACAACTGTAGATCAATTGAGATTCTCTCAAATTATCGGTTCGCTTATGTACCTAGCTAGCGCAACGAGGCCTGACATCGCGTTTGCTGTGAGCAAACTTAGCCGGTTTGTTGCAAACCCGGGCGATGTTCATTGGCGTGCTGTTGAAAGAATTATGCGCTACTTGAAAGGTACTGTCAACCACGGGCTTCACTATACGGGATACCCATCGGTACTTGAAGGGTATAGTGATGCGAATTGGATCTCTGATGCTGATGAGATGAAGGCCACTACTGGGTATATGTTTACTCTTGAGGGTGGTGCTGTTTCCTGGAAGTCATGCAAACAAACGATCTTAACGAGACCGACAATGGAAGCAGAATTAACAGCATTAGACACATCTGGTGTCGAAGCAGAATTTCTTCGAGATCTTTTGATGGACTTACCTGTGGTTGAGAAGCCGGTTCCGGCTATCCTTATGAACTGCGATAATCAAACAATTATTGTTAAAGTGAAGAGTTCAAAGGACAATATGAAGTCCAACAAACATATAAGAATGAGATTGAAGTCTGTCAGACGTTTGAGAAACTCCGGAGTGATAGCGTTGGATTACGTCCAAACGGCTAAGAATCTGGCAGACCCCTTTACTAAAGGGCTATCACGTGTTGTGATAGATAGTGCATCGAGGGAGATGGGTATGAGACCCACATGAGTTGCCATGGTAGTAACCCAACCTATATATATTCGGAGATCCCGTGAAGTAGGACCTAGGAAAACAAGCCAGTGGTGAACTGAGGAGAGTAACTTTACTAACCCACTCCGTTGGAGATGCAATACTCTCGGATACTGTATGGTAGGATGACTACTATCTTAATGTGTTCTAAGGCTTATATGTAAGCAAGATGTTGTCCTACAGAGCGATCTTTGGAGGAACACACCTATATGAGCTTGACTGCTAGTCATAGTCTATGAGATTTGGGTGATCTCTAGTAAACTCATGAATAGGGCAGGAGTGTGACTAATATGCTCCACCCGAGGGGTCACCTTCGGCAGTCTAGTACTAGTAAGACTTGTGGTGAAGCTCCTTTACGCCAAACTGACAATTCAAGGCATAGTCCATTGTTCAGTTGTAAAGGGGTGTAGCTACTTGCTCTAGGTGAAGCTCAACCTTAACAGGTCTTCACTGAAATGCTGGTATATTAAAACAGTGATTGGAACAAGGGAACACGATGTGCCCTTGAGATCTGGTGGGGGATTGTTGAAATTGGTAGTGGGCTTTAGGCCCATTAGAGAATTTCATAAAAATCACCAAGGGCCCATGTAGGTGGTGCCATGACAAGGTGGTGGGAAGTTTAGTCCCACCCAGCTAGTGGAGGAGAAGTTGACCCCTTTATAAGGGTCTCTCTTCCACATGCTATTGGAGAGTGAGAAGAGAAGGTGCCCTCGCGCACTCCTCCTCCGCCGCCCGCCTCGCCACGCCACGCCTCGTCCCGACACGCCGCGCCGCGCCGCGTCGCGCCGCGGGTTGCGGGAATGAGCCGAGATCATACCTACGCGCTTATTTTTGCCGGTCAGGAGCGGAGAATACGTAACGGACACGGCATGATCCGAGACGTCGGATCGTGGGCTGTTACCGACTCGGACGTGGGTTCGGCCCACATCTCTCCACCCAGCCGCCTTTATAAGCAGGCTATCGCCTACCCTAGCCGTCACGAGAATCAGATCGCATCTGCCTCACGTGTTCGTTCCTTTTGCTGCTGCTGCCGTCAGCGACTCCGTCCCGTTTACCGCATACACGGTCGACGGGAGAGCAGGCCTCCGAAACCCCGCCTCTCCGGTTCCTGTAGGGGAGAGGGGCGATTAGGTTTTTGGGGAGCGATCACGCGACTGCTCGCCTCTGTCCGTCTGCTTCGTCTACGTCCGCGCCGCCCTCGTCATCGCCATGTCTTCACCAAGCGAAGCTGACCGTCTCGTCCGCGAGAAGGCCGAAGCCGAGAAGGCGGCGGCAGAGGATGCTGCCGCCGCCACCGCTGCTGCTACGGCCAATTGGCCGATCGGAGGGTATGATATGTTTATCTCTCTCCTATTTCTGTCTGCACTAGTAGTACTGTCTATATGCGTAGATGTTTCTGTTATATGCGTAGTACTTGCTAGTATATTCCGTGATCAGTATGTCATGAACCTAGTCAATGCCATGTTAGTAATTATTTCATGGATTAATCTAATCGAAAAATTGCCTATTTACTCAACAATGACGTGGCTTGGAGGACACTTTCTAGTTAAAATCGTGTGCGTGAAAATTACTTTTGTCCAAAAAAAGAAGCGAATGGAAGCCTCGGAGAGTCAACGGTGGAATGAGGTTCAGAAATGCTTGTATTCTTGGCTTGATTGTGCCGTCGATCAAGGGAAATATATTTTGGTCTATCAATATTTTTTATATTAATTAATTAAAAGGTCAAATAGTTCTAAGGTATTTTTAGTTTAAACTTGACTTTGTTTTTGCACTAGTATTTACATTTTCATGAAAAAAAGCCAACATTGACTCTTGGATAAAAAAGACAAAATTTATTTGCTATTATAGATCACTATTCATACTACTCCGTCCGGTTCTAAGTATAAGTCTTTTAGAGGTTGCACTAGATGACTACGTATAGATGTATATAGACATACTTTAAAGTACAGATTTATTCATTTTATTTCATGTATAGTCTCTAGTGAAATTTCTAATGCTTCGTTTGGATGTAGATATTGAAGGGCTTGGCATTGAATTGGCTCCAATGCCAATATCTAAGGACATTGATATTGATCTTCAATTTCAATTTTAGTGTTTGGATGTTCATATATTGGATATTGGAATCCAAAGGGAGAACCAATTCCAATTTTTGTTTGTTTGGATACCACGTGTATTATCTTGCACCGTACCTACATACATACCATACATCGAGCTGAATGGGTTCGCATCAGTTATAAATTTTGACAACTATGGAGTGCGACGATACGCCGCACTGAATGTGTTGGCATTCTGCCGAGCAGCTCATGGGCATTGCGGCCTTACTCGACGACGGGGAGCTGCGTGTGGTGGTCTAAGTAGAAGGACGATGCTCTGGATGGAGAAGGTGCATGGTACGTGCATCTCAGGTTGCAGCTTGAGATGCCACAAAAGCTAGTGTACGCTGAGGCCTGCACGCGCGTTCGCCATTGCCACGCAGGATCGGTTCTGCCAAGAAAGCTGTGCAGGTTCCTCAGGGCTGTTATATTTAGGAATGGAGGGAGTAAATTCAGTCAACACTTGCGAATATATTGTGTAGCTGCATTTGTTAATCCTTGCATTGCTCCCTATACATCGAACTTGGCAGTGCAAATCTTGCTACTTAGTTGGCACAACCCAATCCCTGCTCCCCGATCCAGCAACGATAATGGAAGCACATTTGGTTTTTCAAGTTGTGAATGCAACCTAACATCTGAAAGTGGCATGGTACAGGGGCTTCACGCACGCTATGCCATGCCAGCGATTGGCATTGGAGCAGGGGGAGAAGAAGAAGGCCAATGTTGCAGGCACTTGTTGATTCTTGCGCTACGCGGAGCAGTATAAATACGGGAGGGCACCGCCCCAACCAACGGCCCAACCGCCTCGCCCCCAATTCTTCAAACTCCCGCCATTCCCAACGGCCGCCTCCATGGCCTCCTCCTCCTCCTCCGCCGCCGCCTCCATGTCCTCCATGGCCTCCTCCGCCGCCATGCCCTCCACGAGCTCCGCCTCCTCCTCTACGCGCACCGCCGCGTCCTCTTCGCTGGCCCACGCTGACGCCGTGCCCGCGCCCGTGCCTGCGCCCGGACGCGTCGACGACGCCGACGCTTCCTCTTTGCCGGCCCCCGCTGACGCCGCGCCCGCGCCCGCGCCTGCACCAGGACGCGTCGACGACGCCGCCTCTTCCTCTTCGCCGGCCCCCGCTGACGCCGCGCCCGCGCCCGGACGCGTCGACGACGTCGCTTTTCCGCGTCTGGGGACCGCGCCGCCGCGTCCGCCGAGGGGAGGGAGAGCTGCGCCGCCACCGCCTCCTCTGAGGGGGAGAGAGGCGCGTCGGCATGGAGGGAAGACTCCCAGATTCACGTTCAACAGGGATACCATCACGCTGTCGCTTGGTTCGCTCTACGGGAGCGCGCCAGGTACTGCGGCCACGGCCGAGGCAGCCGGGCCGACTGTGGGCACGGCCGAGGCGGTCGATGCGCCGTCGGGGAACACCTCGGCGGGCGATGCCGAGCCGGGGACGACCCCACCGAGCGGCGTCGCGCAAGGAAGAGTCGCCGCAGAGTCTGCAGTTGCCCCAGGTGCGGAATCCCAATTCGATTCGATTTCTTGAGTTCTTGCAAGCTAATTTCCATGTCGACCCGATTCGATTTCTTGGATTTCTTGCAAGCTAATCGGAGGAATTTCCTTCAGGGGCTCCCACCCTGCCTGCTGTGCAGGCGTTCGCGTTCCGCGACCTGTTCGAGCAGTTGCGAAGCTCCTGGTCCCCGCCGCCGCCGCAGCTGCAGGGCCCTCCCTATCGCGACCTCGTCCCGCTCCAGGGGCCGCTGCAGCCGCCGCCGCTGCAGGCAGCTAGCTATCGCGACGTCGTCCCGCTCCAGGGACCTCCGCCCCAGTTCGCGCCGCCGGGCCACGCCCACTACGCCAGAGCAATGCAGTTCGCGGCGCGGCCGCAACACATGCGTTTCCACCTCTACGAGCCAGGGAGGCCAAGACTGTTCCTGGACGTGCTCTGGCATTTCCAGGCGACGCCCCCCGGCCACCCACAGGGGCCTACACGTCTTCTGCCGCTCCCCGGCCACCCACAGGGGGCCTTGCAGCGCGCGTATCCTCCTCTGCCGCCTGTTGGGCACGCGGGCAGCCTGTGCTGGGATTGCCAGGTCCGGCCGGCGGCGACGCCGTTTCCCTGCGGCCACTTCTTCCTGTGCCTCCTATGTTACCAGCGCCGCTTCTCGTGTCCGTGTTGCACCGGCGAGGTTCCCCAGCCTTTCTGAAGGTACGTCTGGTGTACGTAGATGCTATTTGCTGCCTGACATTCATCTTTTGCTGCCTGAAACAGAAACAGTTTACTGAACCTGTTATAGTCCCAGAAACAGTTTACTGAAAATGTTGTAGCTGAAAAAAACAGTTTACTGAAACTGTTATAGTCCCAGAAACACTTTACTGAAAATGTTCTAGTCTGAAAAAAATAGTTTACTGAAACTGTTGTAGTCCCAGAAATAGTTTACTGGAAATGTTGTACTCTGAAAAAACAGTTTACTGAAACTCTTGTAGTCTGATAGGTATTGGGAATTTTCTGCAACTGTTGTAATCTTGTAGGTAAGTAAAAGAAGATCTGTTATTCCGGGAATAAGCCATCATGGAATTTAGAACTCCAAATCAGTTGATCCATCTCATTCAGCCTTAACATAGAAGAGTATGATATTCGTTTGATTTAGCCATTTTACTTGCGTCGAATAACTCTGAACAAAACTCAGGTTACAGGAATTATAATAAGAGAGTTTTTACTGTACCCTGAAACTAGTATGGACCGTCCATTCATTATAATAGAGAGTTTTGCCATGTGCATTTGTTCAGTCCTTGATTCAGATAATTCGGTTCCATTTCGGAGCATTTGCCTATACATCTTGTAGATAAGTAAAAGAAGATTAGAGTGCAACTGAAACTCTTGTAGTCTGAAACTAATACGTGTTGGGAATTGCCTGCAACTGTTCTAATCTTGTAGATAAATAAAAGAAGATCATTATGGAACTTAAAACTCCAAATCAGTTGATTCAACTCCTTTTGGACTTTTCATAGAAGATGGTGATATCCATTTTATTTAGCACATTTTACTTGCCTCGAATAAATCTGGGAACAAAATTCAGATTCCAACAATGCTAAATTAAATTAATCTTGTTTCTGCAGATGAGCAGTTTTCAGGTTTTGCACATGAGCTCAAACCTTAGTCTTGGTTTTTATTTTATTTTACAGAATTCTGATATGTAGATTTTACTTCAGTTGAGTGCTAATGTGATCGTGCTTGGAAAAAGGATATTATAATACGTTCTCTTAGGATCTGGTAGTTGTCTGAAACTGTTGCCGTTGTGTGTTGAGTAAAAGTTGTTGGATGAACATAGTTGGATGAACATAGTTGTTGTCTGAAACCTCTGAATTAAATTCAGGTAGTATCTTACAATAGGGCATATAAGCTTAGTTCCTTGCGCATTATATTGTTTCAAGATGTTTCCTTCTTGATCTTGTTATTGATTATGTCTGATGCCTAACTTGCTTATAATTTCCTCTATTTCAGCCTATGATGAGCTGCGATACCCGGATGTCGACGCAGAGTAGAAGAAGATCCAATGACAGAAGAACTGGACGTTTACTTTTGTCTACAGAAAAGATAGATATAGGTCTAGAAAAATATAATCAGCAAATATCGATTAAACTCTCTCCGTTCCATCGACAGAATATGTGCTTTGGCCTCGCAGTCCTATGATTCAGGACTGCTGGAATTGTTGACGTTGGATGTAGTTGCTTTTCTGACATTCATCTCTGTGATGTGAGTTGTGGACGAAACATTTGAACTTAGTTTGTTTTTGCAATGATTCGATGGTCATGCAGTTTCTTTAGATCATGCATTTTTTATACCTGGAAAATGAGTGATTTTATGATAGAATCGTAAGAAGCCTCGAAAATATTATCCGGGCATCCAACTATGCTTAAGTAGTACAATAAGTATGTTATCTGGGCATAGGTTTCATGATAAGAAGTTTCAGTCTGTTGAAATCAATATGACACCTCAATCAGGAATCGTTTGTAAGAATATCATAGGTTCTATGCTCACAATTTTTTGTAGATGAAATAACAGTTTAATGTTAGTCATATAACTGCACTCAGTGTAGGAGGTCAAGCAGTATCAGGGCATGCTGCATTAAAAAATCATCCAGAGGCTAGATAAATATAAGTAACCAAACTACAGATATGATGTAGGAGTAGTATGTCACAAACTACTAAACCTGTTATAGTCCCAGAAACAGTTTACTGAAAATGTTGTAGTCTGAAAAAATAGTTTATTGAAAATGTTGTAGCCTGAAAAATCAGTTACTGAAACTCTTTTATTCTGAAAAAAAAGTTAACAGAAACTCTTGAGCCTGAAACTGGTACGTTTTATGAATTGTCTGCAACTGGTCTAATCTTGTAGATAAGTAAAATATCTGTTAATGGGGTAAAAAAATCATCATGGAACTTAAAAAACCAAATCAGCTGATTCATCTCCTTTCGGCCTTTACATAGAGAAGTGTAACATCCGTTTGATTTAGCCCATTTTATTTTCGTCGAATAATTCTGTCAACAAAAGTTCAGGTTCCAACAAATATAATTAAATTAATCTTATATATGCACATGAGCTGTATTCAGGTTCTGTACATGAGCTGTAATCTTGGTCTTGTTAGTTTTATATTTCACAAAATTCTGAGATTTTTGAATGTTCATCTGCCTCGTGCTGATCTTCTTTGGTGAGAATCTTATATTTGCATAATGTACAGATGTTGGTGCAGATACTATTTTGTTGCATGAAAACATTTAGAATTTTGCTTTAGTTGAGTGCTAATATGATCGTGCTTGGAAAAAGGATATTCTGATACTTTCTGTTAGGATTTGGTAGTTGTCTGAAACTGTTGCAGTGTTATAGTACAAGAGTAAAAGTAGTTGCATGGATATAGTAGGTTCCATGTGGACTTGTTCAGTCCTTGATTCAGATAATTCAGTTCCATTCTGGAACATTTGCCTATAGATAGATAGGCAACTCAAGTTCAGTGATCTCATTCCACATTCGCAGATAATATACTTTATTTTTCTAACCTCTGAATCAATTCATCAAAAAATACTCTGAATATAATTCAGGTTGTATCTTACTATAGCACATAAAGCTTAGTTCCTTGCACATTATATTGTTTGATGATTTTCCTGCTTGATCTTGTTATCTATCATGTCTGCTGCCTAACTCGCTCATAATTTCTGCTAATTCAGCCTAGGATGAGCTGCAACACCCGGATGTTGGTGCAGAGTACATGAAGATCAGAGTGAGAGTTCTTCAGAAGTTCTGGATACGATGACAGCGAATTGGACGCCTACTTTTGCCTATAAATAGATAGATATGGTTTAGAAAAATGCAATCAGCCGCTGTCGTGTCTCTTCTGCTAGCTAAACTCGCCCCGTTCCTTCGACAGAACAGTTGTTTTGGCCTAGTGGTCCTATGATTCAGCACTACTGAAAGTGTTGATACTCGATGTAGTGACTCTTCTGACATTCATCTCTGTAATGTGATTCGTGGACGAAACATTTCACGTAAGGATTTTTGCAATGAGTCGATGATCATGCAATTTTATTTAGATCATCATTTCATAGAATCGTAAGAAGCTTCAGAGCAGGGCGGAAAATCAATTTGATTGTTCTGCTTTTCCTTGGATTCAGCTTGGATTTTGTGAGAAAACTTGATTGTTTGGCAAACCCTGCTTTTCCTTACAAGGATGCATGTATACTTGTGAAACGTGGATAGATTTGATTCTTTGGCCAAAATATAATGGGGATACTTGTAAGTAGCAAGTTTTTGCAATTACTGTCAATAGCAGACACATCATAGTGATGATGATTTTGCACCAGCTATTGAGAATGTTTCAGAGTCACAGATGGCTTGCTGCTGACAATCTATCTGCAATCAGTCAGATAAGTTGCAGTTTCCAGTTCATCTACTAAGCAGTCTGCGTACCATGCTCATTAATGTGATCATGATATCTACCTTGCCTTTTCTGTCTGTCGAAATCGATACGACTCCTCGATCAGGAATCAATACTACTAAATTAAATGAATCTTATTTGTGAACATGAGCTGCATTCAGGTTTTGTACATGAGCTGTAATCTTTGATCTTTCTTTTCTTTAATTCTACAAAATTTTGAGATTCAGATTTTCATCGGCCTCCTGCTGATCTCCTTTGGCAAGAATGTGATCTGGTCTTGAATCTATTATGCCCAATGTAGATCCTATTTTGCTGCTTGAAAATATTTGGAATCTTACTTCAGTTGAGTGCTAATCTGATTGTGCTTGGCAAAAGGACATATTTATTGGAATCTCCTGATGCAACATTTTTTGAGAATATATTTCCTATGAAAGATATGCATAGCATTGCTAGATTTTTTTCTGAGATAAACTCTGAATCTAGTACATTTGATGATTATATTAAACAAACACCCGAGGAAGTCCGTGAGAAGGATAACGATGAAGCTCCTGTAAGGAGTAAGAGACGAAGGGTTGCAAAATCCTGTGGTGATGATTTCATCGTATACCTTGTGGACGATACTCCCAAGTCTATTGAAGAGGCATACACTAGTGGGGACGGGGCTAAACATAAGGGGCTTTAGTCCCGGTTCACCAACCGGGACTAAAGGGGCGGGACTAAAGGCCTAACCTTTAGTCCCGGCCCTGTTACAAGCCGGGACTAAAGGTGCTCCACGTGGGCGCCTCGTAGCGCCCCAGGGGCGGGTCCTTTAGTCCCGGCTCGTTACACGGACCGGGACTAAAGAGTTTCAGATTTTGCTTATTTTTGTTTTTTTTGATTGAAATTATTTTTGGGTTTTAGGGTTTTAGGGTTTTGGTGTTCGGGAGATTAACGTGATGCCTCGTTTGGTGTTCGGGAATTAGTTTTCATATAATTTAAATAGAAATAATTATGCATATATATATAAGATTAACTTATCTTACAAGCGAGCATATATATACAATTATATGGAGATCTGAATTATCGGGACTAGAGCCCGTCTATTCGATTACATGGACGAACATCAGTAATGACCCCTAGCTACACTAAATCGTCCTTTGTCATCTATAGCTTCCGTCCTCAGAAAGGTCGCAAGCTCCTCTGCAACACCAATCGCACGTTGCTCTGGTAGGACCTTCGTCCTCATGGCCGTGTACTATATAAGAAGAGGAGATGAATATGAATATCAATCATGATAACAAAGAATGACGGGTAAAAATAGAGGTGTGAATGTTCATTGCTTACGTCAAATCTGTGATCCTTGTGCTCAGAGGTAAACGTGCGAATGGTCTCGCAAACATAGTATCCGCATAGATGCGTCCCCCGTGGCTGCTGGTCGCACTTTACGAAAATAGAATATATATAATCAAAATAATAATCTAGCATCATAAATGTATTGAAAATAGAAGTATATCATACTACTACTTACCTGAGCCGCTCTAAAGGTCAGCTTCTCAGGAAAGTTACCGGGAGTCACGCACTTGAACCGCTTCCAAACCCTGCCCGACAAGGATAATGATTTGCTAAGTTTTCACTAATTGATATATCAGAAAATCATCGAAAGAGACCGATAGAGCGCAAGAATGATTGAAATTACCCTTGGAGCATGTCCAGCAGGCTTTGGAACTGTTCCAAGGGTCTCGATAATGGGTCGAAGGCATCAACTCTTCCCTTATCAATTTGAATGTCCAACAGAATCCAATGGAAGCTGCACATGTATATATATATATATATGTGTGTCAGTAACTTATCAATTACACTTATAAGTGAATGGACACAACAGAGTAAAGACCCTCACCTGAAGTTGTATGGAAACAGTATGTGGTCACAGAAATTTTGATCTGTTAGAAACCTTAGAAGGTTTTCCTCCGTCTCCTTGGGTTTATCAGTTAGCGTCGCTATATGTATTTTATTTGGGTCAATAAACCCAATATTTAGGATGCTCTTACTTTTACAATCCAGAATCTTCATTCTGCATAATAGAGTACAAGTTATATATAGACAATGAATTGAAATAACTAAACAAGTTATATGTAGACAAAGAATTGAAAAACTTACAGACAATAGCAACTCATAAGCGATTTGTCGAGGGCGTCGCCATTGTACATCTGGAAGAGTTCATCAAAGTCGATATGGATTTCTTCGGGGCGGCCGTAGTACTCCCGTGGGACACTCACCACGATCATCGTTCTCCCATTCTTTGATTCACTTAAGTACCATGTATGCAAGTAACGCATATTTGTTGGGAGATCATCTTTGCTGACCAAAGGCTCTCCCATGAAAAACTGTGGCTTAGGGGCTTCCACAGCCTTGGGTAACCTGTCGTCTTGGGAAGGCAGAACATCTTCAACCGAGACACCCCATTCAGCCACCCACTTCTTTGCTAATTCAAAATCTTGCCCATGCACCGGAGGGGGAACATTCTCGGTTAACACCTTGAGGGATGGGATCGACTGTTTGGCCTGTTGTCCAAGCTGAGGAACGTCTGATTTTTTCTTGCTTGTAGTTGAACTTGATTTGCTCCCACTTGTACTTGCACGTGATCTGCTCTTTTTCACTTCCTTCTGCAATGTGCGTGTATAGTCATCAGGCTTATGGTGTAAGTCATACTGTGATGGAAGGGTCGTGAAGTATTTTGCAAATGCTAATTGCTTCTCGGTGTACTCCGGGCGGGGCTCGGGTTCCTTCTTTTTCATCTGCGCATCATGATGTTCCTTTGCTATCCTGGCGTTTTCCTCGGGGGTACGATCATAAGGTCTGATAGGAAGATTAGCATGAGGTACCTTTGGGAGGGGCGACCGTTTGCGCTTTGGGGGGCTCCATCGCTTAGATATCGTCGGCGGAGCGTTCTTGGTGGCACGCTCCCGCTTAGTATCTGGAGCGGGCGGCGGCGGAGACGGACGACCCAAGTCCGGCAGTGGTGATCGAGATGGACTCGTGTTTTGCTGGCCGACGTCATGTGGAGGGCTTGGAGGTAATGGAGGTGTAGGTGACCTGCGACGACTCGGAGGCGGTGTTGTCCTTGGGGCCGAGCCTGGAAGCTTGATGTAGTTCTTGTCCCATAGGATGACTCCACCCAGTACTTCTCAGAGTGTCCTCTCATCTTCGGGTCCAGTTATGTCAAGCTCCATATCATGAAACCCCGTCATGATTTCATCCACCCCGACTTTAGCAAAGCCAGCTGGAATCTCACGGCCATGCCAGCGTGCATGAGGGCCAGAAGGTAAAGCTTGTCCGACGGCCACCTTCATGGATATGTTCTTGAATTTCTAATGGAGTTCACATGATGTTGACTCCTTGATTCCATCCACGGGGTAGCCGGCACCGCCCTCTATCATTCTTCGTGCATCGTCGGGCGGGGCCTCAGATTCAGCCACGCTGCTTTTCCGCTTAGATGGGGCGCCGGTAATATCAAGTGCAGGATCTTCCTGGCGCGGTACTCCTCTAAGCTCATCAATCTGCTTCTGTTGCTCGTTAATCCTGGCAAGCAACTGGTTGAACTTGTCATTCTCCTCATCCTGCTGCCGCTTCTTTGCTCTCTCTCGGCTTCTGTAAGTGTCTTGGTCTCTGGCAAACCCAAGCCACCACGGGTAAGAAGGACCGAAGCCTCGCGTTCGTCCTCCATGTTCGTCATTGCCGAGGACCAGTGTGAGCAATCTTTCTCTCTATCTGCAGTGAACTTTCTTTTTCCCTCCTTAATTTCTTTCACTATCCTTTTCCAATTCTCCCTGGGTATCCTAAGACCGTCACTGCAGATGAGGTCCCCTGTTTCTTCGTCGTACGAACCACCATGCGCAAGGAACCAATTTCTTTCTCTCAATCCCCACTCATCACGGAGTGGTTCAGGTACGATGCCTTTATCTAGCAGATCTTGCTCTTTCTTATCCCACTTTGGGATGGGAGTCTCATAGCCCCCTGGCCCCAACTTGTGATGATATTTCTTCTTGCCGGCATTTATCTTGTTCTTTTCTGATAATGTCTGGGCATCTTCTGACTCCTTGTACTCTTGAAATGCCTTCCAGTGATTCGCCTGCTTGCCTAGATACCCCTCGAATACTAGCACTTTCTTTGTCTTCAGATAGTTTTTCCATAGTTTCTTCTTCCTGCTACGGAATAGTTCGGCCATCTTCTTTAGAGTCCACTGCTTGACTTTGGCCCTCAGTTTGTCTGCGGCGTCTTCATTCTCACATTCTGGCAGGTTGAAATGTGACATGAGGTCATTCCAAAGATTATCTTTGTACCTTTCGGCGACATAGTCACTATCGGCTGCCCCTTTGCGCTTGTTCCACTCCCGAACGCTGATCGGGACGTGATCCCTAACGAGAACTCCGCATTGCTTCTTGAATGTGTCAGCAGCATTCTTAGGAAGCTTGGGTTCGCCCGTAGGCAATATCACCTCAAAGGTGTAATGCGTCCGTGCATCCAACTTTCTAGTCGGGCCTCGTTTCGTAGCTTTGCTCGATGTGGAGGCCTAAGAGGGAGAAACATTCGTCAAATGAATGTATATGTATACAATATAGAGCTATCTCCAATATTTTTCACATATTACAAGTGATTGTCGAACTTCATATGTATACCTCGCCGGACTTTATTATTTCTTCACCGGCTTCTCCACCGGCTTCTCCATCAGTGGAGCTATCACCTTCTCCGTCATTGGACCTATCTCCTGCCCCATCGGCTTCATCTTCGTGTCGGTCGACCTCCATTCCATATCCGGAGGGGTTTAGATATGACGACGGAGATTCAGCTGGTTCAACGTCGGGGCCGTCTTTGATTATATCTTCGAGAAGTTCTTCCTCTTCGAGGTTCCTGACATGTGGATCCATAGTTCTGCAAAAAACGGATACTCTTAACCTTTGTACAAAAAAAGAATTATTCTATCAGGAACTCTGTTCCAAAACAACTTTAGTCCCGGGTCGTGGCTCCACCCGGGACTCCTAGATTTCTGCATAGTATTCAAAGTAGGAGTACTTTTCCAATTTGAGCATTCAATAAGCAAAACCAAATCGTAAAATAAAGTAGTATTCAAATTAGCATGCATTCAATTATAAGCAAATACATCATCTCTTTTGTCCGTACATCGTCGAATATTATCACTAATACTCCTCGAATACTATCATACATATAGCATCACTGATACATCTAGAACCGTAGCGCCCGACGGGTATCGGCGCGGGCGGTGGACACCCAAAGAGAAGGAACCATCACAGGATCATAGCTCCAGTGAGATCCCTGAAGAACCTGCCAGGTATGCTCGAACCTGCCCTCCAACGCAACCATGTAGCGACGGATGTGCTCATCCTCCTCGCTGACACGGTGACGTACCATCTCCGCGGTGTCCGGAAGCCTCGGCACCCTCACTGGCCCACACGACCGCCACCAAACAAGGATCGGGTCAACGACGGGCTGGCTCCTCACCAACCTACGCCCCCTCGGAAGGTAGCACCTCCCAATACCAGCCGAGCGGAGCCCAGTCCCAGACAGGGCCCCTCTGATCAAGCAGGTGTCCTCCGCCGAGTCGACGACGAGGATGCGGGATAGGCATCGTAAAATGAACTAAAAAATAAACTAGTTCTATTAATTTTCTTGCTAAAAATAAACTATTAACACTTAAGCATATACAATAGCAAAATTAAAATATTAACACTTAAGCATATACAATAGCAAAATTAAGCAATAATCTAAGAAACACTATTAACACTTAAGCATATACACTATACAATAGCAAAATTAAATGACAAAAAAAATATTTCTTCTTCTTGTAACCCTAAACTAATTTTTCCTCTTCTTCTATTTCTCCTCTTCTTCTACTTCTTCTTCTACTTGTACTTCTCCTCTTCTTCTACTACTTCTCCTCTTCTCTTCTTTTACTTCTCCTCTCCTCCTCTTCTATTTTTTTCTCTTCTTCTACTTCTCCTCTTCTTCTATTTTTCCACTTCTTCTCCTCTCCTCCTCTTCTTATTCTCCTTTTTCTTCTTTTCTTCTCCTCCTCTTCTTATTTTCCTTTTTCCTAATTCTAAATATTACTAACCCTAATAATCTAGCACAAACCTAATAACAATAGGAATTAAATGACAAAAAAATCTTTTTCTTTCTTTCTTCCCTTTTTCTTCCTTTCTTCTCCTTTTCTTCCTTTCTTCTCATTTTTCTTCCTTTCTTCCCTTTTTCTTCTTTTCTTTTCCTTTTTCTTCTTTTCTTCTCCTTCCCTTTTTCTTCCTTTCTTGTCCTTTTTCTTCCTTTCTTCTCCTTTTTCTTCTTTTCTTCTCCTTTTTCTTCTTTTCTTCTCCTTTTTCTTCTTTTCTTCTCCTTTTTCTTCTTTTCTTCTACTGGCCGGAGTGTTGGGGAGGAGGGGGCGGGGGGCTTACTGACTGGAGGTGTCGACGGCGCATGGCGAGGAGGACGACGGCGACGGTGAGGAGGACGGCAGGCAGCGGCGAGCAGGACGGCGGGCAGTCTGACGACGTCGTCGAGTTCGTCGCTGTGCCGCGCCGGGCAGGAGAACGAGGAAGAAGGAGAGAAGGAAATGCGATTTGGGTTGGAAATTTTCTAACTCCCGCTTATATAGGTGGATCTTTAGTCCCGGTTCAGGGCTCGATCCGGGACTAAAGACCCCCTTTAGTCCCGGGTGGAGCCACGACCCAGGACTAAAGGCCTCATTTCGGGCAGACCAGAAGGCGGGAAACACGGAGTCTTTAGTCCCGGTTGGAGCCACGCACCGGGACTAAAGCCCCTCCTCGGCTGCACGATAAGTTTAGTCCCACCTCGCCCAGCGAGGGGGACTAACACTTGTTTATAAGCCCCGTCGCACCTTCCCCATCGAGCTCCTCTCTAAAGCAGGCTTACGGGCCTAAACTCACTAAAAATTGAAACTATATTCGAAATTATGGAGAAAATTCAACCTGAATTCAAAGTGAGTTCACTTTGAATTTAGGTTGAATTTTCTCTATAAATTCTCATATAGTTTCAATTTTTTTCTATTTTCATAATTAATAATTTTGACTATCCAAACTATTATCTATTTTGTTATTTTCAATTAAAAACTATGTTTATTAAAAATTCTTTTTGCATATTTGAGAATTTGACAAAACTATGATAATGAAAAGTGTTTGAAATTGAATAAATAATGCAAAACTATTTTCTATTTTCATAATTAATAATTTTGACTATCCAAACTATTATCTATTTTGTTATTTTCAATTAAAAACTATGTTTATTAAAAATTCTTTTTGCATATTTGAGAATTTGACAAAACTATGATAATGAAAAGTGTTTGAAATTGAATAAATAATGCAAAACTATTTTCTATTTTCATAATTAATAATTTTGACTATCCAAACTATTATCTATTTTGTTATTTTCAATTAAAAACTATGTTTATTAAAAATTCTTTTTGCATATTTGAGAATTTGACAAAACTATGATAATGAAAAGTGTTTGAAATTGAATAAATAATGCAAAACTATTTTCTATTTTCATAATTAATAATTTTGACTATCCAAACTATTATCTATTTTGTTGTTTTCAATTAAAAACTATGTTTATTAAAAATTCTTTTTGCATATTTGAGAATTTGACAAAACTATGATAATGAAAAGTGTTTGAAATTGAATAAATAATGCAAAACTATTTTCTATTTTCAAAAGTAATTATTTTGACTATCCAAACTATTAACTATTTTGTTATTTTTAATTAAAAACTATGTTTATCAAAATTCTTTTTGCATATTTGAGAATTTGACAGAACTATGATAATCAAAAGTGTTTGAAATTGAATTAATAATGCAAAACTATTTTCTATTTTCAAAAGTAATTATTTTGACTATCCAAACTATTAACTTTTTTTTTTGAGCTAGTTGACCCTGAAATTGAAAAGCACTACAAATGAACTCTAAAAATGTTGAAAGTTGGCATGCTATCATCATTTCACCCACATAGCATGTATTAAAAAGTTGAGAGGGCTACGACAAAAACTGGATGCACTTCGTGTACAAAACGGACAATCTCTCTCGAAGTATCAGCGTTTCGAACGAGAACTCATCTCTTACAAAGGGATTTCATTTTTTTGAACTTATTTGAACTCCACACTTTTTGTGTGTTCAAAATGCACCATTAAAAGGCACATCACAAAATTTCAACAATTTCTGACTTCATTTGGTATTCTTCGTGCATTTACTTATTTTTTTGAGCTAGTTGACCCTGAAATTGAAAAGCACTACAAATGAACTCTGAAAATGTTGAAAGTTGGCATGCTATCATCATTTCACCCACATAGCATGTGTTAAAAAGTTGAGAGGGCTACGACAAAAACTGGATTCACTTCGTGTACAAAACAGACAATCTCTCTCGAAGTATCAGCGTTTCGAGCGAGAACTCATCTCTTACAAAGGGATTTCATTTTTTTGAACTTATTTGAACTCCATACTTTTTGTGTGTTCAAAATGCACCATTAAAAGGCACATCACAAAATTTCAACAATTTCTGACTTCATTTGGTATTCTTCGTGCATTTACTTATTTTTTTTGAGCTAGTTGACCCTGAAATTGAAAAGCACTACAAATGAACTCTGAAAATGTTGAAAGTTGAAATGCTATCATCATTTCACCCACATAGCATGTGTTAAAAAGTTGAGAGGGCTACGACAAAAACTGGATGCACTTCGTGTACAAAACGGACAATCTCTCTCGAAGTATCAGCGTTTCGAACGAGAACTCATCTCTTACAAAGGGATTTCATTTTTTGAACTTATTTGAACTCCATACTTTTTGTGTGTTCAAAATGCACCATTCAAAGGCACATCACAAAATTTCAACAATGGTATATGGTGGACATTCTTCTTCTCTCATATATGGTGGACACTAGCTCACCTGATTTTTCAACCATCAATGATGGTCGCTACTCCTACTTCCCCTAGTGCATAACCAATATCTAGCACAAGGAGAAGAAGGAGAAACGACCCCCCACAGCAACAGTCGACATTCTTGTTCTCTCATGTATGGTGGACACTCCCTCACCTGATTTTTCGACCGTCGATGATGGTCGCTACTCTAAAACATGCAAGATAAGTGTGAGTGCTATGGAAGGCCTTCTCGTAGGGAGACGAGAGTGGATCCATAGTGGTGTATTGAATTGGTGAATATGTGGACTCGTGTGCGCTATCCCACCTCAAAGAAAGAACTTGTAGTCGTAGTACAGGTTAGCCAAGAGTCAAAGCTGGCTTGCTGCAATCAAACCCCACAATCCTTTCATTGAAACATGATGCATATCTAGATAGTTCTGATGTAAGACTTGCTGAGTATCTTTGTACTCACGGTTGCTTTATTTATGTTTTTGCAGAGAAGACTTAGACTCATTAAAAGGTTCTACGCGATGTGTTCGATGTTGACCGGAATAGCTTGGGAATCCCAGACAGAGGTCTGGCTCCTTTGGTAGGGCCGTAGTAGCTTTTCAAGCTCTTCCAGCCATTTTTAGTAGATGTCTGTACCTAGACATGATTTGCTTCCGCTTGTTGTTTGTATGACTTGAGTGTCGGGTCACGAGACCCCTGTTTGTAATATCACACTATGTTGATTCTTATGAGTCTTTAATAAATGCTTGAGTCATAGAGTTATGTTGTGATGCCATGTTGTATCCACACATATCATGCATAATGTGTGTATGTTTGAAATGCATTATATGTGTGGGATTCAACACCTAGTTGTGTGCCTTTAGTAGTACTCTTTACAGGGAAATGCCTCTTTGTGCTTCTATCGAGCCCCGGTAGCTTGCTACTGCTCTAGACACATTGATTGACCGGCGTGTATCCTTCTTTGCTGCTGTGTCTGTCCCCTCGGGGAAATGTCACGCGGTGTAATGGAGTTCTTGTAGCTTGCTACGACTCGTCTACACACGCTGATGACCGACACCTGCTTTGCTGGGTTATGTATGCCTGTCCCTGTACGGATGTACCGCTTGGGTTTATAACTAGTCATGTCGACCCGGGTTCTTTGTCGTTTGAACGGTAAGCAACATATTCATATACGTGAGCCAAAAGACGCAAACGGTCCCGGCCAAGGTAAGGTGGCAGCCGTGGAGTTTACCGTGCATGAGGCCGCAAAGTGATGTGATGTGTTACAGGCTGGGTTCTTATGACTTAGGATCGGGGTCCCGACAGCTTTGGTATCAGAGCCTGACTGCCTGTAGGATAACCAAGCCAAACTGGTCGATGTTGAGTCTAGCAACTCTTTAGTTATATAAGGGAATTGTTTGTGAAAGGGAACGTAAGGCTCTTTTTACTCCTTTCCTTGTGTCATTCTTATTCTAAGTCAGCCTCTTTTTTATTCTAGGGGTTTAAGAATTAGGCTTTCCCATCTATTCATTAGGATGACGAGTTACTATGTTGGAGACTTATAGGAAAGTTGATATCTTCAAGGATCAGTGTCTCCATAAGAATTCAATTGTTATGTTGTTAGTTTTCTTGCAGGTTGCCTCATAATTCATGCCCGTACAACCGTTATGCTGTCTGAGTTTTCCAAAGTTCCCAAATAGTCTGATGCAATTGCAAATTCCCTCCTCCTGAGCTAATGTCTTTTGGCTGGACAAAGCACACTAATAATTGTGTTGAGGTACTTTATTACCTTGATGTTTTGTTGAAGTATTAGGAAAACATGTTACTCCGAAAACTACCCAATAGTCTAGATGTGTGGTATGTCTTCCAGTGTGATAGTTCTGGCCATCATTTTCAAAAAACATCTCGTGATGTTAAATAGCTTGTAGGTACTCTATTTCTGGGTCTTTGAATCCAAGGATCATTCTGCTCATCTCTGTTGATAGTGTTGCTACTTCCTTTAGAATGATTAGTAACCTTGTTGTAATCCTCAAGGTGCGTGGTATATCATTCTTCCAATACCATGGACCATCTCTGTCAAAAGTTCTTCATGAACTAAAGATCATAATAAGAGTGCTCGTGATGAGTTCCCCACTCCATATTGTGACTCTGTCAACTCCGCCTTTCTGCATGGGTTATCTAGAAGAATTATGTTGAACTTGTTCGACATGTTAATCTATGCATCTACAGCTCCGAAAATCATGTGCCTTTGAGTTGCCCCTCTTTAGTTGGATTCTGACCTTCATCTATGAGAGGATAGTTAAGAGTAGTTGTGCATCCATGTCATCGATGCCTATTATTCTTTTAGTCTATCAAGTTGTTGTTGGGGAACGTCGCATGGGAAACAAAAATTTTCCTACGCGCACGAAGACCTATCATGGTGATGTCCATCTACGAGAGGGGATGAGTGATCTACGTACCCTTGTAGATCATACAGCAGAAGCGTTAGTGAACGCGGTTGATGTAGTGGAACGTCCTCACGTCCCTCGATCCGCCCCGCGATTAGTCCCACGATCTAGTACCGAACGGACGGCACCTCCGCGTTCAGCACACGTACAGCTCGACGATGATCTTGGCCTTCTTGATCCAGCAAGAGAGACGGAGAGGTAGAAGAGTTGTCCGGCAGCGTGACGGTGCTCCGGAGGTTGGTGATGACCTTGTCTCAGCAGGGCTCCGCCCGAGCTCCGCAGAAACGCGATCTAGAGGAAAAACCGTGGAGGTATGTGGTCGGGCTGCCGTGGAAAAGTCATCTCAAATCAGCCCTAAAACCTCCGTATATATAGGTGGGAGGGAGGGGAGGAGGCAGCCTCAAAACCTAAAGGTTTGGCCGAAATTGGAGGTGGAGGAGTCCTACTCCAATCCTACTTGGAGTAGGATTCCACCTTCCCACTTGGAAACTCTTTCCACCTTGTGTTTTTTTCTTCTCAAACCTTATGGGCCTTAGTGGGAACTTATTCCAGCCCACTAGGGGCTGGTTTATCTCTTCCCATAGCCCATGAGACCCCTTGGGGCGTGACACCCCTCCCGATGGTCCCCGGCACCCCTCCCGGCACTCCCGGTACACTACCGATGAGCCCGAAACTTTTTCGGTAATGCACGAAAACCTTCCGGTAACCAAACTATATATCAATCTTCATTTCCGGACTATTCCGGAAACCCTCGTGACGTCCGTGATCTCATCCGGGACTCCGAACAACATTCGGTAACCAACCATATAACTCAAATACGCATAAAACAACGTCGAACCTTAAGTGTGCAGACCCTGCGGGTTCGAGAACTATGTAGACATGACCCGAGAGACTCCTCGGTCAATATCCAATAGAGGGACCTGGATGCCCATATTGGATCCTACATATTCTACGAAGATCTTATCGTTTGAACCTCAGTGCCAAGGATTCATATAATCCCGTATGTCATTCCCTTTGTCCTTCGGTATGTTACTTGCCCGAGATTCGATCGTTAGTATCCGCATACCTATTTCAATCTCGTTTACCAGCAAGTCTCTTTACTCGTTCCGTAATACAAGATCCCGGAACTTACATTAAGTTACATTGCTTGCAAGGCTTGTGTGTGATGTTGTATTACCGAGTGGGCCCCGAGATACCTCTCCGTCACACGGAGTGACAAATCCCAGTCTCGATCTATACTAACTCAAGGAACACCTTCGGAGATACCTGTAGAGCATCTTTATAGTCACCCAGTTACGTTGCGACGTTTGATACACACAAAGCATTCCTCCGGTGTCCGTGAGTTATATGATCTCATGGTCATAGGAACAAATACTTGACACGCAGAAAATAGTAGCAACAAAATGACACGATCAACATGCTATGTCTATTAGTTTGGGTCTAGTCCATCACATGATTCTCCTAATGATGTGATCCCGTTATCAAGTGACAACACTTGCCTATGGCCAGGAAACCTTGACCATCTTTGATCAACGAGCTAGTCAACTAGAGGCTTACTAGGGACAGTGTTTTGTCTATGTATCCACACAAGTATTGTGTTTCCAATCAATACAATTATAGCATGGATAATAAACGATTATCATGAACTAAGAAATATAATAATAACTAATTTATTATTGCCTCTAGGGCATATTTCCAACAGTCTCCCACTTGCACTAGAGTCAATAATCTAGTTCACATCACCATGTGATTCCAACGAATCCAACACCCATATAGTTATGGGGTCTGATCACGTCTTGCTCGTGAGAGAGGTTTTAGTCAACGGTTCTGAAACTTTCAGATTCGTGCGTTCTTTACAAATCTTTTTGTCATCTTATAGATGCTGCTACTACGTGCTATTTGGAAATGCTCCAAATATCTACTCTACTATACGAATCCGTTTCACTACTCATAGTTATCCGAATTAGTGTCAAAGCTTGCATTGACGTAACCCTTTACGACAAACTCTTTAACCACCTCCATAATCGAGAAAAATTCCTTAGTCCATTAGTTACTAAGGATAAATTTTGACCGCTGCTAGTGATTCAATCATGGATCACTCTCTGTACCTCTCAACATACTTTGAGTCAAGGCACACTTCACGTGCGGTACACATCATGGCATACTTTAGATTCTACGGCTAAGGCATAGAAGACGACCTTCGTCTATTCTCTTTATTCTGCCGTGGTCGGGTTTTGAGTCTTACTCAAATTCACACCTCACAACGCAACCAAGAACTCCTTCTTTGCTGGTCTATTTTGAACTCTTTCAAAAACTTGTCAAGGCATGCATCTTGTTGAAACTTCTATTAAGCGCTTTCGATCTATCTCCATAGATCTTTGATGCTCAACGTTCAAGTAGCGTAATCCAGGTACTCCTTTGAAAACTCCTTTCAAACAACCTTGTATGCTTTACAGAAATTCTACATTACTTCTGATCCACAATATGTCAACCACATATACCTATCAGAAATTCTATAGTGCTCCCACTCACTTCTTTGGAAATACAAGTTTCTCATAAACCTTGTACAAACCCAAAATCTTTGATCATCTCATGAAAGTGTATATTCCAACTCCGAGATGCTTGCACCAGTCCATTGAAGGATCACTGGAGCTTGCATACTTGCTAGTATCTTTAGGATCGACAAAACCTTCTGGTTGTATCACATACAATGTTTGCTCAAGGAAACCGTCGAGAAAACAATGTTTTGACATCCTACGTGCAATATTTCATAAATAATGCATCAACAACTAATATAATTCTAACAGACTTTTAGCATCGCTACGAGTGAGAAAGTCTCATCATAGTCAACTGTTTGATCTTATCGAAAACATCTTTGCGACAAGTCGAGCTTTTCTTAATAGTGACTTATCACCATCATCGTCTGTCTTCTTTTAAAGATCCATTTTTACTCAAGTCCTATGACCATCAAGTAGTTCTACCAATGTTATTGCTTGGTAGTTAATGGACAATAAATTCACTCGTATGGTGATGATGATTGAATCTTCATCCTAAGATTGAGCGTGCTACCTAGTCCATGTTGCATGGTGCACTTTTCGATCTATGAGTTAGGATTTGGTCAATCCCTCGTTCTATTGATCACATCATCTTGCCCTGAAAAGCGAGATTGTTCCCGAGCTTAATAACATATCGGTGGTTCGTGATTTTCTGAATATCTTCTCGGAAGTATTACCAGGTTGTTTCCTGACTGTTATGATAGAGCTCGTGATCAAGTTGGTTTCTCTATAAGCCATCTTCTCCAAGAATCCGTGTTGGATACCCCGAGCTAGTTGGTTAAGCTAAACAACAACTTGGGGAGTTGGAAGATAAAGGCTTCGCCTAAACTCAACTCATTTAAAAGGGATATCTTTCTGTTGTGAGAGTCTTGAAGAAAGATGATATTGCCATCGGTTGATTCGTGTGATCAATTGTTGCATATATTATATTGTTCAATTTTGATTTGAGCATGGGCTATCGTCAAATCAAACTCAGAACCAAAGATTTTCGTAGCGGTGTTTTACTCATGGATTTCTCTGAGCATACACCATTATATTCTTTGATCTGACCAATGCTATTATCTTGCTCACATAGTTATGGAAATCCATTTATATGGGTATCTTGATGAATTGTTGTTGAGCCCATCGGCAACATTCTCATCTGTTCCATGATCTATATTGGACATTAAGCTAGTGCTGGAAACTTTGTAGACATTGTCTTCGTGTCTCGTGCACGAGGTATATGTTAGGTGTAAGAAGTGACTTCCTCTAATTCATGTGCATCTGATGCAAGTTGTCGCCGTGAATTCGAGAAAAGTTAATTTGTTTTCTTCGGAATCATCTCAAGTTAGTCATGCACGTGCGAAGTATTCTATGGTCTGAGAGATTAGCTACCTCCATTCCATATGTATCTCCTAGCACACCAAGCCACTGATTGATTTGTTCAAGGAAAAGAAGTTAAGTGCCATTCCTAAAGGTACCAGACGGACTTGCACATGGCTTCATTATCCGCAATGATGGTTCCCATCCAGAACTCGGTAGTGTTTTGTTGTAAGACTTTTCATGTGGTCATCATTGTCTTGGGCAGTGTGTTCACATGTGTCTTGCGATCCAGCTCATGTTTTGGAGTTGTCTTCCGTAGTTCATTTCCTGAGAATCATGCAACGTTATCTCGTCGATTTGTGTTGCAAACTTTCTTTTCAGACATGCTGAGTCTGAAGCATCATGTCACCAACCGGAGCTGAATCTCAGGCAGTTATAATGGTTGGAATTTTCCCCAAGAATTATAATATTGGTCTCTATGTAACCCGGTAAAGTGATGTAATGGCTAACACATCTAGCCAGAAGACTTGATATTATAAATATCTTGTATCAGCAATCCTAGCCATCTCCCCGTGAGGTTTTGTATGACTTATTTTGGAAGTTGTTCCTCATGGACTTCCTTTGATGCCCCGAATTCCGACCTATACTTGATGTGCTAGATATCAAGCATGATCTATAACTGGGTTGTGCTAGTACATCAAGGGGAACATTAGAAGCGGAGTGCTAAATGTCTCTCGGTCGATCAACCAGATTTCGTTTCCTTGGCACAGCTAAGGTGAAATCTGAGGAAGTGTTGTCTTCCTTTGCATTTGCATCCTCCATCTCTGTTCATCATAGTAGTAGGTTGTGTCACCAAGATCTTGGAACAAATATTGGTAAAACTTTGATGAATATGGAAATGCTCAAGTTCTTGAGAGCACGCTCAGACACTAGGTTATATCCTCAGTAATAATTGGAATGTGCCTTCCGTTCGCTGAGTTGTTCTATAACCCTAGTTTCTTTCCAACTGAGTATGCCATTCTTTCAAATTCCTCCAACAATTAATTGTGAATTGCCTTACCCTGGTATGAAGAGTTTCAATGATCTTAGGATCAAAAGTAATTCTTTTTGCCACTTAAAGGAATACCTCTATGAGTCATCTTCTAAGGTGCCCCATTATGGTATGAATGGCAATTTAATCCCCGCAACTTTGAAACCTCGTCACCATCTGATTTAAGCATGGATTTGTTGCCTACCAATTGAACCTTTGTCTTATGCCTCACTTCCTCGTTTCTGTCATGAGTGTTGTGTTTCAGCTCAAGGGACGTCTTTATGTCTCATTCTATGAGTTCATCTTGAGTTGCTCGATCTTGAGGATATCGAATCTTGTAGAGCCTTCCTGTTCTTTTGTCGTCGAGCTAGATGAAGATCTCAAAGACAAATATGTCAAGATCAACATGATGTGATGAATCAATATCCTCGAGAGGAGAAAATGGATCGTGAAGATTGTGATAGTGTAGTGTCCCCTCTTCCTCTTCCCGACTATGCTTGAATCTCGGGACGAGATTCTTGTTTAGTGGGGGTGAGTTGTCATAGCCCTAGATTATAGCTTGTAGTTAGTTGCATCAGTGAGCATTCATGCATGCATTCAAATCAACTTAATACATTGGGGATGATCTACAATTGGGAAGTGATCAAAACCCCAATGATTTGATAAATTGACAACAAGGCAATAAAAATTAATACCTTAAAAGGGACTAAGAAAATGTTCCAAATACTTGGCAAAATAGTGACATAAAATAAATTTGTCAAACCAAAAATTTAAGTCACAGAAACATTTTTGAAATGGAATTTTGATTTGACCAACTAGCTATTTGGAATGGAATTATTTTGATTCCTTCTATTTTAAAGTTTCAAAAATGTTAAAACTTTTATGTGACATTGGATATTATCATCTGTGTCACATAATAACATTTTAGGGTTTCATTTTTTGGTCAAACAATTTATTTTAAAACCTAAATCTAAAGGCCAGAAGGAAATAAAAAAAAGAAGAGAGAGAGAGAGAGAGCTACCTGTCGCCCCTCCAGGCCCAGTCCACCAGGGGCGAGGAGGTCATCTTCCTCCTCTGCGAGGAGGACGGGCAGAGCCGTGGCGAGCTCGCCGTCGTGCCTCGCCACCTCCTGCTTCCACCTCCTCCCTGCGTGCCTGCCTCGCCTCCTCTCCCTTATCTTCGCGCCGCTGAGCCGCCCCCGCCCCCTCTGCCTCATCTTCTTCCTCCCCTCCATCTCTCTCTCGCCCTCTCCCACCATGGCCGAGCACTGCTCGACGCCGCCGATCGTCGTAGCCGTGGCCACTGGCCCCCTCTAGCCTAGCTGATGTGTCCCATAGCTCCGCCGCTCACCTCCCCATCTCTACATGCAAAGAATCGAGCTTAGACACACTGCCGCGCCGCCATCCGCATCAACTTCATCGTCGGCCGCCGAACCTCCCCGGCGTCGATTTGCCGCTTCCGGAACTTCCCCGGCCTCTACGTGTGCGCAATCCGAACCCCTGTGAGCCACCAGACTCGTTCCCCCTCTCCTTGTTGAGCTCCCCTTCCTCTAACCTTGCTAGCCGTCGGAGCCGAAGCTCCTGCCGCCGGCCATGGCGTCGCCATGGCCAGTGCCACTTAGGGCCACTGCCGAGCACCTCTCTGTGCTCTCCGCGCTCGCAGGAAGCCGTAGCCGGCCTCAGCTGCTTTCCCCTGGTCCCCTAGTCTCGAGTCCGACTAAGCAGAGCTCCGGCCGCAGCTTAGGCTCATCGCCGTCGTAGTTCCGGTGCCCCTCTGGCCACCCAACTGCCACATAAGTACTCAGCGTGTCCGCGCGATCCCATTCCGCCCTTCGGCGCGTCAAATGGATGCCGATGACGCGATTCCGGCGAGCCTCCGTCGCCCTGTTGGTCGCTGGCATTGACCTCGCCGGCCTGAGCCACTGCCACGTGGGCTCGGCCGGTCAGGATTAGATTAGCCCTAATAAAGCTACTAATTAACCCAGAGCCACTGACAGACGGGCCCCACTTCTTATTAATTCATTAGTTAGCTAATAAAACCCTGTTATGAAACTGAGTCACTGACGTGTGGCCCCCACACGTCAGGTTTGACCTGGCCCAGGCCAGTTGACTGCTTATGCAATGCTGACGCAGTAATTGATTTCCTATTATAAAATAAATCCAGGAAATTGCTAAAACTTGTAAAAATCATAGAAATTAAAATATAACTCGGATGAAAATAATTTATATATGAAAAAGGATCAGAAAAATCCAAAGAATCTGATTACATCATTTTCATGTATGTTTGAAAAATTTAACAACACCAAATAGGCAAAATGATGAATAGGGTAAATTTAATAAATAGTTTGGAGTTGGAAATTGATACTTATTTGATTTCCACTTCAACTGTTATGACCAAACATTGGTCAATGCAAAACAATACCTCAAAATACTAACCCCATGCATGTTGGAACAATTTGTTATGAGCATCAGGTCGAATCAATTATAAGGGTACTTGGAAAGATACCCGACTTGAAGTGATGCTTGGATCCTAATTCAAACCAACTTCGACTTAAGAAATGATAGCCACATTAGCCCTGCCACCTTTCATTTCATGTCTTGAGCATGCATCATAGTGTTGCATTTCCGTGAAGTAATTGTTGTTCTTTCTTGTTTGCCGGTGTTGTTCCCTCTCGGTAAACGATGTTTCCGACGATGTGATCGTTGACATTGATGAGGACTCATTGCTATCTTCAGACGTGTCAGGCAAGCAAACCCCCTTGAGCATATTGAAATAAACCCACTCTCTCACTCCTGCTCTCTTTTACTGCATCAGGACAAACACGATTCAACTGTACATGTTATCGGTAGTTGAACCCATTCCTCTGCATGACCTGATTTTGTCACAGTAAATAGTTGAAACCACTTAGCATGAGTAGCAACTGCTTGAGCCTTGTTGTGCTTACTCATCCATGCTTGTTTACAATGCCTGCTATGCTTAGAGTCGTGTCGGGTCTGATCCATCTGAATGATGTATCGGAATGGTTGTGTTCATGTCCTATAGTGTGAGAGTAAAGGTGTGAATCTGATTTGGTAAAGGTAGCGATGAGAGGCCATGTAGGAGTACATGGCGGGTTGTCTCATTGGGACCGTCCTTAAGAACTGAGTTCTGTGTGTGTTATCCAAGACAAGATACTACCACACATTCGGATACTTAATTGACCCTCTCGTCTTATTAATCGCCTAGATCTCTGTCCAGGAGTTGCAATTAGTTTCTGGTGTTTGTAGGAAAAGTGTTGGCAGCCGTGTTTAGCTCTGCCCGACGGGGTAGGATTCACTACGGTAGATACACAGTGGCACGGTGTACCAAGTGGCACCCGAATGGTGGGCTTGGGAACCCTGCGCACATCGTTTGGGGCTGTAGAGGAAACCTCGGCCGGACTTCCTTGCGGGTTCAGTCTCAAATAGGCGATAAACCTGGACTAGGGTCTTGTGTGGTTAACGGTCGTGGCCGACACCCACGCCAGTGCTTTCGCTTGAAGGTTGCCGAGATGCATGACATGCATATGGTGCTAAGTGGTGGGAGCATGTGTGAAGAAGTATACCCCTGCAGGGTGATTCAATCTGTTCGAATAGCCGCGTCCTCGGATATGGACTACTTGGAAGCATTACGTAGTACATAGACAACTTAAATGGATACTCTAAAACATGCAAGATAAGTGTGAGTGCTATGGAAGGCCTTCTCGTAGGGAGACGAGAGTGGATCCATAGTGGTGTATTGAATTGGTGAATATGTGGACTCGTGTGCGCTATCCCACCTCAAAGAAAGAACTTGTAGTCGTAGTACAGGTTAGCCAAGAGTCAAAGCTGGCTTGCTGCAATCAAACCCCACAATCCTTTCATTGAAACATGATGCATATCTAGATAGTTCTGATGTAAGACTTGCTGAGTACCTTTGTACTCACGGTTGCTTTATTTATGTTTTTGCAGAGAAGACTTAGACTCATTAAAAGGTTCTACGCGATGTGTTCGATGTTGACCGGAATAGCTTGGGAATCCCAGACAGAGGTCTGGCTCCTTTGGTAGGGTCGTAGTAGCTTTTCAGGCTCTTCCAGCCATTTTTAGTAGATGTCTGTACCCAGACATGATTTGCTTCCGCTTGTTGTTTGTATGACTTGAGTGTCGGGTCACGAGACCCCTGTTTGTAATATCACACTATGTTGATTCTTATGAGTCTTTAATAAATGCTTGAGTCATAGAGTTATGTTGTGATGCCATGTTGTATCCACACATATCGTGCATAATGTGTGTATGTTTGAAATGCATTATATGTGTGGGATTCGACACCTAGTTGTGTGCCTTTAGTAGTACTCTTTACAGGGAAATGCCTCTTTGTGCTTCTATCGAGCCCTGGTAGCTTGCTACTGCTCTAGACACATTGATTGACCGGTGTGTATCCTTCTTTGCTGCTGTGTCTGTCCCCTCGGGGAAATGTCACGTGGTGTAATGGAGTCCTTGTAGCTTGCTACGACTCATCTACACACGCTGATGACCGACACCTGCTTTGCTGGGTTATGTATGCCTGTCCCTGTACGGATGTACCGCTTGGGTTTATAACTAGTCATGTCGACCCGGGTTCTTTGTCGTTTGAACGCTAAGCAACATATTCATATACGTGAGCCAAAAGACGCAAACGGTCCCGACCAAGGTAAGGTGGCAGCCGTGGAGTTTACCGTGCGTGAGGCCGCAAAGTGATGTGATGTGTTACAGGCTGGGTTCTTATGACTTAGGATCGGGGTCCCGACATTTGTACACAAAGTGCATCCTGTTTTTGCCGCAACCCTCTCAACTTTATAGCACATGCTATGTGGGTGAAATGATGATACCATGCCGACTTTCAACCTATTCAGAGTTCATTTGTAGTGCTTTTCAATTTCTGGGTCATTTAGCTAAAAAAATCAATAAATGCATGAAAAATACCAAATAAAGTCAGAAATAGTTGAAAATTGATGACGTGGCTTTGAATGGTGCATTTTGAACACACAAAAAGTCTGGAGTTCAAATAATTCCAAAAAATTGAAATCCCTTTGTAAAAGATGAGTTTTCGTATGAAACCCTGATAATAATTTTTGTGACCTAAAAGGAAAAAGAATCACTAAAAACAGTAAGTCGAAAGAAAATAAAATAAATAAAGTAACAAATGAAACAAAAAAATATAAAGAATTACTGAAAAACAGTAAGTAGGAACAAAAAACTATATTCTTTAAAAAGAAATGTCAACTAATGGGCCACCACGGCGTGAATACGACTAGAAACCCAACTAGATAGTTGGCCCAGGATTCAGGCCCGCAGAAGGCTCAACAGCTAGTGACAGTTTAGACCCGGAAGCCTGCATATGAGAGGAGCTCGAGACTGTGTGCGCATAGGCGCTTATAAACCACTACACTTCTCCCTCGGCTAGCGAGGTGGGACTAAACATCTAACCGCACCGTGGCTATGCCAGACACAAGCCTTTCGTGTCGGTTTGTGGTATAAACCGGGACCAGAGACAGACTTTAGTGTCGGTTGGTGGCACAAACCGGGACAAATGGCCCCCTTTTGTCCCGGTTGGTTCCGCAAACCGGGAGTACAGGTATCTTGTTCCCCGCCATTTGGGCTGCTGAAAATTGACCTTTAGTCCCAGTTTGCTGAGTCAACCGGGACGAAAGGGTGGTATTGGTGCCGGTTCGGGCCATCAACTGGGACAGAAGGTTTTCACATATAGGCGGGAGTTGTCGAAATTTTCCCCCAAAACTCTACCATTGCTCGTCGCCGCCCCCGAGCCAGTCCTCGTCGTTGCCGCCCCCGATCCAGTCCTCCTCGTCGTCGCCGCCGTCCCCGAGCCCGTCGCCGTTGCCCCGAGCACGTCGCCGTCGCCACCTGCACCGATCCAGTCCTCCTCGCCGCCGTCGACGCCCCGAGCACGTCGCCGTCGCCGCCCCCCGAGCCCGTCGCCGTCACCCCGAGCCCGTCGTTATCGCCACGCGAAGCCCGTCATTGTCGCCGCCCCGAGAGCATCGGCCCCGGTGAGCTCCTCCTCTGCGTGCTCTGCTTGTTGCCGCCGTCGCCCCTGCATATTGTTGTTCATACAAATTTTGTTCATATATAGATTATACTAGAGATGTATTCGAGATTAAATTCGATATGTATTAAGTTGATTATTGGTTCTAACTAAAAGAAAACCTTTTTGCCTCTTGAGATATATTGCATTATATATCATAATGCACATCTATGAACTATTCAACATTTGGAAACAAAATATAAAAAAGTTTGTGCATCTTTTAAACATAGAAGTTCGTGTAATTCGGTTATTCATACAAGGAGCTAAAATATTTGCAGAAACTATATGGATCAAAGAGAATAGTTGTTGGGGGAGATAACGCTCGGTGATTATTTGTCATATCTCAACAACACCGTTGGTCTGGAAGGAGAGGATAACGGCTCGGATGATAACAATGGAGGAGGAAGGACATGATCATGATGGCTCCGATGACCGAAGGCCGGAGGAAGAAAGAGACCATGATGACGGCTCCGGTGACCGAACGAAGGAGGGAGATGTTGCAAAGTCCGGCAAGGTATATATATTAATTAAGCCCGAAGGTATGTACATATATTAACTCTTCTTTCTTCTTTTATAGCCCTCCGGATCAAGCCAAACTTTGGTAAAGAGACGAGGCCCGAAGAGAAGGTTGCACATGGATGAAAAGTTCACAATCACAACAATCGCGGCCAATGACCTACCAATTGAACCCAAGCTGACCAAGGACGCATTTTTTGCTCAGTGCGGAGCTATTGTTAGGGACAACATCCCGATCAGCATCAAGCAATGGAAAAAGCCTAAGGGCGACGACGTCCCTAAAGGTGATTATGTCACCGATAGGCAGAAAGATGATCTTTGGACCGCGCTGAAGGCAAATTTCACCCTACCGCCAGTGGAAGATCCGAATAAGACAGTTATAGAGCCACTTGTCAAGGCGTGTGCTCTTAAGAAAATGGCACACCTATTCGGGAAGTGGAAGAATGACTTGAAATCAATGTTTGTCGACAAAGGGAAGACTCCAGAATTCGTCGGCCGATTTGAGAAGATAAGAGATCACTGGACCGCGTTTGTGGCCTACAAGTCACCGGAGAAGAGTAAGAAAATGTCAGAGAAAAACAAGAACAATACCGCAAAGAAGCAGTATCACCATCACACGGGGTCAGGTGGCTACCTCAAAGCCCGGCTGTTCTGGGACAAAGCTGAGAATGACCTGATTGCTAAAGGGATCCAACCACAGACATTGAACTGGCCAACGCATTCAAGGACTTGGTTCTTCGGGGTTGGGGCAACTTTGGACCCTGAAACAGGGAAGTGTTGTTGGACGGACGAGCAACTTGCAATACCCATGATCAAGCTTCAGAAGTGTATCGCCACAGCGCAGTAAGGGACGTTCATTCCAGACAGAGAGAATGACGAGCTGACTGAGGCCCTAGGGAATGCTGAGCACCCTGGACGAACACGAGGCACACCAGGCTCCGTTCCATGGAACTTTGGGTTTCCTAACGCAAGCGGTTACAGAAGCCGGGAGAGAAAGAGGAAAGCTGAGCTGAGCGGCATGCAACAGATCAAGGCAAGACTGCAAAAGCTAGAGGAACTTGAGAGCCAGCGAGCTGCCGGCCAACTATCTCAGCGGCACGAAGCTACCCTAGAACGTACCCCACCATCTCAGCGGAGAAGGAGCGTGGCTTCCACGGAGCCCATTCAGCATGACTTCACGGCTCCTAGCTACCCCGTGGATACTATCACGGAGTCTCAATGTTGCGAGCTTATGATGAAATGTCGAAACATCACTTTCAAGGCGGCTGTCGGCTCTGTTGAACCTTCTCAACCCAACGGAACTTTTCACTGCCTTCAGATTCCACATGGCTATGCTGTTGTGATGGTGAATCAAGTAAGGGAGGAATTTGAGCAGGTCGAGCTTGACCACCCTAAAGGTGAAGGGGAGATTCAGCTGGTTCGTGCTCTGGGGAGTACATGTCTATGGCAGAAGGAGTTCATCAAGCTTCCAAACTGGACGCCTCCGCCTCCTCCTCCTCCTCCGACGAGTCAGGGCACTCTGCCTCCTCCCCTCCTCCTCCCCCTCCTCCTCCGGTGAGTAGGGCACTCCGCCTCCTTCCCCAGCTCCTCCGACGCGTGAGGGCACTTCGCCTCCTCCTTCGCCTCCTCCTTCGCCTACTCCGGTGCGTCAGAGAAGTCCGCCTCCTCCTCCGCCTCGTCGACAATGTCGGAAGACAAATGTCACCGCTCCGGCTCGTCCGGCACGTCAGAGCAGTCCGCTTCCTTCTCTCAAGCGGAAGAGAGACGCCTCCTTCTGTCCGGCGGCTAGCAGTACAAGCAGAGGCGGGAGGCAAATCAGATTCGATCCATCTCTCAAGCCTCTGGAAAAGTTACCATATGAGAGGACCAAGGAAGAAAACGAGGAGATATGTTGTGCCGAATTGAGGGCCCATTTTGCAAAGAAAACTCCACCTCCGAAGGAGAAGCTAGATCCGGTGAAAGTGGAGCGCACTATCAATTAACTACAGCGTCCACCAGCGCCTCTGCCGGATTCCAACTATGACCGCATTCTTGAAAAGACATATGCATAAGCGGTGCGATCGGGAACTACTTCTAGTGATGCAAGGTTAGCAGAACGAACAAGTGGGAAAAAAATTCCCGAGCTCAATATCGTCGTCGCTAATCATCCGGAGATGGTGCCCGGTACCAATCTTGATGATTACTTGGGGGATGATGTTACAAAAGAACAATATAAATACGTGCCCAGGAAGCCTCTCGTCAAAGCTGGTCATCCTGCTCTAACAACGATGATGCACAAATTGCATGAGTGGTACATGAAAACCTGCAGGGAGTCTGGGAAAAATGCTATGTATGTGGCAGTGAAACCAGAGCACGAATTCATTGGACTTCCCATGATTACTATTCAATTTGAGGAGTTATTTTAGTTATACAATCAACTGGCCATCGACAAATAACTCATGGCTTCCTACTGTCTGTAAGTATTACTTCTATAGTTAAGTCTCTAGCTCAGCTCGTTCATTGCATGTATATATAATTATCCTCACTATATATATTATGCAGATTGAAGATCGTCGAATTAAAAAAAGCAGGAATCGTCGATGTTGGGTTCATTAGCCCAGTTGCCGTAAATGAATTGACGGTACGAAACTCAATCGAAGAGACCGAGGAGAACTTGCTAAACTCGTTCCATATACATAAAAAAGGGGAAATAATCTTTCCTTACAACTTCAAGTGTGTGTTGCTGTCTTCTCTGTAAACTCGGTTTCGCTTACTCGAGGTTAATTAAGTAATGTAATTGATGAGTTATATAAGCGTGCGCCGAGACCACTTTATTCTCCTATCCATTGACATTGGCAGGGCACTAGTAAATGTCTTGGACTCGAGACGTAAAGCCGAAGAGGATTATGAGGACATTACTGCAATGCTCAAGAAGTAAGTTCAGTCAATATACCGAGACCATATCGGCATGCAACTTTTGTTAATTTCCTGATATCAAGTAATCATTTTCTTTGCCTGGCAGGGTTTGGACGAAGTTCGCCAATAAGGTTCCCGGTCTAAACAAAGAGTTGCGATTTACGCACCCCAAAGTAAGTAGTACTAGCTAGTTCCGCGCATCTCTAATTGATTCAAATTTTCATCCATATATATTTACCATGCTTGCTTATCAGTTTCATTGAACTCTATTCTCGTAAAGTGTATGTACCAGAAAGAAGGCACTGTTTTATGTGCATACTACGTATGCGAGTTCATTCGTCACTCGACCTCTGTGCTGGTCTTCTCTGAGAAACAATTGCAAGTACATAAATAATATTCACAATTGTGTTGAGTTCTATTCATATATATGCATGTATTGACCCCTTCTTTAAATTAGATCTCGCATATGCGGGATGAACTCCTACCATATGATCGCATACGAGCAATTCAAGAGGAATTGGCGGGATTCTTTGTTGACCATGTCATACCTGAAGACGGAGAATGCCATGTGGATTTGTCATTGGATCTTAATTAGATGATGTTTTGGATTAATTGTAAAAGATGTTATATTGTATATATGTAATAGCGTCGGATAGATATACGAAAACTTGTTATTCGACCAAGCATGGAGAAAGAGAGGACACTCCTCTCTATGAGCTAGCTAACACAATATGAAACCACTAAATTAACGCTCCAACCCCCCCCCCCCCCACAAACCCACCCCCCATTAAAAAAACAAAAACCCCAGCTCCGGCCAGAGGCTGACGCGTGGATGCCATGTTGTCCCGGTTGGTGTGACCAACCGGGACTAAACCTCCTGCCCGGGCTACCCGCAGAGGCCACAAGGAGACCCTTCGGTCCCGGTTAGTAAGGGAACCGGGACTAAATATTATGGGCTTTAGTCCCGACCCTGTAGTCCCGGTTCCAGAACCAGGGCTAATGGGCCCGTGGAACCGGGACAAATGGGCCATTTTCTACTAGTGCATCTACAAAATTCTTAAATCTCAAATGAGCCCATGAGTAAAATGGCAAGTGGTGGTTTGGTGGTGCTAAAGTTTAGTCCCATATCGCTAGTTGAGGAAGAGTTGGACCTCTTTATATAGTGAGTTTTTGCCACCACTCTAAGTGTGTGTTCAGAACACGTGCGCACTCGCTCGCCTTGCCTGGCCGGGCGGGCGGGCGGTCGGCACGTACATGCACGTGAATGGTCCACCGATTCCGATCCGTTACCTTGCGGGGGCACGACTTCATTTTGCCGTTTTGTTTTTATGTCTTAGCAGATTTCTTGTCCAGTAAGTATACGACTTAGAAACCAAGTTGGTTTGAGATCGTGATCGCGACACAATACCGACTTTGGTCCTCCTATATATACTGCTTACCGTGGTCAACCAAAGATATACCGAAAACACCTAGGGTTTTGCCTCGTCTCACAACTTGCGCTACGTGTGCATCAACGTGCAAGAGAGCAGGTCTCCGGAACCGATCGCCTTTGCGATCCTACACTGGGAGAGGACGAATTAGGTTTTTGGGAAGCGCTTTGCACAACTGCTCAAGTTCTTCACCACGAGTCATCTACCGTCCAAGTCGGGTGATGCTACTCATTGTCGTCTTCATCGCCATCAACAAAAGATCATCACAAACATCATCATCAACACA
This sequence comes from Hordeum vulgare subsp. vulgare, assembly GCF_904849725.1. NCBI lineage: Eukaryota > Viridiplantae > Streptophyta > Magnoliopsida > Poales > Poaceae > Hordeum > Hordeum vulgare. The sequence goes on from NC_058523.1 coordinate 20,578,468, forward strand.
ATCGCTCCTGCTGCAACTAATGAACAATACATTACTCATAATCTGTAACTGTTCCTCGTTGTAGTTGTGTGACAGCCCGAGACCGGCGCTCCAGAAGATTCCCCTCTTATTCTCTTGCCGTCACGTTGCTAGATTGTCTGTCGCATTCATCATCACATCATTCGCATCATCTGCATTGCATCGGCACTCCGTTGCCGCCAGTTTTCAAAACTTGCATCCGTTATTAGTTGCCGGTTCTCTCCAATTTTGGCGTTGACTGTTTTGAGACCAACCACACACGCACGCGCCCGCTACATCGATAATATATTTGTTTTTAAAAGTGTGTATAAAATATTCTCGGATTGGGTTGAAACTTGATGTGTGGTCTTAATATAGTGTAGGCAGGCCGCCTGTCAAATTTCGTCGCAATCGGAGTCCGTTTAATAACCGAGCGGTCGACCGTAGCGACATTGTAGTCGGTTTATCTCGCAAACGTTTACGGTTTTCCAAAACATGTCACAGGCCTCACATCTTCCCTCTCATCTCAGCCCACACCCCCTTCTCGACAGCCCACTAGGCCTAACCCTAAGACCCCTCCGTCCGGAGCCGCCGATCGTGATCAAAGGGTCGAAAACCACCCCTAATCCCTAACCTAACCCATCCGTGCCTTTAAATGGACATCTCGTCGTCAATTTTTGGAAAAACCTAGCCACCTAGGGATCTGGGCCGCCACCTCCCACCTCTCGGGCGCACTCACTTGGCCAGCCTCCTCCTCCCAGCCACTGAGGGCCCGCCCGAGCCCATATGAGGCCCGCCGGGCCCGGATCCGTCGCCGCCGTGCACGAGCGTCTCCCGCAGCGCAAAGCTAGTGCATCTCGTGCACCTGCCTCGCCGCCCGCTCAAAGGCCATCGGAGCCCTGCCTGCCGGTCGCTACACCTCCCCGCACCCTTCTCTGCTTCTCCTTCTTCCTCCGTCTGCCTCTCCCTAATCTCCCTGTCGTCCCTCTTGATAACCCACAAGTATAGGGGATCGCAACAGTTTTCGAGGGTAGAGTATTCAACCCAAATTTATTGATTCGACACAAGGGGAAGCCAAAGAATATTCTCAAGTATTAGCAGTTGAGTTGTCAATTCAACCACACCTGAAAGATTTAGTATAAGCAACAAAGTATCAGTAGCAAGGTAGTATGATAGCAGCGGTAGCAACAGTAACCAGTGGCAGCAAAGTGACAGCAGTAGCAGCAAAGTAACAACAGTAGCAACAGAGTAACATTAGCAACAGTGACAGCAGTAGCGGCAAAGTAATGTAGCAAGGACCAGTAGGAAAAGACTCGTAGGCATTGGATCAGTGATGGATGATTTTGCCGGATGCTATTGCTAGCAGTCCCCGGCAACGACACTAGATAAATGCTGTTGACGTGTTCCTGACTTGATGCCTCCACGACAACGGAGTCAGAACTGCTCCCAGTTTCTCAACAATTAGCAATTGTCTTGCAATGGCCCACCAGCGCGTGGGTTCGTGGCAGTTTTCGAGGGTAGAGTATTCAACCCAAATTTGTTGGTTCGCCCGACAGGAAGTGAAAGGATACTCTCAAGTATTAGTAGCAGAATGTGTCAGATTCAACCACACCTGAAAGATTAGTATCTGCAAGCAAAGTAGTATGATAGCAATGATGCCAGAAACGATCTATTGACGACAGACTATTCCTAACGGTTGTATCAATGGCGCCAGAAGTTGCCCGTAGACGGGAAATATTCTTTCCCGGCAACGGCGAGCGAAAAAGTATTGTAGCAGGTAGCAGCAGTGTAACGAGTGACAACAGTGGCAAGGAACAACAGTAGTGACAGCAGTAGCAAGTAGCAACAGTAGCAAGTAACAACAGCAGCAAGTAGCAGCAGAGTAAAGCAAGTAACAGTAGCAGCAATAGTAGTAACAACAACAGAGCAAAACAAGTAACAACAGCAGCAAGTAACAGTAGCAGCAACAATAGTAACAACAGCAGAGCAAAACAAGTAACAGCAGGAGTGGGACAAACTCGTAGGCAATGGGTCGGTGATTTGTTTGGATGACATTCATCATGCAACAGCTATAAGACGGAGAGATATGTGGCTAGCTGCCGTTCGTCACTGTGATGTAGGCATGCATTCTGTGTGTCGTCATACGTGCTTAGGGAAAAGAACTCGCATGACATCTATTGTCCATCCCTCCCGTGGCAGCGGGGTCCAAAAGAAAACTACGAGATATTAAGGTTCTCCTTTTAATAAAGAACCGGACCAACGCATTAGCACTTGGTGAACGCATGAACTCCTCAAAGTATGGTCATCACCGGGAGTGGTTCCGGTTATGGTCACTCCGGGGTTGCCGGGTCATAACACATAGTAAGTAACTACAACTTGCAAGATCGGATGTAAACACATATATTGGTGACAACATAATAATTTCAGATCTGAAATCATGGCACTCGGGTCCTAGTGACAAGCATTAAGCATGGCAAAGTAGTAGCAACATCAATCTCAAAACATAGTGGGTACTAGGGATCAATCCCCGTCATAACTAACTCGATTACGTTATAGATCTCATCCTACTCATCACCGCCCAGCGAGCCTACGAATAGATTACTCACGAACGATGAAGAGCTTCATGGAATTGGAGAGGGAAGAAGGTTGATGATGACGATGGCGACGATTTCCCCTCTCTGGAGCCCAAAAAGGTCTCCAGATCTGCCCTCCAGATGAAGAACATGATGTGGCGGCGCCTCCGTATCGCAAACGCGACAAAATCTTCTCTCTTGATTTTTTCTGGGACGAAAGTGAATTTATAGAGCTGAGTTTGGGGGCGGCAGAGCTACGTGGGCCCCACAAGCTTGGTAGCCGCCACCAAGGGGGTGTGGCGGCTACAGGGCTTGTGGCCCACTGGCCCATCCCCTCCGGTGGATCTTTGCGCAGGTATTTTTCATATTTTCCAGAAATATTCTTCGTAAATTTTCAGGACGTTCCGAGAACTTTCATTTCTACACAAAAACAACACCATGGCAATTCTGCTGAAAACAACGTAAGTCCAGGTTAGTTCCATTCAAATCATACAAATTAGAGTCCAAAACAAGGTCAAAAGAGTTTGGAAAAGTAGATACGATGGAGACGTATCAACTCCCCAAGCTTAAAATCTAGCTTGTCCTCAAGCAACTCAATTGACAAACTGAAAGAGAAAGAAAAACTTTGACAAACTCTGTTTGATCTTGTTGTTGCAACTATGTCTAACTCATAACCAGAATTTCAGCAAGATCACAAGTTAACCACATAAGCAAGCGACACAAAGGTCTCACGGTAAACTAATATCAATGCCATAATCAGCTAGCGAGCAAATAATAATGAGTTTAAGATACCAACAATTCAATCAAAACAAGCATGAAGCAATATGAATAAGTGGTATCTCGCTAGCTCTTTCTGAGACCACAAAACATAAATGCAGAGAACTTTCAAAGATCAAGGGCTGACTAAACATTGTAATTCATAGCAACGAAGATCCAGTCATAGTCATACTCAATATCAATCAAAAGCAAAGCATAAAAATGACAGAGGTGCTCTCTAATTGGTGCTTATACAAGAGGAGGATGACTCAACAGGAAAATAAATAGACATGCCCTTTGCAGAGGGAAGCATTGATTTGCAGAGGTGCCAGAGCTCAAGCTTTGAAAACAGAGATAATAATTTTGGGTGGCATGCTTTCATTGTCAACGCAATGACCAAGAGTTCTCAATATCTTCCATGCTACTCATGCTATTGGCGGTTCCCAAACAGAAAAGTAAAGTTTTAACTCCCCCACCACCAATCAATCACACTCCACGGCTAGCCGAATCCTCGGGTACCGTCCATACTAACATCAACCCGGGGGGAGTCTTGTTTTACAGTTATGTTTTCGATTTTAGCGTGGAACTGGGCATTCCAATTACCGGCCCCTTTCTCGTGAATAACAGTGAATAAACAAATGTCGAGGATAACACGCCTAACATGGAAGATACCAATTGCCCCTGTCACCACATGAGCGGTTCAGGCATGCAAAACAAATTATTTCTTGAAGGTTTAGAGAATGACACATGCAAATTTACTTGGAACGGTAGGTTGATACCGCAAATAGGTAGGTATGGTGGACTCTCATGGAAAAACTTTTGGGTTTATGGAAGTGGATGCACAAGCAGTATTCCGCTTAGTACAAGTGAAGGCTAGCAAAAGACTGGGAAGCGACCAACTAGAGAGCGACAACAATCATCAAGATGCAATGAGTTTGACTAACATTGAGTGCAAGCATGAACAGGATATAAATCACCATGAACACGAACATCATAGAGGCTATGTTGATTTTGTTTCAGCTACATGCATGAACATGCGCCAAGTCAAGCCACTTGAATCATTCAAAGGAGAATACCATCCTATCATACTACATCATAGTCATCTCAAAATCTATGTTGGCACTCAAGACAAACCATTATAAGCTCTCAGCTAATTAAGCATGGCATCAGAAACTATGATCTCTAAGTTTTCATTGCAAACATGGTTCTCTCACAACAAAGCTGAATCTGGGACGACAAGCTAGTCATATTTACAAAAACAAAATAGATAGAGTTCATACCAGCTTTTCCAGTCTCAGTCACTTCATCATATATCATCATTATTGCCTTTCACTTGCACGGTCGAACGATGTGAACAATAATAAGAATGCTCGTGTATTGGAGTAAGCTGAATCTGCAGACAAACACAAAGGAGAAGACAAAGTAATATGGCTCTTTGAAAGCTAAACACGTATGCATGCAAGAGCCACCAAACATTGTAACCAATATCTTCTACCTTGACCCAAAGAAAAAGAAAACTATTTACACGGGAAAACTCCCAACAAGCAAAAGAAGAAAGGAAAATCTTTTTGGGTTTTCTCAAAAGGACACAAAACAAGAAAACAAGAAAACAAAAATAAACTAGCATGGATAATACAGTGGCAAAGTGTAAACACCGACTAACAAAGTGAAAGCATAAGCATGAATGTAAGGTCGGTGAGAACACGTACTCCCCCAAGCTTAGGCTTTTGGCCTAGCTTGGTCTACTCCCAAGGCGGGAAATAACCAGCTCCGGGATACTCCAGAGCGGACTGCGGATGCCACTGCTGTGTGAGATCCTCTGGCTCCCACTGATAAACTGGCGTCTGATACTCGACTGGCGACTGAGGCACGAGCACGTGTGGTTGGGACAAGCCCCAATATGCGTAGTTGTCTGAGGGCATAATAGTGTACCCGCCTGCATGAAGATCGAACAAAGAAGGAGCAGGCCAAGTAATAGTCTCTCGAGTACCCTGACTAAATACCAGGTTATAAATCATCCGTCTACTAGCATCTCTATCCAGAAAATCATGGCGAACCATGCTGTCATAATCCAGATATTTCTCAGGAAGAAGCATCTCTCCTTCCTCCCCAAGTCTAACGGGTATCTCAAAGTGTCTGGCAAGACGGGTAGCATAGATACCTCCATAGACGACACCCTTGGAACGGTCGGTGTTCAATCGCTGAGCTACTATAGCACCTAGGCTATAAGTCTTATCGTTATAAAGGCCTTCGCGCAAAACCGCAAGGTCTGGAGAGCTAAGTGATCCAGCCTCCCCACGACCAATCAAACATTTTCCCACAAATAATGAGAAGTACCGAAGCACAGGAAAATGTATGCTAGCAATTCTAGCGCGAGACACTCCTCTCTCCTCTCCAACAGCAATAGTACCTATGAAATCCTCCAAGTCCCGTGGACGGGGGTCACGAATATCCCCAACATAAGGTAATTTGCATACGTTGCAAAAATCCTGTAGTGTCATGCACTTGGGGATGTCGTATAACATGAACTCAACCATGGGAGGATTCTTCCTCGGATAAAAGTTGAAGCTTTGAAAGAAAATATTGGTGAGGAGGAGGTATTGTGAGCACTTATCTTCAACGAACGCGGTAAGACCTGCGTTCTCCACCAAGTAATAAAAGTCTTCATAAAGCCCAGCGGCGCGCAAAAATTCATCACTTGGCCACTCGCACGCTCGAACTTCTGTGACTCGAGGAACCACGTACTTGGGGTGGTTCTTCTCATCCTCCTTGGGGTTACGGCTTGAAGAGCCTCTCAAGAACCTCCTCATCTTTTCCCTTTTCTAACTCTGAAAAATTCTGAAATTTTTAGAGACTTCGAAAGAAAAGTGAGTAAGGATTAACCCAACTCGTAGCAACTACTCCTACTAGTGCCTAGAGACCATATCACGCGTTAAAACTACTTGGGACCAGCTAAAATCAACATTTTAAGCTCAAGAACAGGGTCACCAAGGTAGCAAGAATACGCGAAGGATAAAGCACTAGAGCAAAAACTAATTGGACCAATGGGGGAGTCACTTACCAAGGAGTAATTTAACCAAAACGGTTCGGAGAATGGTGCTTTGAGCAAGGAGATCGAAAATCTCAGCCAAATGAGCAAGAACACGAGTTTGAGATGCGAAACGATTTTTTCTAGAGGTGGAAGAAGAGGATGGGAGCTGGAATGAGTGGAGGGGGTCCCTGTGGGCCCCACAAGCTTGGTAGCCGCCACCAGGGGGGGCTACAGGGCTTGTGGCCCACTAGTGTGGCCCCCAGGCCAGCTCTCAGTCCCAGTATTTTTCAAATATTCCAAAAAAATCATACTAGATTTTCAGGACCATCGGGGAACTTTTATTTTTGGGGTATTTTTCTCCGGGACGCTAGAACAGAAAACAGGAAAAACTAAACTAAATCTATCATTTTTCTTCTAAGCAAAAGAAAGTGAAAGCTTAAAACACAGGTATGTGACTCTTTGATTCACCCATTTCATGGTCATCGAAAGAAATCCGTCAATGGGGTTGATCAAATCCTCATGACAAAACCTTTTCGAATCGCAAAAGAGAATGGAGAATTTTCGAATAGCCACTAAGTCACCTCAATGGGGATATGTATCTCCCCAACAAGCAAATCATACTTCATCTTGACACGAGGAATAGGGAATTCAAAGCTCCCAATAAGAATCGATGAAGTTTTTTCGATAGCATTGATGCAATGTACTTGATATCGTTTCTTCGGAAAGTGCATGGTATGCTCATTACCGTTGACATGGAAAGTGACATTGCCTTTGTTGCAATCTATAACAGCCCCTGCAGTGTTTAAAAAGGGTCTTCCGAGGATGACAGCCATGGCATCGTCCTGGGGAATATCCAAGATAACAAAGTCTGTTAAGATAGTGGTGTTAGCAACCACAACAGGCACATCCTCGCAAATGCCGATAGGGAAAGCAGTTGATTTGTCGGCCATTTGCAGAGAAATTTTAGTGGATGTCAACTTATCCATTTCAAGTCTACGATAAAGAGAGAGCGGCATAACACTAACACCGGCTCCAAGGTCACATAAGGCAGTTCTTACGTAGTTTCCTTTAATGGAGCAAGGTATAGTGGGCACTCCGGGATCACCAAGTTTTTTAGGAGTTCCACCTTTGAAAGTGTAATTGGCAAGCATGGTGGAGATATCAGGATCTGGTATCTTCTGTTTATTGGTCACGATATCTTTCATGTACTTGGCATATGGAGACATTTTGAGCATATCAATTAACCACATCTGCAGAAAGATGGGTCTTATCATCTCAACGAAGCGCTCAAAATCCTCATCATCCTTTTTCTTGGATGTCTTAGGAGGAAAGGGCATAGGTCTCTGAACCCATGGCTCCTTTTCTTTACCATGCTTCCTAGCAGTGAAGTCATTCTTATCGTATCTCTTAGGTTGTGGGTTATCAGGATTAACCGTAGGTTCAATCTCCACATCCTCATCATTGCTAAGTTGAGCATTGTTATGAACATCGCTGTCCATATTGTCACCAGGTTCATGTTCATCACCAAATTGTGTTTCTGCATCAGACGCAGAAATATCATTAGATTCTTCAGGTGTGACAGTATTTGGTGAACTGACATGTAGGTTTCTATCATCCTTCTTCTTCTCCTTAGGATGACTGGGTGCATCAGCATTAATTCCTTGAGAATCTTGATCAATTCTCTTAGGATGGCCTTCAGGATACAAAGGTTCCCGAGTCATTTTGCCTCCTCTAGTAATGACTCTGATAGAGTTGTCATTTAATTCATTGAGCAAGTCATTCTGAGCTTTAAGTACTTGTTCTACCTGAGTAGTAATCATAGAGGCATGTTTACTCAGAAGCTTCAGATCATTGACATTTGTGTCTACACAAGCACTTAAATGGCTAAGCATACGAGTACTTTGTTCCAAATGTCTGCTAACATAATCATTGAAACTCTGTTGTTTGGCAACAAAGTTGTCAAATTCATCAAAGCATAGGCTAGCAGGTTTGTCAAAAGGAATATCACTCTCATCAAACCTACACAGAGAATTCACTTCTACTACTTGTATCGGGTTATCGAGACCATGGATCTCTTCAATATGTGGTAGATTTTTGACATCTTCAGATCTAATGCCTTTCTCTTGCATAGATTTCTTGGTATCTTGCATATCTTCGGGACTGAGGAATAGAATTCCTCTTTTCTTAGGAGTTGGCTTAGGAGGTGGTTCGGGAATAGTCCAAGCATTATCGTTGATCAAGATCTTATTCAGAAGGATCTCAGCTTGTTCGATAGTTCGTTCCCTAAAAGCACAACCGGTACAACTATCTAGGTGGTCTCTAGAGGCATCGGTAAGTCCGTTATAGAAGATATCAAGTATCTCGTTCTTCTTAAGAGGGTGATCAGGCAAAGCATTCTATAGCTGGATGAGCCTCCCCCAAGCTTGTGGAAGACTCTCTTGTTTGAGTTGAGCAAAGTTGTATATTTCCTGCAAGGCAGCTTGCTTCTTATGGGCAGGGAAATATTTCTCACAGAAGGAATAGACCATATCCTGGGGACTACTCACACATCCAGGAGCAAGAGAAGTGAACCAGGCTTTAGCGTCATCCTTTAGAGAGAAAGGAAACAACTTAAGGATATAGTAGTAGCGGATCTTCTCCTCACTAGTGAAAAGGGTGGCTATATCGTGTAGTTTGGTAAGATGGGCTACGACCGTCTCAGACTCATAACCGTGGAAAGGATCAGATTCAACTAGAGAGATTATCTCAGGGTCGACAGAGAATTCATAATCCTTATCGGTGATAAAGATAGGTGAAGTGGCAAACTTCGGGTCGTATTTCATCCTAGCTTTCAGGGATTTTTCCTTCCACTTGAGAAGTACTTTCTCAGCGTCATAGGCATCCTTACACGCAAGAAAATCCTCAGCTATCTCTCCCTCCATAACATAACCCTCAGGTATATCAGGCAATTCATATCTAGGAGAGCTAGATCTAGCAGGAGCAAAAGCAGGTTCTATCTCAATAGTATCGGCAGTTTCAGAAGCATCACAAGCATTGGCAGTAATTCTAGCAATATGAGCATCAAGGAATACCCCTAGTGGCATATCAGGCAAAGTAGTATCTCTAGCAGTATCAAGCATAGCATCATCAGGCAAAATGGCATCTCTAGCAATCTCACGCATAGTAGCATCAGGCATAGCATCTCTAGCAGTATCAGGCATAACATCTCTAGCAGTATCAGGCATAGCATCTCTAGCAGGAGGTGGTGTCACAAACTTACTCATAACTGAAGGTGAATCAAGTGCAGAGCTAGATGGCAGTTCCTTACCTCCCCTCGTAGTTGAGGGCAAAACTTTGGTTTTTGGATCTTTCAGATTCTTCATAGTGATCAGCAGATATAAATCCCAAGTGACTCAGAGAATATAGCAAACGCTTCCCCGGCAACGGCGCCAGAAAAATGCTGCCAGCAGTCCCCGGCAACGACACTAGATAAATGCTGTTGACGTGTTCCTGACTTGATGCCTCCACGGCAACGGAGTCAGAACTGCTCCCAGTTTCTCAACAATTAGCAACTGTCTTGCAATGGCCCACCAGCGCGTGGGTTCGTGGCAGTTTTCGAGGGTAGAGTATTCAACCCAAATTTGTTGGTTCGCCCGACAGGAAGTGAAAGGATACTCTCAAGTATTAGTAGCTGAATGTGTCAGATTCAACCACACCTGAAAGATTAGTATCTGCAAGCAAAGTAGTATGATAACAACGATGCCAGAAACGATCTGTTGATGGCAGACTATTCCTAACAGTTGTATCAATGGCGCCAGAAGTTGCCCGTGGACGGGAAATATTCTTTCCCGACAACGACGAGCGAAAAAGTATTGTAGCAGGTAGCAGCAGTGTAACGAGTGACAACAGTGGCAAGGAACAACAATAGTGATAGCAGTAGTACTAGCAACAGTAGCAAGTAACAACAGTAGCAAGTAGCAGCAGAGCAAAGCAAGCAACAATAGTAGCAACATTAGTAACAGCAGCACAACAAAACAAGTAACATCAGCAGCAATTAACAGTAGCAGCAAGAGTAGTAACAGGAGCAGAGCAAAACAAGTATCAACAGCAGTGGGACAAACTCGTAGGCAATGGGTCGGTGATTTGTTTGGATGACATTCATCATGCAACAGTTATAAAACAGAGAGATATGTGGTAGCTCCCGTTCGTCAATGTGATGTAGGCATGCATTCCATGTGTCGTCATACATGCTTAGGGAAAAGAACTTGCATGACATCTATTGTCTATCCCTCCCGTGGCAGCGGGGTCCAAAAGGAAACTACAGGATATTAAGGTTCTCCTTTTAATAAAGAACCGGACCAACGCATTAGCACTTGGTGAACACATGAACTCCTCAAACTATGGTCATCACCGGGAGTGGTTCCGGTTATTCTCACTCTGGGGTTGCCGGGTCATAACACATAGTAGGCAACTACAACTTGCAAGATCGGATCTAAAACACACATATAGTGGTGACAACATAATAATTTCAAATCTGAAATCATGGCACTCGGGCCCTAGTGACAAGCACTAAGCATGGCAAAGTAGTAGCAACATCAATCTCACAACATAGTGGATACTAGGGATCAATCCCCGTCAAAACTAACTCGATTACATGATAGATCTCATCCTACTCATCACCGCCCAGCGAGCCTACGAATAGATTACTCACGAACGATGAAGAGCTTCATGGAATTGGAGAGGGAAGAAGGTTGATGATGATGATGGCGACGATTTCCCCTCTCCGGAGCCCAAAACGGACTTCAGATTTTCCCTCCATATGAAGAACAGGATGTGGCGGCGCCTCCGTATTGCAAACGCGAGGAAATCTTCTCTCTCGATTTTTCTGGGACGAAAGTGAATTTATAGAGCTGAGTTTGGGGGCGGCAGAGCCATGTGGGCCCCACAAGCTTGGTAGCCGCCACCAGGGGGGGGGCTACAGGGCTTGTGGCCCACTGGCCCATCCCCTCCGGTGGATCTTTGTGCAGGTATTTTTCATATTTTCCAGAAATATTCTCCGTAAATTTTCAGGACGTTCCGAGAACTTTCATTTCTGCACAAAAACAACACCATGGCAATTCTGCTGAAAACAGCGTCAGTCCAGGTTAGTTCCATTCAAATCATGCAAATTAGAGTCCATAACAAGGGCAAAAGAGTTTGGAAAAGTAGATACGATGGAGACGTATCAGCTTTTCATCATGCAATAGTTATAACACGGATAGATATGTAACTAGCTCCAGTTCGTCAATGTAATGTAGGCATGTATTCTGTATGTAGTCATACGTCCTTAGGGAAAAGAACTTGCATGACATCTATTGTCCATCCCTCCCGTGGCAGCGGGGTCCTAATGGAAACTACGGGATATTAAGGTTCTCCTTTTAATAAAGAACCGGACCAACACATTAACACTTGGTAAATACATGAACTCCTCATACTATGGTCATCTCCGGGAGTGGTTCCGACTATTGTCACTCCGGGGTTGCCGGGTCATAACACATAGTAGGTGACTAGAACTTGCAAGATAGGATCAAGAACACACATATATTGGCGAGAACATAATAGGTTCAGATCTAAAATCATGGCACTCGGGCCCTAGTGACAAGCATTAAGCATGGCAAAGTAGTAGCAACATCAATCTCAGAACATAGTGGATACTAGGGATCAATCCCCGTCAAAACTAACTCGATTACATGATAGATCTCATCCAACCCATCACCGTCCAGCAAGCCTATGATGAGATTACTCACGAACGGTGAAGAGCATCATGGAATTGGCAATGAAGGAAGGTTGATGATGATGATGGCGACGATCTCCCCTCTCCGGAGCCCAGAACAGACTCCAGATCTGCCCTCTAGAGGAGGAACAGGAGGTGGCGGCGCCTCCATATCGTAAAACGCGATGAACTCTTCTCCTTGATTTTTTTCCGGACGAAAGGGACTAAATAGACCTGAGATTGGAGGCGGTGGAGCAACGTGGGCCCCACAAGCCTGCCAGGCGCGGCCAGGGGGGGGGGGTGCCTGGTGGGCTTGTGCGCTCCATGGTCCACTTATTCCGTTGATTCTTGCGCCAGTATTTTTATATATTCCACAAAAATTCTCCGTAAATTTCCAGGTCATTCCGAGAACTTTTATTTCTGCGCAAAAACAACACCATGGCAATTCTGATGAAAGCAACGTTAGTCCGGGTTAGTTCCATTCAAATCATGCAAATTAGAGTCCAAAACAAGGGCAAAAGAGTTTGGAAAAGTAGATACGATGGAGACGTATCAACTCCCCCAAGCTTAAAACCTTGCTTGTCCTCAAGCAATTCAGTTGACAAACTGAAAGAGACAAAAGAAAAACTTTTATGAATTCTATTTGATCTTGTTGTTGCAACTATGTCTAACTCATATCCAGAATTTCAGTAAGATCACAAGCTAACCACATCTAGGTCTCACGGTAAACTCATATCAATGGCATAATCAACTAGCGAGCAATAATAATAGGTTTCAAACGTCAACACTTCAATCAAAACAATCATGAAGCAGTACGAACAGATGGTATCTCGCTAGCTCTTTCTGAGACCGCAAAACATAAATGCAGAGCACCTTCGAAGACCAAGGCTGACTAAACATTGTAATTCATGGCAAAGAAGATCCAGTCATAGTCATACTCAATCAGAGTTAAAAGCAAAGCATAAAAATGACAGAGGTTCTCTCTAATTGGTGCTTTTATAAGAAGAGGATGACTCAGCAGGAACACAAATAGATAGGCCCTTCGCAGAGGGAAGCATTGATTTGCAGAGGTGCCAGAGCTCAAGCTTTGAAAACAGAGATAATAATTTTGGGTGGCATGCTTTCATTGTCAGCGCAATGACCAAGAGTTCTCACCATCTTCCACGCTACACATGCTATAGGCGGTTCCCAAACAGAAAAGTAAAGTTTTGACTCCCTGATACGTCCATTTTGCATCATGCTTTCATGTTGATATTTATCGGTTTATGGACTGTTATTATACTTTGTGGTACCATACTTATGCCTTTTCTCTCTTATTTTGCAAGGTTTATTTGAAGAGGGAGAATACTGGCAGGTGGAATTCAGGACTGGAAAAGGAGCAAGTCTGAGTCCTCTATTCTGCGCAACTCCAAATGCCCTGAAAATCAATGTGGAATTTTTGGGAATATATAAAAAATACCGGGCGAAAGAAGTGCCAGAGGGGAGCTGCCAGGGGCCCACAAGCCTGGTAGCCGCGGCCTGCCCCGTGGCCGTGGCTATAGGGCTTGTGGGCACCCTGGTGGCCCACTGGCCCCCTCTTCTGCTATATGAAGGGTTTCATTCGAGAAAAAAATCAAGGCAGAGCTTTTTCGAGGAGGCGCTGCCGCCACGAGGCGGAACTTGAGCAGAACCAATCTAGAGCTCCGGCAGGACAATCCTGCTGGGGAAACTTCCCCCCCGGAGGGGGAAATAGTCGCCATCGTCATCACCAACACTCCTCTTGTCAAAGGGGAATCATCTCCATCAACATCTTCATCAGCACCATATCCTATCCAAACCCTAGTCTATCTCTTGTAACCAATCACCGTCTCGCGACGCCGATTGGTACCCGTAAGGTTGCTAGTAGTGTTGATTACTCTTTGTAGTTGATGCTAGTTGGATTATTTGGTGGAAGAGTTTATGTTCAGATCCTTGATGCTACTCATTACACATCTGATCATAATTATGATTATGCTTTGTGAGTAGTTACTTTTGTTCCTGAGGAGATGGGATAAGTCATCCTAATAATAGTCATGTGAATTTGGTATTCGTTCGGTATTTTGATATGTTGTATGTTGTTTTTCCTCTAGTGGTGTTATGTGAACATCGACTACATAACACTTCACCATTATTTGGGCCTAGAGGAAGGCATTGGGAAGAAGAAAGTAGATGATGGGTTGCTAGAGTGATAGAAGCTTAAACCCTAGTTTATGTGTTGCTTCGTAAGGGGCTGATTTGGATCCACTAGTTTAATGCTATGGTTAGACTTTGTCTTAATTCTTCTTTCGTAGTTGCAGATGCTTGCGAGAGGGGTTAATCATAAGTGGGATGCTTGCCCAAGTAAGGGCAGTACCCAAGCGCCGGTCCACCCACATATCAAACTATCAAAGTAACGAACGCGAATCATATGAACATGATGAAACTAGCATGACAGAAATTCCCGTGTGTCCTCGGGAGCGTTTTTCCTCTTGTAAGACTTTGTTCAGGCTTGTCCCTTGCTACAAAAGTGATTGGGCCACTTTGCTGCACCGTTGCTATTACTTGTTACTTGTTACTTTTCACCTGCTACATTTCACCTCACTACACCATCACTTGTTACCGCTACTTTCAGTGCTTGCAGTTATTACCTTGCTGAAAACCGTTTATCAGAGCCTTTTGCTCCTCATTGGGTTCGACACTCTTACTTATTGAAAGGACTACAATTGATCCCCTATACTTGTGGGTCATCAAGACTCTTTTCTGGCGCCGTTGCCGGGGAGTGAATTGCCTTTGGTAAGTGGAATTTGGTAAGGAACCATTTATATACTATGCTGAAATTTATTGTCACTTGTCACTATGGAAACTGTTCCTTTGAGGAATTTGTTCGGGGTATCTTCACCACGAACGGAAGCACGAGGAGTTGCTCCTCAACCTAAGGTACCTACTGAAAATATCTTTTATGAAATTCCTTCGGGTATGTGATACGTCTCAAACGTATCTATAATTTTTGATGGTTTCACGCTGTTATCTTGTCAACTTTGGATGTTTTGTTTACCTTTTATATTTTTTTGGGACTAACTTCTTAACTCAGTGCCAAGCGCCGGTTCTTGTTTTTTCTGTGTTTTTGACTCTTTTCAGATCTGATTTTGGAACGGAGTCCAAACGGAATAAAATCCCCGAAATAATTTTTCCAGAACGGAAGAAGACCGGGAGGCTTGAGGGCCAAGGCAGTGGGCCCACAAGCCCTGTTGCTGCGGCCAGGGGGAGGCCGCGACAACCAAGCTTGTGGCCCCCCTGGCACTCCCCTGCCCTAGGTCTTTGGCCTATAAATTCCCTAAAAATCCAGAAAAAATCTAGGCATCCACGAAAACACTTTTCCGCTGCCGCAAGCTTCCGTTTCCGCGAGACCTCATCTGGAGACCCTTCCCGGTGCCCTGCCGGAGGGGACTTTGGAGTTGGAGGGCTTCTACATCAACATCATCGCCCCTCCAATGACTCGTGAGTAGTTCACTTTAGACCTACGGGTCCGTAGTTAGTAGCTAGATGGCTTCTTCTCTCTCTTGGATCTTCAATACAAAGTTCTCCATGATCTTCATGGAGATCTATCAGATGTCATCCTCTTTGGCGGTGTTTTGTCGAGATCCAATGAATTGTGGATTTGTGATCAGATTATCTATGATATATATTTGAGTCTTTGTTGATTTCTTATATGCATGATTTGATATCCTTGCAAGTCTCTCTGAGTCTTGGGTTTTGTTTGGCCAACTAGATCTATGATTCTTGCAATGGGAGAAGTGCTTGGTTTTGGGTTCATACCGTGTGGTGACCTTTCCCAGTGACAGAAGGGGCAGCAAGGCACGCATCGTGTTGTTGCCATGAAGGGTAACAAGATGGGCTTTTATCGTAGATATGAGATTGTCCATCTACATCATGTCATCTTGCTTAAGGCGTTACTCTGTTCTTTTGGACTTAATACACTAGATGCATGCTGGATAGCGGTCGACGTGTGGAGTTATAGTAGTAGATGCAGAAAGTATCAGTCTACTTGTTTTGGGCGTGATGCCTATAGATATAATCATTGCCTTAGA
This sequence comes from Hordeum vulgare subsp. vulgare, assembly GCF_904849725.1. Classification (NCBI taxonomy): domain Eukaryota; kingdom Viridiplantae; phylum Streptophyta; class Magnoliopsida; order Poales; family Poaceae; genus Hordeum; species Hordeum vulgare. Next base: position 20,594,641 of record NC_058523.1, read on the forward strand.
TAACGTCACGACTTTGCGCGGTTCTATCAATTGCTCGACAGTAATTCGTTCACCCACCGTCTACTTGCTTTGGTGAGAGAAGCCACCAGTGAACACTATGGCCCCCGGGTCTATTCACACCTATCGTTTCCACTTTGACTTTTACTTTGCTTGTTTACTTTGTTGCTTTTAGTTCTCACTTTGCAAACAATCTATAAGGGATTGACAACCCCTTCATAGCGTTGGGTTCAAGCTCTTTGTGTTTGTGCAGGTACTTGAGTCTTAACGAGATCTTCATTGGTTTGATACCTTGGTTCAAAAAACTGAGGGAAATACTTACCGCCGCTGTGCTACATCACCCTTTCCTGTTCAAGGGAACACCAACTCAAGGCTCCAAGGCCGCGGGGGAATCCTTTCCATATTTGCCAAGGAAGTCCCTAAAGGCGTAGCCGTAGCAGCAGGATTCCTAGCGCCGTACCAGGGAAGGTGTGTTGTCGCAGTAGCAGAAGGATTTCTAGCGCCGTTGCCGGGGAGCTCAAGTCAAGAATAGTCTCTCTTCAACGTGCTGATTTCTGGCGCAAGGAGGAGATCTGTCCAAGTAGGTTTCACAAACTCATCTCTTGCATTTACCTATTTTTCCAGTTGCCTCTCGTTTTCCTCTCCCCCACTTCACGTTTGCCGTTTTCGTTTGCCTTTCTCCTTTGCCGTTTTCATTTGCCTTTTTGCCGTTTTCTTTTGCCTTTTTGCCGTTTTCCTTTGCCGGTTTTCTTGCTTGCTTGTGTGCTTGTTTGTTGTTGAAGTCATCATGGCTGAAAACACCAAACTTTGCGACTTCTTGAGTACCAATAATAATGATTTTATTAGTACTCCGATTGCTCCCGCCACTAGTGCGGAATTGTATGAAATCAACGCAGCTTTGCTGAATGTTGTTATGAAAGAGCAATTCTCTGGCCTTCCTAGTGAAGATGCCGCATCCCATCTCATTTAGCGATATGCAAAAGAAAAGAGATGTGGATAATGATGTGATTAAGTTGAAGCTTTTTCCTTTCTCGTTCCGAGATCGCGCAAAAACTTGGTTTTCTTCTTTACCTAAAAATAGTATCGATTCTTGGGATAAGTGCAAAGATGCTTACATATCCAAGTATTTTCCGACGGCTAAGGTTATCTCCTTACGTAATGAAATCATGAATTTCAAGAAACTTGATCATGAACACGTTGCACAATCTTGGGAGAGGATGAAGTTAATGATTAGAAATTGTCCCTCTCATGGCTTGAGTTTGTGGATGATTATACAAATCTTTTACGCTGGTTTGAATTTTGCCTCTCGCAATATCTTGGACTCCGCCTCAGGTGGAACGTTCATGGAAATCACGTTAGGAGACACTACAAAACTCCTAGACAATATCATGACCAACTACTCTCAGTGGCACACTGAAAGGTCACCTGCTAGCAAAAGGTACATGCTATAGAAGAAATTAACTCGCTTAGTGCTAAGATGGACGAGTTGATGAATTTGGTTGCTAGTAGAAACGCTCCCTTAGATCCTAATGACATGCCACTATCTTCCTTGATTGAGAGTAGCAACGCTAGTTTGGACGTTAATTTTGTTGGTAGGAACAATTTTGGCAACAACAATGCTTTTAGAGGAAACTATGTTCCTAGGCCTTTTCCTAGTAACTCCTCTAACAATTATGGCAATTCCTACAACAACACTTATGGAAATCATAACAAATTACCCTCTGATTTAGAGAGTAATATCAAAAAGTTTATCAACTCTCAAAAGATTTTCAATGCGTCCATAGAGGTAAAACTACTCAAGATTTACGATTTGGCTAAGAGCGTTGATAGGATGTCTTGCGATATTGATGCTTTGAAAGTTAGATGTGCTCCTCCCAAGGTCAACTTCGATGAAACTTTAAAAGCTATGCGTGTCTCCATGAATGAGAGCAAAGAAAGAACCACCCAAATTCGTGCTAGGCATGAATGGTTTAAAAGGGTGCGTTCTAGTGATGCAAATCACGAAGATCTTAAAGTGCTTGGTGTGACTCCTCTTGAATCTTTGTTTTCGTGTGTCAAACCTATTGATGAAGGGGCTGGATATGAATCCACTTTGGTTGAAAAACGCCCCAATGATTCGGAGTCCACCTATCTTGATGATAAAGGTGTGGAGAGTGGAGTAGAAGAAATCAAAATTTTGGGTAGTAATGAAACTCCCACTTTGGATTTCAAGGAATTCAATTATGATACTTGCTCATTGTTTGAATGTATTTCCTTGATGCAATCCATTGCAAACTCGCCACATGCTTATAGCCAAAGCAAAGCCTTTACCGCTCATATCGTAGATGCTATGATGAAATCTCTTGAAGAGAAGCTCGAATTAGAAGTCTCTATACCTAGAAAACTTCATGATGAGTGGGAACCTACTATCAAAATCAAAATCGAAAACTATGAATGCAATACTTTGTGTGATTTGGGTGCTAGTGTTTCCTCGATTCCAAAGTCTTTATGTGATATTCTTGGTTTTCATGAGATTGAAGAGTGTTCTCTTAATTTGCATCTTGCGGATTCTACTGTCAAGAAACCCATGGGAAGGATCGATGATGTTCTTATTGTTGCAAATAAGAACTATGTACCCGTGGATTTCATTGTACTTGAGATAGATTGCAATCCTTCATGTCCCATTATTCTTGGTAGACCTTTCCTAAGGACTATTGGTGCTATCATCGATATGAAGGAAGGGAATATTAGATTTCAATTTCCCCTAAAGAAGGGCATGGAGCATTTTCCTAGAAAGAAAATAAGATTGCCTTATGAATCTATGACGAGGGCTACTTATGGTTTGAGCACCAAAGATGACTATACGTGATTCCATCACCTTTTGCCTTGCTAAGGGCGTTAAACAATAGCGCTTGTTGGGTGGCAACCCAACGAATCTATCCTTTTTATTTCCGTTTTATGTTTTCCACACTTTCATAATTCTGTTATGATTGTGTCTTTTGTGTTTCTTTTTGCGTTTTTGCCAAGCAAAACCATTATGTTAGTCTTGGGGATGATCGTTTGGTCATGCTGGAAAAGACATAAACTTTCTGCTCACAAAAAGAATTTTCATTTTTTTTTCTGTAAGAGATTTTGAGTTGATTCTTTTTTGCTTATGATTGCTACGCAAATTCTTCATACTGTCGTAATTTTGCAGAATTGTTGAAGTACCATAAGTATACGAAGTATACAGATTGCTACAGACTGGTCTGCTGTTAACATATTCTGTTTTTGTTGAGTTGGTTGCTTATTTTGAAGAAACTATGGATAGTATCGGGGGGTATTAGCCATGGAAGATTGAAAATACAGTAACCCAACACCAGCATAAGTAGAATTTAAGTTTGCTACAGTACCTAAGGAAGTGGTGGTTTGCTTTCTTATACTAATGTTATCACGAGTTTCTGTTTAAGTTTCGTGTAGTGAAGTTTTCAAGTTTTGGGTGAAGTTCTTATGGACAAAAAGATAAAGAGTGGCAAGAGCTCAAGCTTGGGGATGCCCAAGGCACCCCAAGTTGACTCAAGTATGCCGTAAAAGCCTAAGCTTGGGGATGCCCCGGGAAGGCATCCCCTCTTTCGTCTTCAATCCATCAGTAACGTTACTTGGGGCTATATTTTTATTCACCACATGTTATGTGTTTTTGCTTGGAGCGTCTTGTATCGTAGGAGTCTTTTATTTTTGTTGTGTCACAATCATCCTTGCTGCACACCTAGAGAGAGAGACATGCACTCACCGTGATTTTGTCGAGCTTCACTTATATCCTTTGGTTAGACAATTCAGCTCACATGTGCTTCACTTATATCTTTTGAGCTAGTTGCTTTTGCTCTATGTGCTTCACTTATATCTTTTAGAGCACGGCGGTGCGTGGCTTGGTAGTTGATCTATGCTATAAAAGTAGTCTGAAAAGGGGTATTTATCCAAAGGGATATGAAAACTTCCACCTTCATGTGCATTGAATAGTTAGAGAAGTTTGATTCATCTCAATTAGTTTTGAGTTGTGGTTATGGTAATATTGAAGTTATATTAGTAAGGTGTTGTGGATCTAGAAATACTTGTGTTGAAGTTAGTGATTCCCGTAGCATGCACGTATGGTGAACCACTATGTGATGAAGTCTGAGCATGATTAATCTATTGATTGTCATCCTTTGTGTGGCGGTCGGGATCGCGCGATGGTTTATACCTACCAACCCTTCCCCTAGGACTATGCGTTGAATGCTTTGTTTCGATTACTACTAAAACTTTTGCAACAAGTATATGAGTTCTTCATGACTAATGTTGAGTCCATGGTTTAGATGCACTTTCACCTTCCACCATCACTATCTTCTTTAGTGCCGTGCAATTTTCGCCGGTGCACGAAACCCACCATTAGCCTCCCTCAAAACTGCCACCATACCTACCTACTATGGCTTTTTCAAAGCCATTCCGAGATATATTGCCATGTAACTACCACCATGACATGTGCCACAACTTCTACATTTCCATTGCATGATCGTAAGATAGCTAGCATGATGTTTCCATTAATGTCTATGCCATGCTAGATCATTGCCACGGTACACTACCGAAGGCATTCCATATAGAGTCATCATTGCTCTAAGTTTTGAGTTGTAAGTGTGATGATCATCATTGATGGAGCATTGTCCCATGTGAGAAAATAAAAGAGGCCAAAGATGCCCACCAAAATAATAATAATAATAATAATAATAATAATAATAATAATAATAATAATAATAGTAAAAAGAGGCCAAAGAGCCCACCAAAAAAATGAGAGAAAAAGAGAGAAGGGACAATGCTACCACCCTTCCACACTTGTGCATATTAAGCACCATGATCTTCATGATTGAGAGTCTCTCGTTTTTTCACCACCATATTGCTAGTGGGAAATTTTCATTATATAACTTGGCTTGTATATTCCAATGATAGGCTTCCTCAGAATTGCCTTAGGTCTTCGTGAGCAAGCAAGTTGGATGCACACCCACTAGTTTTCTTTAAGAGCTTTCACATACTCTTAGCTCTAGTGCATCATTTGTATGGCAATCCCTACTCATTCACGTTGGTATCTACTGATGAGCATCTCCATAGCTCATTGATATGCCTAGTCAATGTGACCATCTTCTCCTTGTTTGTCTTGCAACCTCCACCACACTCCACACCACTTATAGTGCTAAAACCATGGCTCACGCTCATGTATTGCGTGAGAGTTGAAAAGGTTTGCGAAAGTAAAGGTGTGAAAACAATTACTTGGCCAATACCGGGGTTGTGCATGCTTTAAATTCGTTGTGCAATGATGATAGAGCATAGCGAGACTATATGATTTTGTAGGGATAACTTTCCTTTGGCCTTGTTATTTTGAAAGTTCATGATTACCTTGCTAGTTTGCTTTAATTATTATTGTCTCAACGTCAATAGCAAACTCTTGTTTTGAATCTAACGGATCTGAACATTCACGTCACATAAGAGGAGTTACAAAGGACATTTATGTTAGGCAGCATAAAAGCATAAAAAAATCATTCTTTATCACTTCCCTACTCGAGGACGAGTAGGAGTTAAGCTTGGGGATGCTTGATACGTCTCAAACGTATCTATAATTTTTGATGGTTTCACGTTGTTATCTTGTCAACTTTGGATGTTTTGTTTACCTTTTATATCTTTTTTGGGACTAACTTATTAAATTAGTGCCAAGCGCCAGTTCTTGTTTTTTCTGTGTTTTTGACTCTTTTCAGATCTGATTTTGGAACAAAGTCCAAACGGAATAAAATCCCCGAAATAAATTTTTCCAGAACGGAAGAAGATCAGGAGGCTTGAGGGCCAAGGCAGTGGGCCCACAAGCCCTGTTGCCGCGGCCAGGGGGGAGGCCGCGGCAACCAAGCTTGTGCCCCCCTGGCACTCCCCTGCCCTAGGTCTTTGGCCTATAAATTCCCTAAAAATCCAGAAAAAATCAGGGCATCCACGAAAACACTTTTCCGCCGCCGCAAGCTTCCGTTTCCGCGAGATCTCATCTGGAGACCCTTCCCGGTACCCTGCCGGAGGGGACTTTGGAGTTGGAGGGCTTCTACATCAACATCATCGCCCCTCCAATGACTCGTGCGTAGTTCACTTCAGACCTACGGGTCCGTAGTTAGTAGCTAGATGGCTTCTTCTCTCTCTTGGATCTTCAATACAAATTTCTCCATGATCTTCATGGAGATCTATCCGATGTAATCCTCTTTGGCGATGTGTTTGTCGAGATCCGATGAATTGTGGATTTGTGATCAGATTATCTATGATATATATTTGAGTCTTTGCTGATTTCTTATATGCATGATTTGATATCCTTGTAAGTCTCTCCGAGTCTTGGGTTTTGTTTGGCCAACTAGATCTATGATTCTTGGAATGGGAGAAGTGCTTGGTTTTGTGTTCATACCGTGTGGTGACCTTTCCCAGTGACGGAAGGGGCAGCAAGGTACGCATCATGTTGTTGCCATGAAGGGTAACAAGATGGGCTTTTATCGTAGATATGAGATTGTCCATCTACATCATGTCATCTTGCTTAAGGCGTTACTCTGTTCTTTTGGACTTAATACACTAGATGCATGCTGGATAGTGGTCGACGTGTGGAGTAATAGTAGTAGATGCAGAAAGTATCGGTCTACTTGTTTCGGACGTGATGCCTATTGTTGGGGATATTACGTGTTAATGACCTGCCCTAGTTGGGCCGGGTCACCAAATCAGGCGATTCACCTAAACAGTGATTTGTGCCTTGGCGTTATCAGCACGAAGGTCATATGGCGGTTTATGATTTCTGGAAGGTCTCCAAGCTTTGAAGGATGGCGACTTAGAGACCACAGGGGTCACGATTTGTAGAAAGGAAAGTATCCTTGTAAACCCTAAGGGTTCGACCTGTATATAAAGGCGAGTCCTAGGGAAGGAGAGGGGAGGTTAGAAATCATCGAGTGCTAGGTCTGGCGAGTTACGCCCTCCTTGTAATCGAAACCACATCAATACAAACCAAAGCAGGACGTAGGCCTTTACCTCCTCACGAGGGGCCGAACCTGGGTAAATCGCCGTGTCTCTCTCGCTTAACCCCTTTGAGTCGCCACCAAGGTGTGATGGCTCCAGTACTAAGTCCTTTCACGAGGACATCTGCCGTGACAAAACCACGACAGTTGGCGCCCACCGTGGGGCCTACGCACGGTGGAGTTGAGTTCTCAAAGGGAGCCCTACCAGGGTTTGGGAGTTATGCGACGGGGCTCATGACCCGGAGCCGCCGCAGGAAAACCTACATCGACAACCAGCGGTGGGGGCGTGAAGCGGATTCGATTGAATCTGGTTACAGGGTCCCCTTCGGCAAGATCAACATCTTCATCGGCATGATCGGATCATCCGTGCCTGAGCCGGACATCTCCACCGACATCGTCGAGCCGGCCAGGTACGTCCACCCAGTAATAACGCCAAATCTGACTCGCCCGATCTTTGTGAGGTTCACGCAGGGATCGGAGGAGCTAGAGCGCTCGGCGACCCAGGAAACTACACCGGTCAACTCTGATGACGAATCATCCATGGGCGATTCCGATTCAATCCGGTCTCTACATGGAGATTGTCTTGGGGGCTTGTCGCTCGCCATGGACCCCGAAGTCCTTGACCGAACCCGCCATCAGATCGCCATTTACATGGCGGGGGCGACTCAACCCACACTAAACCCCACCGGAGGCGATGGAGCCGGCGAGACGTCCAGAAGCCCGGCCGCAGTCCTGGTGGATTTAGCGGCAGAAATCACAAGGCTGATGGCGACTCCCCTCACATCAGAAAACCAGGAGGAGATAAACGCGGAGCTGTCGAAACTCAGAGAGGCAGTGGCAAAGGCTCATCGGGATGCCGAGGTGGAGTCCGCCAGGATCGAGACTCGGCAAACTCAAATTGCGGCCGAAAGGATGCATTTAAACATTGACAACTGGCGGCTCGAAAGACAACAACGCGCATTTGACGCCGTCCATCAACGGAGACACCAGGGTCGCCTGCCCCATGATCTCAACCCGACCCGCCTGTTCAACACTCCACGAACCCCTGGGGCGGGAGCCGCACCGGGGGGAGGGCCGGGTCGCCCGCCTAACCCGCCGGGTCAGCCGGCTGAGGATCGCATTCCCCGATTCCGGACGCCTCAAGGCCACTTTTCCAACCCGGTGGACAACGTCCTTGCCGCAACTCGCCATCTGGAATCTCTTCCGATTCACGGCACCACTCCTACCGATATAGAAGCAAGGAACGCCATCGAGATGTTGAAGACGGTGGTGGTTCAAAACGCCCAGTTCTCTCACAGCCTCGAGAGGTTGCATTCCACTCCCCAGGCAAGCTACACCAGGAGCCGGCCAGAGGACCAGCCCGCTGTAAACAGCGGGCCGCGACACGTCCCATAGGACAACCCGCCAGATCAGAACCTGCCGGGCCGGGATCTCCCGAACACCCAAGACGCCCCAGCCCCCCTCGTCGGGGGCGGAGGGCAAGTAGGGGTGCCGTGCTTGGCCCTCACCCTTTGTAACGAAAGGATGCCCAAATATTTTAAGGGACCAAGAAAGGTGCCTAATTACACCCCGGACCTTGAGCCGGCATCGTGGATCGAGAGTTATGAAATCGCCATGGACATGCTCGACGTAAACGAGGCGGTGTGCGCCAGATACTTCACGATGATGCTCGAGGGGTCAGCACGTACTTGGTTGAAAAACTTACCTCCCAACTCCATCCAGACCTGGGCCGAGTTAAAAGAGCGTTCCATCAAAAACTTCCGAGGAACTTGCAAACGTCCGATGACGATCGTCGATCTACATCACTGTGTTCAGCGCCCGGAAGAGTCGGCTCACCATTGGTCATGGCGGGTTGCAGAAATTATCCATTCGTCAGATGGTATTACGGCGGCTCAAGCTTTACTGATCTTCGAGCAGAATTGCCATTACGAACCCTTGGTGCAAAAATTGGGGCGACTCAAGCGAAAGGTCCAAGACATGGGAGAGCTGATGGACACCCTCACTAGGTACGCTGAGGCAGATGACACCAAAGATCCTGGTGAGGACGGTAAGGCTAATTCGCCCAAGAAGGGCGAGTCATCCAAAAACCATACCCGGTTCCAGGGACGTAACCGCCACAATCAAGGGGCCAATGGCAAGCGAAGCCCACAAGAAGAGCCCTCGGACTTAGTCGCCAATACCAACGCCAACAACAGCAACCAACGCAGAAGAAAAATAGGGGGTTTAGCGGGAAGAGGCGGCGTAACTATGAAGAGCTACTCAAAGGCCCTTGCCCGCACCATGCCACGGCAGACGGTCCGGCGACTCACTCCTGGGAGAACTGCTTCCTAATGCGGGAGTTTCGGGCGGAGGCGATCAAGAAAAGTCAAAACGATGCCCCTCTGGCCGTAGCTTAGGCTCATCGCCGTCGTAGTTCCGGTGCCCCTCTGGCCACCCAACTGCCACATAAGTACTCAGCGTGTCCGCGCGATCCCATTCCGCCCTTCGGCGCGTCAAATGGATGCCGATGACGCGATTCCGGCGAGCCTCCGTCGCCCTGTTGGTCGCTGGCATTGACCTCGCCGGCCTGAGCCACTGCCACGTGGGCTCGGCCGGTCAGGATTAGATTAGCCCTAATAAAGCTACTAATTAACCCAGAGCCACTGACAGACGGGCCCCACTTCTTATTAATTCATTAGTTAGCTAATAAAACCCTGTTATGAAACTGAGTCACTGACGTGTGGCCCCCACACGTCAGGTTTGACCTGGCCCAGGCCAGTTGACTGCTTATGCAATGCTGACGCAGTAATTGATTTCCTATTATAAAATAAATCCAGGAAATTGCTAAAACTTGTAAAAATCATAGAAATTAAAATATAACTCGGATGAAAATAATTTATATATGAAAAAGGATCAGAAAAATCCAAAGAATCTGATTACATCATTTTCATGTATGTTTGAAAAATTTAACAACACCAAATAGGCAAAATGATGAATAGGGTAAATTTAATAAATAGTTTGGAGTTGGAAATTGATACTTATTTGATTTCCACTTCAACTGTTATGACCAAACATTGGTCAATGCAAAACAATACCTCAAAATACTAACCCCATGCATGTTGGAACAATTTGTTATGAGCATCAGGTCGAATCAATTATAAGGGTACTTGGAAAGATACCCGACTTGAAGTGATGCTTGGATCCTAATTCAAACCAACTTCGACTTAAGAAATGATAGCCACATTAGCCCTGCCACCTTTCATTTCATGTCTTGAGCATGCATCATAGTGTTGCATTTCCGTGAAGTAATTGTTGTTCTTTCTTGTTTGCCGGTGTTGTTCCCTCTCGGTAAACGATGTTTCCGACGATGTGATCGTTGACATTGATGAGGACTCATTGCTATCTTCAGACGTGTCAGGCAAGCAAACCCCCTTGAGCATATTGAAATAAACCCACTCTCTCACTCCTGCTCTCTTTTACTGCATCAGGACAAACACGATTCAACTGTACATGTTATCGGTAGTTGAACCCATTCCTCTGCATGACCTGATTTTGTCACAGTAAATAGTTGAAACCACTTAGCATGAGTAGCAACTGCTTGAGCCTTGTTGTGCTTACTCATCCATGCTTGTTTACAATGCCTGCTATGCTTAGAGTCGTGTCGGGTCTGATCCATCTGAATGATGTATCGGAATGGTTGTGTTCATGTCCTATAGTGTGAGAGTAAAGGTGTGAATCTGATTTGGTAAAGGTAGCGATGAGAGGCCATGTAGGAGTACATGGCGGGTTGTCTCATTGGGACCGTCCTTAAGAACTGAGTTCTGTGTGTGTTATCCAAGACAAGATACTACCACACATTCGGATACTTAATTGACCCTCTCGTCTTATTAATCGCCTAGATCTCTGTCCAGGAGTTGCAATTAGTTTCTGGTGTTTGTAGGAAAAGTGTTGGCAGCCGTGTTTAGCTCTGCCCGACGGGGTAGGATTCACTACGGTAGATACACAGTGGCACGGTGTACCAAGTGGCACCCGAATGGTGGGCTTGGGAACCCTGCGCACATCGTTTGGGGCTGTAGAGGAAACCTCGGCCGGACTTCCTTGCGGGTTCAGTCTCAAATAGGCGATAAACCTGGACTAGGGTCTTGTGTGGTTAACGGTCGTGGCCGACACCCACGCCAGTGCTTTCGCTTGAAGGTTGCCGAGATGCATGACATGCATATGGTGCTAAGTGGTGGGAGCATGTGTGAAGAAGTATACCCCTGCAGGGTGATTCAATCTGTTCGAATAGCCGCGTCCTCGGATATGGACTACTTGGAAGCATTACGTAGTACATAGACAACTTAAATGGATACTCTAAAACATGCAAGATAAGTGTGAGTGCTATGGAAGGCCTTCTCGTAGGGAGACGAGAGTGGATCCATAGTGGTGTATTGAATTGGTGAATATGTGGACTCGTGTGCGCTATCCCACCTCAAAGAAAGAACTTGTAGTCGTAGTACAGGTTAGCCAAGAGTCAAAGCTGGCTTGCTGCAATCAAACCCCACAATCCTTTCATTGAAACATGATGCATATCTAGATAGTTCTGATGTAAGACTTGCTGAGTACCTTTGTACTCACGGTTGCTTTATTTATGTTTTTGCAGAGAAGACTTAGACTCATTAAAAGGTTCTACGCGATGTGTTCGATGTTGACCGGAATAGCTTGGGAATCCCAGACAGAGGTCTGGCTCCTTTGGTAGGGTCGTAGTAGCTTTTCAGGCTCTTCCAGCCATTTTTAGTAGATGTCTGTACCCAGACATGATTTGCTTCCGCTTGTTGTTTGTATGACTTGAGTGTCGGGTCACGAGACCCCTGTTTGTAATATCACACTATGTTGATTCTTATGAGTCTTTAATAAATGCTTGAGTCATAGAGTTATGTTGTGATGCCATGTTGTATCCACACATATCGTGCATAATGTGTGTATGTTTGAAATGCATTATATGTGTGGGATTCGACACCTAGTTGTGTGCCTTTAGTAGTACTCTTTACAGGGAAATGCCTCTTTGTGCTTCTATCGAGCCCTGGTAGCTTGCTACTGCTCTAGACACATTGATTGACCGGTGTGTATCCTTCTTTGCTGCTGTGTCTGTCCCCTCGGGGAAATGTCACATGGTGTAATGGAGTCCTTGTAGCTTGCTACGACTCATCTACACACGCTGATGACCGACACCTGCTTTGCTGGGTTATGTATGCCTGTCCCTGTACGGATGTACCGCTTGGGTTTATAACTAGTCATGTCGACCCGGGTTCTTTGTCGTTTGAACGCTAAGCAACATATTCATATACGTGAGCCAAAAGACGCAAACGGTCCCGACCAAGGTAAGGTGGCAGCCGTGGAGTTTACCGTGCGTGAGGCCGCAAAGTGATGTGATGTGTTACAGGCTGGGTTCTTATGACTTAGGATCGGGGTCCCGACATTTGTACACAAAGTGCATCCTGTTTTTGCCGCAACCCTCTCAACTTTATAGCACATGCTATGTGGGTGAAATGATGATACCATGCCGACTTTCAACCTATTCAGAGTTCATTTGTAGTGCTTTTCAATTTCTGGGTCATTTAGCTAAAAAAATCAATAAATGCATGAAAAATACCAAATAAAGTCAGAAATAGTTGAAAATTGATGACGTGGCTTTGAATGGTGCATTTTGAACACACAAAAAGTCTGGAGTTCAAATAATTCCAAAAAATTGAAATCCCTTTGTAAAAGATGAGTTTTCGTATGAAACCCTGATAATAATTTTTGTGACCTAAAAGGAAAAAGAATCACTAAAAACAGTAAGTCGAAAGAAAATAAAATAAATAAAGTAACAAATGAAACAAAAAAATATAAAGAATTACTGAAAAACAGTAAGTAGGAACAAAAAACTATATTCTTTAAAAAGAAATGTCAACTAATGGGCCACCACGGCGTGAATACGACTAGAAACCCAACTAGATAGTTGGCCCAGGATTCAGGCCCGCAGAAGGCTCAACAGCTAGTGACAGTTTAGACCCGGAAGCCTGCATATGAGAGGAGCTCGAGACTGTGTGCGCATAGGCGCTTATAAACCACTACACTTCTCCCTCGGCTAGCGAGGTGGGACTAAACATCTAACCGCACCGTGGCTATGCCAGACACAAGCCTTTCGTGTCGGTTTGTGGTATAAACCGGGACCAGAGACAGACTTTAGTGTCGGTTGGTGGCACAAACCGGGACAAATGGCCCCCTTTTGTCCCGGTTGGTTCCGCAAACCGGGAGTACAGGTATCTTGTTCCCCGCCATTTGGGCTGCTGAAAATTGACCTTTAGTCCCAGTTTGCTGAGTCAACCGGGACGAAAGGGTGGTATTGGTGCCGGTTCGGGCCATCAACTGGGACAGAAGGTTTTCACATATAGGCGGGAGTTGTCGAAATTTTCCCCCAAAACTCTACCATTGCTCGTCGCCGCCCCCGAGCCAGTCCTCGTCGTTGCCGCCCCCGATCCAGTCCTCCTCGTCGTCGCCGCCGTCCCCGAGCCCGTCGCCGTTGCCCCGAGCACGTCGCCGTCGCCACCTGCACCGATCCAGTCCTCCTCGCCGCCGTCGACGCCCCGAGCACGTCGCCGTCGCCGCCCCCCGAGCCCGTCGCCGTCACCCCGAGCCCGTCGTTATCGCCACGCGAAGCCCGTCATTGTCGCCGCCCCGAGAGCATCGGCCCCGGTGAGCTCCTCCTCTGCGTGCTCTGCTTGTTGCCGCCGTCGCCCCTGCATATTGTTGTTCATACAAATTTTGTTCATATATAGATTATACTAGAGATGTATTCGAGATTAAATTCGATATGTATTAAGTTGATTATTGGTTCTAACTAAAAGAAAACCTTTTTGCCTCTTGAGATATATTGCATTATATATCATAATGCACATCTATGAACTATTCAACATTTGGAAACAAAATATAAAAAAGTCTGTGCATCTTTTAAACATAGAAGTTCGTGTAATTCGGTTATTCATACAAGGAGCTAAAATATTTGCAGAAACTATATGGATCAAAGAGAATAGTTGTTGGGGGAGATAACGCTCGGTGATTATTTGTCATATCTCAACAACACCGTTGGTCTGGAAGGAGAGGATAACGGCTCGGATGATAACAATGGAGGAGGAAGGACATGATCATGATGGCTCCGATGACCGAAGGCCGGAGGAAGAAAGAGACCATGATGACGGCTCCGGTGACCGAACGAAGGAGGGAGATGTTGCAAAGTCCGGCAAGGTATATATATTAATTAAGCCCGAAGGTATGTACATATATTAACTCTTCTTTCTTCTTTTATAGCCCTCCGGATCAAGCCAAACTTTGGTAAAGAGACGAGGCCCGAAGAGAAGGTTGCACATGGATGAAAAGTTCACAATCACAACAATCGCGGCCAATGACCTACCAATTGAACCCAAGCTGACCAAGGACGCATTTTTTGCTCAGTGCGGAGCTATTGTTAGGGACAACATCCCGATCAGCATCAAGCAATGGAAAAAGCCTAAGGGCGACGACGTCCCTAAAGGTGATTATGTCACCGATAGGCAGAAAGATGATCTTTGGACCGCGCTGAAGGCAAATTTCACCCTACCGCCAGTGGAAGATCCGAATAAGACAGTTATAGAGCCACTTGTCAAGGCGTGTGCTCTTAAGAAAATGGCACACCTATTCGGGAAGTGGAAGAATGACTTGAAATCAATGTTTGTCGACAAAGGGAAGACTCCAGAATTCGTCGGCCGATTTGAGAAGATAAGAGATCACTGGACCGCGTTTGTGGCCTACAAGTCACCGGAGAAGAGTAAGAAAATGTCAGAGAAAAACAAGAACAATACCGCAAAGAAGCAGTATCACCATCACACGGGGTCAGGTGGCTACCTCAAAGCCCGGCTGTTCTGGGACAAAGCTGAGAATGACCTGATTGCTAAAGGGATCCAACCACAGACATTGAACTGGCCAACGCATTCAAGGACTTGGTTCTTCGGGGTTGGGGCAACTTTGGACCCTGAAACAGGGAAGTGTTGTTGGACGGACGAGCAACTTGCAATACCCATGATCAAGCTTCAGAAGTGTATCGCCACAGCGCAGTAAGGGACGTTCATTCCAGACAGAGAGAATGACGAGCTGACTGAGGCCCTAGGGAATGCTGAGCACCCTGGACGAACACGAGGCACACCAGGCTCCGTTCCATGGAACTTTGGGTTTCCTAACGCAAGCGGTTACAGAAGCCGGGAGAGAAAGAGGAAAGCTGAGCTGAGCGGCATGCAACAGATCAAGGCAAGACTGCAAAAGCTAGAGGAACTTGAGAGCCAGCGAGCTGCCGGCCAACTATCTCAGCGGCACGAAGCTACCCTAGAACGTACCCCACCATCTCAGCGGAGAAGGAGCGTGGCTTCCACGGAGCCCATTCAGCATGACTTCACGGCTCCTAGCTACCCCGTGGATACTATCACGGAGTCTCAATGTTGCGAGCTTATGATGAAATGTCGAAACATCACTTTCAAGGCGGCTGTCGGCTCTGTTGAACCTTCTCAACCCAACGGAACTTTTCACTGCCTTCAGATTCCACATGGCTATGCTGTTGTGATGGTGAATCAAGTAAGGGAGGAATTTGAGCAGGTCGAGCTTGACCACCCTAAAGGTGAAGGGGAGATTCAGCTGGTTCGTGCTCTGGGGAGTACATGTCTATGGCAGAAGGAGTTCATCAAGCTTCCAAACTGGACGCCTCCGCCTCCTCCTCCTCCTCCGACGAGTCAGGGCACTCTGCCTCCTCCCCTCCTCCTCCCCCTCCTCCTCCGGTGAGTAGGGCACTCCGCCTCCTTCCCCAGCTCCTCCGACGCGTGAGGGCACTTCGCCTCCTCCTTCGCCTCCTCCTTCGCCTACTCCGGCGCGTCAGAGAAGTCCGCCTCCTCCTCCGCCTCGTCGACAATGTCGGAAGACAAATGTCACCGCTCCGGCTCGTCCGGCACGTCAGAGCAGTCCGCTTCCTTCTCTCAAGCGGAAGAGAGACGCCTCCTTCTGTCCGGCGGCTAGCAGTACAAGCAGAGGCGGGAGGCAAATCAGATTCGATCCATCTCTCAAGCCTCTGGAAAAGTTACCATATGAGAGGACCAAGGAAGAAAACGAGGAGATATGTTGTGCCGAATTGAGGGCCCATTTTGCAAAGAAAACTCCACCTCCGAAGGAGAAGCTAGATCCGGTGAAAGTGGAGCGCACTATCAATTAACTACAGCATCCACCAGCGCCTCTGCCGGATTCCAACTATGACCGCATTCTTGAAAAGACATATGCATAAGCGGTGCGATCGGGAACTACTTCTAGTGATGCAAGGTTAGCAGAACGAACAAGTGGGAAAAAAATTCCCGAGCTCAATATCGTCGTCGCTAATCATCCGGAGATGGTGCCCGGTACCAATCTTGATGATTACTTGGGGGATGATGTTACAAAAGAACAATATAAATACGTGCCCAGGAAGCCTCTCGTCAAAGCTGGTCATCCTGCTCTAACAACGATGATGCACAAATTGCATGAGTGGTACATGAAAACCTGCAGGGAGTCTGGGAAAAATGCTATGTATGTGGCAGTGAAACCAGAGCACGAATTCATTGGACTTCCCATGATTACTATTCAATTTGAGGAGTTATTTTAGTTATACAATCAACTGGCCATCGACAAATAACTCATGGCTTCCTACTGTCTGTAAGTATTACTTCTATAGTTAAGTCTCTAGCTTAGCTCGTTCATTGCATGTATATATAATTATCCTCACTATATATATTATGCAGATTGAAGATCGTCGAATTAAAAAAAGCAGGAATCGTCGATGTTGGGTTCATTAGCCCAGTTGCCGTAAATGAATTGACGGTACGAAACTCAATCGAAGAGACCGAGGAGAACTTGCTAAACTCGTTCCATATACATAAAAAAGGGGAAATAATCTTTCCTTACAACTTCAAGTGTGTGTTGCTGTCTTCTCTGTAAACTCGGTTTCGCTTACTCGAGGTTAATTAAGTAATGTAATTGATGAGTTATATAAGCGTGCGCCGAGACCACTTTATTCTCCTATCCATTGACATTGGCAGGGCACTAGTAAATGTCTTGGACTCGAGACGTAAAGCCGAAGAGGATTATGAGGACATTACTGCAATGCTCAAGAAGTAAGTTCAGTCAATATACCGAGACCATATCGGCATGCAACTTTTGTTAATTTCCTGATATCAAGTAATCATTTTCTTTGCCTGGCAGGGTTTGGACGAAGTTCGCCAATAAGGTTCCCGGTCTAAACAAAGAGTTGCGATTTACGCACCCCAAAGTAAGTAGTACTAGCTAGTTCCGCGCATCTCTAATTGATTCAAATTTTCATCCATATATATTTACCATGCTTGCTTATCAGTTTCATTGAACTCTATTCTCGTAAAGTGTATGTACCAGAAAGAAGGCACTGTTTTATGTGCATACTACGTATGCGAGTTCATTCGTCACTCGACCTCTGTGCTGGTCTTCTCTGAGAAACAATTGCAAGTACATAAATAATATTCACAATTGTGTTGAGTTCTATTCATATATATGCATGTATTGACCCCTTCTTTAAATTAGATCTCGCATATGCGGGATGAACTCCTACCATATGATCGCATACGAGCAATTCAAGAGGAATTGGCGGGATTCTTTGTTGACCATGTCATACCTGAAGACGGAGAATGCCATGTGGATTTGTCATTGGATCTTAATTAGATGATGTTTTGGATTAATTGTAAAAGATGTTATATTGTATATATGTAATAGCGTCGGATAGATATACGAAAACTTGTTATTCGACCAAGCATGGAGAAAGAGAGGACACTCCTCTCTATGAGCTAGCTAACACAATATGAAACCACTAAATTAACGCTCCAACCCCCCCCCCCCCCACAAACCCACCCCCCATTAAAAAAACAAAAACCCCAGCTCCGGCCAGAGGCTGACGCGTGGATGCCATGTTGTCCCGGTTGGTGTGACCAACCGGGACTAAACCTCCTGCCCGGGCTACCCGCAGAGGCCACAAGGAGACCCTTCGGTCCCGGTTAGTAAGGGAACCGGGACTAAATATTATGGGCTTTAGTCCCGACCCTGTAGTCCCGGTTCCAGAACCAGGGCTAATGGGCCCGTGGAACCGGGACAAATGGGCCATTTTCTACTAGTGCATCTACAAAATTCTTAAATCTCAAATGAGCCCATGAGTAAAATGGCAAGTGGTGGTTTGGTGGTGCTAAAGTTTAGTCCCATATCGCTAGTTGAGGAAGAGTTGGACCTCTTTATATAGTGAGTTTTTGCCACCACTCTAAGTGTGTGTTCAGAACACGTGCGCACTCGCTCGCCTTGCCTGGCCGGGCGGGCGGGCGGTCGGCACGTACATGCACGTGAATGGTCCACCGATTCCGATCCGTTACCTTGCGGGGGCACGACTTCATTTTGCCGTTTTGTTTTTATGTCTTAGCAGATTTCTTGTCCAGTAAGTATACGACTTAGAAACCAAGTTGGTTTGAGATCGTGATCGCGACACAATACCGACTTTGGTCCTCCTATATATACTGCTTACCGTGGTCAACCAAAGATATACCGAAAACACCTAGGGTTTTGCCTCGTCTCACAACTTGCGCTACGTGTGCATCAACGTGCAAGAGAGCAGGTCTCCGGAACCGATCGCCTTTGCGATCCTACACTGGGAGAGGACGAATTAGGTTTTTGGGAAGCGCTTTGCACAACTGCTCAAGTTCTTCACCACGAGTCATCTACCGTCCAAGTCGGGTGATGCTACTCATTGTCGTCTTCATCGCCATCAACAAAAGATCATCACAAACATCATCATCAACACAATCGCTCCTGCTGCAACTAATGAACAATACATTACTCATAATCTGTAACTGTTCCTCGTTGTAGTTGTGTGACAGCCCGAGACCGGCGCTCCAGAAGATTCCCCTCTTATTCTCTTGCCGTCACGTTGCTAGATTGTCTGTCGCATTCATCATCACATCATTCGCATCATCTGCATTGCATCGGCACTCCGTTGCCGCCAGTTTTCAAAACTTGCATCCGTTATTAGTTGCCGGTTCTCTCCAATTTTGGCGTTGACTGTTTTGAGACCAACCACACACGCACGCGCCCGCTACATCGATAATATATTTGTTTTTAAAAGTGTGTATAAAATATTCTCGGATTGGGTTGAAACTTGATGTGTGGTCTTAATATAGTGTAGGCAGGCCGCCTGTCAAATTTCGTCGCAATCGGAGTCCGTTTAATAACCGAGCGGTCGACCGTAGCGACATTGTAGTCGGTTTATCTCGCAAACGTTTACGGTTTTCCAAAACATGTCACAGGCCTCACATCTTCCCTCTCATCTCAGCCCACACCCCCTTCTCGACAGCCCACTAGGCCTAACCCTAAGACCCCTCCGTCCGGAGCCGCCGATCGTGATCAAAGGGTCGAAAACCACCCCTAATCCCTAACCTAACCCATCCGTGCCTTTAAATGGACATCTCGTCGTCAATTTTTGGAAAAACCTAGCCACCTAGGGATCTGGGCCGCCACCTCCCACCTCTCGGGCGCACTCACTTGGCCAGCCTCCTCCTCCCAGCCACTGAGGGCCCGCCCGAGCCCATATGAGGCCCGCCGGGCCCGGATCCGTCGCCGCCGTGCACGAGCGTCTCCCGCAGCGCAAAGCTAGTGCATCTCGTGCACCTGCCTCGCCGCCCGCTCAAAGGCCATCGGAGCCCTGCCTGCCGGTCGCTACACCTCCCCGCACCCTTCTCTGCTTCTCCTTCTTCCTCCGTCTGCCTCTCCCTAATCTCCCTGTCGTCCCTCTTGATAACCCACAAGTATAGGGGATCGCAACAGTTTTCGAGGGTAGAGTATTCAACCCAAATTTATTGATTCGACACAAGGGGAAGCCAAAGAATATTCTCAAGTATTAGCAGTTGAGTTGTCAATTCAACCACACCTGAAAGATTTAGTATAAGCAACAAAGTATCAGTAGCAAGGTAGTATGATAGCAGCGGTAGCAACAGTAACCAGTGGCAGCAAAGTGACAGCAGTAGCAGCAAAGTAACAACAGTAGCAACAGAGTAACATTAGCAACAGTGACAGCAGTAGCGGCAAAGTAATGTAGCAAGGACCAGTAGGAAAAGACTCGTAGGCATTGGATCAGTGATGGATGATTTTGCCGGATGCTATTGCTAGCAGTCCCCGGCAACGACACTAGATAAATGCTGTTGACGTGTTCCTGACTTGATGCCTCCACGACAACGGAGTCAGAACTGCTCCCAGTTTCTCAACAATTAGCAATTGTCTTGCAATGGCCCACCAGCGCGTGGGTTCGTGGCAGTTTTCGAGGGTAGAGTATTCAACCCAAATTTGTTGGTTCGCCCGACAGGAAGTGAAAGGATACTCTCAAGTATTAGTAGCAGAATGTGTCAGATTCAACCACACCTGAAAGATTAGTATCTGCAAGCAAAGTAGTATGATAGCAATGATGCCAGAAACGATCTATTGACGACAGACTATTCCTAACGGTTGTATCAATGGCGCCAGAAGTTGCCCGTAGACGGGAAATATTCTTTCCCGGCAACGGCGAGCGAAAAAGTATTGTAGCAGGTAGCAGCAGTGTAACGAGTGACAACAGTGGCAAGGAACAACAGTAGTGACAGCAGTAGCAAGTAGCAACAGTAGCAAGTAACAACAGCAGCAAGTAGCAGCAGAGTAAAGCAAGTAACAGTAGCAGCAATAGTAGTAACAACAACAGAGCAAAACAAGTAACAACAGCAGCAAGTAACAGTAGCAGCAACAATAGTAACAACAGCAGAGCAAAACAAGTAACAGCAGGAGTGGGACAAACTCGTAGGCAATGGGTCGGTGATTTGTTTGGATGACATTCATCATGCAACAGCTATAAGACGGAGAGATATGTGGCTAGCTGCCGTTCGTCACTGTGATGTAGGCATGCATTCTGTGTGTCGTCATACGTGCTTAGGGAAAAGAACTCGCATGACATCTATTGTCCATCCCTCCCGTGGCAGCGGGGTCCAAAAGAAAACTACGAGATATTAAGGTTCTCCTTTTAATAAAGAACCGGACCAACGCATTAGCACTTGGTGAACGCATGAACTCCTCAAAGTATGGTCATCACCGGGAGTGGTTCCGGTTATGGTCACTCCGGGGTTGCCGGGTCATAACACATAGTAAGTAACTACAACTTGCAAGATCGGATGTAAACACATATATTGGTGACAACATAATAATTTCAGATCTGAAATCATGGCACTCGGGTCCTAGTGACAAGCATTAAGCATGGCAAAGTAGTAGCAACATCAATCTCAAAACATAGTGGGTACTAGGGATCAATCCCCGTCATAACTAACTCGATTACGTTATAGATCTCATCCTACTCATCACCGCCCAGCGAGCCTACGAATAGATTACTCACGAACGATGAAGAGCTTCATGGAATTGGAGAGGGAAGAAGGTTGATGATGACGATGGCGACGATTTCCCCTCTCTGGAGCCCAAAAAGGTCTCCAGATCTGCCCTCCAGATGAAGAACATGATGTGGCGGCGCCTCCGTATCGCAAACGCGACAAAATCTTCTCTCTTGATTTTTTCTGGGACGAAAGTGAATTTATAGAGCTGAGTTTGGGGGCGGCAGAGCTACGTGGGCCCCACAAGCTTGGTAGCCGCCACCAAGGGGGTGTGGCGGCTACAGGGCTTGTGGCCCACTGGCCCATCCCCTCCGGTGGATCTTTGCGCAGGTATTTTTCATATTTTCCAGAAATATTCTTCGTAAATTTTCAGGACGTTCCGAGAACTTTCATTTCTACACAAAAACAACACCATGGCAATTCTGCTGAAAACAACGTAAGTCCAGGTTAGTTCCATTCAAATCATACAAATTAGAGTCCAAAACAAGGTCAAAAGAGTTTGGAAAAGTAGATACGATGGAGACGTATCAACTCCCCAAGCTTAAAATCTAGCTTGTCCTCAAGCAACTCAATTGACAAACTGAAAGAGAAAGAAAAACTTTGACAAACTCTGTTTGATCTTGTTGTTGCAACTATGTCTAACTCATAACCAGAATTTCAGCAAGATCACAAGTTAACCACATAAGCAAGCGACACAAAGGTCTCACGGTAAACTAATATCAATGCCATAATCAGCTAGCGAGCAAATAATAATGAGTTTAAGATACCAACAATTCAATCAAAACAAGCATGAAGCAATATGAATAAGTGGTATCTCGCTAGCTCTTTCTGAGACCACAAAACATAAATGCAGAGAACTTTCAAAGATCAAGGGCTGACTAAACATTGTAATTCATAGCAACGAAGATCCAGTCATAGTCATACTCAATATCAATCAAAAGCAAAGCATAAAAATGACAGAGGTGCTCTCTAATTGGTGCTTATACAAGAGGAGGATGACTCAACAGGAAAATAAATAGACATGCCCTTTGCAGAGGGAAGCATTGATTTGCAGAGGTGCCAGAGCTCAAGCTTTGAAAACAGAGATAATAATTTTGGGTGGCATGCTTTCATTGTCAACGCAATGACCAAGAGTTCTCAATATCTTCCATGCTACTCATGCTATTGGCGGTTCCCAAACAGAAAAGTAAAGTTTTAACTCCCCCACCACCAATCAATCACACTCCACGGCTAGCCGAATCCTCGGGTACCGTCCATACTAACATCAACCCGGGGGGAGTCTTGTTTTACAGTTATGTTTTCGATTTTAGCGTGGAACTGGGCATTCCAATTACCGGCCCCTTTCTCGTGAATAACAGTGAATAAACAAATGTCGAGGATAACACGCCTAACATGGAAGATACCAATTGCCCCTGTCACCACATGAGCGGTTCAGGCATGCAAAACAAATTATTTCTTGAAGGTTTAGAGAATGACACATGCAAATTTACTTGGAACGGTAGGTTGATACCGCAAATAGGTAGGTATGGTGGACTCTCATGGAAAAACTTTTGGGTTTATGGAAGTGGATGCACAAGCAGTATTCCGCTTAGTACAAGTGAAGGCTAGCAAAAGACTGGGAAGCGACCAACTAGAGAGCGACAACAATCATCAAGATGCAATGAGTTTGACTAACATTGAGTGCAAGCATGAACAGGATATAAATCACCATGAACACGAACATCATAGAGGCTATGTTGATTTTGTTTCAGCTACATGCATGAACATGCGCCAAGTCAAGCCACTTGAATCATTCAAAGGAGAATACCATCCTATCATACTACATCATAGTCATCTCAAAATCTATGTTGGCACTCAAGACAAACCATTATAAGCTCTCAGCTAATTAAGCATGGCATCAGAAACTATGATCTCTAAGTTTTCATTGCAAACATGGTTCTCTCACAACAAAGCTGAATCTGGGACGACAAGCTAGTCATATTTACAAAAACAAAATAGATAGAGTTCATACCAGCTTTTCCAGTCTCAGTCACTTCATCATATATCATCATTATTGCCTTTCACTTGCACGGTCGAACGATGTGAACAATAATAAGAATGCTCGTGTATTGGAGTAAGCTGAATCTGCAGACAAACACAAAGGAGAAGACAAAGTAATATGGCTCTTTGAAAGCTAAACACGTATGCATGCAAGAGCCACCAAACATTGTAACCAATATCTTCTACCTTGACCCAAAGAAAAAGAAAACTATTTACACGGGAAAACTCCCAACAAGCAAAAGAAGAAAGGAAAATCTTTTTGGGTTTTCTCAAAAGGACACAAAACAAGAAAACAAGAAAACAAAAATAAACTAGCATGGATAATACAGTGGCAAAGTGTAAACACCGACTAACAAAGTGAAAGCATAAGCATGAATGTAAGGTCGGTGAGAACACGTACTCCCCCAAGCTTAGGCTTTTGGCCTAGCTTGGTCTACTCCCAAGGCGGGAAATAACCAGCTCCGGGATACTCCAGAGCGGACTGCGGATGCCACTGCTGTGTGAGATCCTCTGGCTCCCACTGATAAACTGGCGTCTGATACTCGACTGGCGACTGAGGCACGAGCACGTGTGGTTGGGACAAGCCCCAATATGCGTAGTTGTCTGAGGGCATAATAGTGTACCCGCCTGCATGAAGATCGAACAAAGAAGGAGCAGGCCAAGTAATAGTCTCTCGAGTACCCTGACTAAATACCAGGTTATAAATCATCCGTCTACTAGCATCTCTATCCAGAAAATCATGGCGAACCATGCTGTCATAATCCAGATATTTCTCAGGAAGAAGCATCTCTCCTTCCTCCCCAAGTCTAACGGGTATCTCAAAGTGTCTGGCAAGACGGGTAGCATAGATACCTCCATAGACGACACCCTTGGAACGGTCGGTGTTCAATCGCTGAGCTACTATAGCACCTAGGCTATAAGTCTTATCGTTATAAAGGCCTTCGCGCAAAACCGCAAGGTCTGGAGAGCTAAGTGATCCAGCCTCCCCACGACCAATCAAACATTTTCCCACAAATAATGAGAAGTACCGAAGCACAGGAAAATGTATGCTAGCAATTCTAGCGCGAGACACTCCTCTCTCCTCTCCAACAGCAATAGTACCTATGAAATCCTCCAAGTCCCGTGGACGGGGGTCACGAATATCCCCAACATAAGGTAATTTGCATACGTTGCAAAAATCCTGTAGTGTCATGCACTTGGGGATGTCGTATAACATGAACTCAACCATGGGAGGATTCTTCCTCGGATAAAAGTTGAAGCTTTGAAAGAAAATATTGGTGAGGAGGAGGTATTGTGAGCACTTATCTTCAACGAACGCGGTAAGACCTGCGTTCTCCACCAAGTAATAAAAGTCTTCATAAAGCCCAGCGGCGCGCAAAAATTCATCACTTGGCCACTCGCACGCTCGAACTTCTGTGACTCGAGGAACCACGTACTTGGGGTGGTTCTTCTCATCCTCCTTGGGGTTACGGCTTGAAGAGCCTCTCAAGAACCTCCTCATCTTTTCCCTTTTCTAACTCTGAAAAATTCTGAAATTTTTAGAGACTTCGAAAGAAAAGTGAGTAAGGATTAACCCAACTCGTAGCAACTACTCCTACTAGTGCCTAGAGACCATATCACGCGTTAAAACTACTTGGGACCAGCTAAAATCAACATTTTAAGCTCAAGAACAGGGTCACCAAGGTAGCAAGAATACGCGAAGGATAAAGCACTAGAGCAAAAACTAATTGGACCAATGGGGGAGTCACTTACCAAGGAGTAATTTAACCAAAACGGTTCGGAGAATGGTGCTTTGAGCAAGGAGATCGAAAATCTCAGCCAAATGAGCAAGAACACGAGTTTGAGATGCGAAACGATTTTTTCTAGAGGTGGAAGAAGAGGATGGGAGCTGGAATGAGTGGAGGGGGTCCCTGTGGGCCCCACAAGCTTGGTAGCCGCCACCAGGGGGGGCTACAGGGCTTGTGGCCCACTAGTGTGGCCCCCAGGCCAGCTCTCAGTCCCAGTATTTTTCAAATATTCCAAAAAAATCATACTAGATTTTCAGGACCATCGGGGAACTTTTATTTTTGGGGTATTTTTCTCCGGGACGCTAGAACAGAAAACAGGAAAAACTAAACTAAATCTATCATTTTTCTTCTAAGCAAAAGAAAGTGAAAGCTTAAAACACAGGTATGTGACTCTTTGATTCACCCATTTCATGGTCATCGAAAGAAATCCGTCAATGGGGTTGATCAAATCCTCATGACAAAACCTTTTCGAATCGCAAAAGAGAATGGAGAATTTTCGAATAGCCACTAAGTCACCTCAATGGGGATATGTATCTCCCCAACAAGCAAATCATACTTCATCTTGACACGAGGAATAGGGAATTCAAAGCTCCCAATAAGAATCGATGAAGTTTTTTCGATAGCATTGATGCAATGTACTTGATATCGTTTCTTCGGAAAGTGCATGGTATGCTCATTACCGTTGACATGGAAAGTGACATTGCCTTTGTTGCAATCTATAACAGCCCCTGCAGTGTTTAAAAAGGGTCTTCCGAGGATGACAGCCATGGCATCGTCCTGGGGAATATCCAAGATAACAAAGTCTGTTAAGATAGTGGTGTTAGCAACCACAACAGGCACATCCTCGCAAATGCCGATAGGGAAAGCAGTTGATTTGTCGGCCATTTGCAGAGAAATTTCAGTGGATGTCAACTTATCCATTTCAAGTCTACGATAAAGAGAGAGCGGCATAACACTAACACCGGCTCCAAGGTCACATAAGGCAGTTCTTACGTAGTTTCCTTTAATGGAGCAAGGTATAGTGGGCACTCCGGGATCACCAAGTTTTTTAGGAGTTCCACCTTTGAAAGTGTAATTGGCAAGCATGGTGGAGATATCAGGATCTGGTATCTTCTGTTTATTGGTCACGATATCTTTCATGTACTTGGCATATGGAGACATTTTGAGCATATCAATTAACCACATCTGCAGAAAGATGGGTCTTATCATCTCAACGAAGCGCTCAAAATCCTCATCATCCTTTTTCTTGGATGTCTTAGGAGGAAAGGGCATAGGTCTCTGAACCCATGGCTCCTTTTCTTTACCATGCTTCCTAGCAGTGAAGTCATTCTTATCGTATCTCTTAGGTTGTGGGTTATCAGGATTAACCGTAGGTTCAATCTCCACATCCTCATCATTGCTAAGTTGAGCATTGTTATGAACATCGCTGTCCATATTGTCACCAGGTTCATGTTCATCACCAAATTGTGTTTCTGCATCAGACGCAGAAATATCATTAGATTCTTCAGGTGTGACAGTATTTGGTGAACTGACATGTAGGTTTCTATCATCCTTCTTCTTCTCCTTAGGATGACTGGGTGCATCAGCATTAATTCCTTGAGAATCTTGATCAATTCTCTTAGGATGGCCTTCAGGATACAAAGGTTCCCGAGTCATTTTGCCTCCTCTAGTAATGACTCTGATAGAGTTGTCATTTAATTCATTGAGCAAGTCATTCTGAGCTTTAAGTACTTGTTCTACCTGAGTAGTAATCATAGAGGCATGTTTACTCAGAAGCTTCAGATCATTGACATTTGTGTCTACACAAGCACTTAAATGGCTAAGCATACGAGTACTTTGTTCCAAATGTCTGCTAACATAATCATTGAAACTCTGTTGTTTGGCAACAAAGTTGTCAAATTCATCAAAGCATAGGCTAGCAGGTTTGTCAAAAGGAATATCACTCTCATCAAACCTACACAGAGAATTCACTTCTACTACTTGTATCGGGTTATCGAGACCATGGATCTCTTCAATATGTGGTAGATTTTTGACATCTTCAGATCTAATGCCTTTCTCTTGCATAGATTTCTTGGTATCTTGCATATCTTCGGGACTGAGGAATAGAATTCCTCTTTTCTTAGGAGTTGGCTTAGGAGGTGGTTCGGGAATAGTCCAAGCATTATCGTTGATCAAGATCTTATTCAGAAGGATCTCAGCTTGTTCGATAGTTCGTTCCCTAAAAGCACAACCGGTACAACTATCTAGGTGGTCTCTAGAGGCATCGGTAAGTCCGTTATAGAAGATATCAAGTATCTCGTTCTTCTTAAGAGGGTGATCAGGCAAAGCATTCTATAGCTGGATGAGCCTCCCCCAAGCTTGTGGAAGACTCTCTTGTTTGAGTTGAGCAAAGTTGTATATTTCCTGCAAGGCAGCTTGCTTCTTATGGGCAGGGAAATATTTCTCACAGAAGGAATAGACCATATCCTGGGGACTACTCACACATCCAGGAGCAAGAGAAGTGAACCAGGCTTTAGCGTCATCCTTTAGAGAGAAAGGAAACAACTTAAGGATATAGTAGTAGCGGATCTTCTCCTCACTAGTGAAAAGGGTGGCTATATCGTGTAGTTTGGTAAGATGGGCTACGACCGTCTCAGACTCATAACCGTGGAAAGGATCAGATTCAACTAGAGAGATTATCTCAGGGTCGACAGAGAATTCATAATCCTTATCGGTGATAAAGATAGGTGAAGTGGCAAACTTCGGGTCGTATTTCATCCTAGCTTTCAGGGATTTTTCCTTCCACTTGAGAAGTACTTTCTCAGCGTCATAGGCATCCTTACACGCAAGAAAATCCTCAGCTATCTCTCCCTCCATAACATAACCCTCAGGTATATCAGGCAATTCATATCTAGGAGAGCTAGATCTAGCAGGAGCAAAAGCAGGTTCTATCTCAATAGTATCGGCAGTTTCAGAAGCATCACAAGCATTGGCAGTAATTCTAGCAATATGAGCATCAAGGAATACCCCTAGTGGCATATCAGGCAAAGTAGTATCTCTAGCAGTATCAAGCATAGCATCATCAGGCAAAATGGCATCTCTAGCAATCTCACGCATAGTAGCATCAGGCATAGTATCTCTAGCAGTATCAGGCATAACATCTCTAGCAGTATCAGGCATAGCATCTCTAGCAGGAGGTGGTGTCACAAACTTACTCATAACTGAAGGTGAATCAAGTGCAGAGCTAGATGGCAGTTCCTTACCTCCCCTCGTAGTTGAGGGCAAAACTTTGGTTTTTGGATCTTTCAGATTCTTCATAGTGATCAGCAGATATAAATCCCAAGTGACTCAGAGAATATAGCAAACGCTTCCCCGGCAACGGCGCCAGAAAAATGCTGCCAGCAGTCCCCGGCAACGACACTAGATAAATGCTGTTGACGTGTTCCTGACTTGATGCCTCCACGGCAACGGAGTCAGAACTGCTCCCAGTTTCTCAACAATTAGCAACTGTCTTGCAATGGCCCACCAGCGCGTGGGTTCGTGGCAGTTTTCGAGGGTAGAGTATTCAACCCAAATTTGTTGGTTCGCCCGACAGGAAGTGAAAGGATACTCTCAAGTATTAGTAGCTGAATGTGTCAGATTCAACCACACCTGAAAGATTAGTATCTGCAAGCAAAGTAGTATGATAACAACGATGCCAGAAACGATCTGTTGATGGCAGACTATTCCTAACAGTTGTATCAATGGCGCCAGAAGTTGCCCGTGGACGGGAAATATTCTTTCCCGACAACGACGAGCGAAAAAGTATTGTAGCAGGTAGCAGCAGTGTAACGAGTGACAACAGTGGCAAGGAACAACAATAGTGATAGCAGTAGTACTAGCAACAGTAGCAAGTAACAACAGTAGCAAGTAGCAGCAGAGCAAAGCAAGCAACAATAGTAGCAACATTAGTAACAGCAGCACAACAAAACAAGTAACATCAGCAGCAATTAACAGTAGCAGCAAGAGTAGTAACAGGAGCAGAGCAAAACAAGTATCAACAGCAGTGGGACAAACTCGTAGGCAATGGGTCGGTGATTTGTTTGGATGACATTCATCATGCAACAGTTATAAAACAGAGAGATATGTGGTAGCTCCCGTTCGTCAATGTGATGTAGGCATGCATTCCATGTGTCGTCATACATGCTTAGGGAAAAGAACTTGCATGACATCTATTGTCTATCCCTCCCGTGGCAGCGGGGTCCAAAAGGAAACTACAGGATATTAAGGTTCTCCTTTTAATAAAGAACCGGACCAACGCATTAGCACTTGGTGAACACATGAACTCCTCAAACTATGGTCATCACCGGGAGTGGTTCCGGTTATTCTCACTCTGGGGTTGCCGGGTCATAACACATAGTAGGCAACTACAACTTGCAAGATCGGATCTAAAACACACATATAGTGGTGACAACATAATAATTTCAAATCTGAAATCATGGCACTCGGGCCCTAGTGACAAGCACTAAGCATGGCAAAGTAGTAGCAACATCAATCTCACAACATAGTGGATACTAGGGATCAATCCCCGTCAAAACTAACTCGATTACATGATAGATCTCATCCTACTCATCACCGCCCAGCGAGCCTACGAATAGATTACTCACGAACGATGAAGAGCTTCATGGAATTGGAGAGGGAAGAAGGTTGATGATGATGATGGCGACGATTTCCCCTCTCCGGAGCCCAAAACGGACTTCAGATTTTCCCTCCATATGAAGAACAGGATGTGGCGGCGCCTCCGTATTGCAAACGCGAGGAAATCTTCTCTCTCGATTTTTCTGGGACGAAAGTGAATTTATAGAGCTGAGTTTGGGGGCGGCAGAGCCATGTGGGCCCCACAAGCTTGGTAGCCGCCACCAGGGGGGGGGGCTACAGGGCTTGTGGCCCACTGGCCCATCCCCTCCGGTGGATCTTTGTGCAGGTATTTTTCATATTTTCCAGAAATATTCTCCGTAAATTTTCAGGACGTTCCGAGAACTTTCATTTCTGCACAAAAACAACACCATGGCAATTCTGCTGAAAACAGCGTCAGTCCAGGTTAGTTCCATTCAAATCATGCAAATTAGAGTCCATAACAAGGGCAAAAGAGTTTGGAAAAGTAGATACGATGGAGACGTATCAGCTTTTCATCATGCAATAGTTATAACACGGATAGATATGTAACTAGCTCCAGTTCGTCAATGTAATGTAGGCATGTATTCTGTATGTAGTCATACGTCCTTAGGGAAAAGAACTTGCATGACATCTATTGTCCATCCCTCCCGTGGCAGCGGGGTCCTAATGGAAACTACGGGATATTAAGGTTCTCCTTTTAATAAAGAACCGGACCAACACATTAACACTTGGTAAATACATGAACTCCTCATACTATGGTCATCTCCGGGAGTGGTTCCGACTATTGTCACTCCGGGGTTGCCGGGTCATAACACATAGTAGGTGACTAGAACTTGCAAGATAGGATCAAGAACACACATATATTGGCGAGAACATAATAGGTTCAGATCTAAAATCATGGCACTCGGGCCCTAGTGACAAGCATTAAGCATGGCAAAGTAGTAGCAACATCAATCTCAGAACATAGTGGATACTAGGGATCAATCCCCGTCAAAACTAACTCGATTACATGATAGATCTCATCCAACCCATCACCGTCCAGCAAGCCTATGATGAGATTACTCACGAACGGTGAAGAGCATCATGGAATTGGCAATGAAGGAAGGTTGATGATGATGATGGCGACGATCTCCCCTCTCCGGAGCCCAGAACAGACTCCAGATCTGCCCTCTAGAGGAGGAACAGGAGGTGGCGGCGCCTCCATATCGTAAAACGCGATGAACTCTTCTCCTTGATTTTTTTCCGGACGAAAGGGACTAAATAGACCTGAGATTGGAGGCGGTGGAGCAACGTGGGCCCCACAAGCCTGCCAGGCGCGGCCAGGGGGGGGGGGTGCCTGGTGGGCTTGTGCGCTCCATGGTCCACTTATTCCGTTGATTCTTGCGCCAGTATTTTTATATATTCCACAAAAATTCTCCGTAAATTTCCAGGTCATTCCGAGAACTTTTATTTCTGCGCAAAAACAACACCATGGCAATTCTGATGAAAGCAACGTTAGTCCGGGTTAGTTCCATTCAAATCATGCAAATTAGAGTCCAAAACAAGGGCAAAAGAGTTTGGAAAAGTAGATACGATGGAGACGTATCAACTCCCCCAAGCTTAAAACCTTGCTTGTCCTCAAGCAATTCAGTTGACAAACTGAAAGAGACAAAAGAAAAACTTTTATGAATTCTATTTGATCTTGTTGTTGCAACTATGTCTAACTCATATCCAGAATTTCAGTAAGATCACAAGCTAACCACATCTAGGTCTCACGGTAAACTCATATCAATGGCATAATCAACTAGCGAGCAATAATAATAGGTTTCAAACGTCAACACTTCAATCAAAACAATCATGAAGCAGTACGAACAGATGGTATCTCGCTAGCTCTTTCTGAGACCGCAAAACATAAATGCAGAGCACCTTCGAAGACCAAGGCTGACTAAACATTGTAATTCATGGCAAAGAAGATCCAGTCATAGTCATACTCAATCAGAGTTAAAAGCAAAGCATAAAAATGACAGAGGTTCTCTCTAATTGGTGCTTTTATAAGAAGAGGATGACTCAGCAGGAACACAAATAGATAGGCCCTTCGCAGAGGGAAGCATTGATTTGCAGAGGTGCCAGAGCTCAAGCTTTGAAAACAGAGATAATAATTTTGGGTGGCATGCTTTCATTGTCAGCGCAATGACCAAGAGTTCTCACCATCTTCCACGCTACACATGCTATAGGCGGTTCCCAAACAGAAAAGTAAAGTTTTGACTCCCTGATACGTCCATTTTGCATCATGCTTTCATGTTGATATTTATCGGTTTATGGACTGTTATTATACTTTGTGGTACCATACTTATGCCTTTTCTCTCTTATTTTGCAAGGTTTATTTGAAGAGGGAGAATACTGGCAGGTGGAATTCAGGACTGGAAAAGGAGCAAGTCTGAGTCCTCTATTCTGCGCAACTCCAAATGCCCTGAAAATCAATGTGGAATTTTTGGGAATATATAAAAAATACCGGGCGAAAGAAGTGCCAGAGGGGAGCTGCCAGGGGCCCACAAGCCTGGTAGCCGCGGCCTGCCCCGTGGCCGTGGCTATAGGGCTTGTGGGCACCCTGGTGGCCCACTGGCCCCCTCTTCTGCTATATGAAGGGTTTCATTCGAGAAAAAAATCAAGGCAGAGCTTTTTCGAGGAGGCGCTGCCGCCACGAGGCGGAACTTGAGCAGAACCAATCTAGAGCTCCGGCAGGACAATCCTGCTGGGGAAACTTCCCCCCCGGAGGGGGAAATAGTCGCCATCGTCATCACCAACACTCCTCTTGTCAAAGGGGAATCATCTCCATCAACATCTTCATCAGCACCATATCCTATCCAAACCCTAGTCTATCTCTTGTAACCAATCACCGTCTCGCGACGCCGATTGGTACCCGTAAGGTTGCTAGTAGTGTTGATTACTCTTTGTAGTTGATGCTAGTTGGATTATTTGGTGGAAGAGTTTATGTTCAGATCCTTGATGCTACTCATTACACATCTGATCATAATTATGATTATGCTTTGTGAGTAGTTACTTTTGTTCCTGAGGAGATGGGATAAGTCATCCTAATAATAGTCATGTGAATTTGGTATTCGTTCGGTATTTTGATATGTTGTATGTTGTTTTTCCTCTAGTGGTGTTATGTGAACATCGACTACATAACACTTCACCATTATTTGGGCCTAGAGGAAGGCATTGGGAAGAAGAAAGTAGATGATGGGTTGCTAGAGTGATAGAAGCTTAAACCCTAGTTTATGTGTTGCTTCGTAAGGGGCTGATTTGGATCCACTAGTTTAATGCTATGGTTAGACTTTGTCTTAATTCTTCTTTCGTAGTTGCAGATGCTTGCGAGAGGGGTTAATCATAAGTGGGATGCTTGCCCAAGTAAGGGCAGTACCCAAGCGCCGGTCCACCCACATATCAAACTATCAAAGTAACGAACGCGAATCATATGAACATGATGAAACTAGCATGACAGAAATTCCCGTGTGTCCTCGGGAGCGTTTTTCCTCTTGTAAGACTTTGTTCAGGCTTGTCCCTTGCTACAAAAGTGATTGGGCCACTTTGCTGCACCGTTGCTATTACTTGTTACTTGTTACTTTTCACCTGCTACATTTCACCTCACTACACCATCACTTGTTACCGCTACTTTCAGTGCTTGCAGTTATTACCTTGCTGAAAACCGTTTATCAGAGCCTTTTGCTCCTCATTGGGTTCGACACTCTTACTTATTGAAAGGACTACAATTGATCCCCTATACTTGTGGGTCATCAAGACTCTTTTCTGGCGCCGTTGCCGGGGAGTGAATTGCCTTTGGTAAGTGGAATTTGGTAAGGAACCATTTATATACTATGCTGAAATTTATTGTCACTTGTCACTATGGAAACTGTTCCTTTGAGGAATTTGTTCGGGGTATCTTCACCACGAACGGAAG
Source organism: Hordeum vulgare subsp. vulgare (assembly GCF_904849725.1). Classification (NCBI taxonomy): domain Eukaryota; kingdom Viridiplantae; phylum Streptophyta; class Magnoliopsida; order Poales; family Poaceae; genus Hordeum; species Hordeum vulgare. The sequence continues at coordinate 20,628,503 of NC_058523.1, forward strand.
CACGAGGAGTTGCTCCTCAACCTAAGGTACCTACTGAAAATATCTTTTATGAAATTCCTTCGGGTATGTGATACGTCTCAAACGTATCTATAATTTTTGATGGTTTCACGCTGTTATCTTGTCAACTTTGGATGTTTTGTTTACCTTTTATATTTTTTTGGGACTAACTTCTTAACTCAGTGCCAAGCGCCGGTTCTTGTTTTTTCTGTGTTTTTGACTCTTTTCAGATCTGATTTTGGAACGGAGTCCAAACGGAATAAAATCCCCGAAATAATTTTTCCAGAACGGAAGAAGACCGGGAGGCTTGAGGGCCAAGGCAGTGGGCCCACAAGCCCTGTTGCTGCGGCCAGGGGGAGGCCGCGACAACCAAGCTTGTGGCCCCCCTGGCACTCCCCTGCCCTAGGTCTTTGGCCTATAAATTCCCTAAAAATCCAGAAAAAATCTAGGCATCCACGAAAACACTTTTCCGCTGCCGCAAGCTTCCGTTTCCGCGAGACCTCATCTGGAGACCCTTCCCGGTGCCCTGCCGGAGGGGACTTTGGAGTTGGAGGGCTTCTACATCAACATCATCGCCCCTCCAATGACTCGTGAGTAGTTCACTTTAGACCTACGGGTCCGTAGTTAGTAGCTAGATGGCTTCTTCTCTCTCTTGGATCTTCAATACAAAGTTCTCCATGATCTTCATGGAGATCTATCAGATGTCATCCTCTTTGGCGGTGTTTTGTCGAGATCCAATGAATTGTGGATTTGTGATCAGATTATCTATGATATATATTTGAGTCTTTGTTGATTTCTTATATGCATGATTTGATATCCTTGCAAGTCTCTCTGAGTCTTGGGTTTTGTTTGGCCAACTAGATCTATGATTCTTGCAATGGGAGAAGTGCTTGGTTTTGGGTTCATACCGTGTGGTGACCTTTCCCAGTGACAGAAGGGGCAGCAAGGCACGCATCGTGTTGTTGCCATGAAGGGTAACAAGATGGGCTTTTATCGTAGATATGAGATTGTCCATCTACATCATGTCATCTTGCTTAAGGCGTTACTCTGTTCTTTTGGACTTAATACACTAGATGCATGCTGGATAGCGGTCGACGTGTGGAGTTATAGTAGTAGATGCAGAAAGTATCAGTCTACTTGTTTTGGGCGTGATGCCTATAGATATAATCATTGCCTTAGATAACGTCACGACTTTGCGCGGTTCTATCAATTGCTCGACAGTAATTCGTTCACCCACCGTCTACTTGCTTTGGTGAGAGAAGCCACCAGTGAACACTATGGCCCCCGGGTCTATTCACACCTATCGTTTCCACTTTGACTTTTACTTTGCTTGTTTACTTTGTTGCTTTTAGTTCTCACTTTGCAAACAATCTATAAGGGATTGACAACCCCTTCATAGCGTTGGGTTCAAGCTCTTTGTGTTTGTGCAGGTACTTGAGTCTTAACGAGATCTTCATTGGTTTGATACCTTGGTTCAAAAAACTGAGGGAAATACTTACCGCCGCTGTGCTACATCACCCTTTCCTGTTCAAGGGAACACCAACTCAAGGCTCCAAGGCCGCGGGGGAATCCTTTCCATATTTGCCAAGGAAGTCCCTAAAGGCGTAGCCATAGCAGCAGGATTCCTAGCGCCGTACCAGGGAAGGTGTGTTGTCGCAGTAGCAGAAGGATTTCTAGCGCCGTTGCCGGGGAGCTCAAGTCAAGAATAGTCTCTCTTCAACGTGCTGATTTCTGGCGCAAGGAGGAGATCTGTCCAAGTAGGTTTCACAAACTCATCTCTTGCATTTACCTATTTTTCCAGTTGCCTCTCGTTTTCCTCTCCCCCACTTCACGTTTGCCGTTTTCGTTTGCCTTTCTCCTTTGCCGTTTTCATTTGCCTTTTTGCCGTTTTCTTTTGCCTTTTTGCCGTTTTCCTTTGCCGGTTTTCTTGCTTGCTTGTGTGCTTGTTTGTTGTTGAAGTCATCATGGCTGAAAACACCAAACTTTGCGACTTCTTGAGTACCAATAATAATGATTTTATTAGTACTCCGATTGCTCCCGCCACTAGTGCGGAATTGTATGAAATCAACGCAGCTTTGCTGAATGTTGTTATGAAAGAGCAATTCTCTGGCCTTCCTAGTGAAGATGCCGCATCCCATCTCATTTAGCGATATGCAAAAGAAAAGAGATGTGGATAATGATGTGATTAAGTTGAAGCTTTTTCCTTTCTCGTTCCGAGATCGCGCAAAAACTTGGTTTTCTTCTTTACCTAAAAATAGTATCGATTCTTGGGATAAGTGCAAAGATGCTTACATATCCAAGTATTTTCCGACGGCTAAGGTTATCTCCTTACGTAATGAAATCATGAATTTCAAGAAACTTGATCATGAACACGTTGCACAATCTTGGGAGAGGATGAAGTTAATGATTAGAAATTGTCCCTCTCATGGCTTGAGTTTGTGGATGATTATACAAATCTTTTACGCTGGTTTGAATTTTGCCTCTCGCAATATCTTGGACTCCGCCTCAGGTGGAACGTTCATGGAAATCACGTTAGGAGACACTACAAAACTCCTAGACAATATCATGACCAACTACTCTCAGTGGCACACTGAAAGGTCACCTGCTAGCAAAAGGTACATGCTATAGAAGAAATTAACTCGCTTAGTGCTAAGATGGACGAGTTGATGAATTTGGTTGCTAGTAGAAACGCTCCCTTAGATCCTAATGACATGCCACTATCTTCCTTGATTGAGAGTAGCAACGCTAGTTTGGACGTTAATTTTGTTGGTAGGAACAATTTTGGCAACAACAATGCTTTTAGAGGAAACTATGTTCCTAGGCCTTTTCCTAGTAACTCCTCTAACAATTATGGCAATTCCTACAACAACACTTATGGAAATCATAACAAATTACCCTCTGATTTAGAGAGTAATATCAAAAAGTTTATCAACTCTCAAAAGATTTTCAATGCGTCCATAGAGGTAAAACTACTCAAGATTTACGATTTGGCTAAGAGCGTTGATAGGATGTCTTGCGATATTGATGCTTTGAAAGTTAGATGTGCTCCTCCCAAGGTCAACTTCGATGAAACTTTAAAAGCTATGCGTGTCTCCATGAATGAGAGCAAAGAAAGAACCACCCAAATTCGTGCTAGGCATGAATGGTTTAAAAGGGTGCGTTCTAGTGATGCAAATCACGAAGATCTTAAAGTGCTTGGTGTGACTCCTCTTGAATCTTTGTTTTCGTGTGTCAAACCTATTGATGAAGGGGCTGGATATGAATCCACTTTGGTTGAAAAACGCCCCAATGATTCGGAGTCCACCTATCTTGATGATAAAGGTGTGGAGAGTGGAGTAGAAGAAATCAAAATTTTGGGTAGTAATGAAACTCCCACTTTGGATTTCAAGGAATTCAATTATGATACTTGCTCATTGTTTGAATGTATTTCCTTGATGCAATCCATTGCAAACTCGCCACATGCTTATAGCCAAAGCAAAGCCTTTACCGCTCATATCGTAGATGCTATGATGAAATCTCTTGAAGAGAAGCTCGAATTAGAAGTCTCTATACCTAGAAAACTTCATGATGAGTGGGAACCTACTATCAAAATCAAAATCGAAAACTATGAATGCAATACTTTGTGTGATTTGGGTGCTAGTGTTTCCTCGATTCCAAAGTCTTTATGTGATATTCTTGGTTTTCATGAGATTGAAGAGTGTTCTCTTAATTTGCATCTTGCGGATTCTACTGTCAAGAAACCCATGGGAAGGATCGATGATGTTCTTATTGTTGCAAATAAGAACTATGTACCCGTGGATTTCATTGTACTTGAGATAGATTGCAATCCTTCATGTCCCATTATTCTTGGTAGACCTTTCCTAAGGACTATTGGTGCTATCATCGATATGAAGGAAGGGAATATTAGATTTCAATTTCCCCTAAAGAAGGGCATGGAGCATTTTCCTAGAAAGAAAATAAGATTGCCTTATGAATCTATGACGAGGGCTACTTATGGTTTGAGCACCAAAGATGACTATACGTGATTCCATCACCTTTTGCCTTGCTAAGGGCGTTAAACAATAGCGCTTGTTGGGTGGCAACCCAACGAATCTATCCTTTTTATTTCCGTTTTATGTTTTCCACACTTTCATAATTCTGTTATGATTGTGTCTTTTGTGTTTCTTTTTGCGTTTTTGCCAAGCAAAACCATTATGTTAGTCTTGGGGATGATCGTTTGGTCATGCTGGAAAAGACATAAACTTTCTGCTCACAAAAAGAATTTTCATTTTTTTTTCTGTAAGAGATTTTGAGTTGATTCTTTTTTGCTTATGATTGCTACGCAAATTCTTCATACTGTCGTAATTTTGCAGAATTGTTGAAGTACCATAAGTATACGAAGTATACAGATTGCTACAGACTGGTCTGCTGTTAACATATTCTGTTTTTGTTGAGTTGGTTGCTTATTTTGAAGAAACTATGGATAGTATCGGGGGGTATTAGCCATGGAAGATTGAAAATACAGTAACCCAACACCAGCATAAGTAGAATTTAAGTTTGCTACAGTACCTAAGGAAGTGGTGGTTTGCTTTCTTATACTAATGTTATCACGAGTTTCTGTTTAAGTTTCGTGTAGTGAAGTTTTCAAGTTTTGGGTGAAGTTCTTATGGACAAAAAGATAAAGAGTGGCAAGAGCTCAAGCTTGGGGATGCCCAAGGCACCCCAAGTTGACTCAAGTATGCCGTAAAAGCCTAAGCTTGGGGATGCCCCGGGAAGGCATCCCCTCTTTCGTCTTCAATCCATCAGTAACGTTACTTGGGGCTATATTTTTATTCACCACATGTTATGTGTTTTTGCTTGGAGCGTCTTGTATCGTAGGAGTCTTTTATTTTTGTTGTGTCACAATCATCCTTGCTGCACACCTAGAGAGAGAGACATGCACTCACCGTGATTTTGTCGAGCTTCACTTATATCCTTTGGTTAGACAATTCAGCTCACATGTGCTTCACTTATATCTTTTGAGCTAGTTGCTTTTGCTCTATGTGCTTCACTTATATCTTTTAGAGCACGGCGGTGCGTGGCTTGGTAGTTGATCTATGCTATAAAAGTAGTCTGAAAAGGGGTATTTATCCAAAGGGATATGAAAACTTCCACCTTCATGTGCATTGAATAGTTAGAGAAGTTTGATTCATCTCAATTAGTTTTGAGTTGTGGTTATGGTAATATTGAAGTTATATTAGTAAGGTGTTGTGGATCTAGAAATACTTGTGTTGAAGTTAGTGATTCCCGTAGCATGCACGTATGGTGAACCACTATGTGATGAAGTCTGAGCATGATTAATCTATTGATTGTCATCCTTTGTGTGGCGGTCGGGATCGCGCGATGGTTTATACCTACCAACCCTTCCCCTAGGACTATGCGTTGAATGCTTTGTTTCGATTACTACTAAAACTTTTGCAACAAGTATATGAGTTCTTCATGACTAATGTTGAGTCCATGGTTTAGATGCACTTTCACCTTCCACCATCACTATCTTCTTTAGTGCCGTGCAATTTTCGCCGGTGCACGAAACCCACCATTAGCCTCCCTCAAAACTGCCACCATACCTACCTACTATGGCTTTTTCAAAGCCATTCCGAGATATATTGCCATGTAACTACCACCATGACATGTGCCACAACTTCTACATTTCCATTGCATGATCGTAAGATAGCTAGCATGATGTTTCCATTAATGTCTATGCCATGCTAGATCATTGCCACGGTACACTACCGAAGGCATTCCATATAGAGTCATCATTGCTCTAAGTTTTGAGTTGTAAGTGTGATGATCATCATTGATGGAGCATTGTCCCATGTGAGAAAATAAAAGAGGCCAAAGATGCCCACCAAAATAATAATAATAATAATAATAATAATAATAATAATAATAATAATAATAGTAAAAAGAGGCCAAAGAGCCCACCAAAAAAATGAGAGAAAAAGAGAGAAGGGACAATGCTACCACCCTTCCACACTTGTGCATATTAAGCACCATGATCTTCATGATTGAGAGTCTCTCGTTTTTTCACCACCATATTGCTAGTGGGAAATTTTCATTATATAACTTGGCTTGTATATTCCAATGATAGGCTTCCTCAGAATTGCCTTAGGTCTTCGTGAGCAAGCAAGTTGGATGCACACCCACTAGTTTTCTTTAAGAGCTTTCACATACTCTTAGCTCTAGTGCATCATTTGTATGGCAATCCCTACTCATTCACGTTGGTATCTACTGATGAGCATCTCCATAGCTCATTGATATGCCTAGTCAATGTGACCATCTTCTCCTTGTTTGTCTTGCAACCTCCACCACACTCCACACCACTTATAGTGCTAAAACCATGGCTCACGCTCATGTATTGCGTGAGAGTTGAAAAGGTTTGCGAAAGTAAAGGTGTGAAAACAATTACTTGGCCAATACCGGGGTTGTGCATGCTTTAAATTCGTTGTGCAATGATGATAGAGCATAGCGAGACTATATGATTTTGTAGGGATAACTTTCCTTTGGCCTTGTTATTTTGAAAGTTCATGATTACCTTGCTAGTTTGCTTTAATTATTATTGTCTCAACGTCAATAGCAAACTCTTGTTTTGAATCTAACGGATCTGAACATTCACGTCACATAAGAGGAGTTACAAAGGACATTTATGTTAGGCAGCATAAAAGCATAAAAAAATCATTCTTTATCACTTCCCTACTCGAGGACGAGTAGGAGTTAAGCTTGGGGATGCTTGATACGTCTCAAACGTATCTATAATTTTTGATGGTTTCACGTTGTTATCTTGTCAACTTTGGATGTTTTGTTTACCTTTTATATCTTTTTTGGGACTAACTTATTAAATTAGTGCCAAGCGCCAGTTCTTGTTTTTTCTGTGTTTTTGACTCTTTTCAGATCTGATTTTGGAACAAAGTCCAAACGGAATAAAATCCCCGAAATAAATTTTTCCAGAACGGAAGAAGATCAGGAGGCTTGAGGGCCAAGGCAGTGGGCCCACAAGCCCTGTTGCCGCGGCCAGGGGGGAGGCCGCGGCAACCAAGCTTGTGCCCCCCTGGCACTCCCCTGCCCTAGGTCTTTGGCCTATAAATTCCCTAAAAATCCAGAAAAAATCAGGGCATCCACGAAAACACTTTTCCGCCGCCGCAAGCTTCCGTTTCCGCGAGATCTCATCTGGAGACCCTTCCCGGTACCCTGCCGGAGGGGACTTTGGAGTTGGAGGGCTTCTACATCAACATCATCGCCCCTCCAATGACTCGTGCGTAGTTCACTTCAGACCTACGGGTCCGTAGTTAGTAGCTAGATGGCTTCTTCTCTCTCTTGGATCTTCAATACAAATTTCTCCATGATCTTCATGGAGATCTATCCGATGTAATCCTCTTTGGCGATGTGTTTGTCGAGATCCGATGAATTGTGGATTTGTGATCAGATTATCTATGATATATATTTGAGTCTTTGCTGATTTCTTATATGCATGATTTGATATCCTTGTAAGTCTCTCCGAGTCTTGGGTTTTGTTTGGCCAACTAGATCTATGATTCTTGGAATGGGAGAAGTGCTTGGTTTTGTGTTCATACCGTGTGGTGACCTTTCCCAGTGACGGAAGGGGCAGCAAGGTACGCATCATGTTGTTGCCATGAAGGGTAACAAGATGGGCTTTTATCGTAGATATGAGATTGTCCATCTACATCATGTCATCTTGCTTAAGGCGTTACTCTGTTCTTTTGGACTTAATACACTAGATGCATGCTGGATAGTGGTCGACGTGTGGAGTAATAGTAGTAGATGCAGAAAGTATCGGTCTACTTGTTTCGGACGTGATGCCTATTGTTGGGGATATTACGTGTTAATGACCTGCCCTAGTTGGGCCGGGTCACCAAATCAGGCGATTCACCTAAACAGTGATTTGTGCCTTGGCGTTATCAGCACGAAGGTCATATGGCGGTTTATGATTTCTGGAAGGTCTCCAAGCTTTGAAGGATGGCGACTTAGAGACCACAGGGGTCACGATTTGTAGAAAGGAAAGTATCCTTGTAAACCCTAAGGGTTCGACCTGTATATAAAGGCGAGTCCTAGGGAAGGAGAGGGGAGGTTAGAAATCATCGAGTGCTAGGTCTGGCGAGTTACGCCCTCCTTGTAATCGAAACCACATCAATACAAACCAAAGCAGGACGTAGGCCTTTACCTCCTCACGAGGGGCCGAACCTGGGTAAATCGCCGTGTCTCTCTCGCTTAACCCCTTTGAGTCGCCACCAAGGTGTGATGGCTCCAGTACTAAGTCCTTTCACGAGGACATCTGCCGTGACAAAACCACGACAGTTGGCGCCCACCGTGGGGCCTACGCACGGTGGAGTTGAGTTCTCAAAGGGAGCCCTACCAGGGTTTGGGAGTTATGCGACGGGGCTCATGACCCGGAGCCGCCGCAGGAAAACCTACATCGACAACCAGCGGTGGGGGCGTGAAGCGGATTCGATTGAATCTGGTTACAGGGTCCCCTTCGGCAAGATCAACATCTTCATCGGCATGATCGGATCATCCGTGCCTGAGCCGGACATCTCCACCGACATCGTCGAGCCGGCCAGGTACGTCCACCCAGTAATAACGCCAAATCTGACTCGCCCGATCTTTGTGAGGTTCACGCAGGGATCGGAGGAGCTAGAGCGCTCGGCGACCCAGGAAACTACACCGGTCAACTCTGATGACGAATCATCCATGGGCGATTCCGATTCAATCCGGTCTCTACATGGAGATTGTCTTGGGGGCTTGTCGCTCGCCATGGACCCCGAAGTCCTTGACCGAACCCGCCATCAGATCGCCATTTACATGGCGGGGGCGACTCAACCCACACTAAACCCCACCGGAGGCGATGGAGCCGGCGAGACGTCCAGAAGCCCGGCCGCAGTCCTGGTGGATTTAGCGGCAGAAATCACAAGGCTGATGGCGACTCCCCTCACATCAGAAAACCAGGAGGAGATAAACGCGGAGCTGTCGAAACTCAGAGAGGCAGTGGCAAAGGCTCATCGGGATGCCGAGGTGGAGTCCGCCAGGATCGAGACTCGGCAAACTCAAATTGCGGCCGAAAGGATGCATTTAAACATTGACAACTGGCGGCTCGAAAGACAACAACGCGCATTTGACGCCGTCCATCAACGGAGACACCAGGGTCGCCTGCCCCATGATCTCAACCCGACCCGCCTGTTCAACACTCCACGAACCCCTGGGGCGGGAGCCGCACCGGGGGGAGGGCCGGGTCGCCCGCCTAACCCGCCGGGTCAGCCGGCTGAGGATCGCATTCCCCGATTCCGGACGCCTCAAGGCCACTTTTCCAACCCGGTGGACAACGTCCTTGCCGCAACTCGCCATCTGGAATCTCTTCCGATTCACGGCACCACTCCTACCGATATAGAAGCAAGGAACGCCATCGAGATGTTGAAGACGGTGGTGGTTCAAAACGCCCAGTTCTCTCACAGCCTCGAGAGGTTGCATTCCACTCCCCAGGCAAGCTACACCAGGAGCCGGCCAGAGGACCAGCCCGCTGTAAACAGCGGGCCGCGACACGTCCCATAGGACAACCCGCCAGATCAGAACCTGCCGGGCCGGGATCTCCCGAACACCCAAGACGCCCCAGCCCCCCTCGTCGGGGGCGGAGGGCAAGTAGGGGTGCCGTGCTTGGCCCTCACCCTTTGTAACGAAAGGATGCCCAAATATTTTAAGGGACCAAGAAAGGTGCCTAATTACACCCCGGACCTTGAGCCGGCATCGTGGATCGAGAGTTATGAAATCGCCATGGACATGCTCGACGTAAACGAGGCGGTGTGCGCCAGATACTTCACGATGATGCTCGAGGGGTCAGCACGTACTTGGTTGAAAAACTTACCTCCCAACTCCATCCAGACCTGGGCCGAGTTAAAAGAGCGTTCCATCAAAAACTTCCGAGGAACTTGCAAACGTCCGATGACGATCGTCGATCTACATCACTGTGTTCAGCGCCCGGAAGAGTCGGCTCACCATTGGTCATGGCGGGTTGCAGAAATTATCCATTCGTCAGATGGTATTACGGCGGCTCAAGCTTTACTGATCTTCGAGCAGAATTGCCATTACGAACCCTTGGTGCAAAAATTGGGGCGACTCAAGCGAAAGGTCCAAGACATGGGAGAGCTGATGGACACCCTCACTAGGTACGCTGAGGCAGATGACACCAAAGATCCTGGTGAGGACGGTAAGGCTAATTCGCCCAAGAAGGGCGAGTCATCCAAAAACCATACCCGGTTCCAGGGACGTAACCGCCACAATCAAGGGGCCAATGGCAAGCGAAGCCCACAAGAAGAGCCCTCGGACTTAGTCGCCAATACCAACGCCAACAACAGCAACCAACGCAGAAGAAAAATAGGGGGTTTAGCGGGAAGAGGCGGCGTAACTATGAAGAGCTACTCAAAGGCCCTTGCCCGCACCATGCCACGGCAGACGGTCCGGCGACTCACTCCTGGGAGAACTGCTTCCTAATGCGGGAGTTTCGGGCGGAGGCGATCAAGAAAAGTCAAAACGATGACCTGGACCAGCGCCAGGAGCAGTTCGCTGCACCCAACCAACGACAGAACCCCTTCGGCAGCTTTCTTGAACAGGGGGCTCAGGGAGGCCCACAGCCAGGCGACAGTCAATACCCGGTGCACCACCAGCGGCGGTATAACCCGCGAGGAGCCTTTCAGCAGCCACCCCCACAGGGGGCTCCGCAGGGTCAGGATGATAACGGGGTTTCCGCAGCAACCCCAAACAGTTAAGCAATGGGCAGTATCATGTTTTCACCACCAATGCTTGCAGGCGCGATAAGAAGGTGAGTCACCGGGCGTACAGTGTATCTGAACTGGCGCTTCCCAGATACCTCCATTGGTCTGAGCAAACCATAACATGGAGCAGGGAGGATCACTCGCCAAGAGTTGACAACCCAGGCGATTTAGCGTTGGTCGTGGCTCCCCAAGTTGGGGGTTACACCCTGTCCAAAGTGCTAATGGATGGTGGCAGCAGCATCAATGTCTTATATTTTGACACTTTCCAAAGGATGAACCTATTGGAAAGGGACCTGATGCCTTCAACCACGGTTTTCCACGAAATCGTCCCGGGCAAGTCGGCCTACCCCATAGGCCGGGTCAGGATCACAGTGGCGTTTGGAACTGCGCAGAATTATAGGTCGGAGTCACTGATTTTCGAGGTGGTCAAATTGAAAAGCCCCTACCATGCGTTATTTGGGCGGCCGGCTTACGCCCGCTTCATGGCTCGCCCGTGCTATGTCTACCTCAAGCTCAAAATTCCTGCTCCCAAAGGACCCATCACGATTGATGGAGATAGAAGGATCGCAAAGGAATGTGAAGAAGGGGACGCGGCTTATGCAGAAGTCGCCTGTGCTGCGGAAGAGCTCAAACACCATCGGGCAAATGTTGACCCGGCGGATATGTCACCCCTGAAGAAGCCAACTACAGACTCTGAGTCGCCCCTCAAGTTCAAACCAACGGATGACACTAAGACAATCGATTTTGTTCCTGGTGATTCATCCAAGCAGTTCACCATTGGGACAGGTCTGGACCCCAAATAGGAAAGCGCGCTCATCGAATTCATCCGTGAGAATCAGGACATCTTTGCATGGAAACCTTCTGACATGCCTGGTGTGCTGAGAGAATTCGCTGAGCACCATCTTAATGTTGACCCAAAGGAGAAACCCATCCAGCAGTACCTTCGCAGATTTATGGAGGAGTGACGCAAGGCAATTGGGGAAGAGGTTGCCCGTCTTTTAGCCGCCGGATTCATCGTGGAAGTTTTTCACCCCAAATGGCTGGCTAACCCGGTTTTGGTACTCAAGAAGAACGGTACCTTTCGTATGTGCATTGACTACACAGACCTCAACAAAGCTTGTCCAAAGGATCCCTTCGCTCTTCCCCGCATCGACCAGATCATTGACTCGGTGGCGTGATGCGAACGATTGTGCTTTTTGGACGCCTACTCAGGATATCACCAAATCAAGACGGCCGTGGAGGATCAAGATAAAACAGCCTTTATAACCCCATTCGGGGCTTTTTGTTATGTGTCCATGCCTTTTGGACTCAAGAGTGCGGGGGCGACTTATCAGCGCTGCATCCAGAATTGCCTCCATAGCCAAATCGGTCGCAACGTCCATGCCTATGTCGACGATATTGTGATCAAAACCCGCTAGGGGGAGACACTACTGGAGGATCTCAAGGAAACGTTTGATAATCTACGGGTATATCAGATGAAGCTAAATCCCACCAAATGTTTTTTTGGTGTGCCTGGAGGGAAATTGCTGGGTTTCCTGGTATCGGAGCGCGGCATTGAAGCTAACCCGGACAAGATCGAAGCAGTTACATCCCTTGGAAAGCCGGCGAACGTTAATCAAGTTCAACGACTGGCGGGTCGCATTGCGGCCCTAAGTCGTTTCGTAAGTCGCCTGGGTGAGAAGGCGATTCCTCTTTATCAGTTATTAAGGAAATATGATCGGTTTGTTTGGACGAATGAGGCAGACGAGGCGCTCGAAGCCCTGAAACGCCAATTGGTTAACCCGCCGGTCCTGGCCGCCCCGACTGAAAAAGAGCCCATGCTTTTGTATATCGCGGAAAATTCCAAAGCAGTTAGTGTGGTAGTGGTCGCTGAAAGAAAGGAGGAAGGGAAGGAATACCCGGTGCAACGCCCGGTGTATTTTATCAGCGAGGTGCTAACCCTTTCCAAACAACGGTACCCACACTGGCAGAAGCTGGTATATGGGGTGTTTATGGTGAGTCGGAAACTTAAGCATTACTTCCAAGAACTCCCTATCACAGTGGTTAATTCTGCCCCCCTTGGGGACATCATCCAGAATCGGGAGGCAACAGAGGGGATTGCCAAGTGGGCAATTGAACTTGGGCCGCACCACATACAGTATACCCCCCGCACAGCTATCAAGTCTCAGGCTTTAGTTGATTTCGTCAACGACTGGACGGAGTTGCAGGCTCCGGAAGACAGGCCTGATCTCACTTACTGGACTATTTACTTTGTTGGATCTAGGCAACTGGAAGGCTCGGGGGCTGGTGTGGTGTTGGTATCCCCTCAAGGAGATAAATTCTGTTACGTTCTCCGACTCATGTTTCCATGCACTAACAATGCGGCGGAATATGAAGCTTTGCTTCACGGCTTGCGACTCGCCAAGGAGATGAATCTAACGCGAGTCAGATGCTTTGGCGACTCTGATTTGGTGGCACAACAAGTTTCGGGTACCTGGGATTCTCGGGACCCCATGATGGCGGCTTACAGAAGAGCTACGTCTGATGTGGCGGGTCATTTTCATGGTTATCAGGTGGACCACATTGATCGGCGCCTCAACGAGGCAGCTGACGCCCTCTCACGACTTACTTCCCAGCGAAAGCCAGTTCCTCCCAATGTTTTTCTGGATATTTTGCATAAGCCATCCGTGATTCTACCATCGGAGGAGGAGTTGGCAATACCAGATCCTGAGTCTCAGCTCGTGGCGGCTCTCCACGTCACGCCGGATTGGGTTCTTCCTTATCTGGCTTATCTCGCTCGTGGCGAGTTACCAGCAGACGAAGTTTCGGCTCATCAAATTGTTTGGCGCAGCAAATCCATGGTCATCATCAATGGCGAGTTATATAAGCGGAGCGCCTCTGGAGTTTTTCAGCGATGCGTTTCCTCCGAAGAAGGATGCATAATCTTAAATGACATTCATTCCGGAGACTGTGGGCATCATGCCGGGTCACGCTCTTTGGTGTCAAAGGCTTTCCGTCATGGTTTCTTTTGGCTGACGGCTCATGCAGATGCAGAAGATATAGTTCGTCGGTGCGAAGGATGCCAGCGTTATGGGCGACAGGCTCATGTGACAGCTCAAGAATTAAGAATGATCCGCATCAGTTGGCCTTTTGCGGTCTGGGGGCTGGACATGGTCGGCCCCTTTAAAATGTCCTCTAACAAGAAGACCCATCTGCTGGTGGCGGTTGATAAGTTCACCAAGTGGGTTGAGGTGGAACCTATTGGAGCCTGCGATGCGGAAACAAGAGTCAAATTCTTGAAAAAGCTGATTTTCCGGTTTGGATATCCGCACAGTATCATTACTGATAATGGTACTAACTTGTCCCAAGGGGCGATGCAGGAGTTTTGCCGTCGAGAACATATATGGCTTGATGTTTCTGTAGTCGCTCACCCACAATCCAATGGGCAGGCGGAGCGGGCGAATCAGGAGGTTTTGCGAGGAATTAAGCCCCGACTCATGGTTCCCCTGGAAAAAACCCCAGGGTGTTGGGTTGAAGAATTACCTTCAGTACTGTGGAGTATTCGGACCACCCTGAACCGGTCCACAGGTTTCACCCCTTTCTTTCTGGTCTACGGAGCAGAAGCCGTTCTTCCTACTAATATAAGGCATGACTCACCTAGAGTCGCCGCATATGTGGAACGAGACAATGAGCTAGCGCGTCAAGACTCTTTGGACGCCTTAGAGGAGGCACGTGACCTGGCTGCGGCCCGTTCAGCTATCTACCAGCAGGATCTACGGCGTTATCACAACCGCCGGGTTAAGAGTCAGACCTTTCACGAAGGCGACTTGGTTCTTCGGTTGATACAAGATCGTGCTGGCATGCATAAGTTGTCACCACCTTGGGAAGGACCGTTCGTCGTCAGCAAGAATCTCCGCAATGGCTCTTATTATTTGGTGGATCTCCGGCCTAACCGGCCAACCATGGAGGCTGAGTCAACTCGCCCCTGGAATATTGCCCACCTGCGGCCTTATTACACTTGAGCTCTTAAGCTCTGCATTTTGTAAGTTTTTCAGTTTCATTATGAAGTAATAAAGTTAAAAATACTCCCCGACTTGGGGGCTTCTTCATTAAAGATCAATTTTGTCATCCTGTTGCGACCTTATGAGCCGATAGAATCATCATCTTAGGGTGGCGCTTGAGCTTTCTGACTCGCCCCATCCTGTCGTGACCTTATGAGCCGACGAAATCATCATCATCTTAGGGTGGCGCTTGAGCTTTCTGACTCGCCCCATCCTGTCGTGACCTTATGAGCCGACGAAACCATCATCTTAGGGTGGCGCTTGAGCTTTCTAACTCGCCCCATGCAGTCGCGACCTTATGAGCCGACGAAACCAGCATTTTAGGGTGTGTGCTCGAGCTTTCTGACTCGCCACATCCTGTCGCAACCTTATGAGCCGACGAAACCATCATCTTAGGGTGTGTGCTCGAGCTTTCTGACTCGCCCCATCCTGTCGTGACCTTATGAGCCGACGAAACCATCATTTAGGGTGTGCGCTCGAGCTTTCTAACTCGCCCCATCCTGTCGCGACCTTATGAGCCGACGAAACCATCATCTTAGGGTGTGTGTTCGAGCTTTCTGACTCGCCCCATCCTGTCGCGACCTTATGAGCCGACGAAACCATCATTTAGGGTGTGCGCTCGAGCTTTCTGACTCGCCCCATCCTGTCGCGACCTTATGAGCCGACGAAATTGCTGTTTTTATTTTCCTTCATGGCATGGCCACGAGGGTTTTCAAAATCTTTTTCCTGATTCATCTTGAAAATATTTGTTATCATTTATTTGGTTTCACATATGTTGTTTTCAAAGCCTAAGTCAGGTTGATGATCAAAGTCATTTCATCCATGGCGGATTAAGTATTTTAAAGGATTCTCAAATGGAGGATCAAATATTTCAAATCGCCTTAGGGGCGATATAAATATTCTTTCGAGAGTATCACAAAAGCAGTACCGACTTATGAAAAAGACCTATTACATGGCTCTCAGGCCAAATCGATGAAGTTTACTCTGTGTGCGCCTTCGGATCATTTTGTTGCAAGCTTTGGCCGACTTCAATTTGCAAGTCGCCCAGTACCCAGTTACACTTGGCCAGAGCTGCGAAGTCATCTTCATCGGTCAGGATTGATGCCAGATCTGCTTCCAAGTCAAAAGGGTTCTTGGGTCGCCGAGGAGTTAAACTGGTCGTCACAAAGGTTGGCGGGCTGACCTTCTTGTTCTTGCTGTCATAAGCAGCCTGATACTTTGATAAATCCAGACTTGCTGC
This sequence comes from Hordeum vulgare subsp. vulgare, assembly GCF_904849725.1. Lineage (NCBI taxonomy): Eukaryota > Viridiplantae > Streptophyta > Magnoliopsida > Poales > Poaceae > Hordeum > Hordeum vulgare. The sequence continues at coordinate 20,644,576 of NC_058523.1, forward strand.
GAGTTGGGTTGCCGCCATCCAGGAGTCCTTGACAACGCGTTGATAGTCCTCTTCGACGAATTCTGACCCGTCATCTTTGAGTTGAGGAAAGCCCGCCGCTACCTCTTCCGGGTTGATCTCTGGAGCATACGCCAAGCAGCGACTCAAGGCAGTCAGTACCCCCTTCCGGGCGGCTGACCGAGTCAACTCGCCAATCTGAGGGGGAAGCGTAGATAGGCAGCCGAGCATCTTCTTTATTGAAGTTATGGGCTCTTTGGCACCCATCACAGCTTTAACAGTTAGAACACTGCCGGTGTACATCTGCTCTGTCGGCGTAGAAATCGCCTCCAGCATCAGCACGCAATCATCCTAGAGGTTGGCGGCTCTCGGACCTGTGTAAGGGGTCATGATAATCAGCGACTTACAAATAAGAGTTATTGATATAAAAAAAGGGGATCAAAGGTTTGAGTAAGTTTATCAAAGACGGCTTGCGTCATGTTTGAGATATGACGCTTCAAGCCGGACAATTCTTGTTGCACAGTAGCCAGCCTGGCTTCCGCCTTCTTTGCTCTTTTTGTTGCAGCATCTTGGTCAGCTTGAGCTCTTTTCAAATCAGCTTTGAGTTTTTCCAGCTCAGCCATGACCAATTGATGCTTCTCCTCCGACTTAGCTCAGGCATCTTGCTGACCAGATAAGTTTTTCTTTAAATCGCTAAGCGCCGATTCAGTCTGAGCAAGAGTTTCCTGTTGAAAGTACAAAATAAGGGGCAAGTCTCAGAACTATTGCAAGCAATATCCCAGACACTTGGGGGCTAATGTATAATTTTTTCTTTTCAGATGAAATTATACAATATCAAGACCCGGCTCATCTTTTTACTGATGACCCGACCCTTGGGGGTTACTGGTCAAAAGTTTTTTCTAAATTTATCAAGACCCGGCTCATCTTTTTACTGATGACCCGGCCCTTGGGGGTTACTGGTCGAAAGTTTTTTCTAAATTTATCAAGACCCGACTCATCTTTTTACTGATGACCCGGCCCTTGGGGGTTACTGGTCGAAAGTTTTTCCTAAATTTCTCAAGACCCGACTCATCTTTTTTTCTGATGACCCGGCCCTTGGGGGTTAATGGGAGTAATACAATATAACAAAGCTTACCTCATGTTTATTTTTTAGCATCCGCAGCAGGCTTTTCTCCATCTCATAACTCGCCTCCAGCCGACTTGCAAAACCAGAGCAGAGTTCTTTGAACTCCAGATTTTCATATTCAGAAAGCTTAGCCTTGGAGAGTCCAGACTCAGGAATGGTTTGAGAGGAGGATGCCACATGCTTTGACAAAACCGTTGCCGCCAGTTTGGAGAAGCCGGTACCAGTAATAACTACAACATCCGGGTCTTCTGCTGTCATCAATGGACTTGGCGGCTTAGGGGCATCCATTTTTTCCTTGGGCGAGTTTGGAAGATCCATTTGATTTTCGGGCTCGCCTTGATCTGGATTATCTTGGATCGGCACTGACTCTTTGATGGGCTCTGAAATTATGACAGGAGTTGGTCCGCTGGTTTTCCTTTTCTTGGCCTATGCCCTAAAAGAGGGGAGAAGCGCATTAAGGAATTGAAAGTTTATTACCTTCAGATTCAAAGTAAGATTATCAAAAGGCTTACCCAGGGACTCGAATCATTGGCGGAAGTGTCGACATCACTGAGTCGCCAGATGTAGGAGGAGAGTTCTGCAAGAATTATGCGTCAAAAATATAGGCGGGTTACAGACGTGATCCAAAGAAACATGAAGAATTGTTCTTCATGAGTACCTCATTTGGTTTCCTCTTGTTCGTTACTGGTAAGCCGGACACCAGATCACCAGAATGACTTCGGGTCTTCCGATTTGAAGTATGTTGTGCTTTCTTCAGTAGGAAATTTGGGTCCAATCAAGCATTTGGGTGTGAGAAGGGAACTTTCCCACAAATTCGCCTGGCCGGCTTAGGTGGAGAAGGAGATGAATCGGAGGAAACAGAAATTACCTCAACAGAGTCCTCCTAGCTTTCGTTGTCTTCATTCTATTCAAGAGAGGCAGAGATATAAATACAAAGTTAATAGTAATGGATGGCGAGTGAAAAAAAGGATAGGTTTTTACCTCCGAAAGTGCATCGCCGACTTGACACTCATCGACTTCGGATGGCTCAGCCGCAGCAGCTTTGCCCTTGCCCTTGGTTTTCTTTGGGGGCGGCTTAGTGTGCTTCATGGCTGGCTTTTTGGGTTTCTTGGACCAAAACTTATCACCTTTCTGAAATAGCATATGTTACAAAAGCCACAATACAAGTGAAACATAAGAAGTAAAGACAAAAGGCGAGTTAGATTTGCTCACCTTGGGCGCCGGATTAATTTTGCAGAAAGGCTTGAGGCCGATTTGGCCGCATTTTCCCGCATGCTCGCCAGTCAGCTTCTTGATGATCATGACAATATCCTTTTCTGTTAAAGCCGTATGGAAATAACATTGAGGATGATCTAAGGTGCCATCAAATTCGCACATTAACCCGTCCCGGCGACTTAGAGGGAGGATGCGCCATTCGACCCAGCAGCGGATCAAGTCAACCCCAGTAAGGCCGTTGTTTGTCAAAGATCTTAACTCGGACAATACTGGGATGAAGTCTGATTCCTCCTCCTCGGTGAGCTTGTCTGGAAGCTTGAAGTTCGTTGGAAGGCGATCTTTCCTATAGCCCAGAAGCTTGTTTTCGCCTGCAGGTGAGGTCTCTTGACAATAGAACCAAGACTCGCCCCAACCTTTGGGATGGCTTGGCATGGCGAGTGAGGGAAACGGGCTATCCCTGCGGCGCTGAACATTGACGCCGCTGTCGTGGTTTTGTCACGGCAGATGTCCTCGTGAAAGGACTTAGTACTGGAGCCATCGCACCTTGGTGACGACTCAAAGGGGTTAAGCGGGAGAGACACGGCGATTTACCCAGGTTCGCCCCCTCATGAGGAGGTAAAAGCCTACGTCCTGCTTTGGTGTGTATTGATGTGGTTTCGATTACAAGGAGGGCGTAACTCGGCGAACCTAGCACTCGATGCTTTCTAACTTGCCCTCTTCTCCCCTGGGACTCGCCTTTATATACAGGTCGAACCCCTAGGGTTTACACGGGTACTTTCCTTCCTACAAGTCGTGACCCCTGTGGTCTCTAAGTCGCCGTCTTCCAAAGCCTGGAGATCTTCCAGAAACAATAAACCGTCATACGACATTGATCCGGCCAGGACAAGGCCCAAACAATTGTTAAGGTGAATCGCCAGAGTGAATAACCCGACCCAACTAGGGCGGGTCATTCACAGGTAATATCCCCAACATTAGGCCCCAGATTGACTTGAACTCCCCTTTCATGCCAATACTTCTGCTTAGTTGAAGGTGATTCATTCCTTATCTTTCTTTACACGTCAGAATTTGTAACCCGCCATCTGGCATCGAAAACTCTTTAAGTTTGCCAAACCATTTTTTGTTGGCTTCTCCTTATCCCTAGATTCTCGGGAAAATTGGTATAATCCCAACGGATCTTAATGCATCGTTATCCCGAAATCTTCGGAACGCCTTTATAGCGAATCTTTTCATTCCCCGGTGGTTCCCGCTCACGCGCCTCGATTCCAGCGCCTGCCCTGATAAATAGACTGGGGGGGGGGGGACAGGACTGGCGCTTCCCACCTACCAGTCTCGTCAATCTCTTCCCCATCATCACAGCGAGGAAAACCTCATCACCTCCCGAGGCTCCGCCGCCGACCGCACTCTCCGTCTTCGTCCGAGAAGCCTTGTCGCCGCTCATAGGCCTCCATCATCGTCAAGCTTTGCACTGCGGACAATCTGTCCGCCGCCATTGACCGTCGCATCACCGTCGACCATTTCGCCGTTCGCCACGAACTCCTCCGCCGCTGAAGACCTCTTCGCCCGACGGGACCTCCGTGCTTCTCCAACAACCTCCGTCACCGTCGGCCTCTTTCGTCCGAAAGCATGAGGTCAGGCCTCCACCCATTTTACGAATAGATTCAATCTCTGCTTGAAACTCCGGTCACCGTCGTGTTCTAGATATTCTTCGAGAGCATGTATTTGCTTTACCCGTAAACTGATTAGTATAGACGTCAACGAGATAACCAATACTTTGAATACCTTTATTTATCCGATCTCACCCGTAAACTTAGAATAATGTTTCATCAAGCAAAAAGCATCACCTTGTCCTGGTAATAAATCGTTGCATCTAGCCACTTTCCTCATGTTTTTTATCTGCCCAGTAGATCTATAATTTATCTACTGTTTTGCAAAAAGCTGTTTGTAGTCTCCATACTTTGATGTTTTGAACAACGTCTCCATCATCCTTAGAACGCAGCTCTCTAGAATAGCCAGACTTCGTAAGTTGCCATAACAACCCAACTCGGCTCTTGATATGGCGGGTCAAGTTTCCTTCTTAGTCCGTGAACAAATTATTTGGCGCATTAGATGACCTCATTTCGTCCCCCATAGTAGATGTCCAAGGCGTATAAATTCATACTTTACTTCCTTGTAGCATGGGCACCGTCTTCAAAAGTGACTGGCTTCCGACCAAGGTCAACGACACCATACTAGCAGATTATGTGAAAACGGGCAGCTTGGACCCTCAGAACGTTATCGGCTGGCGTACCGGATTTGGAGAAGACCTCCCTAACCCCAAAGAAGGGGAGATAGTCATTTTTGTCGAACACCTGGAGCGAGGTTTTAAGCCGCCCGTATTAAAGTTTCTTAGAGACGCCATGGCTTTCATGAACGTCCGCCTCCAAGATCTGGGACCTAATTCCATAAGTAACTTATGCCAATTCCAAGTATTCTGTGAGGCTTATCTGCGGATTGAGCCCTCTGTCCCCTTATTCTGGCACTTTTTCCATCTGAATCGCCAAACGAAATTTCACAATGGCCCCAGCCTGGAACTCGGCGGTGTCAATGTCCAGCGCCGTAGGGATAGCCCGTTTCCCTCACTCGCCATGCCCAGCCATCCCAAAGGTTGGGGCGAATCTTGGTTCTACTGTCAAGCGACTTCTCCTGCAGGCGAAAACAAGCTTCTGGGCTATAGGCCAACTCGCCTTCCAACCAACTTCAAACTTCCAGACAAGCTCACCGAGGAGGAAGAATCGGAATTCATCCCAATACTGTTCGAATTAAGATCCTTGACGAACAACGGCCTTACTGGGGTCGACCTAATCCGCTGCTGGGTCGAATGGCGCATCCTCCCTCTGAGTCGCCGGGACGATCTGATGTGCGAATTTGATGGCACCGTAGATCATCCTCAATGTTATTTCCATACGGCTTTAACAGAAAAGGACATTGTTACCATTATCAAGAAGCTGACTGACGAGCCTGCGGGAAAATGTGGCCAAATCGGCCTCAAGCCTTTCTGCAAGATTAACCCGGCGCCCAAGGTGAACAAATCTAACCCGCCTTTGGTATTTACTCCTTATGCTGCATTTGTATTGTGGTTTTTTGTAACATATGCTATTTCAGAAAGGCGATAAGTTCTGGTCCAGGAAGCCCAAAAGGCCAGCCATGAAAAATGTTAGGCCGCCCTCAAAGAAAACCAAGGGTAAGGGCAAATCTGCTGCGGCTGAGCCATCCGAAGTCGATGAATCTCAAGTCGGCGATGCACTTTCGGAGGTAAAAATTCGTCCTCTTTTCACTCGCCATCCATTACTGTTAACCTTTGTATTTATATCTCTCCCTCTCCTTGTAATAGAATGAAGACAACGAAAGCTAGAAGGACTCTGTTGAGGTAATTTCTGTTTCCTCCGATTCATCTCCTTCTCCACCTAAGCCGGCCAGGCGAATTTGTGGGAAAGTTCCCTTCTCACACCCAAATGCTTCTTTGGACCCAAATTTCCTACTAAAGAAAGCACAACATACTTCAAATCGGAAGACGCGAAGTCATTCCGGTGATCTGGTATCCGGCTTACCAGCAACGAACAAGAGGAAACCAAATGAGGTACTTTATGAATAACAATTCTTCATGTCTCTTTGGATCACGCCTGTAACCCGCCTATATTGTTGACGTATAGTTCTTGCCGAACTCTCCTCCTACATCTGGCGACTCAGTGATGTCGACACTTCCACCAATGATTCGAGTTCGAGGGTAAGTCTTTTGATAATCTTGCTTTGAATCCTGAGAGTAATGAACTTTCAGTTCCTTAATGTGCTTCTTCCTTCTTTTTAGGGCACAAGCCCAGAAAAGGAAAACCAGCGGGTCAACTCCTGTCGCAACTTCAGAACCCATCAAAGAATCAGCTCCGATTCAGGAAAACCCGGATCAAGCCGAGCCTGAAAATCAAATGGATCTTCCTGAGTCGCCGAAGGAAACAATGGATACCCCTAAGCCGCCAAGTCGATTGACGACAACAGAAGACCCAGATGCTATGGCTATTACTGGTACCGGCTTTTCTAAGCCGACGGCAACGGTTTTGTCAAAGCATGTGGCATCCTCCTCTCAAGCCATTCCTGAATCTAGACTCTCCAAGGCCAAGCTTTCTGAGTATGAAAATCTGGAGTTCAAGGAACTCTGCTCTGGTTTTTCAAGTCGCCTAGAGGCGAGCTATGAGATGAAGAAAAGCCTGCTGCGTATGTTAAAAAACAAACATGAGGTAAATTTCTTATATTGTATTACTCCCATTAACCCCCAAGGGCCGGGTCATCAGTAAAAAGATGAGCCGGGTCTTGAAAAAAAACTGAGAAAAACTTTGCGACCAGTAACCGCCAAGGGCCGGGTCATCAGTAAAAAGATGAGCCGGGTCTTTAAAAAAAATTTAGAAAAAACTTTGCGACGAGTAACCCCAAGGGCCGGGTCATCAGTAAAAACATGAGCCGGGTCTTGATATTGTATAATTTCATCTGAAAAGAAAAAAAATATACATTAGCCCCCAAGTGTCAGGGATATTTCTTGCAATAGTTCTGAGACTTGCCCTTGTTTTGTAGTTTCAACAGGAAACTCTTGCTCAGACTGAATCGACGATTGGAGATTTAAAGAAAAACTTATCTGATCAGCAAGACGCCCGAGCTAAGTCGGAGGAGAAACATCAATTGGCCTTGGCTGAGCTGGAAAAACTCAAAGCTGAGTTGAAAAGAGCTCAAGCTGACCAAGATGTCGCCATAAAAAGAGCAGAAAAGGCTAAAGCCAGGCTGGCCACTGTGCAACAGGAATTGTCCGGCTTGAAGCATCATATCTCCAACATGACGCAAGCCATCTTCAGTAAGCTTAATCAAACTTTTGATCTCTTCTTCTTTTTTATAAATAATTGTTATCGTAAGTCGCTGACCATCATGACCCTTTACTCAGGTCCAAGAGCCGCCAACCTTCAAGAAGACTACGTGTTGATGCTGAAGGCGATTTACACGCTAACAGAGCAACTATACACCGGTAGTGTCTTGACTGTTAAAGCTGTGATGGGTGCCAAAGAGCCTATAACTTCCGTAAAGAAGGTGCTTGGCTGCCTATCCACACTACCCCCTCAGATTGGCGAGCTAACTCGGTCAGCCGCCCGAAAGGGTGTTCTGGCTGCCCTGAGTCGCTGTTTGGCGTATGCTCCAGAGATAAACCCGGAAGAGGCAGCAGCAGGATTTCCTCAACTTAAAGACGATGGGTCAGAATTCGTTGAAGAGGACTATCAACGTGTTGTCAAGGACTCTCGGCTGACAGCAACCCAACTCGCAGGAAGTCTTGATTTATCAAAGTATCAGGCGGCTTATGATAGCAAAAACAAGAAGGTCAACCCGCCAACCTTTGTGACGACCAGTTTAACTCCTCGGCGACCCAAGAACCCTTTTGACTTGGAAGCAGACCTGGTATCAATCCTGACTGATGAAGATGACTTTGCAGCTCTGGCTAAGTGCAACTGGGTACTGGGCGACTTGCAAATTGAAGTCGGCCAAAGCTCACAACATAATGATCCTAAGGCGCCAACAGAATAAACCTCATTTATTTGGCCGGAGAGCCATGTAATAGGTCCTTTTCATAAGTCGGTACTGTTTTTGTGATCCCCCTTTCGAAGGAATCTTTATATCGCCCTTAAGGCGATTTGAAATATTTGACCCGCCTTTTTAAGAATCCTTTATGATGCTTAATTCGCCATGGACGAAGCAATTCTGATCATCCTCCTGACTTAAGCTTTGAAAATAGCATATGTGAAATCAAACAAATGATAACAAATATTTCCAATAGGCATCAGAAAGAAAGATTTAAATAACCCTCGAGGCTATGCCACGAAGAAAAAATAGCAACAACAATTTCGTCGGCTCATAAGGTCGCGACAGGATGAGGCGAGTGAGAAAGCTCGTGCACACACCCTAAATGCAGGTTTCGTCAGCTCATAAGGTCGCGACAGGATGAGGCGAGTCAGAAAGCTCGAGCACACACCCTAAATGCAGGTTTCGTCGGCTCATAAGGTCGCGACAGGATGAGGCGAGTCAAAAAGCTCGTGCACACACCCTAAATGCATGATTCTGTCGGCTCATAAGGTCGCAACAGGATGACACAATTGCTCTTTAATGAAGAAGCCCCCAAGCCAGGGAGTATTTGTAACTTTATTACTTCATAATGGAACTGAAAAACTTACAAAGTGTAGAGCTTAAGAGCTCAAGTGTAATAAGGCCGCAGATGGGCAATATTCTAGGGGCGAGTTGACTCAGCCTCCGTGGTTGGCCGATTAGGCCGGAGATCCACCAAATAATAAGAGACATTGCGGAGGTTCTTGCTGACGACGAACGGCCCTTCCCAAGGTGGTGACAGCTTGTGCATGCCTGCTCGATCTTGTATCAACCAAAGAACCAAGTCGCCTTCGTGAAAGGTCCGACTCTTAACCCGGCGACTATGATAACGCCGCAGATCCTGCTGGTCGATAGCCGAACGGGCCGCAGCCAGGTCCCGCGCCTCCTCTAAGGTGTCCAAAGAGTCTTGATGCGCCAGCTCATTGTCTTGTTCCACATATGCGGCGACTCTAAGTGAGTCATGCCTTATGTCAGTAGGGAGAACAGCCTCTGCTCCGTAGACCAGAAAGAAAGGGGTGAAACCCGTGGATCGGTTCGGGGTGGTCCGAATACTCCACAACACTGAAGGTAATTCTTCAACCCAACACCCTGGGGTTTTTTCCAGGGGAACCATGAGTCGGGGCTTAATCCCTCGCAAAACCTCCTGATTCGACCGCTCTGCCTGCCCATTAGATTGTGGGTGAGCGACTGCAGAAACATCAAGTCGGATATGTTCTCGACGACAAAACTCCTGCATCGCCCCTTGGGACAAGTTAGTACCATTATCAATAATGATCCTATGCGGATATCCAAACCGGAAAATCAGCTTTTTCAAAAATTTGACCGCTGTTTCCCAATCGCAAGCTCCAACAGGTTCCGCCTCAACCCACTTGGTGAACTTATCAACCGCCACCAACAGGTGGTTCTTCTTGTTAGAGGACATTTTAAAGGGGCCGACCATGTCCAGCCCCCAGACTACAAAAGGCCAAGTAATGGGGATCATTCTTAATTCTTGAGCCGGCACATGAGCCTGCCTCCCATAACGCTGGCACCCTTCGCACCGACGAACTATACCTTCTACATCTGCATGAGCCGTCAGCCAAAAGAAACCATGACGGAAAGCCTTTGATACCATAGAACGTGACCCGGCGTGATGCCCACATTCTCCGGAATGAATGTCATTTAAGATTATGCATCCTTCTTCGGAGGAAACACATCGCTGAAAAACTCCAGAGGCGCTCCGTTTATATAACTCGCCATTGATGATGACCATGGATTTGCTGCGCCGAACGATTTGGCGAGCCAAAACTTCGTCAGCCGGTAACTCGCCCCGAGTGAGATAAGCCAGATAAGGAAGAACCCAATCCGGAGTGACATGGAGAGCCGCCACGAGCTGAGACTCGGGATCTGGTATTGCCAATTCCTCCTCTGATGGTAGAATCACGGATGGTTTATGAAAGATATCCAGAAAAACATTAGGAGGAACTGGCTTTCTCTGGGAGCCAAGTCGTGAGAGGGCGTCAGCTACCGCGTTGAGGCGCCGATTAATATGGTCCACCTGCTAGCCATGAAAATGACCCGCCACATGAGACACAGCTCGCCTGTAGGCCGCCATCATAGGGCCCCGAGAATCCCAGGTACCCGAAACTTGCTGTGCCACCAAATCAGAGTCGCCAAAACATCTGACCCGTGTTAGATTCATCTCCTTGGCGAGTTGCAAGCCGTGAAGCAAAGCTTCGTATTCCGCTGCATTGTTGGTGCACGGAAACATGAGTCGGAGAACATAACAGAACTTATCTCCTTGAGGGGATACCAACACCACACCAGCCCCCGAGCCTTCCAGCTGCCTAGACCCATCAAAATAAATAGTCCAGTAAGTGAGATCAGGCCGGTCTTCCGGAGCCTGTAACTCCGTCCAGTCATTGACGAAATCAACTAATGCCTGGGACTTGATGGCTGTGCGGGGAGTATACTGTATGTGATGGGGCCCAAGTTCTATCGCCCACTTGGCGATTCGCCCTGTTGCCTCCCGATTCTGGATGATGTCCCCAAGGGGGGCAGAGCTAACTACTGTGATAGGGTGTTCTTGGAAATAACGCTTAAGTTTTCGGCTCGCCATAAACACTCCATATACCAATTTCTGCCAGTGTGGGTACCGCTGCTTGGAAAGAGTTAGCACCTCGCTGATAAAATATACCGGGCGTTGCACTGGGTATTCCTTCCCTTCCTCCTTTCTCTCAACGACCACTGCCACACTTACTGCTTTGGAATTTGCTGCGATATACAGAAGCATGGGCTCTTTTCAGTCGGGGCGGCCAGGACCGGCGGGTTAACCAATTGGCGTTTCAGGGCTTCGAGCGCCTCGTCTGCCTCATTTGTCCAAACAAATCAATCGGATTTCCTCAATAACTGATAAAGAGGGATCGCCTTCTCCCCCAGGCGACTCACAAAACGACTTAGGGACGCAATGCGACCCGCCAGTCGTTGAACTTGATTAACGTTCGCCGGCTTTCCAAGGGATGTAACCGCTTCGATCTTGTCCGGATTAGCTTCAATACCGCGCTCCGATACCAGGAAACCCAGCAATTTCCCTGCAGGCACACCAAAAACACACTTGGTGGGATTTAGCTTCATCTGATATACCCGTAGATTATCGAACGTTTCCTTGAGGTCCTCCAGTAGTGTCTCCCCGTGGCGGGTCTTGATCACAATATCGTCTACATAGGCATGGACGTTGCGACCAATTTGGTTACGAAGACAATTCTGGATGCAGCGTTGATAAGTCGCCCCCGCACTCTTGAGTCCAAAGGGCATGGACACATAACAAAAGGCCCCGAAGGGGGTTATGAAGGCCGTTTTCTCTTGATCCTCCACGGCCATCTTGATTTGGTGATATCCTGAATAGGCGTCCAGAAAGCACAATCGTTCGTATGCCGCCACCGAGTCAATGATTTGGTCGATGCGGGGAAGAGCGAAGGGATCTTTTGGACAAGCTCTATTGTGGTCCGTGTAGTCAATACACATACGAAAAGTACCATTCTTCTTGAGTACCAAGACCGGGTTAGCGAGCCATTTGGGGTGAAAAACTTCCACGATGAACCCGACGGCTAAAAGACGGGCGACTTCTTCCCCAATCGCCTTGCGTCGGTCCTCGTTAAATCTGCGAAGGTACTGCTGGATGGGTTTGCACTTTGGGTCAACATTAAGATGGTGCTCAGTGAATTCTCTCGGCACACCAGGCATGTCAGAAGGTTTCCATGCAAAGATGTCCCGATTCTCATGGATGAATTCGATGAGCGCGCTTTCCTATTTGGGGTCCAGACCCGTCCCAATGGTGAAGTGCTTGGATGAATCACCAGGCACAAAATCGATTGTCTTAGTGTCATCCGTTGGTTTGAACTTGAGGGGCGACTCAGAGTCTGTAGTTGGCTTCTTCAGGGGTGATATATCCGCCGGGTCAACATTGGCCCGATGGTGTTTGAGCTCTTCCGCAGCACAGGCGACTTCTGCATAAGCCGCGTCCCCTTCTTCACATTCCTTTGCGATCCTTCTATCTCCATCAATCGTGATGGGTCCTTTGGGAGCAGGAATTTTGAGCTTGAGGTAGACATAGCACGGGCGAGCCATGAAGCGGGCGTAAGCCGGTCCCCCAAACAGCGCATGGTAGGGGCTTTTCAATTTGACCACCTCGAAGATTAGAGACTCCGACCTATAATTCTGTGCAGTTCCAAACGCCACTGTGAGCCTGACCCGGCCTATGGGATAAGCCGACTTGCCTGGGACAATTCCGTGGAAAATCGTGGTTGAAGGCATCAGGTCTTTTTCCAATAGATTCATCCTTTGGAAGCTGTCGAAGTATAGGATATTGATGCTGCTGCCACCATCCATTAGTACTTTTGATAGGGTGTAACCCCCAACTTGGGGAGCCACGACCAACGCTAGATCGCCCGGGTTATCCACTCTCGGCGGGTGATCCTCCCTGCTCCATGTTATGGTCTGCTCAGACCAATGGAGGTATCTGGGAATCGCCGGTTCAGATACACTGTACGCCCGGTGACTCACCTTCTTATCACGCTTGCAAGCATTAGTGGTGAAAACGTGATACTGCCCATTACTTAACTGTTTGGGGTTGCTGCGGAAGCCCCCGTTATCGTCCTGACCCTGCGGAGTCCCCTGTGGGGGTGGCTGCTGGAAAGCTCCTGGCGGGTTGTACCACCGCTGGTGGTGCACCGGGTATTGGCCGCCGCCTGGCTGCGGGCCTCCCTGAGCCCCCTGTTCGGGAAAGCCGCCGAAGGGGTTCTGTCTTTGGTTGGGCGCGGCGAATTGCTCCTGGCGCTGGTCCGGGTCATGGTTTTGACTCTTCTTGATCGCCTCCGCCCGAAACTCTCGCATCACGAAGCAGTTTTCCCAAGAGTGAGTCACCGGGCCGTCTGCCGTGGCGTGGTGCGGGCAAGGGCCTTTGAGTAGCTATTCATAGTTACGCGACCTCTTCCCACTGAACCCCCGATTCTTGTTTTTGCCGTTGTTGGCATTGGTGCTGGCGACTAAGTCCAAGGGCTCCTTCTGCGGTCTACGTTTGCCATTGGTCCCTTGATTGTGACGGTTACGCCCCTGGAACCGGGTGTGATTTTTGGATGACTCGCCCTTCTTAGGCGAATTGGCCTTACCATCCTTGCCAGGATCTTTGGTATCATCGGCCTCAGCATATCTAGTGAGGGTGTCCATCAGTTCGCCCATGTCTTGGACCTTTCGTTTGAGTCGCCCCAATTTTTGCACCAAGGGTTCGTAGTGGCAATTGTGCTCGAGGATGAGCACAACTTGAGCCGCCGTAATACCATCTGACGAATGAATAATTTCTGCAACCCGACGTGACCAATGATGGGCCGACTCATCCGGGCGCTGAATACAGTGCTGTATATCGACGATCGTCATCGGGCGTTTGCAAGTTCCTTAGAAGTTTTTGATGAAACACTCTTTTAACTCGGCCCAGGACTGGATGGAATTGGGAGTAAGTTTTTCAACCAAGTGCGTGCTGACCCCTCGAGCATCATGGTGAAGTATCTGGCGCAAACCGCCTCGTTTACATCGAGCATGTCCATGGCGATTTCATAACTCTCGATCCATGACGCCGGCTCGAGGTCCGGGGTATAATTAGGCACTTTCCTTGGTCCCTTGTAGTCTTTGGGCATATTTTCGTTCCGAAGGGCGGGGGACAAGCATGGTACTCCAACTCGCCCTCCGCCCCCGGCGAGGGGGGCCGGGGCGTCTTGGGTGTTCGGGAGATCCCGGCCCGGCGGGTTCCGTTCAGGCGGGTTGTCCTGTGGGACGTGTCGCGGCCCGCTGTTTACGCGGGCTGGTCTTCTGGCCGGCTCCTGGTGTAACTTTCCTGAGGGGTGGAATGCAACCTCTCGAGGCTATGTGAGAACTGGGCGTTTTGAACCACCGCCGTCTTCAACATCTCGATGGCGTTCCTTGCTTCTATCTCGACAGGGGTGTTGCCGTGAATTGGAAGAGATTCCAGATGGCGAGTTGCGGCAAGCACGTTATTCACCGGGTTGGAGAAGTGACCTTGAGGCGTCCGGAATCGGGGAACGTGATCTTCCACTGGCTGAGCCGGCAGGTTAGGCGGGCGGCCCGATCCTCCTCCCGGGGCGGCTCCTGCCCCGATGGTTCATGGAGTATCGAACAGGCGGGTCGGATTGAGATCATGGGGCAGGCGACCCTGGTGTCTCTGCTGATGGACGGCGTCGGACGCGCGCTGCTGTCTGTCGAGCCGCCAGTTGTCAGTGTTTAAACGCATCCTTTCGGCCGTAATTTGAGCTTGCCGAGTCTCGATCCTGGCGGACTCTATCTCAGCGTCCCGATCAGCCTTTGCCACTGCCTCTCTGAGTTTCGCCAGTTCGGTGTTTATCTCCTCCTGGTTTTCTGGTGTGAGGGGAGTTGCCATTAGCCTTGTGATCTCCGTTGCCAAGTCCACCAGGACTGCGGCTGGGCTCCTGGACGTCTCGCCGGTTCCATCGCCTCCAGTAGGGTTTTGTGTGGGCTGAGTCGCTCATGCCATGTGGATGGCGATCTGGCAGCGGGTTCGGTCAAGGACTTCAGGGTCCATGGCCAACGACAAGCCCCCAAGACAATCCCCATGAAGAGACCGGATTGAATCTGAGTCGCCCATGGATGATTCGTCATCAGAGTTGACCGGTGTAGTTTCCTTAGTCGCCGAGCGCTCTGGCTCCTCCGATCCCTGCGTGAACCCCACAAAGACCGGGCGAGTTAGATTTGGCGTTATCACTGGGCGAACGTACCTGGCCGGCTCGACGATGTCGGTGAAGGTGTCTGGCTCAGGCGTGGATGATCCAATCATGCCGATGAAGATGTTGATCTTGCCGAAGGGGACCCTGTAACCAGATTCAATCGAATCCGCTTCTGGTCCCCACTGCTGGTTGTCGATGTAGGTTATCCCGCGGCGGCTCCGAGTCATGAGTCCCGTCGCGTAACTCCCAAACCCTGGTAGGCCTCCCTTTGAGAACTCAACTCCACCGTGCGTAGGCCCCACGGTGGGCGCCAACTGTCGTGGTTTTGTCACGGCAGATGTCCTCGTGAATGGACTTAGTACTCGAGCCATCGCACCTTGGTGGTGACTCAAAGGGGTTAAGCGGGAGAGACACGGCGATTTACCCAGGTTCGGCCCCTCGTGAGGAGGTAAAAGCCTACGTCCTGCTTTGGTGTGTATTGATGTGGTTTCGATTACAAGGAGGGCGTAACTCGTCGAACCTAGATCTCGATGATTTCTAACCTGCGCTCTTCTCCCCTGGGACTCGCCTTTATATACAGGTCGAACCCCTAGGGTTTACACGGGTACTTTCCTTCCTACAAGTCGTGACCCCTGTGGTCTCTGAGTCGCCGTCTTCCAAAGCCTCGAGACCTTCCAGAAATAATAAACCGTCATACGACATTGATCCGGCCAGGACAAGGCCCAAACAATTGTTAAGGTGAATCGCCAGAGTGAATAACCCGACCCAACTAGGGCGGGTCATTCACAGGTAATATCCCCAACAGCCACCGAGTTCCAGGCTGGGGCCATTGTGAAATTCCGTTTGGCGATTCAGGTGGAAAAAGTGCGAGAATAAGGGGACTGAGGGTTCAATCCGCAGATAAGCCTCACAGAACACTTGGAATTGGCATAGGTTACTTATCGAGTTAGGTCCCAGATCCTGGAGGCGGACGTTCATGAAAGCCATGGCGTCTCGAAGAAACTTCGATCCGGGCGGCTTAAAACCTCGCTCAAGGTGTTCAACGAAGACGACGATCTCCCCTTCTTTGGGGTTGGGGAGATCTTCTCCGAACCCGGTACGCCAGCCGGTAACATTCTGAGGATCCAAGTTGCCCGTTTTCACATAGTCTGCTAGTATGGTGTCGTTGACTTTGGTAGGGAGCTAGTCACTTTTGAAGACGGTGCCCATGCTACAAAGGAGTAAAGTACGAATGAATTTACATGCCTTGAACATCTACTGTAAAGGGTGAAATAAGTTCATTTGACTCGCCAAGTCATTTGTTCACAGACTGAGGGAAAAAACGTGACCCGCCAGATTTAGAATTGGGTTGGGTTGCTATGGCGACTTACGAAGTTTGACTATTCACGAGAGCTGCGTTCTAAAGGTGTTGGAGACATTCGTTCAAAACAGTAAGGTATGAAGACTACAAACAGCTTTTTACAATCAGTGGGTAGATTATGGATCTACTGGACAGATGAAAAAACATGAGAAAAATGGCTGGATGCGGCAATTTATTACCAGTACAAGGTGATGTCATTCACTTGACGAAACATTACTCAAGACTCGCAAGTTAAGAGCGGATAAATGAAGGTATTCAAAACATTGGTTATCTCGTTGACATTTGCGTTAATCATTTTAGGACAGGCAACAGATGCTCGCGAAGAACACCAAGAACATGGCAGTGTTGGAGCTTCGAACGAAGATCAGATCTTTTCTTAAATGGGCGGTGGCCTAACCTGATGCTTTCGGGCGGAAGCGGTCGACGGTGACGGAGGCTGTTGTAGAAGCACGGAGGTCCTGTCGAACGAAGAAATCTTCGGCGGCGACGGAGCTTTTGGAAAACGGCGAGGTAGTCAACGACGAT
Source organism: Hordeum vulgare subsp. vulgare (assembly GCF_904849725.1). Lineage (NCBI taxonomy): Eukaryota > Viridiplantae > Streptophyta > Magnoliopsida > Poales > Poaceae > Hordeum > Hordeum vulgare. The sequence continues at coordinate 20,661,197 of NC_058523.1, forward strand.
GCGGTGGTCAATGGCGGCGAACGGATCGGCCACGGTACGAAGCTTGATGACGACAAGGATCTATGGGCGGCGCCGAAGCCTCTCGGGCGAAGACAGGAAGTGCGGTCAGCGGCGGAGCCCTCGGGAGGCGACGAGACTTCCTCGCTGTGATAATGGGGAGGAGATTGACGAGACTGGTAGGTGGGAAGCGCCAGTCCTGTTCCCCCCATCTATTTCATAGGACGGTCGCTAGAATCGAGGCGCCATGAGCGGGAACCGCCGGGGAATAAAAAGATTCGCCATAATGGCGTTCCGAAAATTTTGGGATAACGATGCACCAGGATCCATTGGGATTATGTCAGCTTTCCCGGAATTCGAGGGATAAGAAGATGCCAACGAGAAATGGTTTGGCGACTTAAAGATTTTCAGTGCCAGATGGCGGGTCACAATTTCTGACGTATGGAGGAAAATGAGGAATGAATCGCCTTTAATTGAGCAGAAATATTGGCGTGAAAAGAATTCAAGTCAATCTGGGGCCTAATGTTGGGGATATTACCTGTTAATAACCCGCCCTAGTTGGGCCGGGTCACCAAATCAGGCGATTCACCTAAACAGTGATTTGGGCCTTGGCGTTATCAGCACGAAGGTCATATGGCAGTTTATGATTTCTGGAAGGTCTCCAAGCTTTGAAGGACGGCGACTTAGAGACCACAGGGGTCACGATTTGTAGAAAGGAAAGTATCCTTGTAAACCCTAAGGGTTCGACCTGTATATAAAGGCGAGTCCTAGGGAAGGAGAGGGGAGGTTAGAAATCATCGAGTGTTAGGTCTGGCGAGTTACACCCTCCTTGTAATCGAAACCACATCAATACAAACCAAAGCAGGATGTAGGCCTTTACCTCCTCACGAGGGGCCGAACCTGGGTAAATCGCCGTGTCTCTCTCGCTTAACCCCTTTGAGTCGCCACCAAGGTGCGATGGCTCCAGTACTAAGTCCTTTCACGAGGACATCTGCCGTGACAAAACCACGACACCTATAGATATAATCATTGCCTTAGATAACGTCACAACTTTGCGCGGTTCTATCAATTGCTCAACGGTAATTCGTTCACCCACCGTCTACTTGCTTTCATGAGAGAAGCCACTAGTGAACACTACGACCCCCGGGTCTATTCACACCTATCGTTTCCACTTTCACTTTCACTTTGCTTGTTTACTTTGTTGCTTTCAGTTCTCACTTTGCAAACAATCTATAAGGGATTGACAACCCCTTCATAGCGTTGGGTGCAAGCTCTTTGTGTTTGTGTAGGTACTTGAGTCTTGACGATATCTTCATTGGTTCGATACCTTGGTTCTCAAAATTGAGGGAAATACTTACCGCCGCTATGCTACATCACCCTTTTCTCTTCAAGGGAACACCAATGCAAGGCTCCAAGGCCGCGGGGAAATCCTTTGCATATTTTCCAAGGAAGTCCCTAAAGGCATAGCCGTAGCAGCAGGATTCCTGGCGCCATACCAGGGAAGGTCTGTTGTCGCAGTAGCAGTATGCTTGAGAAACTGTTGGCTAATCCTTTTACAGGAGATGGATCATCACATCCAGACTTGCATCTAATCTATGTAGATGAAGTTTGTGGTTTATTTAAGCTTGTAGGTTTGCCCGAGGATGAGGTAAAGAATAAAGTCTTTCCTTTATCTTTGAAGGATAAGGCGTTGACATGGTATAGGCTATGTGACGATACTGGATCATGGGACTACAATCGGTTGAAATTGGAATTTCATCAAAAGTTGTATCATATGCATTTAGTACATAGTGATCGGAATTATATTTATAACTTTTGGCCTCGTGACAGGGAAAGCATACCTCAAGCTTGGGGGAGGCTTAAATCAATGCTATGTTCATGCCCCAATCATGAGCTCTCGAGAGAAATTATCACTCAAAACTTTTATGCTCGGCTTTCTCATGAAGATCGTACCATGCTTGACACTTCTTGTACCGGTTCTTTTTTGAAGAAGGATATTGACCACAAGTGGAATTTATTGGAAAGAATCAAACGTAACTCTGAAGATTGGGAGCTTGAAGAAGGTAAGGAGTCAGGTATGAATTTCCAGTTTGATTGCGTTAAATCTTTTGTTGAAACAAACACTTCTAGAGATTTTAGCGCTAAGTATGGACTTGCCTCTGAGATTGTAGCTTCTCTATGTGACTCTTTTGCTGCTCATATTGATCTTCCCAAAGAGAAGTGGTCTAAGTATCATCCTCCCGTAGAAGTCAACATAGTTAAACCGAATCTAGTTGAAGAGAAAGTCATTGCCTATAATGATCCTATTGTTCCTTGTGCCTACACTGAGAAACCACCTTACCCTGCTAGGAAAAAGGATTATTCTAAAGCTCCAACTGTAATATGTAGGGGTTACATTAGACCACTTGCACCCCCTGAGGAAATTAAAGTTGAACCTAGTGTTGCTATTATCAAAGATCTCTTAGCCGAAGACATAGACGGGCATGTTATCAAATTCTGTGAGGACTCCGCTAGAATTTCTAAACCTCACGCGAAAGACAAATACAAACCTGTAGTTGGCCTGCCTGTTGTTTCTGTCAAGATAGGAGATCACTGTTATCATGGCTTATGTGATATGGGTTCTAGTGTTAGTGCAATACCCCGGTCCCTATATGACGAAATCAAAGATGAGATTACACCTGCTGAGTTAGAACCCATTGATGTCACTATTACGCTAGCTAATAGAGACACTATCTGCCCTGTGGGAATTGTGAGAGACGTAGAAGTCCTGTGTGGTAAGACGAAGTATCCTACTGATTTCCTCGTCCTTGCTACTGCACAAGATAGCTTTTGTCCCATCATATTTGGTAGACCCTTTCTCAACACTTTCAATGCTCACATTGCTTGCGTTAAACAGACTGTCACTTTTAGTTTCGAGGGTGTGTCTCATGAATTTAACTTCTCCAAGTTTGGAAGACAACCCCATGAAAAAGAGTCGTCTGGTAGGGATGAAATCATTGCTCTTGCCTCTATTGCCGTGCCTCCTACGGATCCTTTAGAGCAATATCTGCTTGAGCATGAAAATGATATGCATATGGATGAAAGAGATGAGATAGATAAAATTGGTTTGGAACAATATCCTATTCTTAAGAATAATCTGCCTGTTGAACTTCTTGGGGATCCTCCCCCACCAAAGGGTGATCCTGTGTTCGAGCTAAAACAGTTACCAGATACACTTAAGTATTCCTATCTTGATGAGAATGAGATATATCCTATTATTATTAGTGCTCACCTCTCGAATCACGAAGAGAAGAAGTTATTAAAAACTTTGAGAAAGCACCGTGCTGCTATTGGATATACTCTTGATGATCTTAAGGGTATTAGTCCCACTCTATGTCAGCACAAGATTAAAACCGATCCTGATTCTAAGCCAGTCGCTGATCATCAACGGAGATTAAATCCTAGGATGAAAGAGGTCATGAGAAAAGAAATATTAAAGCTTCTGGAAGCAGGAATCATTTATCCTGTTGCTCATAGCGATTGGGTAAGTCCAGTGCATTGCGTACCCAAGAAGGGAGGTATCACCGTCGTTCCTAATGATAAGAATGAACAAATCCCACAGAGGATTATTACTGGCTATAGGATGGTGATAGACTTCCGGAAACTGAACAAGGCAACCAGGAAAGACCATTATCCTTTGCCGTTTATCGACCAAATGCTAGAAAGGCTATCTAAACACACACACTTCTGCTTTCTAGACGGTTATTCAGGTTTCTCGCAAATACGTGTTGCACAATCTGATCAGGAGAAAACAACTTTCACCTGCCCATTCGGTACCTTTGCTTATAGACGTATGCCTTTGGCTTATGCAATGCACCTGCCACCTTTCAAAGATTTATGATGGCAATATTCTCTGACTTTTGTGAAAAGATTGTTGAGGTTTTCATGGATGATTTCTCCGTTCACGGTTCTTCCTTTGATGATTGCCTCAGCAACCTTGATCGAGTCTTACAGAGATGCAAAGATACCAACCTCGTCTTGAACTGGGAGAAGTGCCACTTCATGGTTAATGAAGGCATCGTCTTAGGACACAAAATCTTTGAGAAAGGCATTGAAGTTGATAAGGCTAAGGTTGATGCAATTGAGAAAATGCCTTTCCCCACAGATATGAGAGGTATACGAAGTTTCCTAGGTCATGCTGGTTTCTATAGAAGGTTCATTAAAGACTTCTCTAAGATTTCTAGGCCTCTTACCAATCTCTTGCAGAAGGATGTTCCTTTTGTTTTTGATGAGGATTGTGAGGAAGCTTTCGAAATACTTAAGAAGGCCTTGATAACCGCACCTATTGTTCAACCACCTGATTGGAACTTGCCCTTTGAAATCATGTGCGATGCTAGTGATTATGCTGTTGGTGTTGTTATAGGACAAAGAATTGACAAGAAGTTGAATGTCATTCACTATGCTAGTAAAACTCTAGACAGTGCCCAAAGAAACTATGCCACTACGCAGAAGGAATTTTTAGCAGTCGTGTTTGCATCTGAAAAGTTTAGATCTTATATAGTTGACTCCAAAGTCATTATTCACTCTGATCATGCTCCTATTAAGTACCTTACGAAGAAGAAGGACGCTAAGCCTAGGCTAATCAGATGGGTTCTCCTGCTACAGGAATTTGATTTGCACGTTGTTGACCGAAAGGGTGCTCATAACCCTATAGCAGATAACTTGTCCAGGCTAGAGAATGTCCTTGATGACCCATGACCTATTGATGACAACTTTCCCGATGAGCAATTGAATGTCATCCGCACTTCACATAGTGCACTATGGTATGCTGATTACGCAAACTATATCGTAGCCAAATACATACCACCCAGTGTCACCTACCAGAAAAGAAGAAATTCTTATTTGATTTGAGACACTACTTTTGGGATGATCCTCACCTTTATAAGGAAGGAGTAGATGGTGTTATTAGACGTTGTGTGCCTGAACATGAACAGGGACATATCCTGCAGAAGTGTCATTCCGAAGCCTACGGAGGACACCATGCTGGAGATAGAACTGCTCATAAGGTATTGCAATCAGGTTTCTATTGGCCCACTCTCTTCAAGGATGCCCGTAAGTTTGTCTTGTCTTGTGACGAATGCCAAAGAATACAGAACATCAGTAAATATCAGGAAATGCCTATGAACTATTCACTTGTCATTGAACCATTTGATGTCTGGGCTTTGATTATATGGGACCCTTCCTGAGTTCCAATGGGTATACTCACATCTTAGTTGCTGTTGATTACGTCACTAAGTGTGTAGAAGCTATCCCAACTAGAAATGCTGATCACTACACCTCTATTAAGATGCTTAAAGAAGTCATTTTCCCAAGATTTGGAGTCCCTAGATATCTGATGATTGATGGCGGTTCACACTTCATTCATGGTGTTTTCCGCAAGATGCTCGCTAAGTATGATGTCAACCATAGAGTTGCATCTCCTTATCATCATCAGTCTAGTGGTCAAGTGGAGTTGAGTAATAGGGAGATCAAATTGATCCTACAAAAGATTGTCAATAGATCTCGAAAGAATTGGTCTAGCAAACTTGACGATGCACTATGGGCTTATAGGACTGCTTATAAGAATCCCATGGGCATGTCGCCCTATAAAATGGTTTACGGTAAGGCCTGTCATTTACCTCTTGAGCTAGAACACAAAGCTTATTGGGCAATCAAAGAGCTCAACTTCGGTTTCAAACTTGCCGGTGAGAAGCGGTTGTTTGATATCAGCTCATTAGATGAATGGAGGGCCCAGGCATATGAGAATGCCGAGTTGTTCAAGGAAAAGGTTAACAGATGGCACGATAAAAGAATACAAAAACGTGAGTTCAATGTAGGTGATTATGTCCTGCTATACAATTCTCGCTTAAGATTCTTCGTAGGCAAGCTTCTCTGCAAATGGGAAGGTCCCTACCTTGTCGAGGAAGTATATCGTTCCGGTGCCATCAAAATCAACAACACGGAAGGTAATTTTCCGAGAGTGGTAAATGGGCAAAGAATCAAGCATTATATCTTTGGTACTCCCATAAATGTTGAGACCAATATCATCAATATCATAACTCCAGAGGAGTACATAAGGGATGTTTATTAGCCTGTTTCAGACTCTGAAAACGAAGAGGTATGTGTTTCGGTAAGTAATTGGACTCCAAAACTTTTCCAGTAGGAAATTTTCTCCGTTTTGGAATTGATGGAAAAATAGAAAAATAAAAAAGCAGTCCGGAGAGCGCACGAGGCGGCCACAAGCTTGGTAGCTGCGGCCTCCCCCATGGCCGCGGCTACAGGGCTTGTGGGCACCTCGTGTACCTCCCGGACTCCGTTTTCTTGCGGAGCACTCCTTGTGGTCCAGAAAAAATCATTATATATACGCCCGAGGGTTTTGATCTCCGTATCGCGCAGATTTCCTCTTTTTTTCGTTTCGAGCCTGTTTTCTGCCGCAGATCTAGGTCAAGATGTCTTCTCAGGATTTAGAGGGGGAGAGCTATGTGGCTGATTACCTTGCTAACCCCAAGGTATATGGGGACTTGGATCCTTATTACTGGACAACTTATGAGGAAGAAGATTATGATTCGAAGGGGAAGGAACAAACAAGTTCCGATGAAGAGGAGGCTCCTCTACCTCAACCGGGACACACTCATGTGGAGTTCAAGAAGTTGAGCCTCCCTGACTCAAGGAAGAAGCCTAAGACCTTGTTTATCCCTTCTCGTTTCTTGCAGGAGAGTAAGCATGAATTATGCCAAAGGGTGTTGAATCTTGAAGAGGAAAATGATGATCTGAGGGAGCAGGATTTTATGCTCAAGTGGAAATTAAACAAGCTCAAGACCTCTGCAAAGACTCCACCACCACCACCAAAGGAAGACAACTGAGCATTGGTATGGGCAACTCCCTTGGCTTGTGCCAAGCTTGGGGGAGTTGCCCTGGTATCGTATCACCTTTATATCTTTTGCTTTTACCTTTGTTTTAGTTCTTTCCTTTTCAGTTTTTATTTCTTCTCTTAGTGGGATAAGTCTTTAGTGTTTAGTTTGAGTCTTTTGCCTTGTGTCTCTCCAGATGTATTCGATCTTGCGAGCTATATAATAAAGAGTATCTTAGTCAAGGGCTCTGTTTTGTGCCGTGATCAAAAATATGAAAAGAACGATAGCATGAAAGATCATGAGATGATCTTATGGAAAGTGATAGCTTCACATATAAAAAGTATGATGATTGGAACTTGTTGAGAATAGACCAACATAGACCCCAGTCATTGTTGCAATTAATAAGAAGTAATAAGGAAAGAGAGGTTCACATATAAATATATATCTTAGACACTTTCTATAATTGTGAGCACTCACCAAACTATTACATGCTTAGAAGTAGATGTTGGACAAGAAAGACAACATAATGAATTGTGTTTGCTTGATTCCAAACAATGTTATATGTCTAGAGATCCCTTAGCATGTGACGATTGCTTCCACCTCATATTAGCCAAAACTTCCGTACTAAGTAGAAATACTACTTGTGCGTCCATAAACCTTCAACCCAGTTTTGCCACGAGAGTCTGATACGTCCATTTTGCATCATGCTTTCATGTTGATAATTATTGCTTTATGGGCTGTTATATTACTTGTGGTACCATATTTATGCCTTTTCTCTCTTATTTTGCAAGGTTTATTTGAAGAGGGAGAATTCAGGCAGCTGGAATTCTGGACTGGAAAAGGGGCAAATCTTAGTCCACTATTCTGCACATATCCAAATGCCGTGAAAAGTTACGTGGAATTTTTTGGGATTATATAAAAAATACTGGGCGAAAGAAGTACCGGAGGGGGGCTGCCAGGGCGCCACAAGCCCTGCCATCGCCACCCCCTGGTGGCGGAGTGGGGGCTTGTGGGCTCCCTGACGGCCCACTAGCCCCCCTCTTTTGCTATATGAAGGGTCTTGGTCCAGAAAAAAATCATTCGGGAGCTTTTTCGTGGTTTCGCTGCCGCCACGAGCCGGAAATTGAGCAGATCCAATCTAGAGCTCCGGCAGGACGATCCTGCCGGGGAAACTTCCCTCCCGGAGGGGGAAATCATTGCCATCATCATAACCAACACTCCTCTCGTCGTAGGGGAGGCATCTTCATCAACACCATCTCCTCTCCAATCCCTAGTTCATCTCTTGTAACAAATCTTCGTCTCGCAACTCCGATCGGTACTTGTAAGGTTGCTAGTAGTGTTGATTACTCTTTGTAGTTGATGCTAGTTGGATTACTTGGTGGAAGAGTTTATGTTCATATCCTTGATGCTATTCATTACACCTCTAATCATGATTATGATATGTTTTGTGAGTAGTTACTTTTGTTCCTGAGGACATGGGATAAGTCATGTTAATAATAGCCATGTGAATTTGATATTCGTTCGGTATTTTGATATGCTGTGTGTTGTCTTTTCCTCTAGTGGTGTTATGTGAACGTCGAATACATAACACTTCACCATATTTGGGCCTAGAGGAAGGCATTGGGAAGTACTAAGTAGATGATGGGTTGCTGGAGTGACAGAAGCTTAAACCCCAGTCTATGCGTTGCTTCGTGAGGGGCTCATTTGGATCCACTAGTTTAATGCTATGGTTAGACTTTGTCCAAGTAAGTGGGATGCTTGTCCAAGTAAGGGCAGTACCCAAGCGCCGGTCCACCCACATATCAAACTATCAAAGTAACGAACACGAATCATATGAACATGATGAAACTAGCATGACAGAAATTCCCGTGTGTCCTCGGGAGCGTTTTCCTCCTATAAGACTTTGTTCAGGCTTGTCCCTTGCTACAAAAGGGATTGGGCCACTTGCTGCACCGTTGCTACTACTTGTTACTTGTTACTTTTTGCTTGCTACGTTTCACCTCGCTACACAATCACTTGTTACCGCTAGTTTCAGTGCTTGCAGTTATTACCTTGCTGAAATCCGTTTATCAAAGCCTTTTGCTCCTCGTTGGGTTCGACACTCTTACTTATCGAAAGGACTACGATTGATCCCCTATACTTGTGGGTCATCAGAGTCCACCATACCTACCTATGGATTGAGTAAGATCCTTCAAGTAAGTTGTCATCGGTGCAAGCAATAAAAAGTTGCTACCTAAAGTATGTATGATTTATTAGTGTGTGGAAAATAAGCTTTGTACGAACCTGTGATGAGGAAGACATAAAAGCGACAGACTGCTTAATAAAGTTCTTTATCACAGGGGGCAATATAAAGTGACGTTCCTTTATACTAAGAGGTCGTATATCCAAACCTTAAAAGCACATGACAATCTGTGCTTCCCTCTGCGAAGGGCCTATCTTGTACCTTTACTTTTGTCCCTGTGAAAGTCATGGTGATCAACACCAATTCCCTATTCCCTCTTTATCTTGGCGAACGTCATATGCCAGGGAAAGATCTATATTCATATTTCAACTTGGAGATGAGTACTTATGCTTTATTATTGTTGACTTTACCCTTGAGGTAAATGGTTGGGAGGCAAAATTATAAGCCCCTATCTTTCTCTGTGTCCAACTGAAACTTTGATACCATGAGTACCACGTGAGTTGTAACAATTGTGGAAAACAAAAGAGATGATTGACTATGTGGATTTGCTTTACAAGTTCTTATTTGACTCTTTCTGATGTTATGATAAATTGCAATTGCTTCAATGACTATGGACTGTTGTTGGCTACTTCTCGGTAAGGTTTTTGATTCATACTTTGCTTTGTGAAGGAATTGTTACTTTCCCATAAGAATCTTTATGATGTATTGCAGTTCTATGTGTGATCATGATGCCCTCTTGTCCGTATTATGTTTTATCGACACCTTCATCCCTAAACATGTGGACATGTTTATGGATCTTGGTTTTCACTTGAGGACAAGCGAGGTCTAAGCTTGGGGGAGTTGATACGTCCATTTTGCATCATGCTTTCATGTTGATATTTATTGCTTTATGGACTGTTATTATACTTTGTGGTACCATACTTATGCCTTTTCTCTCTTATCTTGCAAGGTTTATTTGAAGAAGGAGAATACCGACAGGTGGAATTCTGGACTAGAAAAGGAGCAAGTCTGAGTCCTCTATTCTGGGCAACTCCAAATGCCCTGAAAATAAACGTGGAATTTTTTGGGAATATATAAAAAAAACCGAGCGAAAGAAGTGCTAGAGGGGAGCTGCCACGGGCCCACAAGCCTGGTAGCCGCGGCCTGCCCCCTGGCCGCGGCTACAAGGCTTGTGGGCACCCTGGTGGTCCATTGGCCCCCCTCTTCTGCTATACAAAGGGTTTCGTCCGGGAAAAAATCAAGGCGGAGCTTTTTCGAGGAGGCGCCGCCGCCACGAGGCGGAACTTGAGCAGAACCAATCTAGAGCTCCGGCAGGACGATCCTACTCGGGAAATTTCCCTCCCACAGGGGGAAATTGTCGACATCGTCATCACCAACACTCCTCTCGTCGGAGGGGTCATCTCCATCAACATCTTCATCAGCACCATCTCCTATCCAAACCCTAGTCTATCTCTTGTAACCAATCGCCATCTCGCGACGCCGATTGGTACCCGTAAGGTTGCTAGTAGTGTTGATTACTCTTTGTAGTTGATGCTAGTTGGATTATTTGGTGGAAGAGTTTATGTTTAGATCCTTGATGCTACTCATTACACCTCTGATCATGATTATGATTATGCTTTGTGAGTAGTTACTTTTGTTCCTGAGGACATGTGATAAGTCATGCTAATAATAGTCATGTGAATTTGGTATTCGTTTGGTATTTTGATATGTTGTATGTTGTTTTTCCTCTAGTGGTGTTATGTGAACGTCGACTACATAACACTTCACAATTATTTGGGCCTAGAGGAAGGCATTGGGAAGTAGTAAGTAGATGATGGGTTGCTAGAGTGACACAAGCTTAAACCCTAGTTTATGCGTTGCTTCGTAAGGGGCTGATTTGGATCCACTAGTTTAATGCTATGGTTAGACTTTGTCTTAATTCTTCTTTCGTAGTTGCGTATGCTTGCGAGAGGGGTTAATCATAAGTGGGATTCTTGCCCAAGTAAGGGCAGTACCCAAGCGCCGGTCCACCCACATATCAAACTATCAAAGTAACGAACGCGAATCATATGAACATGATGAAACTTGCATGACACAAATTCCCGCGTGTCCTCAGGAGCGTTTTTCCTCTTGTAAGACTTTGTTCAGGCTTGTCCCATGCTACAAAAGGGATTGGGCCACTTTGCTGCACTGTTGCTATTACTTGTTACTTGTTACTTTTCACCTGCTACGTTTCACCTCACTACACCATCACTTGTTACCGCTACTTTCAGTGCTTGCAGTTATTACCTTGCTGAAAACCGTTTATCAGAGCCTTCTTCTCCTCGTTGGGTTCGACACTCTTAGTTATCTAAAGGACTACGATTGATCCCCTATACTTGTGGGTCATCACTCCCCCACCACCAATAAATCACACTCCACGACTAGCCAAATACTCGGGTGCCGTCCATACCAACATCAATCCAGGGGGAGTTTTGTTTGCAATTACTTTTCGATTTGAGCATGGAACTGGGCATTCCAATTACCGACCCCTTTCTCATGAATGATAGTGAATAAACACATATCGAGGATAACACGCCTAGCATGGAAGATACTGATCGCCCCTTGTCACCACATGAGCGGTTCGGGCATGCAAAACAAATTATTTCGTGAAGGTTTAGAGAGTGGCACATGCAAATTTACGTGGAACTACAGGTAGATACCGCATATAGGTAGGTATGGTGGACTCATATGGAACAACTTTGGGTTTATGGAAGTGGATGCACAAGCAGTATTACCGCTTAGTAGAAGTGAAGGCTAGCAAAAGACTGGGAAGCGACCAACTAGAGAGCGACAACAGTCATCAAAATGCATTGAGATTAACCAACATTGAGTGCAAGCATGAGTAGGACATAAATCACCATGATAATGAATATCATAGAGGCTATGTTGATTTTGTTTCAACTACATGTGTGAACATGCGCCAAGTCAATCCACTTGAATCATTCAAAGGAGGATACAATCCTATCATACTACATCATAGTCATCTCAAAATTCATGTTGGCATCCAAGATAAACCATTATAAGCTCCTAGCTAATTAAGCATGGCATCAGAAACTATGATCTCTAAGTTGTCATTGCAAACATGTTTCTCTCACAACAAAGCTGAAATGGGAATGATGAGCTAGTCATACTTACAAAAACAAAATAGATCGAGTTCATACCAACTTTTTCAGGCTCAGTCACTTCATCATATATCGTCATTATTGCCTTTCACTTGCACGACCGAATGATGTGAACAATAATAAGAGTGCTCGTACATTGGACTAAGCTGGAATCTGCAAGCAAACACAAAGGAGAAGACAAAGTAATATGGCTCTTGAACAGATAAACAGATATGCATGCGAGAGCCACTAAACATTGTAACCATGGTCTTCTACCTTGACCCAAAGAAAAAGAAAACTATTTACACGGGAAAGCTCCCAACAAGCAAAAGAAGAACGAAAAATATTTTTGGTTTTTTCTCAAACTAGACAAACACACGAAAAGAAAATGAGAAAAATAAATAAACTAGCATGGATGATACAGTGGCAAAGTGTGAACACCGACTAACAAAGTGAAAGCGTAAGCAAGAATATAAAGTCGGTGAGAAGCACGTACTCCCCCAAGCTTAGGCTTTTGCCCTAAGTTGGTCTACTCCCAAGGAGGGAAATAACCAGCTCCGGGGTACTCCGGAGTGGACTGAGGATGGCACTGCTGTGTGAGCTCCTCTGGCTCCCACTGATAAACTGGCGTCTGGTACTCGACTGGTAGCTCGGGCACGGGCGCGTGTGGTTGGGCTATGCCCCAATATGCGTAGATGTTCGAGGGCATAATATTGTACCTGCTTGTATGAAGATTGAACAAAGAAGGAGCAGGCAAAGTAATAGTCTCACGAGTACCCTGACTAAATACCAGGTTATAAATCATCCTTCTATTTATATCTCTATCAAGAAAGTCATGGCAAACCATGCTATCATAATCTAGATATCTCTCAGGAAGAAGAATCTCTTCTTCCTCGTCCAGTCTAATAGGTATTTCAAAATGTCTAGCCAGACGAGTAGCATAGATACCTCCATAGACAACGCGTTTAGAATGGTTCGTGTTCAACCGTTGAGCTACTATAGCTCGCAAGCTATAAGTTTTATCATTATAAAGGGCTTCGCGCAAGACCGCAAGATCTGGGGAGCTAAGGGACCCAACTTTCCCACGACCAATCAAACATTTCCCACAAATAGTGAGAAGTACCGAAGCACGGAAAATGTATGCTAGCAGCTCTAGCGCAAGACACTCCTCTCTCCTCACCTACATCAATAGTATCTATGAAAGCCTCCAAGTCTGGTGGACGAGGTTCATGAATATCCCCAACATAAGGTAATTTGCAAAAATCCTGGAGTGACATGCGCTGAGGGATATCATATAATTTGAACTCAACCATAGGAGGATTCTTCCTTGGATAGAAGTTAAAGCTTTGCACGAAAATATTAGTGAGGAGGAGGTATTGCGGACACTTATGTTCAACGAAGGCAGTAAGGCCTGCGTTCTCCACCAAGTAGTAGAAGTCCTCATAAAGTCCGGCGGCGCGTAAGAACACATCGCTTGGCCACTCGCATGCTCGAACTTCTACAACTCGAGGGACCGGATACTTGGGTTTCTTCTTCTCACTTCCATCATCCTTGGTGTCATGGCTTGAAGAGCCTCTTAAGAACCTCCTCATCTTTTCCCTTTTCTATCTCTGAAATTTTCTGAAATTTTAGTGACTCTAAGGAAAAGTGAATAAGGCCCAACGAAACTCGTAGCAACTACTCCCTCAAGTGCCTAGAGGCCATATTACGCAACAAAACTACTTGGGACCAGCTAAAATTAGCATGCAAAGCTCAATAACAGGGTCACCAAGGCAGCAAAAATACGCAACGTATAAGGCACTAGAGCAAAAACTAATTGGACTAATGGAGGGCTCATTTACCAAGGAGCAATTTCCCCAAAACAGTTTGGTGAATGGTGCTTTGCACAAGGAGATCAAAAATCCCAGCAAGAAGAGCACGAACACACGTTTGAGCTGCGAAACGATCTTTTCTGGAGGTAGGAGAAGCAGATGGGAGCTAGAATGAGTGGAGGGGGTGCAAGTGGGACCCACAAGCCTGGGTGGCGTGGCCAGGGGGGTGCCCGCGCCTCCAGGACTTATGGCCCACTGGTGCAGCCCCCTAACTAGCTCTCCGTCTCAGTATTTTGAAAAAATTCCAGAAAAAATCATACTTGATTTTCAGGACGTTCGGAGAACTTTTCTACGGGACGCTAAACAGAAAACAGGGAAAAGTAAACTAAATCTATCATTTGTCTTCTAAGCAACCGAAGGTGAAAGCTTGGAACTGAGGTTTGTGACTCCTCGATTCATCCATCTCATGGTAATCGAAAGAAATTCCTCCATTGAGGTTGATCAAGTCTCCTTAACTAACTTTTTCGAATCGCAAAAGGAAACGGATAATTTTTGAATAGACACTAGGTTACCTCAATGGGGATGTGCATATCCCCAACAACCAAATCATACTTCATCTTAACAGTAGGTATAGGGCATTCAAAGCTCCCAATAAGAATCGATGAAGTTTTTTCGATAGCATTGATGCAATGTACTCGATATTGTTTCTTTGGAAAGTGCACCGTATGCTCATTACCATTGATATGGAAAGTGACATTGCCTTTGTTGCAACCTATAACAGCCCCTGCAGTGTTTAAAAAGGGTCTTCCAAGGATGATCTCCATGGCATCATCCTCGGGAATATCCAGAATAACAAAGTCTGTTAAGATGGTGACGTTTGCAACCACAACAGGCACATCCTCGCAAATGCCGATAGGGAAAGCAATTGATTTGTTGGCCATATGCAGAGAGATTTCAGTGGGTGTCAACTTATCCAGTTCAAGTCTACGATAAAGAGAGAGAGGCATAACACTAACACCGGCTCCAAGGTCACATAAAGCAGTTCTAACGTAGTTGCCTTTAATGTAGCAAGGTATAGTGGGTACTCCGGGATCACCTAGTTTCTTAGGAGTACCACCCTTGAAGGTATAATTAGCGAGCATGGTGGAAATCTCAACCTCACGTATCCTCCTCTTATTAGTCACAATATCCTTCATGTACTTAGCATACGGAGACATTTTGAGCATATCTGTCAAACGCATTTGCAGGAAGACAGGTCTGATCATTTCAACAAATCGCTCAATATCATCATCATCCTTTTTCTTGGATGGTTTGGGAGGAAAGGGCATGGGTTTCTGGACCCATGGTTCCCTTTCTTTACCATGCTTCCTAGCAGAAAAGTCATTCTTATCGTATCTCTTATACTTAGGTTGTGGGTTATCAAGTTCAATAGGTTCAATCTCCACATCCTTATCATTCCTAGGTTGAGCATCATCATGAACATCACTAGTGATATTATCATTAGGCTCATGTTCATCACCATATTGTGTTTCAGCATCAGAGGCAGAGACATCATTTGGACTCTCAGGTGTAGCAGCAACACGGTTGATAGCGTGCAAGTTCCTATCATCTTTCTTCTTCTTTCTAGGATGACTAGGTGCATCAGTGCTAATTCCTTGAGAATCTTGTTCAATTCTCTTAGGATGACCCTTAGGATACAAAGGTTCCTAGGTCATTCTACCGCCTCTAGTGACGACTCTAACAGAATTGTCATTCAACTCACTAAGCAAGTCATTTTGAGCCTTAAGTACTTGTTCTACCTGAGTAGTAACCATAGATGCATGTTTACTCAAGAGCTTAAGATCATTGACGTTTCTGTCCACACAAGCACTTAAATGACTAAGCATACGAGCATTCTGTTCCAATTGTCTGCTAACATAATCATTGAAACTTTGTTGTTTGGCAACAAAGTTATCAAATTCATCCAGGCATAAGCTAGCAGGTTTATCAAAAGGAATATCACTCTCATTGAATCTAGACAGAGAATTTACTTCTACTACCTGTATCGGGTTATCAAGACCATGGATCTCTTCGATAGGTGGTAGATTTTTGATATCTTCAGATTTAATGCTTTTCTCTTTCATAGATTTCTTAGCTTCTTGCATATCTTCAGGACTGAGGAATAGAGTACCTCTTTTCTTCGGAGTTGGCTTAGGAGGTGGTTCGGGAATAGTCCATGCATTCTCATTGCACAAGATATTATTCAATAGGATCTCAGCTTGTTTTACGGTTCGTTCCCTGAAAACACAACCATCACAACTATCTAGGTGGTCTCTAGAAGCATCGGTAAGTCCATTATAGAAGATATCAAGTATTTCATTCTTCTCAAGAGGGTGATCAGGAAAAGCATTTAGTAGCTGGACGAGCCTCCCCCAAGCTTGTGGGAGACTCTCTTGTTCAACTTGCGCAAAGTTGTATATTTCCTGCAAGGAAGCTTGCTTCTTATGGGCAGGGAAATATTTCTCAGAGAAGTAGTAGATCATATCCTGGGGGCTACACACACAACCATGAGCAAGAGAAGTGAACCAAGTCTTGGCATCATCCTTTAGTGAGAAAGGAAACAACTTGAGGATATAGTAGTGGCGGATCTTTTCCTCACTCGTGAATAGGGTGGCTATATCGTGCAGTTTGGTAAGATGGGCTACAGCCGTTTCAGACTCATAACCGTGAAAAGGATCAGATTCGACCAAAGTGATTAACTCAGGGTCGACAGAGAATTCATAATCCTTACCGGTCACAAAGATAAGCGAAGTAGCAAACTTCCGGTCGTATTTCATCCTAGCGTTCAAAGATTTTTCTTTCCACTTGCGTAGTAAATTCTCAACATCATAGCTATCCTTACAAGCAAGAAAGTCCTCAGCTATCTCTCCCTCCATAACATAGCACTCACGCATATGAGGCAATTCATATCTAGGAGAGCTAGTTCTAGAGGCGAAATAGCAGGTTCTACTTCAATAGTATCAACAGTTTTAGAAGTATCATCACATCTAGCAGAAACTCTAGCAATTTGTGCATCAAGGAATGCATCTAGTGGCAAAGCAGTATCAAGCATAGCATCATCATAAGCATCATTGGCAACAGAAGTAGCATCATCAAGCACAGGCAACATATCAAGATTTCTAGCAGGAGGTGGTGTCGCAAACTTACTCATAACTGACGGTGAATCAAGTGCGGAGCTAGATGGCAGTTCCTTACCTGTCCTCGTAGTTGAGGGCAAGACTTTAGTTCTTGGATCTTTCGGATTCCTCATAGTGACCAGCAGACGTAAATCCCAAGTGACTCAGAGAATATAGCTATGCCTCTCCGGCAACGGCGCCAGAAAATAGTCTTGATAACCCACAAGTATAGGGGATCGCAACAGTTTTCGAGGGTAGAGTATTCAACCCAAATTATTGATTCGACACAAGGGGAAGCCAAAGAATATTCTCAAGTATTAGCAGTTGAGTTGTCAATTCAACCACACGTGAAAGATTTAGTATCTGCATCAAAGTATCAGTAGCAAGGTAGTATGATAGCAGCAGTAGCAAAAGTAACCAGTAGCAGCAAAGTGACAGCAGTAGCAGCAAAGTAACAACAGTAGCAACAGAGTAACAGTAGCAACAGTGACAGTAGTAGCGGCAAAGTAACGTAGCAAGGACCAATAGGAAAAGACTCGTAGGCATTGGATCGGTGATGGATGATTATGCCGAATGCTATTCATCATGCAACAGTTATAACAGGGAGAGATATGTAACTAGCTCCAGTTCGTCAATGTAATCTAGGCATATATTCTGTATGTAGTCATACATGCTTAGGGAAAAAACTTGCATGACATCTATTGTCCATCCCTCCCATGGCAGCGGGGTCCTAATGGAAACTACGTGATATTAAGGTTCTCCTTTTAATAAAGAACCGGACCAACGCAATAACACTTGGTGAATACATGAACTCTTCATACTATGGTCATCTTCGGGAGTGGTTCCGGCTATTGTCACTCCGGGGTTGCCGGGTCATAACACATAGTAGGTGAGTACAACTTGCAAGATAGGATCAAGAATACACATATATTGGCAAGAACATAATAGGTTCAGATCTGAAATCCTGGCACTCGGGCCCTAGTGACAGGCATTAAGCATGGCAAAGTAGTAGCAACATCAATCTCAGAACATAGTGGATACTAGGGATCAATCGCCGTCAAAACTAACTCGATTACATGATAGATCTCATCCAACCCATCACCGTCCAACAAGCCTACGATGAGATTACTCACGAATGGTGAAGAGCATCATGGAATTGGCGATGAAGGAAGGTTGATGATGACGATGGCGACGATCTCCCCTCTCCGGAGCCCAGAACGGACTCTAGATCTGCCCTCCAGAGGAAGAACAGGAGGTGGCGGCGCCTCCGTATCGTAAAACACGATGAACTCTTCTCCTTGATTTTTTTCCTAACGAAAGGGACTAAATAGACCTGAGATTGGAGGCGGTGGAGCAACGTGGGCCCCCACAAGCCTGCCAGGCGTGACCAGGGGGGGCGCCTGGTGGGCTTGTGGGCTCCACGCTCCACTTCCTCCGTTAATTCTTGCGCCAATATTTTTATATATTCCACAAAAATTCTCCGTAAATTTCCAGGTCATTTCGAGAACTTTTATTTCTGCGCAAAAACAACACCATGGCAATTCTGCTGAAAACTGCGTTAGTCCGGGTTAGTTCCATTCAAATCATGCAAATTAGAGTCCAAAACAAGGGCAAAAGAGTTTGGAAAAGTAGATACAATGGAGACGTATGACCTCTCTCCCCGCAGGAATGCCAAGGCGATCCCGAAGTCCAGCAGTCGCCGTTCGTCGCTCCGGTCCGGGGATCACCGGATCTGGTGGAGCGCCGCCCGATCCGTCCGGTTTTGCCCGTCCCGTCGTCGTCCGCATCTCGCCCCGGTGCCGGAGCCCGAGGCCTCCGCTGCCATGAGTCCCTGTAGCGAGGGCTCGGGAATAGACGAGGACGCCCGACCTGCTGCTCGCGATGACCCCGCGCGTTGGCTGGAGGCCCGCGACCCCCAAGGCCTAGCCGCCCCTGCCTCCTTGATACGTATCCAACGTATCTATAATTTTTGATGGTTTCATGCTATTATCTTATCAAACTTTGGATGTTTTGTATGCCTTTTATATCTTTTTTGGGACTAACTTATTAACTCAGCGCCAAGTGCAAGTTCCTATTTTTTCCATGTTTTTGACCCTTTCCAGAGGAGGATTTTAAACAGAGTCCAAACGGAATAAAACTGCCGAAAAGATTTTTTCTGGAACAGAAGATACGCAGAAAGCTTGGGAACCAAGGAAGGGAGTCCCGGGGAGGCCACAAGCCCTCATGGCGCGGACAGGGGGCCCGCGCCTCCCTGACTTGTGGGCTCCCTGGGCCTCCCCTGCCCTAGCTCCTTCGCCAATAAATTCCCTAAATCCCAGAAAAAATCAAGAGATCCACGAAAACACTTTTCCGCCGCCACAAGCTTCTATCTCTGCAAGATCCCATCTGGGGCATGTTCTGGTGCCCTACCGGAGGGGGGATTCGGATACGGAGGGCTTCTTCATCAACACCATGACCTCTCCGATGATGCGTGAGTAGTTCACCATAGACCTACGGGTCCATAGCTAGTAGCTAGATGACTTCTTCTCTCTGTTGGATCTTCAATACAAGGTTCTCCATGATCTTCATGGAGATCTATCTGGTGTAATCTTCTTTGCGGTGTGTTTGTCGAGATCCGATGAATTGTGGATTTACGATCGGATTATCTATGAATCTTATTTGAGTTTCTTCTGGTCTCTCTTATGCATGATTTCATATCCTTGTAGTTCTCTTTGAGTTGTGGGTTTTGTTTGGCCAACTTGATATATGATTCTTGCAATGGGAGAAGTACTTGGTTTTGGGTTCATACCGTGCGGTGACCTCACCCAGTGACAGAAGGGGTAGCGAGGCACGCATCGTGTTGTTGCCATCAAGGGTAAAAGATGGGGTTTTCATCATTGGTTTGTGTTTATCCCTCTACATCATGTCATCTTGATTAAGGCGTTACTCTGTTCGTCATGAACTCAATACACTAGATGCATGCTGGATAGCGGTCTATGTGTGGAGTAATAGTAGTAGATGCAGAACGTATCGGTCTACTTGTCTCGGACGTGATGCTTATATGTATGATCATTGCCTTAGATATCGTCATGACTTTGCGTAGTTCTATCAATTGCTCGACAGTAATTTGTTCACCCACCGTAATATTTGCTATTTTGAGAGAAGCCTTGCTACCTCTCAAACAACAGCGCCAGAATTTGACACGTTGACGGAGACTTGCTTGCGTTGGTTTTTCCCTTGAAGAGGAAAGGGTGAAGCAGCACAGGAGCAGTAAGTATTTCCCTTAGTTTGAGAACCAAGGTATCAATCCAGTAGGAGAATCTCGTCAAGTCCAGAGTACCTGCACAAACACAAAGAGCTTGCACCCAACGCTATAAAGGGGTTGTCAATCCCTTCAAGATTGATCGCAAAGTGAGATCTGAAGGCGGAAAGTGAAACGAAGAAAAAGTGTAAGGCTGAAAATATGTTGTGGAGTAGACCCGGGGGCCATAGTGTTCACTAGAGGCTTCTCTCGAAATAGCAAATATCACGGTGGGTAAACAAATTACTGTCGAGCAATTGATAGAACCGCGCAAAGTCATGGCGATATCTAAGGCAATGATCATACATATAGGCATCTTGTCCGAGACAAGTAGACCGATACTTTCTACACTACTACTATTACTCCACACATCGACCGCTATCCAGCATGCATCTAGTGTATTGAGTTCATGACGAACAGAGTAACGCCTTATGCAAGATGACATGATGTAGAGGGATAAACTCAAACCAACGCTGAAAACCCCATCTTTTACCCTTGATGGCAACAACACGATTCGTGCCTCGCTACCCGTTTTGTCACTGGGTGAGGTCACCGAAGGGTATGAACCCAAAACCAAGCACTTCTCCCATTGCAAGAATCATAGATCTAGTTGGCCAAACAAAACCCACAACTCGAAGAGAATTACCAGGATACGAAATCATGCATAAGAGAGATCAGAAGAAACTCAAATAAGATTCATAGATAATCTGATCATAAATCCACAATTCACCGGATCTTGACAAACACACCGCAAAAGAAGATTACATCGGATAGATATCCATGAAGATCATGGAGAACTTTGTATTGAATATCCAAGAGAGAGAAGAAGCGATCTAGCTAGTAGCTATGGACCCGTAGGTCTATGGTGAACTACTCACGCATCATCGGAGAGGTCATGGTGTCGATGAAGAAGCCCGCCATATCCGAATCCCCCCTCCGGAGGGCACCAGAACGTGCCCCAGATGGGATCTTGCGGAGACAGAAGCTTGCGGCGACGGAAAAGTACTTTCGATGATCTCCTGATTTTTTTCTAGGATTTTAGTGAATTTATAGGTGAAAGACCTAGGGCAGAGGAGGCCGAGGGAGCCCACAAGCCTGGGAGGCGCGGGCCCCCTGGCCGTGGCTAGGGGGCTTGTGGGGTCCCTGGTGACCCCCTGCCCTGATTCTCAGGCTTCCCGATCTTTTTCTGTTTCGGAAAAAATCTTTTTGGCAGTTTCATTCCGTTTGGACACCGTTTAAAATCCTCCTCTCAAAGGGGTCAAAAACATAGAAAAAACAGGAACTGGCACTTGGCACTGAGTTAATAAGTTAGTCCCAAAAAATATATAAAAGGCATACAAAACATCCAAAGTTTGACAAGATAATAGCATGAAACCATCAAAAATTATAGATACGTTGGAGACGTATCAAGCATCTCCAAGCTTAACTCCTGCTCGTCCTCGAGTAGGGAAGTGATAAAGACTGAATTTTTGAAGTGGAATGCTACCTAGCATAGTTGTCCTTTGCAACTTCTTTCATGTGCCATGAATGGTCAGATCCGTAAGATTCAAAACAATAGTTTGCTATTGACATGAAAACAATAATACTTCAAGCAAACTAGCAAGGTAATCATGAACTTTCAAAATAACAAGGCCATAGAAAGTCATCCCTAGAAAATCATATAGTCTGGCTATGCTCCATCATCCTCACACAACTAATGTAAATCATGCACAACCCCGGTATTGGCCAAGTAATTGTTTTTGGACTCTTACTTTCTCAAACCTTTTACAACTATCACGCAATACATGAGCGTGACCCATGTATATAGCACTATAGGTGGAATAGACTGTGGTGGTGGTTGTGAGACAAAAAAGGAGGAGATGGTCACATTGACTCGGCGTATCAAAGGGTTATGGAGATGCCCATTAATAGATATCAATGTGAATGAGTAGGGACTGCCATACAAAGGATGCACTAGAGCTATAAGTATGTGAAAGCTCAAAAGGAGAACTAGTGGGTGTGCATCCAACTTGCTTGCTCACGAAGACCTAGGGCAATTTTGAGGAACCCCATCATTGGAATATACAAGCCAAGTTATATAATGAAGATTCCCACTAGCATATGGTGGTGACGAAACGAGAGGCTCTCAATCATGAAGAACATGGTGCTATTATGAAGCACAAGTGCGGAAAAAGATAGTAGCATTGTCCCTTCTCTCTTTTTCTCTTTTTTTTATTTGGGCTCTTAGGCCTCTTTTTTTTCTCTCTTTTTTTATTTGGGCTCTTAGGCCTCTCTTTTTTCTCTTTTTTTATTTGGGCTCTTTGGCCTTTTTTTTATTTCCTCACATGGGACAATGCTCTAATAATGATGATCATCACACTTTTATTTACTCACAGCTCAAATCTTAGAAATGACTCTATAGGAAATGCCTCCGGTAGTGTACCGGGATGTGCAAAGATCTAGCTTGGCGTATGACGTTGAAACATCTCGCTAGCTATCTTACGATCATACAATGGCAATATGAGAGTGATGGCACAAGTCATGAGACGGAACGGTGGGAGTTGCATGGAAATATATCTCAGAATGGCTATGAAAATGCCATAGTAGGTAGGTATGGTGGCTGTTTTGAGGAAGGCATATGGTGGGTTTATGCACCGATGAGAATTGCACGACACTAGAGAGGCTAGCAATGGTGGAAGGTGAAAGTGCATCTATACCATGGAATCACATTAGTCATGAAGAACTCACATACTTGTTGCGAAAGTTTTTATTAGTAATCAAAACAAAGTGCTAAACGCATACTCCTAGGGGAAGGGTTGGTAGGTGTTAACCATCGCGCGATCCCGACCTCAACACAAAGGATGACAATCAATAGATCAATTATGCTCCGACTTCCTAACATAGAGGTTCACCATACGTGCATGCTACGGGAATCCCTAACTTCAGCACAAGTATTTCTAGATTCACAACACCCTACTAACATAACTCTTAATATTACCAAATCCACGTCTCAAAACTAATTGAGAGGAATCAAAACTTCCCTTTCTACTCAACGCACATGAAGATGGAGGTTTTTGTATCCTCTTTGAATACCTATCACCTTTGGGACTACTTTCATAGAATAAGCCAACTACCAAGTCACGCACCGCCGTGCTCTAAAAGATCTAAGTGAAGCACGTAGAGCAAAATTATCTAGCTCAAAAGATATAAGTGAAGCACAATGAGCATTCTAGCAAAATCACGATGAGTGCATGTCTCTCTCTAAAGGTGTGCAGCAAGGATGATTGTGACACAACAAAAAGAAAAGACTCCTACGATACAGGATGCTCCAAGCAAAAACATATCATGTGGTGAATAAAAATATAGCTCCAAGTAATGTTACCGATGGATCGAAGACGAAAGAGGGGATGCCTTCCCGGGGCATCCCCAAGCTTAGGCTTTTTGGTGTCCTTGAATTTGGCTTGGGATGCCTTGGGAAATCCCTAGCTTGAGCTCTTTTCACTCCTTATCTCTTTGTCCATGAGAACATTACCCAAAACTTGAAAACTTCACAACACAAAACTTAAACAGAAACTCGTGATATCATTTGCACGAGAAAACAAACTACCACCTCTTTAGGTACTGTAGCAATATTGATTTCTATTTATTTGGTGTTGGGCTACTGTGTTCTCACTTTTCCATGGATAGTACCCCCCGATACTATCCACTGTTTCATCAAAACAAGCAACCAACTCAACAAAAAACAGAATGTGTCAAATACAGACCAGTCTGTAGCAATCTGTAAACTTCATATACTTATGGTACCTCAAAAATTCTGAAAACTTATGACTGCCAGGGAAAAAGGCATATACACCAGCAGCAAAAAGAATAAACTAAAAAGCTCTTTCTGAATAAAAATGAAAAATAATGTCGTGAGCGCAAAATTTCTGCCTTTTTTCCAGCAGGATCAAACAACCATCACCAAGACTAGTCATAAAGGTTTTTCTTGGCTCAAACACAAAAAGAAACACAAAAGACACAATCACAACATAATTATGATAGTGTGGACGCAACAAAACAGAAAGAAAAAAGATAAATTCATTGGGTTGCCTCCCAACAAGCGCTATTGTTTAACGCCCTTAGCTAGGCATAGATAATTCAATGATGCTCACACAAAAGACAAGAATTGAAGCACAACGAGAGCATCATAAAGCATGTGAAAATCACATCTAAGTCTAGCATACTTCCTATGCATTGGCATTTTATAGGAAAACAGATTATCAAGACAACCAATAGTTACCATATGCAAGGAAGAAGAAAGAGACAATGTCAATCTCAACATAACGAGAGGTAAATTGGTAACATGAAAGTTTCCACCACAATATTTTCCTCTCTCATAGCAATTACATGTGGGATCACATTCAAATTCAACAATATAGCTATCACAAAGGATATTCTTTTCATGATCCACATGCATGCAAAGTTGACGCTCTTCAAAAATAGTGGGATTATCATCAACTAAAGTCATGACTTCTCCAAACCCACTTTCAATATTATTGCAAATATCATATTCATCATGAGGCTTAAACAAATTTTCAAGATCATAAGAAAAATCATTACCCCAATCATGATCATTGCAACAAGTAGTGGACATAGCAAAACTAGCATCCCCAAGCTTAGGGTTTTGCATATTTTTAGCATGATTGGCACTAATAGGATTTATAGTGAAACCATTGCAATCATGCTTTTCATTCAAGAAGCCCTCGTGAATCACTTCATAAATTTCTTCATCACGATTTTCAGATTCATGCATCTCAAACAAAACTCCATAGAGAAAGTCAAGTGCACTCAACTCACTAGCAATTGGTTCCACATAAGTGGATCTCTTAAAGAGATTAGCAAGTGGGTGAGGATCCATATCAATAGATTTTGAGCAAGGGAAGATGCAAGCATATTGAAGGCACATAGCACATGAGCAAACGAAAAGCCAACGAAAAAGGCAAACGAAAAAAGGCAAATATTTTTTGTAATTTTTTGTTTTTCAGAAGTGGGGGAGAGGAAAACAAGAGGAAAAAAAGTAAATGCAAGAGATGAGTTTGCGACACTTACTTGGATGAATTCTTGACTTGATCCTCCCTGGCAACGGTGCCAGAAATCCTTCTGCTACTTCTCAAACAACAGCACCAGAATTGGACACGTTGACGGAGACTTTCTTGTGTTGGTTTTTCCCTTGAAGAGGAAAGGGTGATGCAGCACAGGAGCAATAAGTATTTCCCTCAGTTTGAGAACCAAGGTATCAATCCAGTAGGAGAATCTCGTCAAGTCCAGAGTACCTGCACAAACACAAAGAGCTTGCACCCAACGCTATAAAGGGGTTGTCAGTCCCTTGAAAATTGATTGCAAAGTGAGATCTGAAGGCGGAAAGTGAAACGAAGAAAAAGTGTAAGGCTGAAAATATGGTGTGGAGTAGACCTCGGGGCCATAGTGTTCACTAGAGGCTTCTCTCAAAATAGCAAATATCACGATGGGTAAACAAATTACTGTCGAGCAATTGATAGAACCGCGCAAAGTCATGACGATATCTAAGGCAATGATCATACATATATGCATCACATCCGAGACAAGTAGACCGATACTTTCTGCATCTACTACTATTACTCCAGACATCGACCGCTATCCAGCATGCATCTAGTGTATTGAGTTCATGACGAACAGAGTAACGCCTTAAGCAAGATGGCATGATGTAGAGGGATAAACTCAAACCAATGATGAAAACCGCATCTTTTTACGCTTGATGGCAACAACATGATGCATGCCTCACTACCCCTTCTGTCACTGGGTGAGGTTACCGCATGGTATGAACCCAAAACCAAGCACTTCTCCCATTGCAAGAATCATAGATCTAGTTGGCCAAACAAAACCCACAACTCAAAGAGAATCACAAGGATATGAAATCATGCATAAGAGAGATAAGAAGAAACTCAAATAAGATTCATAGATAATCTGATCATAAATCCACAATTCATCGGATCTCGACAAACACACCGCAAAAGAAGATTACATCGGATAGATCTCCATGAAGATCATGGAGAACTTTGTATTGAAGATCCAAGAGAGAGAAGAAGCCATCTAGCTACTAGCTATGGACCCGTAGGTCTGTGGTGAACTACTCACGCATCATCGAAGAGGTCATGGTGTTGATGAAGAAGCCCTCCGTATCCGAATCCCCCCTCCGACAGGGCACCAGAACGTGCCCAGATGGGATCTTGCGGAGACAGAAGCTTGTGGCGGCCAAAAAGTACTTTCGATGATCTATTGATTTTTTCTAGGATTTTAGGGAATTTATTGGCGAAAGACCTAGGGCAGAGGAGGCCCAGGGAGCCCACAAGCCTGGGAGGCGCGGGCCCCCTGGCCGCGGCTAGGGGGCTTGTGGGGTCCCTGGTGACCCCCTACCCTGATTCTCAGGCTTCCCGATATTTTTCTGTTTCGGAAAAAATATTTTTGGCAGTTTCGTTCTGTTTGGATTCCGTTTAAAATCCTCCTCTGAAAGGGGTCAAAAACATGGAAAAAACTGGAACTGGCACTTGACACTGAGTTAATAAGTTAGTCCCAAAAAAATATAAAAGGCATACAAAACATGCAAAGTTTGACAAGATAATAGCATGAAACAATCAAAAATTATAGATACGTTGGAGACGTATCAAGCCTCTAGTGAGCACTATGGCCCGCGGGTCTACTTCACACCATATTTTCAGCCTTACTCTTTTACTTCGTTGCACTTTCCACCTTCAGATCTCACTTTGCAATCAATCTTGAAGGGATTGACAACCCCTTTATAGCGTTGGGTGCAAGCTCTTTTGTGTTTGCGCAGCTACTCTGGACTTGACGAGATTCTCCTACTGGATTGATACCTTGGTTCTCAAACTGAGGGAAATACTTACTGCTCCTGTTCTACATCACCCTTTCCTATTCAAGGGAAAAACCAACGCAAGCCAGTCTCCGTCAACGTGTCAATTTCTGGCGCTGTTGTTTGAGAAGTAGCACTCCTCGACTGGGTCGAAGCCCTCGGTGAGCACCCCTTTTTCCCTATGTCTCGCCCGCGTATAGTTTAACTATCCCGCGCCCACCTTTGTTTAGGCCTGTAGCTGATCCGACCCGATTAGGTTTTTTTAATGTCCTGCGGATCGCGAGAAGTTAGATATGTAGAACGTGTAGAATTTAGCGTAATTTCAGGAAAACGCCCGTAGTTTTTAAACCGTGCGTCGGATCGCGAGAAGTTAGATATGTAGAACGTGTAGAATTTAGCGTAGATTAATATTTTCTAACTCTCATGCATATTTTAAACTGTTTTACATGCTGGTTGCATCAGTTTGTGTGTCTACGTGATTAAAACGGTTTAGTTTCTAGTTAATCGTAGCTCCGTTGGAGATGAGCCATACATGTAAATGGACTAGAACTATGAGTAGAATCATGTGAACCACTTTGTTTTGCCGTTTAACAAACTTAAAATGTGGTTAGGAAAAATCTAGACAGATTACAAAGTTAACGTGTGGGATCAGATCGGAGATGATATATGTCGTTTCCGGCCTCATTTAAAATGACTAGATAGGTAGATTATTTGTGCTTCACCTCGTGCCATGTTTAACAACATTTAATATTGCCGTGTAAATAAATGGGTGTGAACTAAATAATTAAATATGTAGTTCCGTCAATATGCAACTCGTTGCATATTGAGCTTCACTTAATGTGTAGTGTTTGATTGTTGTGAAATTGCCATGCCCTGCCTTGGATATTTGAAACTCATCATGCATCATATGTGAATTGCATCATGTCGTACGGGTGCCGTGGTGAATATTGTGTGTTGATTGTTGTTTCGGTTTGCTTTGTCTCGATAGAGTTCCACAAACGTGTCAGAATGTGAGCATCCGTTCGACTACGTCGGTTCGTCTGCTTCATGGAGTCATTCTTCTTCCAAGCGGGATCTCAGACAATATGATCATTTCCCTAGATACCCTTACTATCATTGCCATGGTAGCTGTCTCGTTTCTTTCGATATGTCTCGCTGCCTACCACTTAAATATAAGCCTCTCAACATTGCCATGAAAACCTTCAACCTTTCTACAACATAGCAAGCCAGTGATTGGCTAGGTTACCGCTTGCTTAACCATTTGATAGCGTTGCTAGTTGCAAGTGCAGTTGCTTCCATGTGATAACATGGGTTTCTTGTTATATCATAATATAATTGCTAATATACTTGGTAAAAGGTGGAAGGATCGACTTTCTAGCCTGGTGTTTTGTTCCATCTTTGCCGCCTTAGTTTCGGCTACCGGTGTTATATTCCATAATTGAGCACTCCTAACACGACAGGGGTTGTTATGGGGACCCCCTTGATAATTCGTTTTAGGTTAAAACTGGTCTGGCAAGGCCCAACTTTGGTACTACATTTTCCTAATAACCTAATAAAATTGCATAGGGACTTTCCGGACCCCGTGGATAATTAATCAACTCCCAAGCCAGTGCTCCTCATGAGTGTTGGTTCAAACCAGGCGATGTCCGGCGCCCCCTGGTCACCCGAGGTTTCAGCCAACCCGACGTCCTGCCCATCCTGCTTGTGACACCCTGATCCGGCTGAAGTAGGGAACCCTTCTCACGTCAGCCTAGGATAACGCCTAGGATAACACCTGACGCACGAAAAATACATGATATAACATTCCAAGCACAAATACACATTTTGTTAGCATGAATCAGGGTATTACTTCCTCCATTTTTAAATAGAAGTCTTTTTAGAGGTTTCATTATGTTTCTATATTTTATAATGTAGAATCACTCATTTTGCTTTGTATGTAGTCTCCTTGTGAAATCTGTAAAAATACTTATATTTAGGAACAGGGTGAGTACATCGCTAAAGAGTAAAATGGTTCGCATATCTCTAAAGGTATCTAAATGGTGGGGGAAGTCTTGGCTTATTGGCACATCATTTCATGATGGGCTCCACAGCTGACAGGACTGGCAAGGTTACCATCTATCATGGTAGATCTTTTCCTCCATCTGGCCACATGCAAGGTCAGATGAGTATTTTGAATGTACTCACAATACAACCAAATACATAACATTGAAACAAGCAAATGACGATACATGTCGTATGCTCATACATACATTTTTCTCATGGCAAACGATAAGCATGGCATGATACCGACATGAACCATGCAAATCTTTAACATATCAAAGAATATCATGTAATATCACAGTATAAACTGGATAGTCATGGCATGTCATATTAAGGTATCACTACTGGCAAAGGGCTTATAGGTGAACCCTCCTTAGTGGCGGGCGGTGCGTGTCATCGTGTCACTGCTAATTTTGAAAGCAAGTAGTGGCGAACGCAAAAATCCAGCCACCAGTGCTACACATGTAGCTGTGGTGGGCGGCTGCGGCGACACACCACAGCTACGTTCTTTCCAATTTGTGCCGGCTAACAAGCTATTTTGCGGGTGCATATCACTACTCGCCACAGCTACCTTGCACACCAGTGCGGGCCTTCATCCATGCCCGCCATAGACATATTCACTACTGGAATCTGCTGGTTTGCCGACAGCCAGAGCTGACGGCAACGACCTGTTTAATGGACGGCAAAGGCTTTGCCGTCAGTGTGCGGTCGGCAAAGGAGCCGTCCATGATTTTATCGACAATCACCTTCTTTGCCATCAGCTGCAAATCGACCGATGGCAAAGCCTTTGCCATCAGCTTTTTGGCACGGGCTGACGGCACAGAGCAATGGCGGTAACGGCGCAAGCCGAGCCCCATTAGAGGATTAACGGCATGCTTTGCCGTCAGCTGGATGTTGGCGGACGACAAAGTTCTGGTGAGCCATACTTTTTAGGGATGCTAGCAGCACTGACATGTGGGTCCCCTCTTTGCCCACAGCCGGAGCATAGATGACGGCAAAGCCGAAAACCTGGGTCCCCTGGGTCCCCTCTTTGCCCACAGACGAAGCACAACTGATGGGAAAGCCGAAAATCTAGGAAAATTTGGTGATCTCACAGTTGTCAGGTTACACAAGCTGTCGCCACGTGTCCTTCTTTGCCGTTAGCCCACCGATGGCATCGGCTTTGCCGTCAGTAAGTTGTAGGCGAAGACCCTCTCTGCTTTTTTTATATTTTTTTTCTGTTAATTCCCTGCATTTGCAAAACATAGATATAAACAACAATATATATATATATATTTGCCCATGCCCTAAACAGCACCACAAGTGCATCGCAAAGTGCAAATAGCACCACAAGTGCATCACAAAGTGCAAACAACACCAATATATGTAATTAAAGTACAAACAAGATCACAAAGTATTACAAAGCATCACAAGTGCATCCGCAAATACAAGTGCATTACAAAGTTCATCTAAGAGTACATGAGTATAGTCCCTGGAGCATCCATCCACATGCCATGCTGCTTTATCAAAATCTGCATAATGAGAAAGAAGTTAGAAGAAGAATACAATAAGAAAGAAGTTAAATTAAGCTAAGCAATTAGAAGAAGAAGTGGAAGAAGAAGAAGAACAAGAAGAAGAAGAACAACAACAACAACAACAACAAGAAGAAGAAGAAGAAGAAGAAGATGGAGAAAAAGAAAGTAGAGAAAAATGAAGAATAAGAAGACTTGTTCTTCTTATTATATCTTTTTCTCCTCTTTCTTCTTCTCTTATTTCTTCATCTCTTCTGGTTTCTTTTTAAACTTTCTAAACTAATTATGTCATTTTGAGCTCTAATATCAAGTAATTATGCTATTTTTTGTGTTATCAAGTAAGTATGTCATTTTTGAAGTAAGTAAGCTAATTATGTAATTTTTAGGTAAGTAAGCTAATTATCAACTATAATTTACTAAGCTAACTAAAGCATGGCTAATATCAACTAGGATTTACTAAGCTAACTAAAGCATGGCATAATCTAAGTTGATCTAAACAATAAGAAGAATAAGAAGGAGAGGAATAACTTACTGAATGCCAAGAAACGGAGGAGAAGCACCATCTCCGTTGGTCACTGGGTTGCTAGGGCTCTCACCTGGAGAAGTAAAGGGATCGTGGGAATCAACTCTAGAATGATGCTGCAACAAGGCAAGAGTTAAAATATGTGGTTAGCACGCCGACAGACAATGGTATAAGACCGTGCAAGGTGTTGGAATTATGCCCTAGAAGCAATAATAAATATAGTTATTATTATAATTCCTGTATCAAGATAATAGTTTATTATCCATGCTATAATTGTATTGAATGAAGACTCATTTACATGTGTGGATACATAGACAAAAACACCGTCCCTAGCATGCCTCTAGTTGGCTAGCCAGTTGATCGATGATAGTCAGTGTCTTCTGATTATGAACAAGGTGTTGTTGCTTGATAACTGGATCACGTCATTAGGAGAATCACGTGATGGACTAGACCCAAACTAATAGACGTAGCATGTTGATCGTGTCATTTTGTTGCTACTGTTTTCTACGTGTCAAGTATTTATTCCTATGACCATGAGATCATATAACTCACTGACACCGGAGGAATGCTTTTTGTGTATCAAACGTCGCAACGTAACTGGGTGACTATAAAGATGCTCTACAGGTATCTCCGAAGGTGTTAGTTGAGTTAGTATGGATCAAGACTGGGATTTGTCACTCCGTGTGACGGAGAGGTATCTCGGGGCCCACTAGGTAATGCAACATCACACACAAGCCTTGCAAGCAATGTAACTTAGTGTAAGTTGCGGGATCTTGTATTACGGAACGAGTAAAGAGACTTGCTGGTAAACGAGATTGAAATAGGTATGCGGATACCGACGATCGAATCTCGGGCAAGTAACATACCGAAGGACAAAGGGAATGACATACGGGATTATATGAATCCTTGGCACTGAGGTTCAAACGATAAGATATTCGTAGAATATGTAGGATCCAATATGGGCATCCAGGTCCCGCTGTTGGATATTGACCGAGGAGTCTCTCGGGTCATGTCTACATAGTTCTCGAACCCACAGGGTCTGCACACTTAAGGTTCGACGTTGTTTTATGCGTATTAGAGTTATATGGTTGGTTACCGAATGTTGTTCGGAGTCCCGGATGAGATCACGGACGTCACGAGGGTTTCCGGAATGGTTCGGAAACGAAGATTGATATATAGGATGACCTCATTTGATTACCGGAAGGTTTTCGGAGTTACCGGGAATGTACCGGGAATGACGAATGGGTTCCGGGAGTTCACCGGGGGGGGGGGGGCAACCCACCCCGGGGAAGCCCATAGGCATTGGGGGAGTCACACCAGCCCTTAGTGGGCTGGTGGGACAGCCCACAAGTTCCCTATGCGCCAAGGATAAAAAATCAAAGGAAAAGGAAAAAAAAGGGGAGGAAGTGGGAAGGGGGAAGGACTCCCTCCCACCAAACCTAGTTTAACTCGGTTTGGGGGGGGGGGGAGAGTCCTCCCCCCTGGCTCGGCCGACTCCTTGGGGGTCCTTGGACCCCAAGGCAAGGCCCCCTCTCTCCCACCTATATATACGGAGGTTTTAGGGCAGATTTGAGACGACTTTCCCACGGCTGCCCGACCACATACCTCCACGGTTTTTCCTCTAGATCGCGTTTCTGCGGAGCTCGGGCGGAGCCCTGCTGAGACAAGGTCATCACCAACCTCCGGAGCGCCGTCACGCTGCCGGAGAACTCTTCTACCTCTCTGTCTCTCTTGCTGGATCAAGAAGGCCGAGATCATCGTCGAGCTGTACGTGTGCTCAACGCGGAGGTGCCGTCTGTTCGGTACTAGATCGTGGGACTGATCGCGGGATTGTTCGCAGGGCGGATCGAGGGACGTGAGGACGTTCCACTACATCAACCGCGTTCTCTAACGCTTCTGCTGTACGGTCTATGAGGGTACGTAGATCTCTCATCCCCTCTCGTAGATGGACATCACGATGATAGGTCTTCGTGCGCGTAGGAAAATTTTTGTTTCCCATGCGACGTTCCCCAACAGTGGCATCATGAGCTAGGTTCATGCGTAGATGTCTTCTCGAGTAGAACACAAAAGGTTTTGTGGGCGGTGATGTGCGTTTTGCTGCCCTCCTTAGTCTTTTCTTGATTCCGTGGTATTGTTGGATTGAAGCGGCTTGGACCGACATTACTCGTACGCTTACGAGAGACTGGTTTCATCGTTACGAGTAACCCCCTTTGCTCAAAGATGACTGGCAAGTGACGGTTTCTCCAACTTTAGTTGAATCGGATTTGACCGAGGAGGTCCTTGGATGAGGTTAAATAGCAACTCACATATCTCCGTTGTGGTGTTTGCGTAAGTAAGATGCGATCCTACTAGATACCCTTGGTCACCACGTAAAACATGCAACAACAAAATTAGAGGACGTCTAACTTGTTTTTGCAGGGTATTATTGTGATGTGATATGGCCGACGATGTGATGTGATATATTGGATGTATGAGATGATCATGTTGTAATAGAAATATCGACTTGCACGTCGATGGTACGGCAACCGGCAGGAGCCATAGGGTTGTCTTTATACTAACGTTTGTGCTTGCAGATGCGTTTACTATTTTGCTAGGATGTAGCTTTAGTAGTAATAGCATGAGTAGCACGACAACCCCGATGGCAACACGTTGATGGATGATCATGGTGTGGCGCCGGTGACAAGTAGATCGTGCCGGTGCTTTGGTGATGGAGATCAAGAAGCATGTGATGATGGCCATATCATGTCACTTATGAATTGCATGTGATGTTAATCCTTTTATGCACCTTATTTTGCTTAGAACGACGGTAGCATTATGAGGTGATCTCTCACTAAAATTTCAAGACGAAATTGTGTTCTCCCCGACTGTGCACCGTTGCTACAGTTCGTCGTTTCGAGACACCACGTGATGATCGGGTGTGATAGACTCAACGTTCACATACAACGGGTGCAAAACAGTTGCGCACGCGGAACACTCGGGTTAAGCTTGACGAGCCTAGCATGTGCAGACATGGCCTCGGAACACATGAGACCGAAAGGTCGATCATGAATCATATAGTTGATATGATTAGCATAGGGATGCTTACCACTGAAACTATACTCAACTCACGTGATGATCGGACTTGGGATAGCGTAAGTGGATCATGAACCACTCAAATGACTAGAGAGATGTACTTTTTGAGTGGGAGTTTAGCATATAATTTGATTAATTTGGACTCTAATTATCTTGAACATAGTCTAAGTCCACTTTGAGTATATTTGTGTTGTAGATCATGGCTCACGCGACAGTCATCCTGAATTTTAATACGTTCCTAGAGAAAGCTAAGTTGAAAGATGATGGAAGCAACTTTGTAGACTGGGCTCGTAATCTTAAGCTAATCTTATAAGCTGGGAAAAAGGATTATGTCCTCAATGCTGCGCTAGGAGATGAACCACCCGCTACGGCTGATCAGGATGTTAAGAAAGCTTGGCTAGCACGTAAGGAGGACTACTCAATAGTTCAATGTGCAGTCTTGTATGGCTTAGAACCGGGACTTCAACGTCGCTTTGAGCGTCATGGAGCATTTGAGATGTTCCAGGAGTTGGAGTTTATCTTTCAGAAGAACGCCCGGATTGAGAGGTATGAGACCTCCGATAAATTCTATGCTTGCAAGATGGAGGAAAACTCGTCTGTCAGTGAACATGTGCTCAAAATGTCTGGGTACTCAAACCGTCTAGCTGAGCTGGGGATTGAACTCTCGCAAGAAGCTATCACTGAAAGAATCCTTCAATCACTACCGCCAAGCTATAAAGGCTTTGTGTTGAACTACAACATGCAAGGGATGAACAAGTCTCCCGGCGAGTTGTTTGCGATGCTGAAAGTCGCAGAGTCTGAACTCCGTAAAGAACATCAAGTGTTGATGGTGAGCAAGACCACTAGTTTCAAGAGAAATGGCAAAGGCAAGAAGGGCAATTCGAAGAAGAGCGGCAAGCCTGTTGCCAATCCGCCGAAGAAACCCAAGGCTGGACCTAAGCCTGAAACAGAGTGCTTCTATTGCAAGGGTATGGGTCACTGGAAGCGCAATTGCCCCAAGTATCTGGCAGATAAGAAGGCGGCCAAAGAAAAATCAGGTATATTTGATATACATGTTATTGATGTGTACTTAACCGGCTATCGTAGTAGTGCCTGGGTATTCGATACCGGTTCTGTTGCTCATATTTGCAACTCGAAACAGGAACTGCGGAATAGACGAAGGCTGGCGAAAGACGAAGTGACGATGCGCGTAGGAAACGGTTCCAAGGTTGATGCAATCGCCGTCGGCACAGTGTCACTTCAGCTACCATCGGGATTAGTGATTAACTTAAATCATTGTTACTTAGTGCCTGCGTTGAGCATGAACATTATATCTGGATCTTGTTTATTGCGAGATGGTTACTCTTTTAAGTCTGAGAATAATGGTTGTTCTATTTCTATGAGTAACATCTTTTATGGTCATGCACCGAATGTGAGAGGATTGTTCATATTGAATCTTGATAACGATACGCATATACATAACATTGAGACCAAAAGAGTTAGAGTAAACAATGATAACACCATATTTTTGTGGCACTGCCGCTTGGGTCATATTGGTGTAAAGCGCATGAAGAAACTCCATGCTGATGGACTTTTGGAGTCACTTGACTTTGATTCACTTGACACGTGCGAACCATGCCTCATGGGCAAGATGACTAAGACTCCGTTCTCCGGAACAATGGAGCGTGCAAGTGACTTGTTGGAAATCATACATACCGATGTGTGTGGTCCAATGAGCGTAGAGGCACGCGGCGGATATCGTTATTTTCTCACCTTCACTGATGATTTAAGTAGATATGGTTATGTCTACTTGATGAAGCACAAGTCTGAAACATTTGAAAAGTTCAGGCAATTTCAGAGTGAAGTGGAAAATCATCGTAACAAGAAGATCAAGTTCCTACGGTCTGATCGTGGGGGTGAATATCTGAGTTTCGAGTTTGGTGCTCACTTAAGACAATGTGGAATTGTTTCGCAGTTAACACCGCCTGGAACACCACAGCGTAATGGTGTGTCCGAACGTCGTAATCGTACTTTGTTAGAGATGGTGCGATCTATGATGTCTCTTACTGATTTGCCGTTATCATTTTGGGGTTATGCATTAGAAACAACTGCATTCACTTTAAATAGGGCACCATCAAAATCCGTTGAGACGACACCATACGAACTGTGGTATGGCAAAAGGCCAAAGTTGTCGTTTCTTAAAGTTTGGGGATGTGATGCTTATGTCAAAAAGCTTCAGCCTGAAAAGCTGGAACCCAAAGCGGAAAGGTGCGTCTTCATAGGTTACCCAAAAGAGACAGTTGGGTACACCTTCTATCTCAAATCCGAGGGCAAAGTGTTTGTTGCTAAAAACGGAGCTTTTCTCGAGAAGGAGTTTCTCTCGAGAGAATTGAGTGGGAGGAAGATAGAACTTGACGAGGTTGTCGAACCTCTCATCCCTCTAGATGGTGGCGCAGGGCAAGGGGAAACCTCTGTCGTAGCGACGCCGGTTGAGGAGGAAGTTAATGATGATGATCATGAAACTCCAGTTCAAGTTTCTGTTGAACCACGCAGGTCGACGAGATCACGCGCTGCTCCAGAGTGGTACGGTAATCCCGTCTTATCAATCATGTTGTTAGACAACAATGAACCTGCAAATTATGAAGAAGCAATGGTGGGCCCGGATTCCAACAAATGGCTGGAAGCCATGAAATCCGAGATAGGATCCATGTATGAGAACAAAGTGTGGACTTTGGAGATACTACCTGAGGGCCGCAAGGCTATTTAGAACAAATGGATCTTTAAGAAGAAGACGGACGCTGACGGTAATGTGACCGTCTATAAAGCTCGACTTGTGGCAAAGGGTTTTTCACAAGTTCGAGGAGTTGACTATGATGAGACTTTCTCACCCGTAGCGATGCTTAAGTCCGTCAGAATCATGTTAGCAATAGCTGCATTTTTCGATTATGAAATCTGGCAGATGGATGTCAAAACGGCGTTCCTTAACGGTTTCCTTAAGGAAGAGTTGTATATGATGCAACCCGAGGGTTTTGTCGATCCTAAAAATGCTGACAAGGTGTGCAAGCTCCAGTGATCCATTTATGGACTGGTGCAAGCATCTCGGAGTTGGAACAAACGCTTTGATGAGGTGATCAAAGCATTTGGGTTTATACAAGTGGTTGGAGAATCTTGTATTTACAAGAAAGTGAGTGGGAGCTCTGTGGCGTTTCTAATATTATATGTGGATGACATATTACTGATTGGAAACAACGTAGAGCTTTTGGAGAGCATAAAAGGTTACTTGAATAAAAGTTTCTCTATGAAGGACCTAGGAGAAGCTGCTTACATTCTAGGCATTAAGATCTATAGGGATAGATCAAAACGCCTGATAGGACTTTCACAAAGCACATACCTTGATAAAGTTTTGAAGAGGTTCAAAATGGAACAGTCCAAGAAGGGGTTCTTGCCAGTTTTACAAGGTACGAGATTGAGTAAGACTCAGTGCCCAGCAACTGATGAAGATAGAGAGCATATGCGCTCCGTCCCCTATGCTTCAGCCATAGGCTCTATCATGTATGCAATGCTGTGCACTAGACCGGATGTTAGCCTGGCCATAAGTATGGCAGGAAGGTTCCAGAGTAATCCAGGAGTGGATCACTGGACAGCGGTCAAGAATATCCTAAAGTACCTGAAAAGGACTAAGGAGATGTTTCTCGTGTATGGAGGTGACGAAGAGCTCGCCGTAAAAGGTTACGTCGATGCAAGCTTTGACACAGATCCGGACGACTCTAAGTCGCAAACTGGATACGTATTTATTCTTAATGGGGGTGCAGTAAGCTGGTGCAGTTCCAAGCAAAGCGTCGTAGCAGATTCTACATGTGAAGCGGAGTACATGGCTGCCTCGGAGGCGGCTAAGGAGGGTGTCTGGATGAAGCAGTTCATGACGGATCTTGGAGTGGTGCCAAGCGCACTGAATCCAATAACCTTGTTCTGTGACAACACTCATGCCATTGCCTTAGCAAAGGAACCACGGTCTCACAAGAAGACCAGACACATCAAACGACGCTTCAACCTCATCCGCGACTACGTCGAGGAAGAGGACGTAAATATATGCAAAGTGCACACGGATCTGAATGTAGCAGACCCGCTGACTAAACCTCTTCCACGGCCAAAGCATGATCGACACCAGGACTGTATGGGTGTTAGATTTATTACAATGTAATTAACATAGTGATGTGAGGGCTGGATTATTGACTCTAGTGCAAGTGGGAGACTGTTGGAATTATGCCCTTGAGGCAATAATAAATATAGTTATTATTATAATTCCTGTATCAAGATAATAGTTTATTATCCACGCTATAATTGTATTGAATGAAGACTCATTTACATGTGTGGATACATCGACAAAAACACCGTCCCTAGCATGCCTCTAGTTGGCTAGCCAGTTGATCGATGATAGTCAGTGTCTTCTGATTATGAACAAGGTGTTGTTGCTTGATAATTGGATCACGTCATTAGGAGAATCACGTGATGGACTAGACCCAAACTAATAGACGTAGCATGTTGATCGTGTCATTTTGTTGCTACTGTTTTCTGCGTGTCAAGTATTTATTCCTATGACCATGAGATCATATAACTCACTGACACCGGAGGAATGCTTTGTGTGTATCAAACGTCGCAACGTAACTGGGTGACTATAAAGATGCTCTACAGGTATCTCCGAAGGTGTTAGTTGAGTTAGTATGGATCAAGACTGGGATTTGTCACTCCGTGTGACGGAGAGGTATCTCGGGGCCCACTCGGTAATGCAACATCACACACAAGCCTTGAAAGCAATGTAACTTAGTGTAAGTTGCGGGATCTTGTATTACGGAACAAGTAAAGAGACTTGCCGGTAAACGAGATTGAAATAGGTATGCGGATACCGACGATCGAATCTCGGGCAAGTAACATACCGAAGGACAAAGGGAATGACATACGGGATTATATGAATCCTTGGCACTGAGGTTCAAACGATAAGATCTTCGTAGAATATGTAGGATCCAATATGGGCATCCAGGTCCCGCTGTTGGATATTGACCGAGGAATCTCTCGGGTCATGTCTACATAGTTCTCGAACCCGCAGGGTCTGCACACTTAAGGTTCGACGTTGTTTTATGCGTATTAGAGTTATATGGTTGGTTACCGAATGTTGTTCGGAGTCCCGGATGAGATCACGGACGTCACGAGGGTTTACGGAATGGTCCGGAAACGAAGATTGATATATAGGATGAACTCATTTGATTATCGGAAGGTTTTCGGAGTTACCGGGAATGACGAATGGGTTCCGGGAGTTCACCAGGGGGGGGGGGGGCAACCCACCCCGGGGAAGCCTATAGGCATTGGGGGAGTCACACCAGCCCTTAGTGGGCTGGTGAGACAGCCCACAAGTGCCCTATGCGCCAAGGATAAAAAATCAAAGGAAAAGGAAAAAAAAGGGGAGGAAGTGGGAAGGGGGAAGGACTCCCTCCCACCAAACCTAGTCCAACTCGGTTTGGGGGGGAGAGTCCTCCCCCCTGGCTCGGCCGACTCCTTGGGGGTCCTTGGACCCCAAGGCAAGGCCCCCCTCTCTCCCACCTATATATACGGAGGTTTTAGGGCAGATTTGAGACGACTTTCCCACGGCTGCCCGACCACATACCTCCACGGTTTTTCCTCTAGATCGCGTTTCTGCGGAGCTCGGGCGGAGCCCTGCTGAGACAAGGTCATCACCAACCTCTGGAGCGCCGTCACGCTGCCAGAGAACTCTTCTACCTCTCCGTCTCTCTTGCTGGATCAAGAAGGCCGAGATCATCGTCGAGCTGTACGTGTGCTCAACGCGGAGGTGCCGTCCGTTCGGTACTAGATCGTGGGACTGATCGCGGGATTGTTCGCTGGGCGGATCGAGGGACGTGAGGACGTTCCACTACATCAACCGCATTCTCTAACGCTTCTGCTGTATGGTCTAGAGGGTACGTAGATCTCTCATCCCCTCTCGTAGATGGACATCACCATGATAGGTCTTCGTGCGCGTAGGAAAATTTTTGTTTCCCATGCGACGTTCCCCAACACAAGGTTGGTCATTGAAATGGAACTCACCGTTCCCACCGGAGAAGGCATCAGCGGAGGGGGCGGCAAACCTTGCTTCTCACACATAGCCTGCAAATTAGTTTTCGAGGATTCAAAGAAATAGCCTTGTTGCTTCTCACATATAGCCTTGCTTCTCACACAACTGACTTACCGCAACGAAGTCGTGGATGGCCTTCGCATGGGCATTATTGCCTGCCCTCTCCTCCTCAAGCAACCTCTGTGTATTTTGGTCCCTCTCCTCCAACAAGAGCCTGGTGGCCTCCCTCTCCTTCTCAAGTGCGGCCTGCTACCACTCCTCAAAAGGAATTTTCATCATCCATCCAAGGACAAATGAACGAAAGAAATAATGGAGAAAACTAACCTCGATGGCAAGATCAACTGGCCTCGCGCGTTGCCGTATTACAAGAGCAGAGCTCGTTTGCCTCGCCTTGATCTGAGATATAGTCTCAGTGATAGGGACGAAGCCATCACACATGGCCGGCGTGCCATGACTCTTACCGCCACCAGAGATCATCAACGCCTCCGGATCGATAGGATTCTGGCTCGGGTCAAAGTCAGGCCCGCGCAGCTGTTTGACCACCTCAGAATAAGACGTCATCTTGCTGTAGGTGGACAAGTTTGTGTACACCGACGGCCCGTCCCCCTCAGTATATGCCTTCGCCGTCTTGTACGAGCCCTTATGGGCCATGCTAAACGCGGAGTATCCCTGAGGCTCGGTCTGGTTATTGTGTTTGGCCTACACGAAAAGACAAACAATTAGTACAACAAAAATCATGAACGAATGAATTATTGATGAAACAAAACAAGGCACACATACCCATTTTTTGGCATATTGCTTGATGTTGGCATTGCCTTGGTGGTGTGGCACACCAACCAATTTGGCACGACGGCCCTTGGCCATAGTGTGGGTGCTCAACCAAGCCTCTGTGCACCA
This sequence comes from Hordeum vulgare subsp. vulgare, assembly GCF_904849725.1. Lineage (NCBI taxonomy): Eukaryota > Viridiplantae > Streptophyta > Magnoliopsida > Poales > Poaceae > Hordeum > Hordeum vulgare. The sequence continues at coordinate 20,702,624 of NC_058523.1, forward strand.
CCTGTCCACTATCATCTCCCAACAATCCATCTTATCGGCCAACCATCTCGGGGGCACCTATGAATGTAAGTTAATGAAGAATGAAACTAAGTATTATAACTAAATAGACCTAACTAGCCCTAACAAAACTATTAAAGAATTGACCTTTGGAATGTACATACCTCCATGTACTCGGTCTTATCAAGGTAAATCTTTCGACGTTCAGTCTTTGTCTTCGGCTCCCCTTGCTTGGCGTACCAATCTCGAACAACCTGAACACGCAGCTCGTGCCTCGTGTTATTCAATAAACTCTTGCACTCTTTCACGAGGTTCTTCTTGGCCGCCTCCTCCTTCCCCTCCGTGACCCTAAAGTAACTCTGCAATTATGCCATATAGATGCACAGATGAATAGTGAAATGATTTGGAAGGAAATAACAATATATAACATCGTATACTTTTTATTGGCTAAAATAATAGTTACCCAAAAATCAGCCAACACCTTGTCGGCCATGCTCACGCAAACAACACCATTCACATGTGTGTTTTCCGGGAGCAGAGCGGCTTGGTAGTGCTCCCACTTGAGTCCTGGCTCGGGAACCATACCCTCACCGGGCAACTGCACTATCCCGAGGAAGTGCTCCCTAGTTAAAGCACCAAGGAGGCAGTTTGGATTTTGCGTATTCTTCGGGTAATCCCACCCCCTGCATAATGATAAGGCAAAGACATTAGCTACTTGGTGAAATATAATGATATAAGGTACACAATATAAATCAACTTACTTCTCGCCATCTGGCTCAATGAACGCCCTGTGCTGCAACGCCAATCGGTCTAGAACTCGTGTCATACCATGTTGGTAGACCGACTTGCTGGCACACGGGCTCCGCCTCTCTCCCTCAGCCTCCGCCTCCGCCCCCTCAGCCTCCGCCTCAGCCCCCTCAGCCTCCTCCTCAGCCTCCTCCTCAACCTCCGCCTCAGCCCCCTGCATCGGTGTCTGCTCCTGGACGGGAAGATCCCGCACCGGTGACACCCTCGTCTGCAAGGGTGAAGTGGCTGAGACAGAAGTAGCCGAGGGTGGTGGCGACTGGCTCCTATCAGGCAGCCTCCCTCTCCCATGGCCACGTCCTCTGCCTCTCTTCTTTCCTCCGCCTCTCCCACGGGGCTCCTCGGCAAAGCTCTGCAACAAAGTTCTCCGTAGCTGCCCAGGTGCTATCCTCAACTTATCCCCGCCTACCATGTCTCACCACCTGGAACGATAAATAGTTAAATAATTAGTACAAATTCAAGGACAATAATTAAACGAACAATAATAAATACATGAATAATTCAACTAATAATTGAATAATTAAACAACAATGTTTGGATGCATACAAAGTACTAATAGTCGGGATCATCTGTCTTTTCTCCATGGTCAATTGAAGCAAAATCATCATGAGTATCACACGTGTCGTCATGACTGATATCGTCATCGGGTTCAGGGACATAATGTGGAAGGCCTTTTTGTAACCGATCAAGCATTGATAGCTCATCTGCATTGGTAACCTCTTCTACTTCCACTTCTTCCTCATCATCACGTGATTCTTGTTCCTCCATGTTCAGGGTGGACGTAGAGCAGTTTCGGGTACGACGTCTCACACCAGGTGATTCTTGGAAGAATTCTCCATCATATGTTATTGGGTCAATTTGAGGTTCATAATCGTCTTCATTTGGGGGAGGTGGTCTAAGATGTTGCGGCACATCGAACACGACATACCAACCTTCCAGGTTCTTAACACTTTGACGACAGTATGGCAGATAGAAACCTTGGGTGGCCTGTTGAGCCACAATATAGACATCGGCACTGCTTAACTGCCTGTCTTGTTGAATTTCTACTAGCCCAAGATGTTCATGAGTCCGTCTTGTCTTAGTAGGATCGAATCAATGACATTTGAACACAACAATGTTTGGAGGATTTTCACCATAATAATGAAGTTCGTAGACTTCTTCAAGTCTTCCATAATACTCGACACCTCCCTCACCTATAGCAGAGACACCGGAATTGTTTGTTTTTCGACGGGCATTGAAAGCTCTTTGCTAGCAGTACGAAAGCGATACCCGTTGATGTCGTACTTCTGAAATGTACGGACCTTAAAGTAAAAAACCATTAGCTATTTGTCTCAATTCATCGTCGACTTGCTCATCTGAATTAGCCGAGAAGTTAAGAAAAGGTAGAATTTGGTGTGTTACTCATGAGTAATAGCAACAAAGGAAATCACCTATTATATATAAGGGAGGTACCGTTTTTTGAACCAAGAGAGGAAACCGGGATAGCCGCCTCCTGTCTTTTCAAGAAGTTCATACTCGAGAATGGATTCTTTTTTGATTGCAACACCATTCGAGAATTGTTCGACGTATCGACTGTATCAATTAATAATAGTTGTTAGACACAAAACTTTTTAAAAGTTGCGAAACAATGTACAGAGCACTTACTCGATGTATGGCCGAACTTCTGTTAAGTTGTTCAATATATACATCGTTAGTGTGCGCCACTCCTCGACGCACAACAACTTTGGTTTTCCCACACCAGAAGGTGCGAGCTTCTCTTTGAAGAGGCTGAGATTGGATTCACGTCATTTGGGGTCGCCCACATTGTACCGAGGCTTTGGATTATGCAAGCTGTGCATAGTGGCATCATAGTGTGCTGCTACGAAGTTTGCCGCCTCCTCGGTAATGAACGCCTCGGCCATCGATGCTTCAATTCTACATTTATTTTTACATTTTCCTCGAAGTGTCTTCTGCATTCTTTTAGTTGCGTAGCACCAACAATTTTTCACAGCGCCACCCAATCTTGCCTCGGTTGGGAGATGCAAAATCATGTGTTGCATCGGATTAAAGAAGCCCGGTGGAAAAATCTTCTCTATCTTGCAGAGCAACTCAGGCGCCAACTCTTCCATGTCATCTATTATGGCACGCGACAACTCTTGAGCACAAAGAACACGGAAGAAATAGCTCAACTCGGCCAATACTAGCCATTCAGCCTCGGGGATATAGCCGCACAACATCACCGGCATTATCCGCTCAAGCCATATGTGCCAATCATGACTCTTGAGCCCAAAAGTTTTCATTTTTTCAATAATCGCTCCCCTCGCTAGATTCGCAGCATACCCATCGGGGAACAACAACTTTTTTTGCACCCACAAGAGGATTTCCCTTATTGCTCCCTTCTCAAGATTGTACCAGGCAGGTGGTTTGGACCAATTTTTTCTTCCTTTCGGTTCTCGCATGTTTAGTGATGGCCTATTGCTACTGCAACAAAAGACCTTCCAACGGCGCCAGAAATAAGCGTGTTGACGGGAGACTATTCTTGTCTTGATACTCCTCAGCAACGGCGCCAGGAATCCTTCTGCTACGGCTACGCCTTTAGGGACTTCCTTGGCAAATATGCAAAGGATTCCCCCGTGGCCATGGAGCCTTGCGTTGGTGTTCCCCCGAAGTGGAAACGGTGATGTAGCACAGCGGCGGTAAGTATTTCCCTCAGTTTTGAGAACCAAGGTATCGATCCAGTGGAAGGATTGCGTCAAGTCACAAGTACCTACACAAACACAAAGAGCTTGCACCCAACGCTATGAAGGGGTTGTCAATCCCTTATAGATTGTTTGCAAAGTGAGAAATGAAAGCAAAAAGGAAACAAAGCAAAGTAAAAGTGAAAGTGGAGACGATAGTTGTGAATAGACCCGGGGGCCGTAGTGTTCACTAGTGGATTCTCTCATGGAAGCAAGTAGATGGTGGGTGAACGAATTACTGTCGAGCAACTGATTATATCTATAGGCATCACGTCCAAAACAAGTAGACCGATACTTTCTGCATCTACTACTATTACTCCACACGTCGACCGCTATCCAGCATGCATCTAGTGTATTAAGTTCATGAGAACAGAGTAACGCCTTAAGCAAGATGACATGATGTAGATGGACAATCTCATATCTACGATAAAAGCCCATCTTGTTACCCTTGATGGCAACAACACGATGCATGCCTTGCTGCCCCTTCTGTCACTGGGAAAGGTCACAGCACGGTATGAAACCAAAACCAAGCACTTCTCCCATTGCAAGAATCATAGATGTAGTTGTCCAAACAAAACCCAAGAATCGGAGAGACTTACAAGGATATCAAATCATGCATATAAGAAATCAGCAAATACTCAAATATAATTCATAGATAATCTGATCACAAATCCACAATTCATCAGATCTCGACAAATACACTACCAAAGAGGATTACATCGGATAGATCTCCATGAAGATCATGGAGAACTTTGTGTTGAAGATCCAAGAGAGAGAAGAAGCCATCTAGCTACTAACTACGGACCCGTAGGTCTGAAGTGAACTACTCACGAGTCATTGGAGAGGCGATGATGTTGATGTAGAAGCCCTCCAACTCCAAAGTCCCCTCCGGCAGGGCACCGGGAAGGGTCTCCACATGAGATCTCGTGGAAACGGAAGCTTGCGGCGGCGGAAAAGTGTTTTCGTGGATGCCCTGATTTTTTCTGGGATTTTAGGGAATATATAGGCGAAAGAGCTAGGGCAGATGAGCTCCAGGGGGGGCACAAGCCTGGTAGCTGCCGGCCCCCCTGGTGGCGGCTATAGGGCTTGTGGGCCCCCTGTGGCTCTCCTGCCTTGGCCCTCAAGTCCCCCGATCTTCTTCTGTTCTGGAAAAATTTATTTCGGGGATTTTATTCCGCTTGGACTCCGTTCCAAAATCAGATCTGAAAAGTGTAAGAAACACAGAAAAAACAGGAACTGGCACTTGGCACTGAATTAATAAGTTAGTCCCCAAAAAGATATAAAAGGTATATAAAACATCCAAAGTTGACAAGATAACAACATGAAACCATCAAAAATTATAGATACGTTTGAGATGTATCACCTATCACACAGAGTCTCCTGGTCAACTCTAGCCTTTGTATTATCTTTGCCCTTATCAGTGCCGAAAAACGTGCCAAGAAGGGCCTCGGCGATATTCTTTTCAGTGTGCATCATGTCAATATTGTGTGGAAGTAAGAGGTCTTCGAAGTAGGGGAGATCCCAGATGCATGGCCAGTGGGTCCAGGTGTGTTCCTCATTATAACCCAAGAAATACCGTGGACGGTTTGGATCAGGCTCCATAGATTTTAATGTTCATTAATTTGTGCCCCCGTCAACGCAGGTGGTGCCGAGTGTTTGACAACTTTACCTTTCATGAAATTCTTCTTGTCTTTTCTGAATGGATGGTCCATAGGCAAGAACTGTCTATGCAAGTCAAAGCAGGAATACTTCCCACCCGTCGGCAACCAATGAAACTTAAGAGCTGCCTTGCATTGTGGGCATGGGAACCTTCCATGCACACACCAGGCAATGAAAAGCGCAAATCCCGACAGATCATGCTACGAGTATTGGTACCAAACATACATTTGAAAGTTCTCTTTCTTAGCTGCGTCGTATGTGTTGACCCCATTCACCCAAGCTTCTTTCAAGTCATCCATCAGCGGTTGCATGTACACACTCATATTCTTCCCCGGGTAGTTTGGCCTTGGAACTATCAACGTCAGAAATATGTGCTTTCTTTGCATAATGGATGATGGTGGAAGATTGAGGGGAATGACAAATAGAGGCCAGCAATTATATTGGGTAGCCGTCATACCAAAAGGATTGAACCCATCGAGGCTGATGGCAATTCGACAATTCCTTGGTTCTTTAGCTTTTTCCTTATGTATACTATCGAATGCCTTCCATGCGTCACCATCTGAAGGGTGTACCAACATCGGAACTCCGTGTTCATCTAATTCTTTCCTAATTCCATGTTTGTGCCATGTCATCTGTTTTGCTGTTTCTTCGAGCATGTAAAGTCGTTGAAGTCTTGGTAGGACCGGCAAATACCGTAGGACACTCACGGGGATTTTGCTCTGCTTCTTCTCACCTTCACCGTTTTCTACCTCAACATATCTGGAGGACTTGCAAAATGGACAATATGTTTCGTTCGCATACTCTTTCCTAAATAAGGCACATCCTTTCACACAAGCATGTATCTGCTCATATGGCATCTTGAGTGCACTAAGGATTTTTCCTGACTCATATAGGTTTGAAGGTATAATATGACCATCGGGTAGAAAGCGCCCAAATAGGGTCATCACTGAGTCAAACAGGTCTCTTCCAATGTTGAATTGGGCTTTCAAAGCCATTACTTGTGCGATGGCATCTACCTGAGAAATCTTAGTGTGCTTGTGAAGAGGACGTTTTGAAGACTCCAACATGGCATAGAAGGCTTTCACGGATTCCTCCATCTCTTCGTCCTTGTTCCGAGCATCATCAAAGTCATTCACCAACTCTTCAATCCTAGTACCATAATCATCAGTGCACCGACGCAACACCTCGTCTCTATTACGTTGGGCCGACTCACCATGAAATGTCCACAAGGTATAGCCGGGAGTAAAACCACGCATCTGCAGGTGTTTACCCATTACATCCTTTGTCTGTCGCGAATAATTCTTGCACTTAGTGCAGGGGCACCATGTTTTTGGCTGGCCTTTAGAAAATGTCGTTTCCACAAATTCATAGGTTTTGCTCAACCATTCATCGGTCATCTCTCTCCGACTATGGTGACCGGTGTACATCCATTCACGATCAGTCATTCTGACAAGCTAGCTATATAGTATCCACATATAAACAATATAAATTATCAGTTCATCAAGTATGTTAAATTAATTATGGCCATTTTTTAATCATGGTTAATACATTGCGATGCACGGCATGCACACCTACCAGCTACTAGGTAAGGATGGGTCCTAATCCCACCCGAGTATGTGTAGATTGGGTCATTTCCCCATGCTCTGCTCCCGATCCAACGCAAAATTTCGGCAGCACCTCTCCGCTGTTCTCCTGATACACGTCTCGGCAACTAACCGAGAGGATGTGTACCCGAAGAACAACAAGGAGGCACTATCGAAACTCTGCATGGGATCCGGAGCAAAGTGTGGGAAACGACCCAATCTACACATACCCGGGCTGTCCATGGATAACGTTGGACAAGTCGAAAGAATCACCGTTATAAATATGCAAATGCATGCATATTTATACCAGAAACCCTATCGAACGGGAGACGCATATTGGTTACGCAACAACTTTGCATTTTAATACTAAAAATACCTAGCTAGATAGTGTCATTAGCAGGAAGGCCGGAACAGAGAAAAATAAAGAGGGTGGAGGAGGAGTTAACAAATGTGCTCACTTTTGAATGCAGGGGAGGTCGTCGAAAACCAAACCCTCGCGGACAAGCTACTGCACATTTAAATGCACTCAATCAACACAAATATGCACTCGCGGTAATTAAGCTAACTAATACTAACATCTATTATTAATAATTTATTATTCAAGTTTTGTTACTCTTCTCTTCTTCTATTTCTTTTCTTCTTATTATTTTCTTTCTATTGCTGACAGCTAGCTAACTAATACTAACAGCTAGCTAACTAATACTAACATCTACTAACATCTATTGCTAAGTAAATCTAACTAAAAATCTACCACTAAAAATCTAGCACTAAGTAATTGCTAACTAAATTTAACTAAAAATCTACTACTAATAGATCTAACTAACATAGAAAAAATAAACTAAAAATAAAGAAAAAAATAGGAGGAGGAGCTCACCGGCGAGTCGGGGCGGGGCTGGCGGCGGGGCGGGGCTGGCGCGGGGTGGTCGGGGCGGGCCTGGTGCGGGGCTGGCACGGGGCGACACGAGGCGGGGCTGGCGCGGGGTAGAGGCGGGGCGGGGCCGGTGCGGGGCGGAGGCGGGGCGGAGGCTGAGGCGGCATGGGGCAGAGGCGCCGCGGGACGGAGGCGGCGCGGGGAGAGGACGGCGGCGGGGCTGAGGCGGCGCGGGGAGAGGACGGTGTCGGGGCGGAGGCGACACGGGGAGAGGATGGCGGCGGGTCGATCGGGAGCAGATGGGATCGCGAGGTGTGAGGCGGCTGGTCGGGAGAGGGCCCTGTGTGGCTGGGGATAAGGCACGTGGCTTTGCCCTCAGCCGGCTGTCAGGAAAGACAGCCGTTAGTCTTTGCCCTCAGCCGGCTGTCGGCAAAGATAACCGTTAGTCTTTGCCCTCAGCCGGCTGTCGGCAAAGACGGCTCCCGTTAAGCACTGGTCGGACCTGGGACCGGGTTAGCTCCCTATGCCGTTAGCCGCCCTATGCCATCAGTCTTTTGGTCCTTTGTCGTGAGCTGGCTGACGGCTTAGATAAAGCGGACGACATAGATTTTCTATGCTGTCAGCCGCGTCTCTATGCCATGAGCCCCGTGAAATTGCTGACGGCAAAGCTAAAAGCTATCGGCAAATTATGTTTTTCCAGTAGTGATTTGGGCACCCTCACGCCAAATGTTTTCAAATATTTTCATGCAGCGGCACGCATGTGCTTGATGTCGCTCGGCACTATTATATTTGTTCATGTTGCCGCCTCCCACGCTTATACTAGGGTGGCGGTCATCGCTCCGTGCGCGTCACTGCTAAACAACACCTTACCTACCCACGTAAGTCAGATCTGATTCTGAACTCCCAGTTTTTCGCCCTCCTTTTTGTCACCGGCATCATCGTGGAGTTGTTCGTCACGAGCGGCGAGGTCGTTGTCCATTGCATCGAATGGATTCAAGGATCTAATATTCCTCCTCGCCTGCGCCGTCTGCCCCGCCTCGAAGTTCGTTGGCATCGTCGTGCAACGCTACCTCGAACTACTTCCCTCTGACCATTGCCCATGCCTTCCTCCGCATCCAAGGTCGTCCTTGTCTCCGTTGAACTCGTCGTCCACTAATGCCGACGCCATCGACCTGCGCCTCGTCCAACCCGTCATCCAACTCCGACCTGGTAAGACACCTCCTTTCTCCAGCTTTAGAATGAGAAGTTATGTTACAATTTGCTCCAGCTTTAGAATTATTGAAGACTGGTTAAGAGTTGTGTCTTTTTAATTAACATGAATTAAATAGCAAGCTGGTATAAGCATTTTTTGAATGTTCATATTTAAGCAAATATGAAATATTAGAGGAATATTCAATACACATGAAAATTAGCTTCCGATATTAGAAAACTAGAAGAAGAAATGTAGTGAATTTTAAATGGGTTTCAATGTAGTGAATTTAAAATGTTTTTCATTTTAAGTGTATTTCATATTTAAGTGTATTACAATGTAGTGGATGTACTATTTTATTTTTCATGAAAATTTTATTAAACAATTGTAAAAGTTTATTAAAGTTTATTAAATAGTTGCATAATTTCTTCTCGACGTCGATGATGCCCGGCCTCCATCCTCATCGTCGACTAGGTGGCAACAACCTGATTGAGAGGCGTCATGTTCGGGATTGGGCTTTGCCAGGCTGACACTCGGAGGTGCTACCTTTCGGGGCGAGCATCTTGGTGAGGAATCGGGCTCCCGTCGTCGACCCGGAGCTCCTTTGGTGCCGGTCGCGTGGGCCACTTTTAGTGCGGAGGCAGCCGACCCCCGAGGAGGAGGTATATCGCCGTGTGACGGAGGAGGACGAGTGATGTCTATGCACGCTTATATTCTTGTAGACTATGTTGGGCCTCCAAGCGCAGAGGTTTGTAGGACAGCAACAATTTCCTTCAAGTGGATGACCTAAGGTTTATCGAACCCAAAGAAGTAGAGGTTGAATATGGTCTCTCTCAAGCAACCTTGCAATTGAGAAACAAGAAGTCTCTTGTGTCCCCAACACACCTAATACAATGGTAAATTGTATAGGTGCACTAGTTCGACGGAGAGATGGTAAAATATGGGTGATAGGTGTGGCAAAGCAAGGTAATATAAATCTGTAATAAACGGTGTAACAATGGCGAGAAACATGGCCTAGGATTCATACTTTCACTAGTGGCAACTCCCAACAACATTAACATAGTCTGATCACATGATATTTCCACTAAAACATGCAATGGAGACGTACTTGGAGGTCATTCCTTTGTGATCAAGAGAGGACGAGAATTATGTAGGGCTACAAAAGAACACCTCATAGTTCGTAGTTCTCACCTATGGATTTCCTAATGTCACCCGGCCATCCAAAGAGAGTACCACAATCACCAGAACGTATCTCAAGGATAGTCAAAGACAAGCACCAAGAGACTCTCAATCTTCAATCAATTCATAAAAGAAGAAATCGCTCATGAAAATATTCTTCTAATCCATGTCCAATAGACCACTGTCACTATGGTCTCGGACATTATACTAGATAAGATCAAGTGAGTACATCAATCCAATACATAGAAGAAGGGGAAACATCATGGGATCACCCTAGGTTAATGATGTTGTCATAGTCCTAGGGTAGGGTCATAGGCCTGTCCTACAGGTCCTACCCAAGGACTACCCCACGCAAGGGACAGGACCTTAAGTATGCCCGACTGTATTAATGTGTCCCCATCATCCGGTCGGTAACGGGCCCAGAATCATCCAGTCGAAGACTAAGACTCGGAGGACACCGGACCTACCGACTGGATACACTCGGTGCGTCGTAACCTCCCTGGAGGGAAACTGCCGTACGTCTCCGGGTGCATTAACTAGCATTTATAGCATACGTTACCTGTAACGCATGCATTCAATCGCCACTACTCCACCCTTGAATCAGAACCGTTGTGGAGGGCAGCGCACTCTATATAAGCCGCCCTCCCCCACTGGTAAAAGGGTTAGAAAAACATTGTACTCCATATTACACTCGGTAACAAGCTCCAGGAGCACTGAGACGTAGGGCTATTACCTCCACCGTAGAGGGGCCTGAACTCATACAACCTCGTCGTAGCTAGGACTCTGCCCATCTCATTCGTACCCTACACATCTACTGTCAGGCTTATACCCACGACAGTTGGCGCCCACCTTGGGGCAGGCGTCTAAGCGACTTCCGGCGAGTTTGCGACTACTTCCTTTCGTCATGTCGTCCGGTGGAGGTTCGAGCATGGGTCACCATGTTGGAAATATGCCCTAGAGGCAATAATAAATTAGTTATTATTATATTTCTTAGTTCATGATAATCGTTTATTATCTATGCTATAATTGTATTGATTGGAAACACAATACTTGTGTGGATACATAGACAAAACACTGTCCCTAGTAAGCCTCTAGTTGACTAGCTCGTTGATCAAAGATGGTCAAGGTTTCCTGGCCATAGGCAAGTGTTGTCACTTGATAACGGGATCACATCATTAGGAGAATCATGTGATGGACTAGACCCAAACTAATAGACGTAGCATATTGATCGTGTCATTTTGTTGCTACTGTTTTCTGCGTGTCAAGTATTTGTTCCTATGACCATGAGATCATATAACTCACGGACACCGAAGAAATGCTTTGTGTGTATCGAATGTCGCAACGTAACTGGGTGACTATAAAGATGCTCTACAGGTATCTCCGAAGGTGTTCGTTGAGTTAGTATGGATCGAGACTGGGATTTGTCACTCCATGTGACAGAGAGGTATCTCGGGGCCCACTCGGTAATACAACATCACACACAAGCCTTGCAAGCAATGTGACTTAGTGTAAGTTACGGGATCTTGTATTACGGAACGAGTAAAGAGACTTGCCGGTAAACGAGATTGAAATAGGTATGCGGATACTGACGATCGAATCTCGGGCAAGTAACATACCGAAGGACAAAGGGAATAACATACGGGATTATATGAATCCTTGGCACTAAGGTTCAAACAATAAGATCTTCGTAAAATATGTAGGATCCAATATGGGCATCCAGGTCCCGCTATTGGATATTGACCGAGGAGTCACTCGGGTCATGTCTACATAGTTCTCGAACCCGCAGGGTCTGCACACTTAAGGTTCGACGTTGTTTTATGCGTATTTGAGTTATATGGTTGGTTACCGAATGTTGTTCGGAGTCCCGGATGAGATCACCGACGTCACGCGGGTTTCCGGAATGGTCCGGAAATGAAGATTGATATATTGGATGACCTCATTTGATTACTGGAAGGTTTTCGGAGTTACCGGGAATGTACCGGGAATGACGAATGGGTTCCGGGAGTTCACGGGGGGGGGGGGGGCACCCACCCCGGGGAAGCCCATGGGTGTTTGGGGTGCCGCACCAGCCCTTAGTGGGCTGGTTAGACAGCCCAAGAGAGGCCTATGCGCATAGTAAAGAAAATCAAAGAGGAAAGGAAAAAAAGAAGGAGGTGGGAAAGGGAAGAAGGACTCCACCTTCCAAACCAAGTGGATTTCGGTTTGGCAGGGGGAGACCTTCCCCCTTGGCTCGGCCGACTGCCTTGGGAGTCCTTGGACCCCAAGGCAAGTCTCCCCCCTCCTCCTCCTATATATAGTGGGATTTTAGGGCTGATTTGAGACAACTTTTGCCACGGCAGCCCGACAACATATCTCCACGGTTTTACCTCTAGATCGTGTTTCTGCGGAGCTCGGGCGGAGCCCTGCTGAGACGAGATATTCACCAACCTCCGGAGCGCCGTCACGCTGCCGGAGAACTCTTCCACCTCTCCGTCTCTCTTGCTGGATCAAGAAGGCCGAGATCATCGTCGAGTTGTACGTGTGCTGAACGCGGAGGTGCCGTCCGTTCGGCACTAGATCGTGGGACTGATCGCGGGACGGTTCGCGGGGCGGATCGAGGGACGTGAGGACGTTCCACTACATCAACCGCGTTCACTAACGCTTCTGTTGTACAATCTACAAGGGTACGTAGATCACTCATCCCCTCTCGTATATGGACATCACCATGATAGGTCTTCGTGCGCGTAGGAAATTTTTTGTTTCCCTTGCGACATTCCCCAACAGTGGCATCATGAGCTAGGTTCATGCGTAGATGTCTTCTCGAGTAGAACACAAAAGTTTTTGTGGGCGGTGATGTGTGTTTTGCTGCCTTCCTTAGTCTTTTCTTGATTCCGCGGTATTGTTGGATCGAAGCGGCTCGGACCGACATTACTCGTACGCTTACGAGAGACTGGTTTCATCGCTACGAGTAACTCAGTTGCTCAAAGATGACTGGCGGGTGTCAGTTTCTCCAACTTTAGTTGAATCGGAATTGACCGAGGAGGTCCTTGGATGAGGTTAAATAGCAACTCATATATCTCCATTGTGGTGTTTGCGTAAGTAAGATGCGATCCTACTAGATACCCATGGTCACCACGTAAAACTTGCAACAACAAAATTAGAGGACGTCTAACTTGTTTTTGCAGGGTATGCTTGTGATGTGATATGGCCAACGATGTGATGTGATATATTGGATGTATGAGATGATCATGTTGTAATAGTTAATATCGACTTGCACGTCGATGGTACGACAACCGGCAGGAGCCATAGGGTTGTCTTTATAACTAACGTTTGTGCTTGCAGATGCGTTTACTATTTTGCTAGGATGTAGCTTTAGTAGTAATAGCATGAGTTGCACGACAACCCCGATGATGGAGATCATGGTGTGACGCCGGTGACAAGAAGATCGTGCCGGTGCTTTGGTGATGGAGATCAAGAAGCACGTGATGATGGCCATATCATGTCACTTATGAATTGCATGTGATGTTAATCCTTTTATGCACCTTATTTTGCTTAGAACGACGGTAGCATTATGAGGTGATCTCTCACTAAAATTTCAAGACAAAATTGTGTTCTCCCCGACTATGCACCGTTGCTACAGTTCGTCGTTTCGAGACACCACGTGATGATCGTGTGTGATAGACTCAACGTTCACATACAACGGGTGCAAAACAGTTGCGCACGCGGAACACTCGTGTTAAGCTTGACGAGCCTAGCATGTGCAGACATGGCCTCGGAACACATGAGACCGAAAGGTCGAGCATGAATCGTGTAGTTGATATGATTAGCATAGAGATGCTTACCACTGAAACTATTCTCGACTCACGTGATGATCGGACTTGAGATAGTGGATTTGGATCATGTACCACTCAAATGACTAGAGAGATGTACTTTTTGAGTGGGAGTTCTTAAGTAATATGATTAATTGAACTAATTGTCATGAACATAGTCTAATGGTCTTTGCGAATTACGATGTAGCTTGCGCTATAGATCTACTGTTTTTATATGTTCCTAGAGAAAATTTAGTTGAAAATTGATAGTAGCAAACTTTGCAGACTGAGTCTGTAAAACCGAGGATTGTCCTCGTTGCTACGCAGAAGGCTTATGTCCTTAATGCACCACTCAGTGTGCTGCACCTCGAGCGTCGTCTGTGGATGCTATGAACATCCGACATACACATTGCTGATGACTACACGATAGTTCAGTGCAAAATACTTAATGGCTTAGAAGCAAGGCGCCGAAAACGTTGTAAAACGTCACGGAACATAAGTGATGTTCTAAAGAGATGAAATTGTGATTTCATGCTTGTGCCCTTGTTAAGAGGTACGAGACCTCCAACAAGATTCTTTGTCCACAAAGTAAAGGAGAAAAGCTCAATCGTTGAGCGTGTTCTCAGATTGTCTGAGTACGAGAATCACTTGAATCAAGTGGGAGTTAATCTTCCAGATGAGATAGTGATGGTTCTCCAAAGTCAGTGCCACCAAGCTGTGAGAACTTCGTGATGAACTATAACATATCAAGGATAGATACAATGATCCTTGAGCGATTCACGATGTTTGACACTGCGAAAGTAGAAATCAAGAAGGAGCGTCAATAGTTGATGGTTTGTAAAACAACTAAGTTTCAAGAAAGGCAAGGGCTAGAAGGGATACTTCGTGAAACAGCAAAACAGTTGCTGCACTAATGAAGAGACCCAAGATTAAACCTGAACCCGAGACTAAGTGCTTCTGTAATGAGGGGAACAGTCACTGAGGCGGAGCAACTCTAGATACTTGGTAGATAAGAAGGGTGGCAACAGTCGAAAGAAGTGTATTTGATATACATGATGTTGATGTGTACTTTACTAGTACTCCTAGTAGCATGAGGGTATTGGATACCGGTTCGGTTGCTAAGTGATTAGTAACACGAAATGAAAGCTATGGCATAAACGGAGACTAGCTAAAGGCGAGGTGACGATACGTGTTGGAAGTGTTTCCAAGGTTGATATGATCAAACGTCGCACACTCCCTCTACCATCGGGATTGGTGTTAAACCTAAATAATTGTTATTTGGTGCTTGCGTTAAGCATGAACATGATTGGATCGTGTTTATTGCAATACGATTATTCATTTAAGGAGAATAATGGTTACTCTATTTTCTTGAATATTCACCTTCAATGGTTTATTGAATCTCGATCGTAGTGTTACACATGTTCATGATATTGGTGCCAAAAGATACGAGTTAATGATGATAGTACCACTTACTTGTGGCACTGCCGCTTGAGTCATGTTAGTATAAATTGCATGAAGAGGCTCCATGCTGATGGATCTTTGTACTCACCTGATTTCGAATCACTAGTGACATGCAAATCATACCACATGATCAAGGCCTTGTTTTCATTGAGATGAAATAAGATAGTAACTTGTTGGAAGTGATACATTTTGATGTATGCAGTCCAATGGGTGCTGAGGCACATAGTGGATATCATTATGTTCTGACTTCACTGACGATTTGAGTAGATACAGGAGTATTTACTTAATGAATCACAAGTCTGAAATGTTGAAAAGTTCAATTCCGTTTCAGAGTGAAGTTTGTCGTAACAAGAGGATAAAATGTCTACGATATGATCATGGAAATGAATATCTGAGTTACGAGTTTTGGTATGCAGTTAAGATAATGTGGAAATTGTTTCGCAGTTCATGCCACCTGGAATATCATAGTGTGATGATGTGTCTGAACGTCATAGCCACGCACTATTTGGTATGGTGCATACTATGATGTCTCTTATCGAATTACCACTATCGTTTATGGGTTATGCATTAGAGACAACCGCACTCACTTTAAATAGGGCACCGCGTATTTCCGTTGAGATGACACAGTATAGACTGAGGTTTAGAGAAATCTAAATTGTCGTTTCTTGAAAGTTTGGGGCTTCGACACTTATGTGAAAAAGTTTCAGTCGATAAGCTCGAACCGAAAGCGGATAAATGCATCTTCATAGGATATCCAAAACAGTTGGGTACATCTCCTATCTCAGATCCGAAAGCAAAGTGTTTGTTTCTAGAAACGGATCCTTTCTCGAGGAAAGGTTTATCTCGAAAGAATTGAGTGGGAGGGTAGTAGAACTTGATGAGGTTATTGAACCATCACTTCAACCAGTGTGTAGCAGGGCGCAGGAAGTTGTTCATGTGGCGCCTACACCAATTGAAGTGGAAGCTGATGATGATGATCATTGAGCTTCGAATCAAGTTACTACAAACCTCGTAGGTCGACAAGGTCGCGTACTGCTGCAGAGTAGTACGGTAACCCTGTCTTGGAGGTCATGTTGTTGAGCAACAGTGAACCTACGAGTTATGGAGAAAGCGATGGTGGGCCCAGATTCCGACAAATGGCTGGAAGCCAAGAAATCCGAGAGAGGATCCATGTATGAAAACAAAGTGTAGACTTTGAAAGAACTACTTGATGGTCATAAGACTATTGAGTAAAGATGGATCTTTAAAAGAAGACAGACGATGATGGTGATAAGTCACTATTAAGAAAAGCTCGACTTGTCGCAAAGATGTTTTCGACAAGATCAAACAGTTGACTATGATGAGACTTTCTCACTCGTAGCGATGCTAAAGGTCTGTTAGAATTATGTTAGTTATTGATGCATTATTTATGAAATATTGCACGTAGTATGTCAAAAAATTGTTTTCTCGACGGTTTCCTTGAGCAAACATTGTATGTGATACAACCAGAAGGTTTTGTCGATCCTAAAGATACTAGCAAGTATGCAAGCTCCAGCGATCCTTCAATGGACTGGTGCAAGCATCTCGGAGTTGGAATATATATACTTTGATGAGATGATCAAAAATTTTGGGCTTGTACAAGGTTTATGAGAAACTTGTATTTCCAAAGAAGTGAGTGGGAGCACTATAGAATTTCTGATAAGTATATGTGATTGACATATTATGGATCAGAAGTAATGTAGAATTTCTGTAATGCATACAAGGTTGTTTGAAAGGAGTTTTTCAAAGGAATACCTGGATTGAGCTACTTGAACGTTGAGCATCAAAGATCTATGGAGATAGATCGAAAACGCTTAATGGAAGTTTCAACAAGATGCATGCCTTGACAAGTTTTTGAAAGAGATCAAAATAGATCAGCAAAGAAGGAGTTCTTGGTTGCGTTGTAAGGTGTGAATTTGAGTAAGACTCAAAACCCGACCCCGGCAGAATAAAGAGAATAGACAAAGGTCGTCTTCTATGCCTTAGCCGTAGAATCTAAAGTATGTCATGCTGTGTACCGCACCTGATGTGTGCCTTGACTCAAAGTATGTTGTGAGGTACAGAAAATGATCCATGATTGAATCACTAGCAGCGGTCAAAATTTATCCTTAGTAACTAATGGACTAAGGAATTTTTCTCGATTATGGAGGTGGTTCAAGAGTTTGTCGTAAAGGGTTACGTCAATGCAAGCTTTGACACTAATCCGAATAACTATGAGTAGTGAAACGGATTCATATAGTAGAGTAGATATTTGAAGCATTTCCGAATAGCACGTAGTAGCAGCATGTGTAAGATGACATAAAGATTTGTAAAGAACGCACGGATCTGAAAGTTTCAGAACCGTTCACTAAAACCTCTCTCACGAGCAAGACGTGATCAGACCCCATAACTATATGGGTGTTGGATTCGTTGGAATCACATGGTGATGTGAACTAGATTATTGACTGTAGTGCAAGTGGGAGACTGTTGGAAATATGCCCTAGAGGCAATAATAAATTAGTTATTATTATATTTCTTAGTTCATGATAATCGTTTATTATCCATGCTATAATTGTATTGATTGGAAACACAATACTTGTGTGGATACATAGACAAAACACTGTCCCTAGTAAGCCTCTAGTTGACTAGGTCGTTGATCAAAGATGGTCAAGGTTTCCTGGCCATAGGCAAGTGTTGTCACTTGATAACGGGATCACATCATTAGGAGAATCATGTGATGGACTAGACCCAAACTAATAGACGTAGCATATTGATCGTGTCATTTTGTTGCTACTGTTTTCTGCGTGTCAAGTATTTGTTCCTATGACCATGAGATCAGATAACTCACGGACACCGGAGGAATGCTTTGTGTGTATCAAACGTTGCAATGTAACTGGGTGACTATAAAGATCCTCTACAGGTATCTCCGAAGGTGTTCGTTGAGTTAGTATGGATCGAGACTGGGATTTGTCACTCTGTATGACGGAGAGGTATCTCGGGGCCCACTCGGTAATACAACATCACACACAAGGCTTGCAAGCAATGTGACTTAGTGTAAGTTACGGGATCTTGTATTACGGAACGAGTAAAGAGACTTGCCGGTAAACGAGATTGAAATAGGTATGCGGATATTGACGATCGAATCTCGGCAAGTAACATACCGAAGGACAAAGGGAATAACATACGGGAATATATGAATCCTTGGCACTGAGGTTCAAACGATAAGATCTTCGTAGAATATGTAGGATCCAATATGGGCATCCAGGTCCCGCTATTGGATATTGACCGAGGAGTCACTCGGGTCATGTCTACATAGTTCTCGAACCCGCAGGGTCTGCACACTTAAGGTTCGACGATGTTTTATGCGTATTTGAGTTATATGGTTGGTTACCGAATGTTGTTCGGAATCCCAAATGAGATCACGGACATCACGAGGGTTTCCGGAATGGTCCGGAAACGAAGATTGATATATAGGATGACCTCATTTGATTACCGGAAGGTTTTCGGAGTTACCGGGAATGTACCGGGAATGACGAATGGGTTCCGGGAGTTCACCGGGGGGGGGGGGGGGGCCCACCCACCCCGGGGAAGCCCATGGGTGTTTGGGGTGCCGCACCAGCCCTTAGTGGGCTGGTGAGACAGCCCAAGAGAGGCCTATGCGCATAGGAAAGAAAATCAAAGAGGAAAGGAGAAAAAAGAAGGAGGTGGGAAAGGGAAGAAGGACTCCACCTTCCAAACCAAGTGGATTTCGGTTTGGGAGGGGGAGACCTTCCCCCTTGGCTCGGCCGACTGCCTTGGGAGTCCT
Source organism: Hordeum vulgare subsp. vulgare (assembly GCF_904849725.1). Taxonomy (NCBI): domain Eukaryota; kingdom Viridiplantae; phylum Streptophyta; class Magnoliopsida; order Poales; family Poaceae; genus Hordeum; species Hordeum vulgare. The sequence continues at coordinate 20,721,674 of NC_058523.1, forward strand.
TGGACCCCAAGGCAAGTCTCCCCCTCCTCCTCCTATATATAGTGGGGTTTTAGGGCTGATTTGAGACAACTTTTGCCACGGCAGCCCGACCACATATCTCCACGGTTTTACCTCTAGATCGCGTTTCTGCGGAGCTCAGGCGGAGCCCTGCTGAGACGAGATCATCACCAACCTCCGGAGCGCCGTCACGCTGCTGGAGAACTCTTCTACCTCTCCGTCTCTCTTGCTGGATCAAGAAGGCCAAGATCATCGTCGAGTTGTACGTGTGCTGAACGCGGAGGTGCCGTCCGTTCGGCACTAGATCGTGGGACTGATCGCGGGACGGTTCGCGGGGCGGATCGAGGGACGTGAGGACGTTCCACTACATCAACCGCGTTCACTAACGCTTCTGCTGTACGATCTACAAGGGTACGTAGATCACTCATCCCCTCTCGTAGATGGACATCACCATGATAGGTCTTCGTGCACGTAGGAAAATTTTTGTTTCCCTTGCGACGTTCCCCAACACACCAGATCCTCTTCGGTGCTCTCTCCTTCGTCGTCGATGATTCGGCGTGGCTTCTGGATGCACCTCTCGATGTCGAGGCGCTTCCCCGTCGCGGGGCCACGCACTTCTGTGCTGGCACTCGCGGCGTTCTTCTTCTCCAACAATCGGCTCCATTGCCGGCTTGTACCTTCGTCACGCGTCGCAGCAGGCGATCTCGCAGTCCGCGTCTACAACGTTGGGTGCAACATGCCCGAGCGCGCCAGTTCGCGTCTTCTCAGGTAGCAGTTCTGGAGTCTGTTGTAGTCGCCCCACGCTCCCAGTGCTCGGACTCGGTTCCGACTGAGCTTCCTACCGAGTACGTGGGTCGTGGGCCTGCAGCAGAAGTACACATGGCCAACTCCCATGAAGATCCTCGTTAAGCCGACCGAGGTGAAGTTGGCGAAGCATCCGGTGCGCGCCGTCCGCCTCGTCGTTCTGCCAGCCGACACACTCGGCGGAGCAACGTGGAGGTGTTCCGCACTCCTCTCCTCAACCTGGCCGCGGCTGCCCAGATTGCCGATTCCCTCCAGCCGACTGATTCAGATGCAGGAAGGGGAATCAAACAAATTCGAGCCCTGTTGCGCACGACGCAGCAGCAAAATTCGGCAGTCTCCCAGTCACACAATCGAATCCGCAATAGTTCCGTCCATGCAAACACACATAGATCGGTTCACAGCCCTGGATCTCATCAGTATCGCCGTCGCTCACGCACCCCTCCGCGGGGTGGGCCCTATGGGTCCCAGCATCATGATGATCGGCATTCAGTCGGCGACACTTACGACCCAAGACCCGACGCAAGGGGCCGAATCGCCCAGCGAAGAGTTGACAGGGGTCGAGCCCACCGTGATGGCCGCGATATGGACCGTCCGAGTGGAAGCAGGGCCATCGTATCTGGCCCCGAGTGTTTTACTCGAGCCATCCGCTCGGCTGATATCCCGCCCAACTTCCGATTGGCTGCGACTACCGTGAATCGGTAAATTCTCAGGAGAGTCCAAGCCCGAAACATGGCTAGACGACTACCGAGTGGCGGTCCAGATCGGAGGAGGAGACGACCATGTCGCTATGAAGAACCTCCCTCTGATGCTGGACGGCTCGGCCCGAGCTTGGCTGAACCAGTTGGCCCCCTCAAGCATTTACAGTTGGGCAGATCTAGCCCGAGTGTTCATCAAAACCTTCGAAGGAACGTGCAAGCGCCCTGCAGGTCTTGTCGAGCTTCAGCACTGTGTCCAGAAGCCGAATGAGCCCTTGCGCGACTTCATCCAGCGATGGACGACTCTTTACCACACGGTGGAGAACGTCACCGAGCATCAAGCAGTCTGCGCCTTCAAGGCAGGCGTGCGGTACAGGGAGCTGTACTTGAAGTTTGGTCGAACCGGCGACATCTCCATGAGCAAGATGATGGAGATAGCAACTCGCTATGCAAATGGCGAAGAAGAGGACCGCATCCAGAGCGGTAAACACAAGAAAGTGGGCGATGCCGACGGAGGTAACACTCGGAAGCAGAAACCGAAGGTTCCGCCCACACCGCAAGCAGAAGCTGCAGCTGTCACCAACGCCAAATTCAAGGGCAAAGGGAAAGCACAGTTCACCCCCAAGAAAAAGCCTTTCAACAATCCCATCCTGGACCAGCCTTGTCCAATCCATACGAAGATGGATGAGGAAGGTAACCCCATATACGCAAAGCACACCACTCGGCAGTGCCGCCTCCTGATCCAGGGTTTCAGCGAAGGGCAGCCGAGTGAGCAGAATCCTGAACAGGATGAGGAGGACAAGGAGGATCCGTTCCCCCAAGTCCATGCAACCCTCATGATCTTCGCTGACGTCGAAAGCAAGAGGCGACTGAAGCTAGTAAACAGAGAAGTCAACATGGCCGTTCCGACTGCCCCCAAGTTTCTCAAATGGTCTCAGACTGCGATTACCTTCGATCAGTCGGATCATCCAACACATGTCCCCACCCCAGGAAGGCAGGCTCTGGTCGTCGACCCGGTGGTGGAAGGAGTTCGACTGCGCAAAGTCCTAATGGACGGCGGCAGTGGATTGAATATTATGTACGCCGACACTCTCAAGGGGATGAGCATTCCGATGTCCAGACTCAGCGAGAGTAATATGCAGTTCCACGGAGTCGTCCCAGGGCGGAAGGCCAAGTCACTCGGCCAGATCGCATTGGAGGTCATCTTCGGCTCCGACAAGAACTTTCGCAAGGAGAAGCTCACATTCGAGGTGGTGGATTTCCAGAGTGCTTACCATGCAATTCTGGGCTGCCCGGCGTACGTGAGTTTCATGGCACGCCCATGCTATGTGTACTTGAAGCTGAAGATGTCGGGTCCAAAAGGCGTTATCACCATCACCGGCAACCGCCAGCGAGCCGAAGAGTGTCTGCAGGAGGGGTCGAGGATCGCCGACCAGCAGATGGCTGTACTCGAGCTCGAAGAGTACAAGAAGACAGTCGACCCCATCGACTTAATGCGCTCAAAGAAGACAGCTTCTGAGTCCACGTTCCAGTCGGCAGGAGAGACTAAGAAGGTCAGCATCCACCCGACAGATGAGTCTGCCGCCCCGACGAACATCTCCACCACCCTGGATCCCAAAATAGGAAGCCGAGCTCACCCAATTCCTCCGTGAGAACTGGGACATCTTCGCATGGAAGCCATCTGACATGCCGGGTGTACCTAGGGAATTGGCTGAGCACCGACTGCATGTGGATCCCGCTGCTCGGCCCGTCCGAGAGTGCCTGCGCCGGTCCGCCACGCACAAAAGGAAGGCAATCGGAGAAGAGGTTGCTAAGCTGCTAGCTGCCAGATTCATTCGCGAGGTTCACCACTCCGAGTGGCTCGCCAATGTAGTCATGGTGCCTAAGAAGGACAAGTCACTCCGAATGTGCATTGACTTCAAGCACCTCAATAAGGTCTGCCCGAAAGACCATTTTCCTCTCCCCCGCATAGATCAAATTGTCGATTCGACTCTGGGGTGCGAGAGTTTATCATTTCTTGATGCCTACTCGGGTTATCATCAGATCCGTCTGTATGGTCCCGATGAGTTGAAAACAGCTTTCATCACCCCGTTTGGGTGCTTCTGCTACATCACCATGCCTTTCGGTCTGAAGAATGCAGGAGCTACCTTTATGCGCATGATCCAAAAATGTCTCCTCGACCAGATCGGTCGCAATGTAGAGGCATACATGGATGATATCGTAGTCAAGTCCCGCAATGGTTCCGACCTGCTGACTGACTTGGCAGAAACATTCGCCAACCTTCGTAGGTACGATATCAAGCTAAATCCTGCCAAGTGTTCATTCGGTGTTCCCAGCGGAAAGTTACTCGGTTTCTTCATTTCCGAACGAGGGATCGATGTTAACCCCGAAAAGATCGGGACCATCGTCCGAATGGAGAGGCCGGTCAGAATACACGATGTTCAACGACTCACAGGTTGCTTAGCAGCTTTGAGCAGGTTCATCAGTCGACTCGGCGAAAAAGCACTTCCTCTGTACCGACTCATGAAGAAATCAGATACCTTCGAGTGGACAGACGAAGCCCAAGTCGCGTTCGACGACCTCAAAGTCCTACTCTCCACCCAGCCGGTTCTTACTGCTCCGCTCAGTAAAGAGCCCCTTCTTCTGTATATCGCGGCTACAAATCAAGTCATCAGTACTGTTCTTACAGTCGAGCGAGAAGAAGAAGGCAAAGCATACAAAGTTCAGCGGCCAGTGTACTACGTCTCTGAAGTCCTGACACCTTCCAAGCAGAGGTATCCCCATTATCAAAAGCTTATCTATGGGATCTATTTGACTGCGAAGAAGGTTGCTCATTATTTCCAAGACCACTCGGTATCTGTCGTTTTTGATTCTCCTTTTTCGGAAATTCTCCACAATCGAGACGCGTCAGGCTGAGTGGCGAAGTGGGCGATGGAGATGTTGTACTGTGACATCAAGTTCGAGGCCAAGAAAGCTATTAAGTCTCAAGCCCTGGCTGACTTTATAGCAAAATGGGTAGAACAACAGCAACCGACTCACATCTACTCGGCTCATTGGACAATGTTCTTCGATGGGTCTAAGATGTTGAATGGATCTGGCGCTGGCTTTGTGATCGTATCACCAAGGGGTGACAAGCTCAAGTATGTGCTTCAGATACACTTTGATTCCTCTAACAATGAGGCAGAGTATGAAGCTCTTCTCTACGGATTGCGCATGGCCATCTCACTCGGCGTCCGTCGCCTGATGGTCTACAACGATTCAGACTTGGTGGTCAACCAAGTGATGAAAGAGTGGGACGTAAGGAACCCCACTATGACAACCTACTGCAATGCAGTCAGGAAGCTGGAGAAGAAGTTTGAAGGTCTAGAACTTCATCATGTTCCAAGACTGAAGAACCAAGCGGCGGACGAGTTGGCGAAGCTCGGATCCACTCGGAGACCCGTCCCGAGTGATGTCTGCCTCGAGCACCTCCATCTTCCTTCAGTCAAAGAAGATCCCTTCACGGAAGAGCCAGTACAACCCAAGAGTGCAACAGACCCGACTGAAGTCGATGTACCTGCTATGGTTGATCTGGTCACAGAGATTCTGGTAATCATTCCCGATTGGACTGTGCCGATTATGGCATATATCCTAAGGCACGAACTTCCAGAAGATGAAGTCCAAGCCCGACAGATAGTTCGCAGGTCGAAGGCATTCACTGTCATTGACGGTCAACTGTATAAGGAGAGTATTTCAGGTGTTCTCCAACGTTGCATTTCCCCAGAGGAAGGGCAGTTGATCCTAGAGGATATCCACTCGGGAACCTGCGGCCATCATGCTTCTTCAAGAGCAATCGTTGCCAAGGCGTTCAGGGCTGGATTCTTCTGGCTGCAGGCTAACGAAATGGCCAAAGCTATGGTCGATCGATGCGAAGGCTGTCAGTTCTACTCCAACAAGTCCCACAAGCCAACATCTGCATTAAAGACAATCCCACTTGTGTGGCCGTTTGCAGTTTGGGGATTAGACACAGTCGGACCATTCAAGACAGGCCAAGGAGGCTACACACATTTGTTGGTGGCAGTCGACAAGTTTACAAAGTGGATAGAGGCTAAGCCCATCAAGAAACTCGACGCCTCCACTGCCGTGAAGTTTGTCAGAGACATCATCTCCATATTCGGAGTGCCTCATAGCATAATCACAGACAATGGGACAAACTTCGACTCGGACAGATTCAAGGGTTTCTGCGCGAGTCAAGGCATCCGAGTGGATTTTGCTTCCGTAGCACATCCGCAATCCAATGGACAAGCTGAGCGTGCAAATGGACTTATCCTTCAAGGTTTGAAGCCTCGAGTCTTGCGAGAGATAGGACATGCTGCTGGTGCATGGGTAATCGAGTTACCTTCAGTACTTTGGGGCCTCCGCACCAGTCCGAACAGATCAACAGGGCGATCACCGTTCTTCCTCGTCTATGGAGCAGAAGCGGTCCTTCCGAGTGACCTGCTTCACAATGCCCCGCGAGTCGAACTCTTGTCCGAAGCCGAAGCAGAACAAGCAAGGCAAGATGGAGTTGATCTTCTAGAGGAGGAGCGCGAGATGGCACTTACTCGCTCAACAATTTATCAGCAAGATCTGCGACGTTTTCATGCACGACATGTCAGAAGCCGCACGTTCCAGGCTGGCGATTTGGTGCTCCGAGTGGATCAACAAAGACCACACAAGTTGGCTCCGGCCTGGGAAGGTCCTTTCATCATTTCAAAGGTGCTGAACAACGGGGCATACAGACTCTACAACATTCAGAAGGAGACCGACGAACCCCGGGCGTGGAACGGAGACCTCCTCAAGCGTTTTTATACGTGATCGCCGACTGAAGCAGTGTAACGAACAAGTTTTGGAGAAATAATATACAACAGATTCAATTTCTTTTGCAGATTCAGAGTTCTTCCGAGGTTGCAGACTATGGTCACACAAAAAACAACTTAGCTGCGATCCTGCATCGCCTAAGTATTAACTATCTCCGAGTGTGCATTTTACGTCGCACTCGGGGGCTTAGCTGCGATCCCGAATCGCCTAAGTAACACCTTCCTCCGAGTGTGCCCTTCACGTCGCACTCGGGGACTTAGCTGCGATCACGCATCACCTAAATATTAACTTTCTCCGAGTGTGCACTTTACGTCGCACTCGGGGGCTTAGGTGCGATCCCGAATCGCCTAAGTAACTCCTTCCTCCGAGTGTGCACTTTACGTCACACTCGGGGACTTAGCTGCGATCACGCATCGCCTAAGTATTAACTTTCTCCGAGTGTGCACTTCACGTCGCACTCGGGGACTTAGCTGCGATCCTGCATCGCCTAAGTATTAACTTTTTCGAGTGTGCACTTTTACGTCGCACTCGGGGACTTAGATGCGATCCTGCATCGCCTAAGTATTAACTTCTCCGAGTATGCACTTTACGTCGCACTCGGGAGCTTAGCTGCGATCCCGAATCGCCTAAGTAACTCCTTCCTCCGAGTGTGCACTTCATGTCACACTCGGGGACTTAGCTGCGATCCTGCATCGCCTAAGTATTAACTTCTCCGAGTGTGCACTTTACGTCGCACTCGGGGACTTAGCTGCGATCCTGCATCGCCTAAGTATTAACTTCTCCGAGTGTGCACTTTTACATCACACTCGGGGACTTATCTGCGATCCTGCATCGCCTAAGTATTAACTTCTCCGAGTGTGCACTTCACGTCCCACTCGGGGACTTAGCTGCGATCCTGCATCACCTAAGTATTAACTTCTCCGAGTGTGCACTTCATGTCACACTCGGGGACTTAGCCACGATCATGAATCGCCTAAGTAACTCCTTCCTCCGAGTGTACACTTTACGTCACACTTGGGGACTTAGCTGCGATCACGCATCGCCTAAGTATTAACTTTCTCCGAGTGTGCACTTCACGTCGCACTCGGGGACTTAGCTGCGATCCTGCATCGCCTAAGTATTAACTTCTCCGAGTGTGCACTTTTACATCGCACTCGGGGACATAGCTGCGATCCTGCATCGCCTAAGTATTAACTTCTCCGAGTGTGCACTTTACGTCGCACTCGGGAGCTTAGCTGCGATCCCGAATCTCCTAAGTAACTCCTTCCTCCGAGTGTGCACTTCATGTCACACTCGGGGACTTAGCTGCGATACTGCATCGCCTAAGTATTAACTTCTCCGAGTGTGCACTTTACGTCGCACTCAGGGACTTAGCTGCGATCCTGCATCGCCTAAGTATTAACTTCTCCGAGTGTGCACTTTTACGTCGCACTCGGGGACTTAGCTGCGATCCTGCATCGCCTAAGTATTAACTTCTCCGAGTGTGCACTTCACGTCGCACTCGGGGACTTAGCTGCGATCCTGCATCGCCTAAGTATTAACTTCTCCGAGTGTGCACTTCATGTCACACTCGGGGACTTAGCTGTGATCACGCATCGCCTAAGTATTAACTTCCTCCGAGTGTGCACTTCATGTCACACTCGGGGACTTAGCTGCGATCACGCATCGCCTAAGTATTAACTTCCTCCGAGTGTGCATTTTACGTCACACTCGGGGACTTAGCTGCGATCACGCATCGCCTAAGTATTAACTTCCTCCGAGTGTGCAATTTACGTCACACTCGGGGACTTAGCTGCGATCACGCATCGCCTAAGTAGTAACTTCCTCCGAGTGTGCATTTTACGTCACACTCGAAGACTTAGCTGCGATCACGCATCGCCTAAGTATTAACTTCCTCCGAGTGTGCACTTTACGTCACACTCGGGGACTTAGCTGCGATCACGCATCGCCTAAGTACTAATCTTCCTTCGAGTGTTCACTTCATGTCACACTCCAGGACTTAGCTACGATCCTGCATCGCCTAAGTACTAACGCTCCTCCGAGTGTGCTCTATATGTTACACTCGGGAACTTAGCACTGATCATGAATCACCTAAGTCCTAATATTCTACGAGTACACATTAAGTGTTCAACTCCAAACAGCACTCAAGCAAAAGAATAAATGTTTTCGTTGTGACTCCAGCAGTCTAGAAACGATAACGGACTCGGTGTGGATCAAGCTTACCCGCACCGATCCAAAAGTATGACGGCCAAAAGAAGTGGCCAGAATATCGTACAGGAAAACACTCGGCATACCGAGGATAAAGTTCGATCATGAGTCAGCTGGGCCCGCGTCAGGACTGGAGGGTTCCACAAAGGTATCCAGGTCGATTCCATCAGCAATGCGGGTTGCAGTCTCCAGGAATGTCTCCATGAAGTCTTCGAATTGAAGCTTCTTCGTGTTGGCGACTTTCAAGGCTTTCATCTTATCTTCCCGCACCTCTTTGCAATGGACTCGGACCAAGGACAGCGCCACATTAGCACCGCAATGCGCTGCTGATTTCTTCCAAGATTGCACTCGGGCCGGAATCTCCCCCAGTCGCCCCAACAGAGTCTCCATCTTCTCTCGCGACTCGTCTTCCGGCCAAAGCTCCTTCTCAATGTGGCCGAAGATTTCTCTCAGTCGGTTGATGAACGGACCCACTTTGCCTACGCAGATATGAGCCCGGAGTAGATTCCGGTTGGCGTCCTCGCTGAGTGGCACGTTGTCCTTCATGGATCGTTCCACGGCCGCCGCTTCAGCGTCAGCGTCACCACAAAAATATGCCACAAACGAGCAAATAGAAATTACAAACCGAGTGTTCGTCACAAGATACAACCACTCGACAAATCATCAGACTTACCAGCCAGACGACTCATCATCTGGACAGCCCAGTCGTTCACATACTTCTCCTAAGCTGTCCATCGTTTATTCCGAGCAGCCATTTGATCGTACACTTCGGTCCTCTATTTCTTCAGCCTCTCCACCTCCGCCACCAGCGCCCTGTTTGCCTCCAACGCTTCCTCCAAGGATTTCTCTCGAACTTCCAGCGCGTTCTTCAGGCCAGCCATGGCGAGCGTCGCGGCTTCTAGTTCACCAGCATATTGGTTCTTCTCAGCCTTCAAGGCTTCATAAGCGCTCCCCATATCACAAGTTTTCTACAAAACGAAACAAAGGGTTATCAGCAACTTTCTCAATACAAACTATGTTCTTCAGACCCCTGCCGACGCAAGCAGTCGACAGCGGTCTCGGGGACTACACCCAGTGGGTTCACTAAGAGTGACCCCACTGGCATGCACCTCAAGCAGGTCTGCCCTATTGAGGTGCACGTTTTCACCTACGCCTCCGAGGCTAAAGCTACTCCACCTGTGTGCAGTTTACTCTAGGGAACTCTTACCGCAAGAGTGCTCCGACTGCAGTAAGAACTTGCACTCAGAAATCTTGTCTACGGACACGACAAAAATAAAGACCAAATGTATAAAGACAACTCTCGGTGCAAGCACTCGACAGAAGTCTCGGGGACTACACCCACTGGGTTCACTCGGAGTGAACCCATTGCAAACAACAGACTACGACAACACCCAGTGGGTTACAAAGGAAAAGTAAGTACTTACTAGACTACTTACTCGGATGTCGTCGCGCAGCTCCAAGCTCCGCTGGTACAAAGCCGCAACGGAGTCATAAGCCTTCTTGGCCTCCCCGGTCATCAGCTCCGCTTGGATCATGGCTCCCTTGGCCGCTCCCACCTGCTCCTCTGGGACACACCGAATGCTGAATTCAACATTCGACGAACCGGGAATCGTGGGAAGATCCTGGGGCATCCCAAGATTCGCCCTAGTCAGTTCGTCGCCCACTGGCACTGGTTCGGTCGGTGGAGGCACTTCAGTCGGCGGAGCGTCGGCGGCAGGGGCAGCAGCTGGAGGAGCAGCCTCAAGGACAGGCTCCACGACAGGCTCCGCGGCCGCCTCGGCTCTCTCGTGCCCGTCTTCGTCCGGGTGAATCGCCCCTGACAAGCCGAATAGCATGATGATTCAGAAAAAGAAAAGGATAGTACAGTCTACAGGAATAAAACACCTGACTCTCCTACAACATACCCGGCTGGGACGAGACGACGTTGTCTGTGTCCATGGGGTCATCCCCTTGGCGGACCGGAGAGGTTGTAGAAGTGGCGACCCTGTCAAGTGCAGCCCATTCGACTTGTAAAGCGGGAGTTCACTCGGATAACATAAAAAGCCGAGAGTTGGATTCACTTACGTGGATGTGACGGGGATGGCAACCCTCATGCGCGGCAGAGCCCTCCGAGGTTTGGGCCCACTCGGTTTAGGCGCCCTAGGAGATTGGCCTGCAGGCTCAGCGGGGGCGTCCCTGGACCTCTTCGTGCCTCGAGCACTCGGGACCGCCGGAGCGGTAGGAAGAGCACTCGACAACGCGGGGGGAGCCGAAGGGACGACAGGCTCATGTCGACGCTTACTCCGCTATTCTAGCGGTGGAGGCGGAGAGTCACGCTCTTTGTCTTCTTCCTCCTCCTCGCCGTCCTCCTCCTCCGACTCCCTACTGTCGGAGACATATTCAGCGCTATCCACTCTCCCCTCCTGGCTACCTTCTTCCTCCTCCTCCTCCGGATCCCCGTTCGAGACAGGGGAGGACCAGTTGGTCCATTCCTACATGCGATTCAGTAGGAAACATTAAGAATCACACGAGGATATAAATGAATGACTGAAATCAAAACAGTTCGATATATTCGGCTAATGCTACTCACCTGATTCGGTGGCGGGTTGTCCGCGCTGTAAGGCACCACTCGGCGAGCTCCTTTAGGGTTCTCGCAAGGTCCCGTGATTTGGAGCACTATCGAGGTCACCTTCTCCTCGAGTATGCCCACTGCGATGGTCCGAGTGGAGTCCTCGGGCCCTATGTAGAGCCACATAGCATGGTGGCGAGCTTGAAGAGGCTGGATCCACCGTCCGATGAAGACTTCCAACAGGTCAATACCGGTGACCCCCCTCCTGACAACATCCGCGAGTGCCTCGACCAAAGGCTGGATGTCATTCCTCTCGGCTTTCGAGAGGGCGAGTTGCTTGGGTGGAGTAGGGCGGTCTAGACTAAATGGAGGCAGCCCAGTCGACGCGTTCGGACAGGCTAGGTCCTGGCAGTAGAACCACGTCGACTGCCGGTTCCTAACCGACTCGTTCAACTGGAGAGCAGGGTAGCTACTCCGACTCTTTTTCTGAAACCCTAAACCCTCGCAGAGCTGGAGGAGATGCGTCTTGTCATCCAACTGACTAAGACGTTTGATGGTTTGAGAGCGGGCGGAGAAGATATGTTTGAATAAACCCCAATGAGGGGGGCAACCGATAAAGCATTCACACAGAACAATGAAGGCAGAAAGGTGGGCAATGGCATTCGGAGGGAAGTGATGGAGTTGAGCACCAAAATGATTCATGATGACTTTGAAGAAAGGGTGGGGGGGCAGAGAGAAACCTCGGTGAACGTGGCTGAGGAGAAAGACGCGTTCCCCCTCCCGTGGCGCCGGCTCAACCTCGTCGTCCGCCCGCAACCTCCAAGATTTATGCACGAGCTGGCCGTGCTCTACCAGGTTCCCCTCCGTCACTGTGGAGGGGAGAAAGTCTCCCTGGATCCATCCCGCTGGCAATGGCCGCTGCCGCCGCTGAGCAGCCGTCGCCTTGCCCTTCTTCTTCCTTGCCTCCATCTTGCTGGTCTGGCCCTTGGTCATGGCGGCGATGGCGAGCTCTCGAGAAGGACGGGAAGAGAAAGGTGTACGAGCGCAAGAGGTGGCGAGGAAGACGGAGCAAGCAAGAGAAGAGGATTCGGCGAGCGTAACCGAAGGGTCTCGTCGGCCAGAGTTAAATAGAACACCGACTGGGTCGCTGGCGAGCGGGCCCGAAATCTTATCAGCCCAACCAGCCGCGGCGATATCGGCGGAAGAGTTGAAGGCGCGAGGATCGAGGAGTCAGGCGCTACTCGAGCGCGCTGACGTCGCCCCCGCTAAGCGCGCGGAACCCGAAATTTGAGATCCCGGAAAATCCGCTGCTGTCAGTTGACCGGTCGTGTCAAAAGATGTCGCGAAAGCACTCGGTTCCCGACAGTCCGTTCCGCAGAACACATTCACTCGGATCATTGGTCAGGAGAGATAGAATGGATAGAGGCAAGCAACGCCCAAGCCGAACCTAGTCCAGTCGGATCTGAGCATCGAGCACTGCTTTGACGTTTCAACCCCAATCCATTCGGGGACTAATGATGGGGTCATAGTCCTAGGGTAGGGTCATAGGCCTGTCCTACAGGTCCTACCCAAGGACTACCCCACGCAAGGGACAGGACCTTAAGTATGCCCGACTGTATTATTGTGTCCCCATCATCCAGTCGGTAACGGGCCCAGAATCATCCAGTCGGAGACTAAGACTCGGAGGACACCGGACCTACCGACTGGATACACTCGGTGCGTCGTAACCTCCCTGGAGGGAAACTGCCGTACGTTTCCGGGTGCATTAACTAGCATTTACAGCATACGTTACCTGTAACGCATGCATTCAATCGCCACTACTCCACCCTTGAATCAGAACCGTTGTGGAGGGCAGCGCACTCTATATAAGCCGCCCTCCCCCACTGGTAAAAGGGTTAGAAAAACATTGTACTCCATATTACACTCGGTAACAAGCTCCAGGAGCACTGAGACGTAGGGCTATTACCACCACCGTAGAGGGGCCTGAACTCATACAACCTCGCCGTAGCTAGGACTCTGCCCATCTCATTCGTACCCTACACATCTACTGTCAGGCTTATACCCACGACAGTTAACATATCCTATGATCACAATCAAGATCACATCATGGGAGAGAGAATTAACCACATAGCTACTGTAGAAGGCCTCAGCCCTGAGGAGGAATTACTCCCGCTTCATGGAGGGAGGAAGCAGCGTCGATGGAGATGAATCCGGGGGCACTTCCCCGTCCCGGTAGGGTGCCGACACATGAATTCTGGTCCCGCGAAACTTGTTGGCGGTGGCGGCGGAGATCAGAATTGCTTCTAGAGAAAAGGGTTCCGGATTCAGGGTTTCCTCCACGGGGGTAAAAATAGGAGCCAAGGTAGGGCACTAGAGTGGGTGGCCCCCACTCAGGCGGCCTCTTCGCGCGACCAGGGGACATGTCGCGCCACGAGGGCGCCTGGAGGACTGATGGCCCCCTCTGGCCCTCCTTCGGCCGTCTACAGTCTTCTGGAACGCTCATATTTCATATATTTTTTGTGGAATTTTTGGGCACTGTAAATATGGGTATAAACCTGCAATTCACACACATTAGCAGAAAAAACTAACAGTGGGTGCACTGAGTTAGTAGGTGATATGTCTCAAACGTATCAATAATTTTGGATGGTTTCACGCTGTTATCTTGTCAACTTTGGATGTTTTATATACCTTTTATATCTTTTTTGGGACTAACATATTAATTCAGTGCCAAGTGTCAGTTCCTATTTTTTCTGTGTTTTTGACTCTTTTCAGATCTGATTTTGGAACCGAGTCCAAACGGATTAAAATCCCCGAAATAAATTTTTCCAGATCAGAAGAAGGTCAGGGGACTTGAGGGCCAAGGCAGGGGGCCCAGAGGGAGCCCACAAGCCCTGTTGCCGCGGCCAGGGGGGCCCCGCGGCCACCAGGCTTGTGGCCTCCCTCGCGCTCCCCTGCCCTAGCTCTTTGGCCTATAAATTCCCTAAACTCGCAGAAAAAAAATCAAGGCATCCACGAAAAAACTTCTCCGCCGCTGCAAGCTTCCGTTTCCGCGAGAACTCATCTGGAGACCCTTCCCGCTGCCCTGCCGGAGGGGACGTTGGAGTTGGAGGGCTTCTACATCAACATCATCGCCTCTCCAATGACTCGTGAGTAGTCCACTTCAGACCTACGTGTCCGTAGTTAGTAGCTAGATGGCTTCTTCTCTCTCTTGGATCTTCAATACAAAGTTCTCCATGATCTTCATGGAGATCTATCTGATGTAATTCTCTTTGGCGGTGTGTTTGTCGAGATCCGATGAATTGTGGATTTGTGATCAAATTATCTATGAATTATATTTGAGTCTTTGCTGATTTCTTATATGCATGATTTGATATCCTTGTAAGTCTCTCCGAGTCTTGGGTTTTGTTTGGCTAACTAGATATATGATTCTTGCAATGGGAGAAATGCTTGGTTTTGGGTTCCTACCGTGCGGTGACCTTTCCCAATGATAGAAGGGGCAGCAAGGCACGCATCATGTTTTTGCCATCAAGGGTAACAAGATGGGGTTTCATCATAAATTTGAGATTGTCCATGTACATCATGTCATCTTGCTTAAGGCGTTAATCTGTTCTTTTGGACTTAATACACTAGATGCATGCTGGATAGCGCTCGACGTGTGGAGTAGTAGTAGTAGATGCAGAAAGTATCGGTCTACTTGTTTTGGACGTGATGCCTATAGATATAATCATTGTCTTAGATAACATCATGACTTTGCACGGTTCTATCAATTGCTCGACAGTAATTCGTTCACCCACCGTCTACTTGCTTTCATGAGAGAAGCCACTAGTAAACACTACGGCCCCCGAGTCTATTCACAACTATCGTTTCCACTTTCACTTTTACTTTGCTTTGTTTACTTTTTGCTTTCAGTTCTCACTTTGGAAACAATCTATAAGGGATTGACAACCCCTTCATAGCATTGGGTGCAAGCTCTTTGTGTTTGTGCAGGTACTTGTGACTTGACGCGATCCTCCCACTGGATCGATACCTTGGTTCTCAAACTGAGGGAAATACTTACCGCCGCTGTGCTACATCACCCTTTCCTCTTCAAGGGAACACCAACGCAAGGCTCCAAGGCCGCGGGGAAATCCTTTGCATATTTGCCAAGGAAGTCCCTATAGTCGTAGCCCGTAGCAGAACGATTCCTGGCGCCGTTGCCAGGGAAGGTCTGTTGACGCAGTAGCAGAAGGATTTCTTGCGCCGTTGCCGGGGAGGAGAGATCAAGTCAAGATCTATGCAAGTAGGTGTCACAAACTCATCTCTTGCATTTACCTTTTTTGCCAGTTGCCTCTCGTTTTCCTCTCCCTCACTTCACAATTTGCCTTTTTCAGTTGCCTTTTCCATTTGCCTTTTCGTTCGCCCTTTCTCTCGCTTGCTTTCTGTTCGCTTGTGTGCCATGTGCCTTCAATATGCTTGCATCTTTGCTTGCTGAAAATCTAGTGATATGGATCCTCATCCACTTGCTAATCTCTTTAAGAGATCCAATTATGTTGATCCAACTGCTAGTGAGTTGAGTGCACTTGACTATCTTTATGGAGTTTTGCTTGAGATGCGTGAATCTGAAAATCGTGATGAAGAAATTTATGAAGTGATTCACAAGGGCTCCTTGAATGAAAAGCATGATTGCAATGGTTTCACTACAAATTCTATTAGTGACAATCATGCTAAAAATATGCAAAAACCTAGGCTTGGGGATGCTAGTTTTGCTATGTCCACTACTTGTTGCAATAATCATGATTGAGGTGATGATTTTTATTACGATCTCGCAAATTTATTTAAACCTCATGATGAATATGATGTTTGCAATATTATTGAAAATGGGTTTGGAGACGTCATGACTTTAGTTGATGATAATCCCACTATTGTTGAAGAGCATCATTTTGCATGCATGTGGATCATGAAAATAATATCCTTTGTGATAGCTATATTGTTGAATTTGATTATGACCCCACATGTAATTGCTATGAGAGAGGAAAATATTGTGGTAGAAACTTTCATGTTACCAAATCACCTCTTGTTATATTGAGATTGGTATTGTCTCTTTCTTCTTCCTTGCATATGGAAACTATTGGTTGTCTTGCCAATTTGTTCTCCTATAAAATGCCTATGCATAGGAAGTATGTTAGACTCAGATGTGATTTTCACATGCTTTATGATGCTCTCGTTGTGCTTCAATTCTTGTCTTTTGTGTGAGCATCATCAATGCCTAGCTAAGGGAGTTAAACAATAGCGCTTGTTGGGAGGCAACCCAACGAATCTATCCTTTTCTTTCTGTTTTTTGTTTTCCACACTTTCATAATCCTGTTATGATTGTGTTTTTTGTGTTTCGTTTTGCGTTTGTGCCAAGCAAAACAGTTATGATTAGTCTTGGGGATGATCGTTTGGTCATGCTGGAAAAGACAAAAACTTTCTGCTCACGAGAAGAATTTTCATTTTTTTTTCTGTAAGAGCTTTTGAGTTGATTATTTTTACTGCTGATTTCTACGCAAATTCTTCAGACTATCGTAAGTTTTCGGAATTGTTGAAGTACTAGAAGTATACGAAGTATACAGATTGCTACAGACTGGTCTGTTGTTAACAGATTCTGTTTTTGTTGAGTTGGTTGCTTATTTTGATGAAACTATGGATAGTATGGGGGGTATTAGCCATGGAAGATTGAAAATACAGTAACCCAACATCAACATAAGTAGAATTTAAGTTTGCTACAGTACCTAAGGAAGTGGTGGTTTGCTTTCTTATACTAATGATATCACGAGTTTCTGTTTAAGTTTCGTGTTGTGAAGTTTTCAAGTTTTGGGTGAAGTTCTTATGGACAAAGAGATAAAGAGTGGCAAGAGCTCAAGCTTGGGAATGACCAAGGCACCCCAAGTTGATTCAAGTATGTCGTAAAAGCCTAAGATTGGGGATGCCCCGGGAAGGCAACCCCTCTTTCGTCTTCAATCCATCGGTAACGTTACTTGGGGCTATATTTTTATTCACCACATGTTATGTGTTTTGCTTGGAGCATCTTGTATCGTAGGAGTCTTTTATTTTTGTTGCATCACAATCTTCTTTGCTGCACACTTAGAAAGAGAGACATGCACTCACCGTGATTTTTTCGAGCTTCACTGATATCCTTTGGTTAGACAATTCAGCTCACATGTGCTTCACTTATATCTTTTGAGCTAGTTGATTTTGCTATATGTGCTTCACTTATATCTTTTAGAGCACGGAAGCGCGTGGCTTGGTAGTTGGATTATGCTATGAAAGTAGTGTCAAAAGGGGTAGTTATCCAAAGGGATATGAAAACTTCCACCTTCATGTGCATGGAATAGTTAGAGAAGTTTGATTCATCTCAATTAGTTTTGAGTTGTGGTTGTGGTAATATTGAAGTTATATTAGTAAGGTGTTGTGGATATAGAAATACTTGTGTTGAAGTTAGTGATTCCCGTAGCATGCACGTATGGTGAACCGCTATATGATGAAGTCTGAGCATGATTAGCCTATTGATTGTCATCCTTTGTGTGGCGGTCGGGAGCGCGCGATGGTTTATACCTACCAACCCTTCCCCGAGGAGTATGCGTTGAATGGTTTGTTTCGATTACTACTAAAACTTTTGCAACAAGTATATGAGTTCTTCATGACTAATGATGAGTTCATGGTTTAGATGCACTTTCACCTTCCACCATCACTATCTTCTTTAAGTGTCGTGCAACTTTCGCCGGTGCACAAAACCCACCATTAGCCTCCCTCAAAACAGCCACCATACCTACCTACTATGGCTTCTTCAAAGCCATTCCGAGATATATTGCCATGCAACTACCACCATGACATGTGCACAACTTCTACATTGCCATTGCATGATCGTAAGATAGCTAGCATCATGTTTCCATTAATTTCTATGCCATGCTAGATCATTGTCACGGTACACTACCGAAGGCATTCCATATAGAGTCATCATTGCTCTAAGTTTTGAGTTGTAAGTGTGATGATCATCATTGATGGAGCATTGTCCCATGTGAGGAAATACAAGAGGCCAAAGATGCCCACCGAAATAAAATAAAATAAAATAAGAGGCCAAAGAGCCCACCAAAAAAATGAGAGAAAAAGAGAGAAGGGACAATGCTACTATCTTTCCACACTTGTGCTTGTTAAGCACCATGATCTTCATGATTGAGAGTCTCTCGTTTTGTCACCACCATATAGCTAGTGGGAAATTATCATTATATAACTTGGCTTGTAAATTCCAATGATAGGCTTCCTCAAAATTGCCTTAGGTCTTCATGACCAAGCAAGTTGGATGCACACCCACTAGTTTTCTTTAAGAGCTTTCACATACTCTTAGCTCTAGTGCATCATTTGTATGGAAATCCCTACTCATTCATCTTCATATCTATTGATGAGCATCTCCATGGCTCATTGATATGCCTAGTCAATGTCACCATCTTCTCCTTGTTTGCCTTGCAACCTCCACCAAACTCCATACCACTTATAGTGCTAAAACCATGGCTCACGCTCATGTATTGCGTGAAAGTTGAAAAGGTTTGAGAAAGTAAAGGTGTGAAAACAATTACTTGGCCAATACCGAGGTTGTGCATGATTTAAATTCGTTGTGCAAGGATGATAGAGCATAGCCAGACTATATGATTTTGTAGGGATAACTTTCTTTTGGCCTTGTTATTTTGAAAGTTCATGATTACCTTGCTAGTTTGCTTGAAGTATTATTGTTTCCACGTCAATAGAAAACTATTGTTTTGCATCTAATGGATCTGAACATTCACCTCGCATAAGAGGAGTTACAAAGGACATCTATGCTAGGTAGCATGAAAGCATCAAAAATTCATTCTTTATCACTTCCCTACTCAAGGATGAGCAGGAGGTAAGCTTGGGGATGCTTGATACGTCTCAAATGTATCTATAATTTTTGATGGTTTCACGCTGTTATATTGTCAACTTTGGATGTTTTGTATACCTTTTATATCTTTTTTTGGGATTAACTTATTAATTCAGTGCCAAGTGCCAATTCCTGTTTTTTCTGTGTTTTTGACTCTTTTCAGATCTGATTTTGGAACGGAGTCCAAACGGAATAAAATCCCCGAAATAAATTTTTCCAGATCAGAAGAAGGTCAGGGGACTTGAGGGCCAAGGCAGGGGGGCCAGAGGGAGCCCACAAGCCCTGTTGCCGCGGCCAGGGGGGCGCGGCAACCAGGCTTGTGGCCTCCCTGGCGCTCCCCTGCCCTAGCTCTTTGGCCTATAAATTCCCTAAAATCGCAGAGAAAAATCAGGGCATCCACGAAAACACTTTTCCGTCGTCGCAAGCTTCCGTTTCCGTGAGATCTCATCTAGAGACCCTTCCCGGTGCCCCGCCGGAGGGGATTTGGAGTTGGAGGGCTTCTAAATCAACATCATCGCCTCTCCAATGACTCGTGAGTAGTCCATTTCAGACCTACTGGTCCGTAGTTAGTAGCTAGATGGCTTCTTCTCTCTCTTGGATCTTCAATACAAAGTTCTCCATGATCTTCATGGAGATCTATCCGATGTAATTCTCTTTGGCGGTGTGTTTGTCGAGATTCGATGAATTGTGGATTTGTGATTAGATTATCTATGAATTATATTTGAGTCTTTGCTGATTTCTAATATGCATGATTTGATATCCTTGTAAGTCTCTCCGAGTCTTGGGTTTTCTTTGGCCAACTAGATCTATGATTCTTGCTGTAATGCCCCAAGTGTAAAACCTTCCCTATTTGGAACCTATTGCATGTGGGTCCACCTTGTCAGAGTTTATAATGTTAAAGTTGGTGCCATGATTTCATGTGTGTTCCTTACTATTTCCTTCTCATGCATGCATGCATAGCATATCATTGCATGCCCTTATCTTGTGTCGTTGCACTATGATTTCTTGTGGTGTTAGTACTAAATGTAGGTGGTGATCTTGTGGTTAGCTATCTTGTGATGCATGTGACCTTTTATATGTGATGAGGTGCTGCTATGATGTCATGTGTTGGAGTACTAAGAGTAGTGGTGTTTGTCATATTTTTTCCAACACCCTCTATTTACTTACAAACCCTTTTCTCTCTTCATTCTCAAGTTCAAAATTCCACCTTATTATCTCTGCTTTAAAAATGTCTTATGTTTAGGGATTAATGTGAGTGTGTAGTTGTGCTAGCTTGGTGGTTTTTAAGAGTGTTTTAAGCAGGTGCAATGATAACAAAACAGAGGCATTAATTCTGTTTTGTGAAATATTGTTTGCTCCTAAAAATCTTGTTCTTGTTTTATTTAAATAGGCCATATTTTTCTAAGGCCAGGGGGTATTTTCTTTCGATTTTATCCCTACTAGTTGGCTTTGTATTTTTTTCTTTTCTTTCAGGCCTTTCTTTAATTAGAAAACACCCTCAGGGCTTCTTTCTCTCTACCTGGCGCCTACTTGGGTCACAACCCTCCTCCCGTGGCCCAACTTCCTTCTCTTTTCTCTAACGCCGTTGTCTGTCTGTCTCCTTTCCGTCTCGTCAGCAGAGAGAGCGAGGGCGTGCGCCGTCAGGCACAGCCGTCGAGGCACCCCATAAAGCGTGGGCGTCCGTGCCCCAACAGCCTAGGGTTCCTCTTCCCCCCTCAGCCGCCACCGCCACCTCTCCCCATCTCCATCTTTCCTCCCTTCCTTCCCTCGCGGTGAGTCTCCTGTAGGAATAGCAGAGGGAGCAGAGAAGGTACTCGCCGCGTCTACCCCGCCGTCGTCGCCGTCCAGCGAGTCCGCCATGCCCAGGGGATCGGGGTTCGACCCCGCGTTCCATCCCCATCGTCGGTTGGGTCGAGGGGCGACCACAACGACGGCCAGGAGCGCGCCATCGCCTCGGCCCCGGAGTTCCCGTGGGCTTCCTCTACTTCGTCGGCAGCAGCGAATAGCCGGCGTCTTCTTCCCCTGCGGATACTCCTTCGAGCAGGTGGTTTCTTCCTTTTCTTCCCGAGGTGAGGCATCCCTCCTAGGATCGGCTGGTAGATCGCCGGAGCCTCTCTGTTGTGTAGGTAGTTCGGTCAGGACGTGGTGGTGTTCTGTTTTGCATGCGCACGTTCGCAGGGGTGCAAGAGATGGGCTTCCTCCCCCCTCGTGGTAGCTGAGCCGTGGCTAGGTTGGTCCCCTCGTCGATGTTGAGCCGTAGTTAGACTACCACGTCGACTTCTCTGTCTCTGGCGAGCAGGGTAGATCAGGGCAGCAGATAAGCAGAGGCGGTTCTTACTCTGTTTCGTTGCGCGTACAAGTTCAGATGCCGTATCGTAGCCCAGTGGTAGAGGTGATGTGTGCCTGATGAGTAGGGCGTGGGTTCGAATCCCCCTGGCCCCCTTTTAATTTTGCTTGCTCCTGCAGGGTAGCTTATCCCAACAGAGTGGTTTAACCTGCTAGTCTGCCCTTCTGTGTCGAGCTGTTGCAGGCTAGCAGGGTGGTCGTGTTACAACGCAGAGATAGAGGGTGCAGGGTTCGAATCCCCCTCACCCCCTTTTATTTTTGTTGTTGTTGTTGTTCTCTTGTTGTTTTCTCTTGAAATGCTAGATGTGATGCCATGTTATTGCTACATCATGTGGCAGTTATTTTTCCTCCTCTCTGTTGCAACTTGTGTAGCCTAGTATATTTTAATGATGGACATATATGTAGTGTGTGTGTGGTGTTTCCCTTGTAGAGAAGTATGTGTAGGTGGCTTGGTATATACTTGCTTGTGAGGCTAGATATATGGCAGATTGTGTGTGTGGTGTTGCACACCATGTGGGGGTGCTAGCGTATGTATGAATGTGTGTGTAATTGTCATTTGCATGTGTTAGCATTCTTTTGTGTTGCTAGCATGTGTAGGTGGTGTGGTTTCTACTAGATGACATGCATATGAGTAGATGTGAGTGTGTGGGAAACAGCCCCATTTGCAACTTGTGCACCTCCTCATGTTTAATATGAGAGAGGGCATGATGTTTGTGTGTGTGGGTGACATAGTGAGAGAAGTATTTGTGTTGTTGATGTGCATGACACAAACTTGGGGTTCAAACCCCCATGTCACTTTGTAATTGTGCACATGAACCCAGCCTTTGTAGTGGTTGTCCTAGTAGGGTACTTTATGGAGTTGCATATTCAGATTTGTTGCAAGTTTGAGCCTTAATTCCATGGAATAGGTGGAGCCCAAGGGCATGAGTTTAAGAGTGATAGTAGTAGGGGTTTTGCTCTACACCATAGTGGTGTCAATTACCTCTTGGTGTTGTGTGTGTGCAAACTATGCCTAGACAAAGTGGGCATGTGGCTGAATAAAATTCCAGATTAGTGAACTCTGAAATTCCACTAAGTCTGGGATGCTGGTAACATTTTATTCACTTATAGATGAGGATGTGCTGGTCATTCTGTTGAGAACTAGCTTTAGTTCAGTGCTAGGATTGTGAACCTGATATGTTTTTGAAGCTCCCTGTCAAATTTCAAGTCATTTGGAGTCCACTAGGTTGTGTTTTGGTTTCTGTAAAAAAGCTTCAGAACAGAAGCAGAAACTCAGGTGCAGGAATTTTCACTAAGTCCCTGAGATCTGATGGTTTTGGGAAAGTTTGTGGCCTTGTATCTTCTAGGGTATAATTCGTTTTGCTGTGATTCTTGCTGGTGCTTGTAGTGATCTTGGTTGGCAACAGCCACATATATTATTTGTCATGTTTGAAGACCTGTAGCTATGTTGCATGCAGCTCCCAAAGAGCTAAGATGCAGATTATGGCAGATTACGTAGTTTTGTCATTTTGATCATAGTATGTGCTTAATTGATGTTGTGGTGTTCTACCTTGCTCCAATTCATTCATGTTGGGTTTTTACATGTCTTGGCAACCTGGGAATACCAGATTTGTGCCAATTCTGAGTGTGGTGTTGAATCTTCCACGTAGAGCTTCATATCTTGTTCCGTTGATTCCCGTTGATCCGTAGCTCCGTTTGCAATGTTCTGTATATGGTTTTGCACCGTTTTCACGATCCGCATCTGTTCATGTCATTCTCATGCATGTCAAAATAGCTTAGTGTACAGTTCTGTCCAGAAACTTGCAGTAGTTTATTTTGCTTGTGCTAGTGATAGAAATAATGGTGCATGCTCAAATTTCATCTCATGCATCATGTGATTGTTGCATCTTGTGGTGCTGCTGTTCATTGGATGTTATTCTTATGTTGGGTAGCACCGGGATCGGAGAACGAATACGTGGAGTCAGGAGAGTACGTGCAGGACGAACCAGAACCATTCCAAGCTGAGGATATCACAGCCAAGATGATATGACCTTGATTCCATCTCTAGACTTGTTATGCTAGTTTCGTTTCCATGTCATATTGCTCGCTGCCTACCACTGAATTTAAATTGCCTCTTCATATGCCATGAGCCCAAACACCGTACTCCTTCCTAGCAAACTTGTATGGCTAAGTAGGCTTGCTCAGCTAGTAATGTTAGCGTTGCTAGTTGCACGTGTTTTGACTCATGTGATAACATGAGCTTGTTATCATTATTTTAAATTCTGTACTTTATTTAATGCACCTATAAACTTGGTAATGACGGGAGGCCTAGCCTTTTGCCGGGTGTCTTGTTCTGTTATTGCCGCCTTAGTTACCGGTTACCGGTGTTTGATTCCATAATGATCGCTCCTAACATGTTCGGGGTTGTTATGGGGACCCCCTTGACAAATCGCGTAGTGCTAAGGCTTATCCGGCAGGACCCAACATTGGTGTTAATTTGCTAACAACTTAATAATAATCTGCATAGGGAGTAGCTACCCCGAGGTTCTATAATCAACAACCCGGGCCAGTGCTCCTCATGAGTGTTGGTCCAATCCAGAGCAGCTTATTACGCTCCCTGGGGCAACTCGGTGTTTTGGCATGGTAACCATCGCTCATCCGGCGTGTCCTGAGACTGAGATACGCGGCTCTTATCAGGGTCGTCGACACGTCGGGAGGTCCTGCTAGCCTTGTCTTACCTTAGCGGTATATCTTGCGTATAGGAATCCCAGTGAAGCTTTGGGTTCCCCCAGAGTTGAGGTTTTCCTCTAAGGAATCCGACGAGATCACGAGATTCCTGATAGAGGATGACTTTGCGGCCTGTGTTCGTTTGTGATGGACTAGTTGGAGCACCCCTACAGGGTTTAATCTTTCGGAAAGCCGTGCCCGCGGTTATGTGGCAACTTGGAATGTTTTGTTAACATTCGGTATTAGAGAACTTAAACATAAATAAATAAAACTGCCAACTGTGTGCGTAACCGTGACTGCCCCTTTGAAGATCCCTCTTCGATCGGGAACACGGTGGTGTTATGAATGCCGTAGGTAGGTGATCAGGATCACTTAGTGATCAAGTAAATCCGACCGTTAGTGTAGACCACCTTCCCTTCTACTTTGCGTAAGTTAGCCACTTTATCAAGCATAGGTAGCTGCAGCCTGATACACTTCACCCCTACCTTACCCAATAACATGACTAGTTCTGGCACCAAGGTCTTAGATTGCTGAGTCCCCGTGGCTCAAGGATTCCTCCGAAACTCCCAGCAGGTACAGGTACCCCAGAAACAGATGATCCCGACGGCACCCAGCTGGCGTGGCAGTACAACAAGGAGACAGACCGCCTCTACGTGAACTATCCAGAGGACCGAGCCGTGGTCGTGATCGTGGGCCTGCAGGAGGGTAGCATAGCAGTTTTTCATGTTTTGTAGTCCGTAGCGGAACTACCTTGATTGTAACTGTGTTGTACTCTGAGTTTAATAAGAAGACAGTTGAACCCCGAATTGTCTATTTTTATAATTATTTGTGCTATGTTACTTGCTTGCGAAACGCTTAGATGCGCTTCTTTCCTATTCGGGGCCTCCGACCCCCAGATCGGAAAGGACCGCATCTTGGTCGTTACACTTGCAATGGGTGAAGTTCTTGGTTTTGGGTTCATACCGTGCGATGACCTTTCCTAGTGATAGAAGGGGTATCAAGGCACGCATCGTGTTGTTGCCATCAAGGGTAACAAGATGGGCTTTCATCATAAATTTGAGATTTTCCATCTACATCATGTCATCTTGCTTAAGGCGTTACTCTGTTCTTTTGGACATAATACACTAGATGCATGCTGGATAGCGGTCGACGTGTGGAGTAATAGTAGTAGATGCAGAAAGTATCGGTCTACTTGTTTTGGACGTGATGCCTATAGATATAATCATTGCCTTAGATAACATCATGACTTTGCGCGGTTCTATCAATTGCTCGACAGAAATTCATTCACCCACCGTCTACTTGCTTTCATGAGAGAAGCCACTAGTAAACACTACGGCCCCTGGGTCTATTCACAACTATCGTTTCCACTTTCACTTTTACTTTGCTTTGTTTACTTTTTTGCTTTCAGTTCTCACTTTGCAAACAATCTATAAGGGATTGACAACCCCTTCATAGCGTTGGGTGCAAGCTCTTTGTGTTTGTGCAGGTACTTGTGACTTGACGCGATCCTCCCACTGGATCGATACCTTGGTTCTCAAACTGAGGGAAATACTTACCACCGCTGTGCTACATCACCCTTTCCTCTTCAAGGGAACACCAACGCAGGGCTCCAAGGCCGCGTTGAAATCCTTTGCATATTTGCCAAGGAAGTCCCTATAGGCGTAGCCCGTAGTAGAAGGATTCCTGGCGCCGTTGCCAGGGAAGGTCTGTTGACGCAGTAGTAGTAGGTTAGTCCAAATATGTTGAAAAAGGTATTAAAGTGTACAAAACACATAGCAATATCACCCAAAACTTGCATGGCGTAATAAGAATTTATAAATACGTTTGGGACATATCAACATCCCCAAGCTTAATTCCTGCTCGTCCTCGAGTAGGTAAATGATAACACAAATAATTTCTGTGGTGACATTCTAACACACATATAAGAACTTCAAAGTAAAGCAAGTAAGATATGCAATTCAAGTCAAGAAAATAACAACCGAGAGTCTATATCTAGTATTGAAACTAGCAAAGTAAGAACATAAAGGTGCAAGAGCTGTCACTGTCCGTGACTCAAATGTCTCCAAATGGTGTTTGCGTGCAAGAAGTGGGAGATGGGTTTAGAGCATAAAAATATTATATAGTTTAATTGAGAACTCAATCAATTAAAACTTCACACTTGGTCTCCTTCGGAATCTTATGTTGACTCATCCCCAGACCACTAGTCAGGCACAAGTCATAATGATCCTCTCCCTTTCGACTTTGATCACTCATGCAATGGATGAGCGCGAGCAAGCTATATTGACACGTAGGATGGCAAAAAGAATAATGATGGGGAAGGAAGACAAAAAGGTGTGAAAGGCTCACATCAATGAGGACAACCATAGGCGAGAGAAAGCCAAATGATAGATATGATGTGAGGAGTAGGGATTGCCATGCAACGAATGCACATATGAGCTAAGGTAAGCTCTCCCATGAAACTAGTGGGGGTGCATCCAACTTGCTTGCTCATGAAGACCTAGAGCTCATTTCAGGAGGCTCATCATTGGAATATACAAGCCAGGTTCTATAGTGTAATGGTCCCCACATAGTTATGCTTGAATGATAATCTCTATGGAGTACAAATATAAAAATGGATTAGAGTGTGGACCTTTCAAAAAGAATAGTAGTATTGCCCCCTTCTCTCTTTTTATTTCCTTTTTTATTTTTTATTTTTTTATTTTTGTGACCTCTTTGGCTCTTTCTATTTATCTCTCATTTGTCCTATTTGGGATCTTTTCACGTGTCCTCTTTTGGGCTCTTTTAATTTCTCCTCTTTGGGATCTTTTCCTCACTTAAGGGCAACACTCTATATTTTACAAGAATAAAAATAAGATCTTCACACGTTATAAGAAGTAATCAACATAAAGATAAATGAACACTATCATGATGTATGCAAATGTATGCCTCTGCCAGTGTACCAAGATAAGCAATGAAACTAGCGCGTCATGTAGCAATAATAAGGGAAAAGCCCAACTAGCAGGTGGCTCCTCGATCAAGCAAAAGCATGTA
The DNA here is from genome assembly GCF_904849725.1 of Hordeum vulgare subsp. vulgare. NCBI lineage: Eukaryota > Viridiplantae > Streptophyta > Magnoliopsida > Poales > Poaceae > Hordeum > Hordeum vulgare. The sequence goes on from NC_058523.1 coordinate 20,748,759, forward strand.
TGACATGAAGATCAAGTTATGAGATGGTGGATGTTGCATGGCAATGTATCTCGGAAAGGCTATGGAAATACCTTGATAGGTAGGTATATATGGTGGCTGTTTTGAGGAAGGATATAATGAGGCCTATGATGACAGAGCGTATCATTCCAAGGGTTTGGATGCACTAGCGAAGTATGCACCAACTCTCAAGATGAGAAAGGGCAATGCATGGTACCGAAGAGGCTAGCAAAATATGGATGGTGGAAGTGCCAACAATCGAATACTCGCATTAGTCCGAAGAACTCATGCACTTATTATTGGTAACTCTCTATCTATATATTCCAAAGAGACAAAGAGACAAGTACCCCAAGGAGGAGCGTTTGGGGGTTTGGTTATCCTTGCGCATCCTCGACCCATGATAACGTGAGGGTACTCTATATATTCCAACCCCTCCAGAGGTTAGCGACCCATCTAGTAGCTAGAGCTCTCAACTAAATTTTTTGTTTTTGAAAATACACATGGATTTCCAAAATACGACACCTATCACTAATAGGCTCAAGCTCTTGACACCAAAAGTCCAAACATTACTCAAATCAATACCTCAAAACTATTGCAAGTTACTACTATACTTAAATAGCAACCTCAGTTACCTACTCATGCAAGACACACAACTCGGTGCAACAAGCCAACTCTCTAAATAAGATAAGCATGATAACTCAAGAGAGTTCCAAAAGCATCAAATAAAATCTCTTAAAAAGATAAAGCATGAAAACTAAGAGCTAAGCATGACAACAACTATGAAAAGATAAAGAACACACAAAAAGATAAGCATGAAAACCTATGTTGTGTTCTATGGTGGAGTGCAGCGTGTTTCTCCCCCAAACAAAGAAGGCTAGGGTCCAACTTGTTATGAACAGCAAGAAAAACTAAAACAAACAAAAAAGTAAAGAGCGGGACGCTCCAACCATAGCACATAACATATGAAGTGATAAAAATATAGCATGGAGAAGGACGAACTGATGATTGTTGATGGAGAAGTGGATGCACGGGGGCATCCCCAAGCTTAAACACTTGAGTCTCCTTGGATATTTCATCGGGGTGCATGGGGGAATCCCCAAGCTTGAGCGTTTGACACTCTTGGATCTTCTTTCATCATCTTCCATCACATACTTGAAAACTCCCTTCATACGAAACTCATCATAAGCTGATTAGAGTGGTTAGTACCCATAATAAAATAATTTTACTCCACTAGAAATAAAGGTTTTTGTGAATAGATACTTTTTCACAAGATTGCCGAAAAGGTTTTGCAAATAAAAAGCAAGCTTAAGATTTGCAAGACGATGAAAATGCAAAACGTGGCAGAATCTATGAAAAACAGAACAGCAGGTAGTAAATATTTTTTTCAGGGCACTTCTGCAACTCAAATCAACAAACTCAGAACAAACACCAGAAAGCCAATTGTATAGAGCATACTGTCAAAACAATTCAGATCAAAAAGATGATCTCGTGATTTTTGGTGAAGTTTTCCGTCAAGCACACATAATCTGTTTCTGGACAGCATGTCACAACTTTTAAACTTTCTTGCAATCGGAGGCTAAAACTTGGCACAAAGCTTAAAAATACAGATACAATTATGTTTCTACAGTAGTAACACACATGAAGACTACTAAAAACTGAAAGTAAAAACTCAAAGTAAAGATAACAAGGGTTTTCTCCCTAGAGCTCTTTCTTTATAGCCATAAAGATAGGCTTAAGATTTTAATGATGCTCTCGTAGGAATAAGAGTTGTGGAACAAAAGAGAGCATCAAGAAGCAAATACCAAACACATTTAAGTCTAACATGCTTCCGATGCATAGGAATATTGCAATAGTATAATTCATTGAAGCACAAAGCAATAAGCAGAAGGAAGGCAAAACAAGTGCAGCTTCAAAACCTTCAACATAAAGAGAGGGAACTTGATATTATTGAAATATCTATAAGCATATGTTCCCTTCTCATAATAATTTTTAGTGGGATTATGAATAAACTCAACAACATAAGTATCACAAAAGCATTGTTACCATGATCCACATGCAAAAAGGTACTCTTACTCTCCACATAAGCATAATCTGGGGGGAGCCCATGGTTAGGACATTTTAGCATTAAAGTTTCAGTCTCCCCCAAGCTAGAGCTATGCTCTCTCCATCATGAGGATAAAAATTATAAACATAATTCCTATTCTCATGGACTTCATGAAGAGGATAAAACTTGGAGTAAAAGAGAGACTGAATCTCTTCCCAATCACGTAGGTGAGAATCACCTAGTAGCCTATACCATTTCAATGTTTTTCCTTTCGTGACAAGGCAAATAATTTCCTCATGACTCCATCTCTTGTCAAACCTCAAATCTTAAGCAACTCACAAAGTTCTGTAAGTTTCAACAAATGAATACTAGGATTGACTATACCATCTCCTGCATAACAATCATTCCTAATTATTTCAATTATCCCAAGTGGTATTTTGAATGGGATACACTCAGTAGGTGGAGGATACTTCTCTACCACGGGCGTGGTAAAGCGGCCTTCCCCGAGCAGCAAACTACGAGTGCAGTTTTCCATAAGCCTAACTAGTGAAAATAAAAACAAGAAACAAAAAGATTTAATTGCAAGATGTAAAGATATACCTCCAAGCACTCACCTCCCCGGCAACGGCGGCAGAAATAGCTTGATGTCTACGCACGCTTCTATTCTTGTAGACTATGTTGGGCCTCCAAGCGTAGAGGTTTGTAGGACATCAACAATTTCCCTCAAGTGGATGACCTAAGTTTTATCAAACTCAGAGAAGTAGAGGTTGAAGATGGTCTCTCTCAAGCAACCCTGCAATTAAGAAACAAGAAGTCTCTTGTGTCCCCAACACACCTAATACAATGGTAAATTGTATACGTGCACTAGTTCGGCGAAGAGATGGTAAAATATGGGTGATAGGTGTGGCAAAGCAAGGTAATATAAATCTGTAATAAAGATTACAGCAAGGTAGCAAGTGACAAAAGTGAGCATAAATGGTGTAACAATGGTGAGAAACAAGGCCTAGGCTTCATACTTTCACTAGTGGCAACTCCCAACAACATTAACATGGTATAATCACATGATATTTCCACTAAAACATGCAATGGAGACGTACTCGAAGGTCATTCCTTTGTGATCAAGACAGGAGGAGAATTATGTAGGGCTACAAAAGCACACCCCAGAGTTCGTAGTTCTCATCTATGGATTTCCCATTGTCACCACGGCCATCCAAAGAGAGTACCACAATCACCACAACGTATCTCAAGGATAGTAAAAGACAAGCACCAAGAGACTTTCAATCTTCAATCAATTCATAAAAGAGGAAATCACCCATGAAAATATTCTTCTAATCCATGTCCAATAGACCACTGTCACCATGGTCTCGGAGATTATACTAGATAAGATCAAGTGAGTACATCAATCCAATACATAGAAGAAGGGGAAACATCATGGGATCACCCTAGGTTAACATAGCCTATGCTCACAATCAAGATCACATCATGGAAGAGAGAATTAACCACATAGCTACTGTAGAAGACCACAACCCCTAGGAGGAACTACTTCCGCTTCATGGAAGTGTTGGGGAACGTTGCATGGGAAAAAAAATTCCTACGCACACGAAGACCTATCATGGTGATGTTCATTTACGAGAGGGAGATCGGATCCACATACCCTTGTAGATCGCTAAGCGGTAAGCATTAAGAAACGTGGTTGATGTAGTGGTACAACTTCGTTATTCAAATCACCGTCGTCCCACGATCCGTTCCGATCTAGCGCCGAACGGACGGCACCTCCGTGTTCAGCACATGTACAACTCGATGACGATCTCCGCCTTCTTGATCCAGCAAGAGAGATGGAGAAGTAGATGAGTTCTCCGGCAACGTGACGGCGCGCTGATACGTCTCCGTCGCATCTACTTTTCAGAGCTCTTTTGCCCTTGTTTTGGACTCTAATTTGCATGATTTGAATGGAACTAACCCGGACTGATGCTGTTTTCAGCAGAATTGCCATGATGTTGTTTTTGCGCACAAATAAAAGTTCAGGGAATGACCTGGAAATCTATGAGGAATTTTTGTGGAATATATAAAAAATACTGATGCAAGAATCAACTGGAGGGATGGAGCGAGGTGCCCACAAGCCCACCAGGCCCGGCCCGCCCCCCCTGGTCGGGGCTGGCAGGCTTGTGAGCCCCTCGGGACTCCGCTGCCCCCAATTCCAGCTCTATATAACCTCTTTTGCCCGGAAAAAAAATCAAGGAGAAGAGTTCATCGCGTTTTACGATACGGAGGCGCGGCCACCTCTTGTTCTTCCTCTGAAGGACAAATCTGGAGTCCGTTTTGGGCTCCGGAGAGGGGAAATCGTCGCCATCATCATCATCAACCTCCCTTCATCGCCAATTCCATGATGCTCTTCACCGCTCGTGAGTAATCTCATCGTAGGCTTGATGGACGGTGATGAGTTGGATGAGATCTATCATGTAATCGAGTTAGTTTTGACGGGGATTGTTCCCTAGTATCCACTATGTTCTCAGATTGATGTTGCTACTACTTTGCAATGCTTAATGCTTGTCACTAGGGCCCGAGTGCCATGATTTCAGATCTGAACCTATTATGTTGTCACCAATATATGTGTGTTTTAGATCCTATCTTGCAAGTTGTAGTCACCTACTATGTGTTATGACCCGGCAACCCTGGAGTGACAATAGCCGGAACCACTCCCGGAGATGACCATAGTATGAGGAGTTCATGTATGCACCAAGTGTTAATTTGTTGGTCCAGTTCTTTATTAAAAGGAGAACCTTAATATCTCGTAGTTTCCAATAGGACCCCGCTGCCATGGGAGGGATGGACAATAGATGTCTTGTAAGTTCTTTTCCCTAAGCACGTATGACTACATACGGAATACATGCCTACATTAGATTGATGAACGGGAGCTAGTTACATATCTCTCCGTGTTATTAGCTGTTACATGACGAATCACATCCGGCATAATCATCCATCACCGATCCAATGCCTACGAGTTTTTCCTACTGGTCCTTGCTACGTTACTTTGCCGCTACTTCTGTCACTGCTACTGCTGTTACTTTGCTGCTACTGGTTACTGTTGCTACTGCTGCTATCCTACTACCTTGCTACTGATACTTTGCTGCAGACACTAAATCTTTCAGGTGTGGTTGACTTGACAACTCATCTGCTAATACTTGAGAATATTTTTTCGCTTCCCCTTGAGTCGAGTCAATAAATTTGGGTTGAATACTGTACCCTCGAAAACTGTTGCGATCCCCTATACTTGTGGGTTATCAAGACCTTTTTCTGGCGCCGTTGCCGGGGAAGCAGAGCTATATTCTCTGAGTCACTTGGGATTTACGTCTGCTGGTCACTATGAGGAATCCAATAGATCCAAGAACTAAAGTCTTGCCCTCAACTACGAGCACAGATAAGGAACTGCCATCTAGCTCTGCACTTGATTCACCTTCAGTTATGAGTAAGTTTGTGACACCACCTCCTGCTAGAAATCTTGATATGTCGCATGTGCTTGATGATGCTACTTCTGCTGCCCATGATGCTTATGATGATGCTATGCTTGATACTGCTTTGCCTGATGATGCTATGCTTGATACTGCTTTTCCACTAGGTGCATTCCTTGATGCAAAAATTGCTAGAGTTGCTGCTAGATGTGATGATACTTTTGAAACTGCTGATACTATTGAGGTAGAACCTACTATTTTTCCTGCTAGAACTAGCTCTCCTATACCTGAATTGCCCGATTGTAGCGACCCGACTCAAGACGAGTCAAGCCTCTGTGTTTCCGTGCCATCCCTGGATCAGTATGCTGGCACACACAGTACATCAATGTATATATCAAAGTGCAATCACATGTAAAATAGCGTAAAACTGATATATACCTTAAATATCTCAGCGGAAGCGGTCAAGGGAGTGGAGTCCCAATAAACACCAATGGCAAGTTGAGTGTAGACCGTAACCCTGAATCGTACTCTTACTCGTCGAAGAAAATATCTGCAACATAAGACGTTGCAGCCGTGTAGGTCAGCATATTGAATATGCCGGCAAGTCACATAAGAGAGGGGTGTAAAGTAATCATCTATACTATATGCATATATGGCAGGTCGGGCTATAAGTTTTAGCGTAAAGCAAATTTTTCTCCTAAAACAAGAGAGGGCTAAAAGCAAAATGTTACTACATTGTTGGTTGTTAACGAGATGGTTCCGCCAACCAGTTCTCGTACCCGAGTTGTCAATAATTACCCTCATCAAATATATATAATGGTGTTGAGAAATCCAGATAACTTCAGTTCCTTTGGCTCAAGTTGTCCATGACCGTGGACACGGCTAATCGATTAGGTTTGAGTACTCTGCAGAGTTTTCCACACGTTCCCCACAAGATTTGATCGCCTCCGAGTATGTCCTCGCACTTCAAGGTGTTTGAAGACCGGATGATCAAAACATGGTCTTTCAACGGGTCCATCTGAATTCCTGTCGGTGCCCATCCATTCCTACCGTTCGTCTACATGTGCTAGCACCGCCTGTCCAGAGTCGCCGCGTTGTCCAACCAAGTCAGAGCCCATAATGGCTTGTGGCTGTGCAGGTAAGCCTTGGGTCTTGAAAATATCCGTCCGTCCCTTTGAGCCTGGGTGAAGCTTTCCGCAGGATGACATGGCCTCTCCAGCATCCCGGGCATCCACTAGGTTTTCCAGGGAGCCGATCAACCGTCCTTCACCCAGAGTTGCATTGCGTCCGAGGTCTTGAAAATCTTGTCTTATCCGGTCTTGATTATTTAATCAACCTCGCATCACTCGTGATATACACTCAACCGATAACCCGTCTACTCGAGCATAGCATTAAGAAGTTGTCGTCCCGGGGCCAAGAATCGGGGTTGTTGTGTTCCTACCACATGATACTACAACTTATGCTAAAGTTTCCAAGTACCTAGGCAGCATGCAATTGGGCATAGGATGGTAGAACTACAATGCATAAAACATAGGTGATAGTATGATCAAAGTGACTTGCCTGTGATGTTGACGAAGAAGAATTTCTCGAGAAAATAACTTGATAGACTACTTGTCACTCTCCGATGAAATCTATATAACAAACATATCATTCACATAAGCACTCATACTAGGAATCATTCTAGCAATCAAAACAAAAGCGAGAGCGAATAGGAATTCCGAAAGAAACTTCAAATAAGACTAGAGAGTCTTCTACTACGTCAAACACTAAATAGTTTTGTCTAACAGAAAATATTAACAAGGAACTAATATATAAGTTTAACTAAGATAAAATAAAGTATTTTTCACAAAACTTTTTGAAAGTATTCCCAAACGGGATTTGGAACAATGCGGAAGCCAATTGCAAGTTACTAAGGAAATAGATTTGATTTCACGAAAACAAATAAATATAAGATAAAAACTTGTTGCAAAACTACTGTTTAACTAACAGAAACAAAACATAATATTACTTAAATAATAAAGAAAATATTTTAAAACAAAAATAGAAAAGGAATTAGCCGAAATCCTAAAAGAGGTGAAACAGAAATTGTTTCACATGAAACAGTGAGCTAAAATACTCAAACAAATCTGAAATTTTTACCACTGATACATAAGATCACTAGTGATCAGTACCAACAGGAATAAAATTAAAATCTATTTTTAAACTCCTGGAATAGGCAAAACAAGGTTTAAACTAAATCTGATCTAACTTATATTTGCAAATTTCAAACATAGACAAATTATATGTTTTTCGAAACAACAGGAAATTTGTGAGCTACTGGAAAACGAATCAATGTCATTGGACTTCGGGATAAAAAGCGGTGGCCAAAACAAAACAGGAAGTTTCTGTTTTTGCAAACAGGCAGAAAATTATAAAACAACTAGTGCTAAAAAGAGGGGTACACGTGGCCTGAGGCTATTGGCTGCGGGGGTGTTTGTTTCATGACTTTGAGAAAACGTCCTAGGCTAAGCAAAGTTCGCTGGTTAAATCATAAGTGACAAAAAAACCCACTGGTTTACTGAACTAAACCGAAAGGTTATCTAGGGTTCTAATCTAGGCCTTATATCCAATATCTAACGGCTAAAAAAAAAGAAGACATGAAATAATCAGAGAGGAGGGGGCTACCTTGGCTGGCCGTGGGTTGCTCTGGCGAGACGGGGCTGGCCGGCGAGGGAGAGGGGGACTCCGGGGCGGTGGAGGGTCGGGGCGGCGGCGACGGCATTCCTCCTCCTCGAGGGAGGCGGCGACGGGGGTGAGAGGGCTCGGGGAGGGGCGCTCCAGGGCGGTGCCGAAGGTGGCAGTAGCTTGTACCGGCGGCAGCAGTGGCGAGGCTTCGGGCGGCGGCTAGGGGATGGGGCGGCGGCGGCTCGGGGTAGGAACGGGGTCGGCTCGGGTGGGGCTCTCTTATATAGGCCAGGAGGGGGTGGTGCTATGGAAGGTGAGGGAGAAACGGGGAAGGAATCCCTGGTGGTGCGGCTCGGTTTCGGTACTGGTATGGTAGGGGAGGAGGAAGAAGAAGGGTGACGTGGAGGGAGAGGGTTCGGCCAGGGTGGGGCCCGCAGGTAAGAGAGAGGGGGAGAAGAGGGAAGGGATCGGTTGGCCTATAACAGGGGGATTCGATCCCTGGGAAAGGGATTTCGGCCCATTGGCTACAAGGCGCTCGGGGGCGGCGGTTAAAGAAGAAAAAGAAAAAAATAAAAAGACTTTCCTATTTCCAAGTTTTTCCGAGACAGCAAACAAAAACTAAATAAAAAGGAAATAAATCAAAATATCTATATATGGTATTATATATCAAAAAAATCAGAAAAAGAATCTCTACCCGAATAACATTTTTTTAAAGCCAAAATAAAAACTTTTAAAAAATGTTTTTTCAGAAATTCCCAATTTGCTTTATTTCTTTTTGCAATTATTTTTGCAAAATAATTTTGGGTTTTCTTTGCTCAAATATTTCAGAGATTTGCCCGCACTTTTGGAGTGTCATTTCCTCCGCTCTCTAGAATGTATTTTCCCGACATTTCTTGCGCGAAGGAAAACGAATGGAAATGCAAAAGAATTCAAATGCAAATATCTCCGTTCAAATTCTTTATAGTTGAAGAAGTCATGTCATCTTCTCTCTTTGCTTTTAAAAGCTTGAATTTGAATTCATCGGAGAAGGGGAAAGTCATTTTATTCCCTCTCATTCAAAAGTTTTCGAAAAGTTTCAAATTTCACACAAGTTTCAATCACTCACGCAACAAACAAACAATCAATCTAATAATTATATTAACATTCCAAAATTTAAAATTTTGGGATGTTACAAACTACCACACTAAAAATGAATCTCGTCCTCGAGATTCGAAGAGGCTAGAAAGAAAGGTTAGAGTTTGGGGGTCTTCTAACAATTCCAATCTCCGGCAAGGTGGGATGCTACCACACTTAAAATGAGAGATATTGGTCCCTCAAAAATGCTTTAACGATCCTCTGGGTTTTGGCAACTGACATCGCACAGTCTTCATATTAAATCCTTTGGTGATGCTCTCCCGTTGATATAAGCTTCTTCCGTCACTGGGTCTTCTTTAAGTGACAGTCTCGTGGTCAATTCTAAATAACATATCGATGGTTCTCATGGTGGTCTACCACTCGTGGTTATCCTGCAGAGAGAGGGGTCTTGGTTTCATCCTCACCGTAAAATTTCCTACGCGTGACAACAAATGCCATGTACATGGGGCTTTCATTATACCATTCTAAGGCTTAAACAAAAGCTTCAAAGAACGTCGTCACTCACTATGGGTAAGTCTCTCAGATTTACCATTCCGAATAGCAAGATAAATGATACGAGTAAGTCGTCATGGTGGTCAATCCATTCCGCACCCAAATCATTTCTCTGTATAAGGTTTAGCGAATCTTGCATTCTAACACTTGGGCATCCTCACAAGCGTTGCAGAATTTCTCTTGTCCACGAACGAAGTTCGGATAATCCATTGGTTCTGCAAGCTGAACGAAACATCTATCGTATCTTCACAACTCTCAGGTTTTCGTATGCTCCTAAGAAAACGTTTGCTGATCCATCATAGCTTCTTCCATAAATCATATCCATTTCATAACCAATCCTTTATTACATCCTTAATTTCTTATCAAAAACTCCAATTCAAAAGTACTTTATTACAAATGCTGCCATCCACATTGTTCGGTATGGTCAAGCATTTTTGCCAACTTTATTCATCTGCCTCTCTTGGAGGTACTTTAGTTCCACTCGAACTTCCCGATGTGCTCCTTGAAATCATCCATCTTTTGCTTCATCATGGTGGTCATGAGCTTCATCTCCATCATTTCCGCATGTACTTCACTCAGGTATTCCTGGGTATGACGGAGTCTTGCTTCAAGTATTTCTCCGATCTGACGGATGGCTTCCATGGCAGCTTCACGAACAGCATCAAAGAAGGTTGCTCGTGGTACTCGTGAAATGAAAAAGTATTGCCCCATAGTCTTTGGACAAACTCCTTTCACATGGTGGAGGTGTACTTCCACGTACCAAAGTTCCACTCCATTTTCCATGAATGGATAGCCTTTGTAGACTGCATCTCCTTCAATATGAATGTGCTTCATCATGTCCTTCAGGATCTTTGGGTAATCATTGTCACTGGTCAGGGTCATGATCGTTTCTGGGCCCTTGAGGTATGACTCGTAGAGAGTTGTCATCTGCAGGTGTTAGTAAATAGGTACTCAGAGGAATGTATATGTCTCCTTGGTAATCATGGTACACTCCTACTCAATGGATCCTGTGGGTTTACCGATTACTACCACACTTAAATGAATTATACTCATGCCTGCATAGACCGTATTTTCTCATATCCTCATAATGTTCAGGGATATTTTCTCGTAGAGAATCAACGCATACAGTTTCAACATAGACAATCATGAGACAATAAATTCCATTTATTCATGATGTTATTACAATCTCAGGGACTTCTGTTACAAAAATTTCACTGCATGATCTCATGAAAAACAGGAGTGCTTCGGATTACACTTATTGCCATGGTCAAAACTTAACTACTCCATTCTAGCTTTCTTCCTTTGCGGACAATCGCTAGCAAAATGTCCTGCTTCCCGGCAACGAAAGCAAATGAGTTCTGACAAGTCTCGAGGCTTCTTAGCTTCTGCTTTTGCTCCTTGGATTCCCGGCTTCCTTCCTGAGCACATGTATTTGTGGTGGCCAAATTTCATACACTTGTAACATCGGACATGACTCAGGTCTTTGTCTGCAGAGGTTTGGTTCTTCCGAGGGTACTTTTTCTTCTTTTCGGACTCCTTCATCTTGGCCAGTTCTTCTATTTCAAGTGGATCAAACTCCACTTCTTCCGTCGGGAAGTATCCCAGATACTCTTGGCTTCTCTTCGTGCAATCCTGTGAATAATGTCCTTCATCTCCACATGAGTAGCATGCATTGGAGAAAAATCTGGTCAGACCTTGTCCATCAGGGTCTTCAATATTTTCGTTCATCACCGGTTCTTCTAGAATCTTCTTCTTGAGTGTTTCCTTCACTGCATCTTTCTGCTGCTTGACAACTTGTTGTACCTTGGGGTAAATGTGACACTGAGTTGGGTAGTGGGTGGTTCCCTCACAAAGAAAACAAGTCACCTGACTACTTGGGCACTCCACAGCTCGGTGATTTTCTTCACAATGAGTGCATCCATCCGTGTGTTCTTCCTGGGTGTGTTCTATTTCTCCACAGATCTTGCATGCACAAGTCTTCTTCATCGGGCTTTCATAGCACTTTTGAATAAGACGGGATCTTAACAGAGTCTTGTTGGATTCTTCCCAAGTTTCTGCTCCACTAAATCCTTGTATGGCATGGTGCATTTTCCACCAGATAGCAGCACTTTGGGTAAAGTACTGAAGAGCGTGTTCCACTTCATACTTCCTTGAGATCAAGTTGCTCCCGAAGTGGTTCTCCGTGTTCTGAATCCATATTTCAGGTTCCAGCTGGGTCATTGGTCGAGAGACTACAAGTCCAGCTTCATACTCCATCTGGTAGGGTTGAGGTTTTGGGGATGAGACGGTTAAGAGAGGGAGATACACACAATACAAACAATATTTTTGAGAATAGGTTTTAGTTGTGGCCGTCGGAAAAACACACACCAATGACGGCTCACAAATCATCATATCTAACGTGGGTATATAAATGGGGTTTGGACTACTAATGGTCATATAATTATTCGAACACTTCAGGGTCTTTGAGTTCTCCGGGTCTTGAGAGTCTTCAATGGGTGTAGCTTCAATTCTTCAATTGCATGGTGATATTCTCTTTACTTTGAAGTGGGACTCAGTTGATCCTTCATGTGGTCAAAAGGGTAAGGGTATTGTCTAACTATTGGAGGTGAGAGAGAACATTTGATGAAATTAGAAGAGATGAGAAGTGAAATGTGTTTTCGAAAATAAGATTTTTGAGAGATCCTATCCTAAGAAATTTCCAGTTTCTAGGGTCACGTCCTACAGTCAACATGTGCTCTGATACCATTTCTGTAGCGACCAGACTCAAGACGAGTCAAGCCTCTGTGTTTCCGTGCCATCCCTGGATCAGTATGCTGGCACACACAGTACATCAATGTATATATCAAAGTGCAATCACATTTAAAATAGCGTAAAACTGATATATACCTTAAATATCTCAGCGGAAGCGGTCAAGGGAGTGGAGTCCCAATAAACACCAACGGCAAGTTGAGTGTAGACCGTAACCCTGAATCGTACTCTTACTCGTCGAAGAAAATATCTGCAACATAAGACGTTGCAGCCGTGTAGGTCAGCATATTGAATATGCCGACAAGTCACATAAGAGAGGGGTGTAAAGTAATCATCTATACTATATGCATATATGGCAGGTGGGGCTATAAGTTTTAGCGTAAAGCAAATTTTTCTCCTAAAACAAGAGAGGGCTAAAAGCAAAATGTTACTACATTGTTGGTTGTTAACGAGATGGTTCCGCCAACCAGTTCTCGTACCCGAGTTGTCAATAATTACCCTCATCAAATATATATAATGGTGTTGGGAAATCCAGATAACTTCAGTTCCTTTGGCTCAAGTTGTCCATGACCGTGGACACGGCTAATCGATTAGGTTTGAGTACTCTGCAGAGTTTTGCACACGTTCCCCACAAGATTTGATCGCCTCCGAGTATGTCCTCGCACTTCAAGGTGTTTGAAGACCGGATGATCAAAACATGGTCTTTCAACGGGTCCCTCTGAATCCCTGTCGGTGCCCATCCATTCCTACCGTTCGTCTACATCTGCTATCACCGCCTGTCCAGAGTTGCCGCGTTGTCCAACCAAGCCAGAGCCCATAATGACTTGTGGCTGTGCAGGTAAGCCTTGGGCCTTGAAAATATCCGTCCGTCCCTTTAAGCCTGGGTGAAGCTTTCCGCAGGATGACATGGCCTCTCCAGCATCCCAGGCATCCACTGGGTTTTCCAGGGAGCCGATCAACCGTCTTTCACCCAGAGTTGCATTGCGTCCGAGGTCTTGAAAATCTTGCCTTATCCGGTCTTGATTATTTAATCAACCTCGCATCACTCGTGATATACACTCAACCGATAACCCGTCTACTCGAGCATAGCATTAAGAATTTGTCGTCCCGGGGCCAAGTATCGGGGTTGTTGTGTTCCTACCACATGATTCTACAACTTATGCTAAAGTTTCCAAGTACCTAGGTAGGATGCAATTGGGCATAGGATGGTAGAACTACAATGCATAAAACATAGGTGATAGTATGATCAAAGTGACTTGCCTGTGATGTTGACGAAGAAGAATTTCTCGAGAAAATAACTTGATAGACTACTCGTCACTCTCCGATGAAATCTATATAACAAACATATCATTCACATAAGCACTCATACTAGCAATCATTCTAGCAATCAAAACAAAAGCGAGAGCGAATAGGAATTCCGAAAGAAACCTCAAATAAGACTAGAGAGTCTTCTACTACGTCAAACACTAAATAGTTTTGTCTAACAGAAAATATTAACAAGGAACTAATATATAAGTTTAACTAAGATAAAATAAAGTATTTTTCACAAAACTTTTTGAAAGTATTCCCAAACGGGATTTGGAACAATGCGGAAGCCAATTGCAAGTTACTAAGGAACTAGATTTGATTTCATGAAAACAAATAAATATAAGATAAAAAATTGTTGCTAAACTACTGTTTAACTAACAGAAACAAAACATAATATTACTTAAATAATAAAGAAAATATTTTAAAACAAATATAGAAAAGGAATTAGCCGAAATCCTAAAAGAGGTGAAACAGAAATTGTTTCACATGAAACAGTGAGCTAAAATACTCAAACAAATCTGAAATTTTTACCACTGATACATAAGATCACTACTGATCAGTACCAAAATGAATCAAATTAAAAGATATTTTAAACTCCTGGAATAGGCCAAACAAGGTTTAAACTAAATCTGATCTAACTTATATTTGAAAACTTCAAACATAGACAACTTATATGTTTTTAAAAACTACAGGAAATTTGTTAGCTACTGGAAAAAGAATCAATGTCATTGGACTTCGGGATAAAAAGTTGTGGCCAAACCAAAACAGAAAGTTTCTGTTTTTGCAAAAAGGCAGAAAATTATAAAACTACTAGTGCTAAAAAGAGGGGTACACGTGGCCTGAGGCTATTGGCTGCGGGGGTGTTTGTTTCATGACTTTGAGCAAACGTCCTAGGCTAAGCAAAGTTCGTTGGTTAAATCATAAGTGACAAAAAAAACCCACTGGTTTACTGAACTAAACCGAAAGGTTATCTAGGGTTCTAATCCAGGCCTTATATCCAGTATCTAACGGCTAAAAAAAAAGAAGACATGAAATAATCAGAGAGGAGGGGGCTACCTTGGTTGGCCATGGGTTGCTCCGACGAGAAGCGGCTGGCCGGCGAGGGAGAGGGGGCCTCCGGGGCGGTGGAGGGACGGGGCGGCGGCGGCGGGGTTCCTCCTCCTTGGGGGAGGCGGCAGCGGGGGTGAGAGGGCTCGGGGAGGGGCGCTCCAGGGCGGTGCCGAAGGTGGCAGTAGCTTGCACCGGCGGCAGCAGTGGCGAGGCTTCGGGCGGCGGCTAGGGGATGGGGCAGTGGCGGCTCGGGGTAGGAACGGGGTCGGCTCGGGTGGGGCTCTCTTATATAGGCCAGGAGGGGGTGGTGCTATGGAAGGTGAGGGAGAAACGGGGAAGGAATCCCTGGCGGTGCGGCTCGGTTTCGGTACTGGTATGGTAGGGGAGGAGGAAGAAGAAGGGTGACGTGGAGGGAGAGGGTTCGGCCAGGGTGGGGCCCGCAGGTAAGAGAGAGGGGGAGAAGAGGGAAGGGATCGGTTGGCCTATAACAGGGGCATTCGATCCCTGGGAAAGGGATTTCGGCCCATTGGCTACAAGGCGCTCGGGGGCGGCGGTTAAAGAAGAAAAAGAAAAAAATAAAAAGACTTTCCTATTTCCAAGTTTTTCCGAGACAGAAAATAAAAACTAAATAAAAAGGAAATAAATCAAAATATCTATATATGGTATTATATATCAAAAAAATCAGAAAAAGAATCTCTACCCGAATAACATTTTTTTAAAGCCAAAATAAAAACTTTTAAAAAATGTTTTTTCAGAAATTCCCAATTTGCTTTATTTCTTTTTGCAATTATTTTTGCAAAAGAATTTTGGGTTTTCTTTGCTCAAATATTTCAGATTTTTTTATTTATTCCCTCACTTTTGGAGTGTCATTTCCTCCGCTCTCTAGAATGTATTTTCCCGGCATTTCTTGCGCGAAGAAAAACGAATGGAAATGCAAAAGAATTCAAATGCAAATATCTCCGTTCAAATTCTTTATAGTTGAAGAAATCATGTTATCTTCTCTCTTTGCTTTTAAAAGCTTGAATTTGAATTCACCGGAGAAGGGGAAAGTCATTTTATTCCCTCTCATTCAAAAGTTTTCGAAAAGTTTCAAATTTCACACAAGTTTCAATCACTCAGGCAACAAACAAACAATCAATCTAATAATTATATTAACATTCCAAAATTTAAAATTTTGGGATGTTACACCGATATGCCTGAACGTTATGTTATGGAGGGAGAGATAGCTGAGGATTTTCTTGCGTGTAAGGATAGCTATGATGTTGAGAAACTACTGTTCAAGTGGAAAGAAAAATATCTGAACGCTAGGATGAAATATGACCCGAAGTTTGCTACTTCACCTATCTTTGTGACCGATAAGGATTATGAATTCTCTGTCGACCCTGAGTTAATCATTCTGGTCGAATCAGATCCTTTTCATGGTTATGAGTCTGAAACGGTTGTAGCCCATCTTACCAAACAGGATGATATAGCCACCCTATTCACGAATGAGGAAAAGATTCGCCATTACTATATCCTCAAGCTGTTTCCTTTCTCGCTAAAGGATGATGCTAAGACCTGGTTCACTTCTCTTGCTCCTGGTTGTGTGCGTAGCCCCCAGGACATGGTCTACTACTTCTCTGAAAAATATTTCCCTGCCTATAAGAAGCAAGCCGCCTTGTAGGAAATATACAACTTTGCTCAAGCTGAGGAAGAGAGTCTCCCACAAGCTTGGGGGAGGCTCATCCAGCTATTGAATGCTTTGCCTGATCACCCTCTTGAGAAGAATGAAATACTTGATATCTTCTATAATGGACTTACCGATGCTTCTAGAGACCACCTAGATAGTTGTGCCGGTTGTGTTTTTAGGGAACAAACTGTAGAACAAGCTGAGATCCTGTTGAATAACATGTTGTGCAATTAGAATGCTTGGACTATTCCCGAACCATCTCCTAAGCCAACTCCAAAGAAAAGAGGTATTCTATTCCTCAGTCCTGAAGATATGCATGAAGCTAAGAAATCTATGAAAGTGAAAGGCATTAGTTCTGAAGATGTCAAAAATCTACCACCTATCAAAGAGATCCAAGGTCTCGATAACCCGATACAGGTAGTAGAAGTAAATTCTCTGCGTAGGTTTCATGAGAGTGATATTCCTTTCGATAAACCTGCTAGCCTATCCCTGGATGAATTCGATAACTTTGTTGCCAAACAACTGAGTTCCAATGATTATGTTAGCAGACAGTTGGAACATAATGCTCGTATGCTTAGTCATTTAAGTGCTTGTGTGGACAGAAACATCAATGATCTTAAGCTGCTGAGTAAACATGCCTCTATGGTTACTACTCGGGTAGAACAAGTACTTAAAGCTCAGAATGATTTTCTCAATGAGTTGAATGACAATTCTATCAAAGTCGTCACTACAGGCGGTAGAATGACCCAGGAACCTTTATATCCTGAGGGTCATCCAAAGAGAATTGAACAAGATTCTCAAGGAGTTAGCACTGATGCACCTAGTCATCCTAGAAAGAAGAAGAAAGATGATAGGAACCTGCACGCTAGCAACCCTGTTACTGCTACACCTGAGAGATGATACGTCTCCAACGTATCTATAATTGTTGATGGTTTCATGCTATTATCTTGTCAAACTTTGGATGTTTTGCATGCCTTTTATATATTTTTTTGGGACTAACTTATTAACTCAGTGCCAAGAGCCAATTCCTGTTTTTTCATGTTTTTTACCCCTTTCAAAGGAGGATTTTGAATGGAGTCCAAACGGATTGAAAGTGCCAAACAGATTTTTTCCGGAACAGAAAAAGATCGGGGAGCCGGAGAATCGGCGCAGGGGGCCACCAGGGACCCCACAAGTCCTCACGGCGCGGCCAGGGGGGGCCCGCGGCCACCGGGCTTGTGGGCTCCCTAAGGCTCCTTTGCCCTAGGTTTTGCGCCTATATATTCCCTAAAATTCCATAAAAACCAGGAGATCATCGAAAGTACTTTTCCGCCGCCGCAAGCTTCTGTCTCCGCAAGATCCCATCTGGGGCACGTTCTGGTGCCCTGCCGGAGGGGGGATTCAGATATGGAGGGCTTCTTCATCAAGACCATGACCTCTCTGATGATGCATGAGTAGTTCACCAAAGATCTACGGGTCCATAGCTAGTAACTAGATGACTTCTTCTCTCTCTTAGATCTTCAATACAAAGTTCTCCATGATCTTCATGGAGACCTATTCGATGTAATCTTCTTTTGCAGTGTGTTTGTCGAGATCCGATGAATTGTGGATTTATGATCAGATTATCTATGAATCTTATTTGAGTTTCTTCTGATCTCTCTTATGCATGATTTCATATCCTTGTAATTCTCTTCGAGTTGTGGGTTTTGTTTGGCCAACTAGATCTATGATTCTTGCAATGTGAGAAGTGCTTGGTTTTGGGTTTATACCGTGCGGTGACCTCACCCAGTGACAGAAGGGGTTGCGAGGCACGCATCGTGTTGTTGCCATCAAGGGTAAAAATATGGGGTTTTCATCATTGGTTTGAAATTATCCCTCTACATCATGTCATCTTGCTTAAGGCATTACTCTATTCATCATGACCTCAATACACTAAATGCATGCTAGATAGCGGTTGATGTGTGGAGTAATAGTAGCAGATGCAGAAATTATCGGTCTACTTGTCTCGGACGTGATGCCTATATGTATGATCATTGCCTTAGATATCGTCATGACTTTGCGCGGTTCTATCAATTGCTCGACAGTAATTTGTTCACCCACTGTGATATTTGCTATTTTGAGAGAAGCCTCTAGTGAACATTATGGCCCCTGGGTCTACTCCACACCATATTTTCAGCCTTACTCTTTTCGTTGCACTTTTCGCCTTCAGATCTCACTTGACAATCAATCTTGAAGGGATTGACAACCCCTTTAAAGCGTTGGGTGCAAGCTCTTTTGTGTTTGCACAGGTACTCTGGACTTGACGAGATTCTCCTACTGGATTGATACCTTGGTTCTCAAACTGAGGGAAATACTTACTCTCCTGTGCTGCATCACCCTTTCCTCTTCAAGGGAAAAACCAACACAAGCAAGTCTCCGTCAACGTGTCAATTTCTGGCGCTGTTGTTTGAGAAGTAGCAGAAGGATTTCTGGCGCCGTTGCCGGGGAGGATCAAGTCAAGAACACATCCAAGTAAGTGTCGCAAACTCATCTCTTGCATTTACTTTGTTTGCCAGTTGCCTCTCGTTTTCCTCTCCCCCACTTCACAATTTGCCTTTTTCGTTTCCCTTTTCGTTCTCCCTTTTTCTCGCTTGCTCTTTGTTTGCTTGTGTGCTTGCTTTCTTGATGAAGTCACCATGAATGAAAACAACAAACTTTGTGAGTTCTCGAATACTAATAATAAGGGATGATTTTATTAGTACCCCGATTGCTCCCGCCCCTAGTGCGGAGTCATATGAAATCAATGCTGCTTTGCCGAATCTTGTTATGAAAGAGCAATTCTCCGGCCTTCCTAGTGAAGATGCCGCATCCCATCTCAATACCTTCATTGAGCTTTGCGATATGCAAAAGAAGAAAGATGTGGATAATGATGTGATTAAATTGAATCTTTTTTCCTTTCTCGTTGCGAGATCGCGCAAAAACTTGGTTTTCTTCTTTGCCCAAAAATAGTATTGATTCTTGGGATAAGTGCAAAGATGCTTATATATCCAAGTATTTTCCGCCGTCTAAGATCATCTCTCTCCGTATTGATATCATGAATTTCAAGCAACTTGATCATGATTATGTTGCACAATCTTGGGAGAGAATGAAATTGATGATTAGAAAATGTCCCTCTCATGGCTTGAGTCTTTGGATGATTATACAAATCTTTTACGATGGCTCGAATTTCCCTTCTAGAAATATCTTGGACTCCGCCTCATGTGGAACGTTCATGGAAATCATGTTAGGGGAAGCCACAAAGATCCTAGACAACATTATGACGAACTACTCTCAATGGCACACTGAAAGGTTACCTACTAGTAAGAAGGTACACGCTATAGAAGAAATTAACTCGTTGAGTGCTAAGTGATACGTCTCCAACTATCTATAATTTTTTATCTTTTCATGCTATTATCTTATCAAACTTTGGATGTTTTGCATGCCTTCTATATATTTCTTGGGACTAACTTATTAACTCAGTGCCAAGTGTCAGTTCCTATTTTTTCCATGTTTTTGACCCCTTTCAGAGGAGATTTTGAAACGGAGTCCAAACGGAATAATATCCCTGAAAATAATTTTTCCGTAACGTAAGAATATCAGGAGACTTGAGACCCAAGGCAGGGGGGGCCCAGGGGCCCCACAAGCCCTCACCCCGCGGCCAGTGGGAGGCCGCGGCCCACAGGCTTGTCGGCCCCGTAGACGCCCCCTGCCCTAGGGGTTGCACCGATATATTCCCTAAAAATCCCAAAAAAATCAGGAGATCATCAAAAGTACTTTTCCGCCGCCGCAAGCTTCTGTCTCCGCATGATCCTATCTGGGGCACGTTTTGGTGCCGTGTCGGAGGGGGATTCGGATACGGAGGGCTTCTTCATCAACACCATGACCTCTCCGATGATGTGTGAGTAGTTCACCATAGACCTACGGGTCCATAGCTAGTAACTAGATGGCTTCTTCTCTCTCTCTTGGATCTTCAATACAAAGTTCTCCATGATCTTCATGGAGATCTATCCGATGTAATCTTATTTTGCGGTGTGTTTGTCGAGATCCGATGAATTGTGGATTTATGATCAGATTATCTCTGAATCTTATTTGAGTTTCTTCTGATCTCTCTTATGCATGATTTCATATCCTTGTAATTCTCTTCAAGTTGTGGGTCTTGTCTGGCCAACTAGATCTATGATTCTTGCAATGGGAGAAGTGCTTGATTTTGGGTTCATACCGTGCGGTGACCTCACCCAGTGACAGAAGGGGTAGCGAGGCACGCATCATGTTGTTGCCATCAAGGCTAAAAAGATGGGGGTTTCATCATTGGTTTGAGATTATCTCTCTACATCATGTCATCTTGCTTAAGGCGTTACTCTGTTCGTCATGAACTCAATACACTAGATGCATGCTGGATAGCGGTCAATGTGTGGAGTAATAGTAGTAGATGCAGAAAGTATCGGTCTACTTGTCTCGGACGTGATGCCTATATGTATGATCATTGCCTTAGATATCGTCATGACTTTGTGCGGTTCTATCAATTGCTCGATAGTAATTTGTTCACCCACCGTGATATTTGCTATTTTGAAAGAAGCTTCTAGTGAACACTATGGCCCCTGGGTCTACTCCACACCATATTTTCAGCCTTACTCTTTTCGTTGCACTTTTCGCCTTCAGATCTCACTTGGCAATCAATCTTGAAGGGATTGACAACCCCTTCAAAGCATTGGGTGCAAGCTCTTTTGTGTTTGCGCAGGTACTTTGGACTTGACGAGATTCTCCTACTGGATTGATACCTTGGTTCTCAAACTCAGGGAAATACTTACTGCTCCTGTGCTACATCACCCTTTCCTCTTCAAGGGAAAAACTAACGCAAGCAAGTCTCCGTCAACATGTCAATTTCTGGCACTGTTGTTTGAGAAGTAGGAGAAGGATTTCTGGCGCCGTTGCCGGGGAGGATCAAGTCAAGAACACATCCAAGTAAGTGTCGCAAACTCATCTCTTGCATTTACTTTGTTTGCCAGTTGCCTCTCATTTTCCTCTCCCCCACTTCACAATTTGCCTTTTTTGTTTGCCTTTTCGTTTGCCCTTTTTCTCGCTTGCTTGCTTGCTGAAGTTATTGGGGAACGTCGCATGGGAAACAAGAAATTTCCTACGTGCACGAAGACCTATCATGGTGATGTCCATCTACGAGGGGGATTTCAGATCTACGCACCCTTGTAGATCGCACAGCAGATGCGTTAATAAACGCGGTTGATGTAGTGGAACGTCCTCACGTCCCTCGATCCACCCCGCGAACCGTCCCACGAACCGTCCCGTGATCCATCCCACGATCCGCTCAGATCTAGTGCCGAACGGACGGCACCTCCGCGTTCAGCACACGTACAGCTCGACGATGATCTCGGCCTTCTTGATCCAGCAAGAGAGACGGAGAGGTAGATGAGTTCTCCGGCAGCGTGACGGTGCTCCGGAGGTTGGTGGCGATCTAATCTCAGCAGGGCTCCGCCCGAGCTCCGCAGAAACACGATCTAGAGGAAAAACCGTGGAGGTATGTGGTCGGGCTGCCATGGAAAAGTTGTCTCAAATCAGCCCTAAAACCTCCGTATATATAGGTGGGAGGGGAGGGGCCTTTCCTTTGGGGGGTTCGGCCGAAAGGGGGGGAGGAGGATTCCTCCTCCAATCCTAGTCCAACTAGAATTGGAAGGTGGAGTCCTTCCCTTCCTTCCCACTTCCCCCTTTTTTTCTCTTTGATTTTCTTATCTCCTACACAGGGGCCTCTTTGGTCTTGTCTCCAGCCCACTAAGGGCTGGTGCGGCACCCCTAAGGCCTATGGTCTTCCCCGGGGTGGGCTGCCCCCCCCCACCCGGTGAACATCCGGAACCCATTCGTCATTCCCGGTACATTCCCGGTAATTCTGAAAACCTTCCGGTAATCAAATGAGGTCATCCTATATATCAATCTTCGTCTCCGGACCATTCCGGAAACCCTCGTGACGTCCCTGATCTCATCCGGGACTCCGAACAACATTCGGTAACCAACCATATAACTAAAATACGCATAAAACAACGTCGAACCTTAAGTGCGCAGACCCTGCGGGTTCGAGAACTATGTAGACATGACCCGAGGGACTCCTCGGTCAATATCTAATAGCGGGACCTGGATGCCCATATTGGATCCTACATATTCTATGAAGACCTTATCATTTGAACCTCAGTGCCAAGGATTCATATAATCCCGTATGTCATTCCCTTTGTCCTTCGGTATGTTACTTGCCCGAGATTCGATCGTCATTATCCGCATACCTATTTCAATCTCGTTTACCAGCAAGTCTCTTTACTCGTTCCGTAATACAAGATCCTGCAACTTACACTAAGTCACATTGCTTTCAAGGCTTGTGTGTGATGTTGTATTACCGAGTGGACCTCGAGATACCTCTCCGTCACACGGAGTGACAAATCCCATTCTTGATCCATACTAACTCAACGAACATCTTCAGAGATACCTGTAGAGCATCTATATAGTCACCCAGTCACGTTGCGACGTTTGATACACACAAAGCATTTCTCCGGTGTCAGTGTGTTATATGATCTCATGGTCATAGGAATAAATACTTGACACGCAAAAAACAGTAGCAACAAAATGACACGATCAACATGCTACGTCTATTAGTTTGGGTCTAGTCCATCACATGATTCTCCCAATGACGTGATCCACTTATCAAGCAACAACACCTTGTACATAGTCAGAAGACCCTGACTATCCTTGATCAACTGGCTAGCCAACTAGAGGCTTTCTAGGGACAGTGTTTTGTCTATGTATCCACACATGTATCTAAGTATTCATTAAATACAATTATAGCATGGATAATAAACGATTATCTTGATACAGGAATTATAATAACTTATTTATCATTGCCTCTAGGGCATAATTCCAACAGTGTCCCACTTGCACTAGAGTCAATAATCTAGCCCTCACATCACCATGTGAATTACATTGTAATAAATCTAACACCCATACAGTTCTGGTGTTGATCATGCTTTGCCCGTGGAAGAGGTTTAGTCAGCGGGTCTGCTACATTCAGATCCGTGTGCACTTTGCATATATTTACGTCCTCCCCTTCGACGTAGTCGCGGATGAGGTTGAAGCGTCGTTTGATGTGTGTGGTCTTCTTGTGAAACCATGGTTCCTTTGCTAAGGCAATGGCACCCGTGTTGTCACAAAACAAGGTTATTGGATTCAGTGCGCTTGGCACCACTCCAAGATCCGTCATGAACTGCTTCATCCAGACACCCTCCTTAGCCGCCTCCGAGGAAGCCATGTACTCCGCTTCACATGTAGAATCAGCTACGACGCTTTGCTTGGAATTGCTCCAGCTTACTGCACCCCCTATTAAGAATAAATATGTATGAGGTCTGTGACTTAGAGTCGTCCGGATCTGTGTCAAAGCTTGCATCAACGTAACCTTTTACGGTGAGCTCTTCGTCACCTCCAT
The DNA here is from genome assembly GCF_904849725.1 of Hordeum vulgare subsp. vulgare. NCBI lineage: Eukaryota > Viridiplantae > Streptophyta > Magnoliopsida > Poales > Poaceae > Hordeum > Hordeum vulgare. Next base: position 20,772,785 of record NC_058523.1, read on the forward strand.
ACACGAGAAACATCTCCTTAGTCCTTTTCAGGTACTTCAGGATATTCTTGACCGCTGTCCAGTGATCCACTCCTGGATTACTCTGGAACTTGCCTGCCATACTTATGGCCAGGCTAACGTCTGGTCTAGTGCACAACATTGCATACATGATAGAACCTATGGCTGAAGCATAGGGGACGGTGCTCATATGCTCTCTATCTTTTTCAGTTGCTGGGCATTGAGTCTTACTCAATCTCGTACCTTTTAAAACTGGCAAGAACCCCTTCTTGGACTGTTCCATTTTGAACCTCTTCAAAACTTTATCAAGGTATGTACTTTGTGAAAGTCCTATCAGGCGTTTCGATCTATCCCTATAGATCTTAATGCCTAGAATGTAAGCAACTTCTCCTAAGTCATTCATAGAGAAACTTTTATTCCAGTAATCCTTTATGCTCTCCAAAAACTCCACGTTGTTTCCAATCAACAATATGTCATCCACATATAATATTAGAAACACCACAGAGCTCCGAGTCACTTTCTTGTAAATACAAGATTCTCCAACCACTTGTATAAACCCAAATGCTTTGATCACCTCATCAAAGCGTTTATTCCAACTCCGAGATGCTTGCACCAGTCCATAAATGGATCGCTGGAGCTTGCACACTTTGTTAGCATTTTTAGGATTGACAAAACCTTCGGGTTGCATCATATACAACTCTTCCTTAAGGAAACCGTGAAGGAACGCCGTTTTGACATCCATCTGCCAGATTTCATAATCGAAAAATGCAGCTATTGCTAACATGATTCTGACGGACTTAAGCATCGCTATGGGTGAGAACGTCTCATCGTAGTCAACTCCTTGAACTTGTGAAAAACCCTTTGCCACAAGTCGAGCTTTATAAACGGTCACATTACCGTCAGCGTCCGTCTTCTTCTTAAAGATCCATTTGTTCTGAATAGCCTTGCGGCCCTCAGGTAGTACTTCCAAAGTTTGCACTTTGTTTTCATACATGGATCCTATCTCGGACTTCATGGCCTCCAGCCATTTATTGGAATCCAGGCCCACCATTGCTTCTTCATAATTCGCAGGCTCATTGTTGTCTAACAACATAATTGAAAAGACGGGATTACCGTACCACTCTGGAGTAGTACGCGGTCTCGTCGACCTGCGAGGTCCTATAGGAACTTGATCAGGAGTTTCATGATCATCATCATTAACTTCCTCCTCAACCGGCATCACAACAACAGGGGTTTCCCCTTGCCCTGCGCCACCATCCAGAGGGATGAGAGGTTCGACAACCTCATCAAGTTATATCTTCCTCCCACTCAATTCTCTCGAGAGAAACTCCTTCTCGAGAAAAGCTCCGTTCTTAGTAAAAAACCCTTTGCCCTCGAATTTGAGATAGAAGGTATACCCAACTGTCTCTTTTGGGTAACCTATGAAGATGCACTTTTCCGCTTTGGGTTCCAACTTTTCAGGCTGAAGCTTTTTGACATAAGCATCACATCCCCAAACTTTAAGAAACGACAACTTTGGTATTTTGCCATACCACAGTTCGTATGGTGTCGTCTCAACGGATTTTGATGGTGCCCTATTTAAAGTGAATGCAGCTGTTTCTAATGCATAAGCCCAAAACGATAATGGAAATCGGTAAGAGACATCATAGATCGCACCATCTCTAAGAAAGTACGATTACGACGTTCGGACACACCATTACGTTGTGGTGTTCCAGGCGGTGTCAACTGTGAAACAATTCCACATTATCTTAAGTGAGCACCAAACTCGAAACTCAGATATTCACCCCCACGATCAGACGCAGGAACTTGATCTTCTTGTTACGATAATTTTCAACTTCACTCTGAAATTGCTTGAACTTTTCAAATGTTTCACACTTGTGCTTCATCAAGTAGACATAACCATATCTACTCAAATCGTCAGTGAAGGTGAGAAAATAACGATAGCCGCCGCGTGCCTATACGCTCATCGGACCACACACATCGGTATGTATGATTTCCAACAAGTCACTTGCACGCTCCATTGTTACGGAGAACGGAGTTTTAATCATCTTGCCCATAAGGCATGGTTCGCACGTGTCAAGTGAATCAAAGTCAAGTGACTCCAAAAGTCCATGGGAATGGAGTTTCTTCATGCGCTTTACACCAATATGACCTAAACGGCAGTGCCACAAAAACATGGCGCTGTCATTGTTAACTCTAACTCTTTTGGTCTCAATGTTATGTATATGTGTATTATCACTATCAAGATTCAATATGAAAAATCCTCTCACATTGGGTGCATGACCATAAAAGATATTACTCATAGAAATAGAACAACCATTATTCTCTGACTTAAACGAGTAACCGTCTCGCAATAAACAAGATCCAGATATAATGTTCATCCATAACGCAGGCACTAAATAACAGTTATTTCAGTTCATAACTAATCCTGATGGTAACTGAAGTGAAACTATGCCGACGGCGATTGCATCAACCTTGGAACCATTTCCCACGCGTATCGTCACTTCATCTTTCGCCAGTCTTCGCCTATTCCGCAGTTCCTGTTTCGAGTTGCAAATATGAGCAAAGAACCGGTATCGAATACCCAGGCACTACTACGAGAGCTGGTTAAGTACACATCAATAACATGTATATCAAATATACCTGATTTTTCTTTGGCCACCTTCTTATGAGCCAGATACTTGGGGCAGTTGCGCTTCCAGTGACCCATACCCTTGCAATAATAGCACTTCGTTTCAGGCTTAGGTCCAACTTTGGATTTCTTCGTCGGATTGGCAACAGGCTTGCCGCTCTTCTTTGAATTACCCTTCTTTCCTTTGTTGTTTCTCTTGAAACTAGTGGTCTTATTCACCGTCAACACTTGATGCTCTTTACGGAGTTCTGACTCTGCGACTTTCAGCATCGCAAACAACTCGCCGGGTGACTTGTTCATCCCTTGCATGTTGTAGTTCAATACAAATCCCTTATAGCTTGGCGGCAGTGATTCAAGAATTCTGTCAGTGATAGCTTCTTGCAGGAGTTCAATCCCCAGCTTAGCTAGACGGTTTGAGTACCCAGACATTTTGAGCACATGTTCACTGACATACGAATTCTCCTCCATCTTGCAAACATAGAATTTATCAGAGGTCTCATACCTCTCGATCCGGGCATTCTTCTAAAAGATAAACTTCAACTCCTAAAACATCTCATATGCTCCATGATGCTCAAAGCGATGTTGAAGTCCCGGCTCTAATCCATACAAGACTACACATTGAACTACTGAGTAGTCCTCCTTACGTGTTAACCAAGCGTTCTTAACATCTTGGTTAGCCGTAGCGGGTGGTTCATCTCCTAGCGCAGCATTAGGGACATAATCCTTCTTCCCAGCTTGCAGGAGCAACTTAAGATTACGATCCCAGTCTACAAAGTTGCTTCCATCATCTTTCAACTTAGCTTTCTCTAGGAACGTATTAAAATTCAGGGTGACTGTCGCGTGAGCCATGATCTACAACACAAATATATTCAAAGTGGACTTAGACTATGTTCAAGATAATTAGAGTTTAACTTAATCAAATTATTTGGTAAACTCCCACTCAAAAAGTACATCTCTCTAGTCATTTGAGTGGTTCATGATCCAATTCCACAAGCTCAAGTCCGATCATCACGTGAGTTGAGGATAGTTTCAGTGGTAAGCATCCCTATGCTAATCATATCAACTATATGATTCATGATCGACCTTTCGGTCTCATGTGTTCCGAGGCCATGTCTGCACATGCTAGGATCGTCAAGCTTAACCCGAGTGTTCCGCGTGTGCAACTGTTTTGCGCCCGTTGTATGTGAACGTTGAGTCTATCACACCCGATCATCACGTGGTGTCTCGAAACGATGAACTGTAGCAACGGTGCACAGTCGGGGAGAACACAATTTCGTTTTGAAATTTTCGTGAGAGATCACCTCATAATGCTACCGTCGTTCTAAGAAAAATAAGGTGCATAAAAGGATTAACATCACATGCAATTCATAAGTGACATGATATGGCCATCATCACGTGCTTCTTGATCTCCATCACCAAAGCACCGGCACGATCTTCTTTGTCACCGGCGCCACACCATGATCTCCATCAACGTGTCGCCATCGGGGTTGTCGTGCTACTCATGCTATTACTACTAAAGCTACATCCTAGCAATAGAGTAAACGCATCTGCAAGCACAAACGTTAGTTTAAAGACAACCCTATGGCTCCTGCCGGTTGCCGTACCATCGACGTGCAAGTCGATATTAACTATTACAACATGATCATCTCATACATCCAATATATCACATCACATCGTTGGCCATATCACATCACAAGCATACCCTGCAAAAATAAGTTAGACGTCCTCTAATTGTTGTTGCATGTTTTACGTGGTGACCATGGGTATCTAGTAGGATCGCATCTTACTTACGCAAACACCACAACGGAGATATATGAATTGCTATTTAACCTCATCCAAGGACCTCCTCGGTCAAATCCGATTCAACTAAAGTTTGAGAAACCGACACTCGCTAGTCATCTTTGAGAAACGGAGTTGCTCGTAGCGATGAAACCAGTCTCTCGTAAGCGTACGAGTAATTTCGGTTCGAGCCGCTTCGATCCAACAATACCGCAGAATCAAGAAAAGACTAAGGAGGGCAGAAAATCGTACATCACTGCCCACAAAAAACTTTTGTGTTCTACTCGAGATGACATCTACGCATGAAACTAGCTCATGATGCCACTATTGGGGAACGTCGAATGGGAAACAAAAAATTTCCTATGCGCACGAAGACCTATCATGGTGATGTCCATCTACGAGGGGGATTTCATATCTACATACCCTTGTAGATCGCACAGCAGAAGCGTTAATAAACGTGGTTGATGTAGTGGAACGTCCTCACATCCCTCGATCCGCACCGCGAACCGTTCCACGAACCGTCCCGTGATCCGCCCCACGATACGCTCTGATCTAGTGACGAACGGACGGCACCTCCGCGTTCAGCACACGTACAGCTCGACGATGATCTCCGCCTTCTTGATCCAGCAAGAGAGACAGAGAGGTAGATGATTTATCCGGCAGCATGACGGCGCTCCGGAGGTTGGTGGTGATCTAATCTCAGCAGGGCTCCGCCCAACCTCCGCAGAAACGCGATCTAGAGGAAAAACCGTGGAGGTATGTGGTCGGCTGCCGTGGAAAAGTTGTCTCAAATCAGCCCTAAAACCTCCGTATATATAGGTGGGAGGGGAGGGGCCTTACCTTGGGGCTCAAGGGGAGGAGGATTCCTCCTCCAATCCTAGTCCAACTAGGATTGGAAGGTGGAGTCCTTCCCTTCCTTCCCACTTCCCCTTTTTCTCTTTGATTTTCTTATCTCCTGCGCAGGGGCCTCTTTGGGCTTACCCACCATCCCACTAAGGGCTGGTGCGGAACCTCTAAGTCCTATGGGCTGCCCCCCCCCCCCCCCGGTGAACATCCGGAACCCATTCGTCATTCCCGGTACATTCCCCGTAATTCCGAAAACCTTCCGGTAATCAAATGAGGCCATCCTATATATAAATCTTCGTCTCCGGACCATTCCAGAAACCCTCGTGACGTCCGTGATCTCATCCGGGACTCCGAACAACATTAAGTAACCAACCATATAACTCAAATACGCATAAAACAACGTCGAACCTTAAGTGCGCAGACCCTGCGGGTTCGAGAACTATGTAGACATGACCTGAGGGACTCCTCGGTCAATATCTAGTAGCGGGACCTGGATTCCCATATTGGATCCTACATATTCTACGAAGATGTTATCGTTTGAAACTCAGTGCCAAGGATTCATATAATCCCGTATGTCATTCCCTTTGTCCTTCGGTATGTTACTTGCCCGAGATTCGATCGTCGGTATCCGCATACCTATTTCAATCTCGTTTACCGGCAAGTCTATTTACTCGTTCCGTAATACAAGATCCCGCAACTGACACTAAGTCACATTGCTTGCAAGGCTTGTGTGTGATGTTGTATTACCGAGTGGGCCCCGAGATACCTCTCCGTCACACGGAGTGACAAATGCCATTCTTGATCCATACTAACTCAACGAACACCTTCGGAGATACCTGTAGAGCATCTTTATAGTCACCCAGTTATGTTGCGACGTTTGATACACACAAAGCATTCCTCCGGTGTCAGTGAGTTATATGATCTCATGGTCATAGGAATAAATACTTGACACGCAGAAAACAGTAGCAACAAAATGACACGATCAACATGCTACGTCTATTAGTTTGGGTCTAGTCCATCACATGATTCTCCCAATGACGTGATTCAGTTATCAAGAAACAACACCTTGTACATAGTCAGAAGACCCTGACTATCCTTGATCAACTCGCTAGCCAACTAGGGGCTTACTAGGGACAGTGTTTTGTCTATGTATCCACACATGTATCTAAGTCTTCATTCAATACAATTATAGCATGGATAATAAACGATTATCTTGATACAGGAATTATAATAACTTATTTATCATTGCCTCTAGGGCATAATTCCAACAGTCTCCCACTTACACTAGAGTCAATAATCTAGCCCTCACATCACCATGCTTATTACATTGTGATAAATCTAACACCCATATAGTTCTCGTGTTGATCATGCTTTGCCCGTGGAAGAGGTTTAGTCAGCGGGTCTGCTACATTCAGATCCGTGTGCACTTTGCATATATTTCCGTCCTCCCCTTCAACGTAGTCGCGGATGAGGTTGAAGTGTCGTTTGATGTGTCTGGTCTCCTTGTGAAACCGTGGTTCCTTTGCTAAGGCAATGGCACCCGTGTGGTCACAAAACAAGGTTATTGGATTCAGTGCGCTTGGCACCACTCCAAGATCCGTCATGAACTGCATCATCCAGACACCCTCCTTAGCCGCCTCCGAGGCAGCCATGTACTCCGCTTCACATGTAGAATCAGCTACGACGAGCTCTTCCTCACCTCCATACACGAGAAACATCTCCTTGGTCCTTTTCAGGTACTTTAGGATATTCTTAACCGCTGTCGAGTGATCCACTCCTGGATTACTCTGGAACCTGCCTGCCATACTTATGGCCAGGCTAACGTCCGGTCTAGTGCACAACATTGCATACATGATAGAACCTATGGCTGAAGCATAGGGGACAATGCTCATATACTCTCTATCTTTATCAGTTGTTGGGCACTGAGTCTTACTCAATCTCGTACCTTGTAAAACTAGCAAGAACCCCTTCTTGGATTGTTCCATTTTGAACCTCTTCAAAACTTTATCAAGGTATGTACTTTGTGAAAGTCCTATCAGGCGTTTCGATCTATCCCTATAGATCTTAATGCCTAGAATGTAAGTAGCTTCTCCTAGGTCCTTCATAGAGAAACTTTTATTCAACTAATCCTTTATGCTCTCCAAAAACTCCACGTTGTTTCCAATCAGCAATATGTCATCCACATATAATATTAGAAACGCCACAGAGCTCCCACTCACTTTCTTGTAAATACAAGATTCTCGAACCACTTGTATAAACCCAAATGCTTTGATCACCTCATCAAAGCATTTATTCCAACTCCGAGATGCTTGCACCAGTCCATAAATGGATCGCTGGAGCTTGCACACTATGTCTCCGTCAATATGTCAATTTCTGGCTATTCCAAACCTATGTCTCCGTCAACGTGTCAATTTCTGGCTAGTCCAGTCCGAGATGCTTTGATCGCTGGAGCGTTTATTCCAAACCTATGTCTTCGTCAACGTGTCAATTTCTCGCGCTCTTGTATGTTGCCGTAGCAGAAGAATTTCTGGCGCCGTTGCCGGGGAGGAAGATCAAGTCGAGAACTCATCCAAGTAGGTGTTGCAAACTCATCTCTTGCATTTACTTTGTTTGCCAGTTGCCTCTCGTTTTCCTCTCCCCCACTTCACAATTTGCCTTTTTCGTTTGCCTTTTACGTTCGCCTTTTCGTTCGCCCTTCTTCTTGCTTGCTCTCTGTTCGTCTGTGTGGGATAGTCTACCTGTCCTGATGGCTAGATCCACCACTTCAAAAGACACTCCCGAAAGCGAAGTCCTCAATTTCAAGCAAACTGAGGAAGAAAACTTAAAGGACGCTTGGTATAGGATTTGCAATGCTCAGAATATCTACTCATAAGCAATCCACTACCGTCTTGCTTCGCAGTTTTTATGTGGGTGTTTCTCCTTGGAATAGGTATATTCTTGACACCATCGTAGGTGGAAATTTCTTGGGTAGCCATACCGTTGATTCTTACGGAGCTGTAATAAATTTGGTAGGCTCACCCCCACTCATGGTTAATGTAACTACCTTAACTCTGGAACATGTGATGCATAGGGTGGACGTCATTGAAAATAAAGTTGCTACGATCAAACTCATTGAGAATTTGGATAAAAAGATCCACAATAAAATCACTCAATATGGATCCAAGGTGGGAATGGTTTTGAAAAATTTAAAGGTGAAGGAACCCACAGTTAACGAAAAACTAGGTCATGGTTCCGCTAGGATTGGCAAACTAGAGGATGTTATAACCAACTTGGGTTCCGCTTTTGCCGCTGTGCAAAATACTCCAAACTTTGCCCACAATAAGGTCACCAAATCTGTTTTTTGTTCACAAAAATAGTGGTGAATCATCTAGCAAGAAAGATGAAAACCTTAAGATGATCAGTGATCACGCCACTTATGGGTTGAGCACCAAAGACGACGATACGTGATTCTATTGCTTTTATGCCTAGCTAAGGGCGTTAAACAATAGCGCTTGTTGGGAGGCAACCCAATGAATTTATCTTTTTTCTTTCTGTTTTGTTGCGTCCACACCATCACAATTCTGTTGTGATTGTGCTTTTTGTGTTTCCTTTTGTGTTTGAGCCAAGCAAAACCTTTATGACTAGTCTTGGTAATGGTTGTTTGATCCTGCTGGAAGAAGACAGAAACTTATCGCTCACGAGATGATTTTTCATTTTTATTCAGAAAGAGCTTTTGAGTTGATTCTTTTTGCTTCTGGTTTATATGCCTTTTTCCAAGGCCTTCGTAATTGTTCAGATTTTTTGAGGTACCGGAAGTATACGAAGTATACAGATTCCTACAGACTGGTCTGTTTTTGACAGATTCTGTTTTTGTTGAGTTGGTTGCTTGTTTTGATGAAACTATGGTTAGTATTAGGGGGTACTAGCCATGGAAAAGTGAGAATACAGTAGCCCAACACCAATATAGATAGAATTCAAGTTTGCTTCAGTACCAAAAGAAGTGGTAGTTTGTTTTCTTGTGCTAATGTTATCACGAGTTTCTGTTTAAGTTTTGTGTTGTGAAGTTTTCAAGTTTTGGGTGATGTTCTCATGGACAAAGATATAAGGAGTGGAAAGAGCTCAAGCTTGGGGATGCCCAAGGCATCCCAAGCCAAATTCAAGGACACCAAAAGGCCTAAGTGTCACGCCCAGATGCGATCCTATCCTCAATTTGGCACGAGGGCCTCGTCAGGGATAGAAGCGCATCTCGTCGTGTCACAAGAATGGATATCGTTACAAGTACATGTACTGAAAAGAAGAGATATATAAAGAGTTGGCTTACACTCGCCACAAGCTACATCAGAGTCACATCAGTACATTACACAATCATCAAGAGTAAGAGCAGGGTCCGACTACGGACGAAAACAAACGATAAAAGAAGAACGACGTCCATCCTTGCTATCCCAGGCTGCCGGCCTGGAACCCATCCTAGATCAATGAAGAAGAAGAAGAAGAAGAAGAAGCAACTCCAAATGAACGATCAACGCGCTCGCGTCATGTAACCTTTACCTGAACCTGCAACTGGTGGTGTAGTAATCTGTGAGCCACAGGGGACTCAGCAATCTCATTTCCAAAGGTATCCAGACTAGCAAAGCTTAATGGGTGAGGTATGGTTAAGTGGTGAGGTTGCAGCAGCGGCTAAGCATATATATGGTGGCTAACTTACGAGTACCAGAAATAAGAGGGGGAAGATCTACACATAGCGGACGTGAACTACTGATGATCAACTGAATGATCCTGAACACCTATCTACGTCAGACATAACCCCACCGTGTCCTCGATCGGAGAAGGAACTCACGAAAGAGACAGTCACGGTTACGCACACAGTTGGCCAATTTTAATTAAGTTAACTTCAAGTTATCTAGAACCAGTGTCAAACAAAGCTTCCACGTTGCCACATAACCGCGGGCACGGCTTTCCGAAAGATTTAACCCTGCAGGGGTGCTCCAACTAGTCCATCACAAATTACCACAAGCCGCATAGAAATCCTCAATCACGAAGCTCGCGATCTCGTCGGATTCCCTAATGGAAAACCTCAACTCTGAGATTACCCAAAGCATCACCAGAATCCTGATGCACAAGATATCTCGTCAAAGGTAAAACTAATCCAGCAAGGCCGCCCGACGTGTCGACGATCCCGATAGGAGTCGCGTACCTCGTTCTCAGGACACGACGGATGGGTCACACTAGGAGTACCAAACCTCGGGTTGCCCCGCGGTGGCCCCGTAGTCTGCCAATTTGGACCAACACTCATGCGGAGCACTGGCCCGGGGGTTGATTAAATTATCCTCGGGGTCCGGAAAGTCCCTATGCAATTTTATTAGGTGTTTAGGCAAATGTAGTACCAAAGTTGGGCCTTGCCAGACCAGCCTTAATCTAAAACGAATTATCAAGGGGGTCCCCATAACAACCGCGGTCGTGTTAGGAGCGCTCATTTATGGAACATAACACCGGTAGCCGAAACTAAGGGGGCAAAGGTGGAACAAAACACCAGGCTAGAAAGGCCGAGCCTTCCACCTTTTACCAGGTATATAGGTGCATTAAAATAGAAAGCATAAAATATGGTGATATAACAAGGAACCCATGCTTTGCATGGAAGCATCTGCACCTGCAACTAGCAACGCTATCATAGGGTTAAGCAAGCAGTAACATAGCCAATCAGTGGTTTGCTAGGTTGAACAGGTTGAAGGTTTCCTGGCATTATCGAGAGGCTGAATTTAACAGGTGGTAGGCAACGAGACATAAACGACAGAAGCGATAAACTAGCATGGCAATGATAGTAATGGTATCTGGGGAAATGATCATCTTGCCTGAGATCCCACTTGGAAGAAGAATGCCTCCGTGAAGCAGACGAACCGACGTAGTCGAACGGGTCCTCACATCCGACACGCTTGCGGAACTCTATCGAGACGGGGAAACCCGGAAACAAGAATCAACACACGATATTCACCACACGATGTACGACACAAATGATGCAAGAGATATTGAATACATGCAAGTCACGGCATGACAAATCACACAATCACACCTACACATTAAGTGAAGTTCAATATGCACGAGTTGCATATTGATGAAACTCCACGGTAATTATTTAGTTCGCTCCCGGTTATCTACACGGCAATATTAATATTTTCAACCATGCAAGAGGTGAAGCGGAAGTTAAACTACCTATCTAGGCAATTTAAATGAGGTCGGAAATGACATATAGCCTCTCCGAGACGACCTCACATGTTAATTAACGATTCTGACCAGATCTGAACTAATGCATTTAATTGGTTGTTAAACAGAAAAACAAATAGGTTCACGCGATTCTACGCGTCAAGGCAGGCAACCTACACGTAAAGAACATCTCCAACGGAGCTACGGATCAAAAGATACAAGCACCGCAAGATATGATGGCATGAATGCAAAATGTGTGCAACGGCGGCTACGAGCACTTCAAAACAAACAACCAGCAAGAGAAAATGAAACTACATAAGATTCTAAGCAAGTTACATGTAGGACACGATCAAAACGGAGCTACGGTTCAAAAACTACGAGCAAAACAAGAAATGACTACAATCTGCCAAAAACAGCCACATAGCATTTTCTACGCCTCACAACTTCGGCTACACAACTCCGATACGCTCGAGCAAGGCATGGCATGGAAGAGGGAAAATGCACTACCACGAACATCTAACAACACTAGCATGGCAGCAAGGAGCACTAGGAAAAGAAGACACTAAAAGGGCATCTCACACGATATTTCAGACTTAGTGAAAATAACACTTCCTGAAAGTGCAGTTTTCAGCCTGAAGGCATATTGACAGCAGCAAAACCTATAGCTACAGGACTCCAAATGGCATGAAACTTAACAGCATGCTAGAGAAACATAAGGGATACAACTAACTCCATTGGACCAACCCCAAAAGAGCTACAGATCACCAGATGCAAGCAAGACAAGACAGCAACAAAATATAACAGATTCCAGACTTAGAAATATTTCAGCTCCTCTAAAACAGCACTAATCAAGCAACATGAGGGCAGTCAAACAACACCTAAACATGCATTTCTATTGCAACTAACAATACCAGGGGCTAATCAAAACATCCGAGATCAAATCACTAGTTGACAACTAATTCGAACGGGGCTCGGAATAAATCCTACGAATTAAACAAGAGGGCATCACGGCAAAATATCTCGCGAACTAACTTACTCAAAAGCTAAAACTAATTGCACAGAGAAATCCATGGGATTTTTCTACCCCGGAAACATATATAATATTTGGGGTTTGCAACACAAAATAACGCCACACCTTATTGCGAAATAAAACCTCTAAACGGAAAAATAAACTACCGGCAAAACCCTACACGGAAAAATACGAGTGACCGCTCTAAAATACGTAGAAATATGGTCCCTAAAACATGGACATTAAATCTATGGCATACGGGCAATCCGGATACGCACGAAAATTAACTACGGAATGGATCCTAGTTAAGCAGCACGTAAAACGAGGCATTAGGCACTCCAAACAGCGTTAAACAAATATGCATGTTCGATAATCGTGTTCTACTCGCGAAGCTACCCCAAAACGATATATAACACGTCTCGAACCGGCTTACGGTTTAAAAGTTACGGGGGTTTAAAAATCTATCGTTTATCTGGAATTTAATTAAATCCAGAGAAATACCCTAAAAGGAAAAAAAACATCTATCGGGCCTAAACTATGAGCGTTGGATATCTATAAAACGCTCGAGCGATAAATAGAGGGGAAAACTGGTCCTCACCTTGGGCCACTTGGGCCGAGCTCGGGGCAGCTCTGGTGATGGGCCGGCTTGGGAGGCGCTGGGCCGAGGAAGCTGCGGGCCTGGCTCGGGCGCTGGGGAAGCTGGGCCAGCGGGGCCCACGCGCGGGGTCAACGACGCGGCGGCTCCTCCCGTCGCCCGCTGGAGCGAGGCGAGGCCATGGCGGCGGCGACCTCCAAGGCAGCGCCGACGCAAGGGCCGGCGAGAGGGCGCGAGGCCGCGGCAGCTGGCGGCGGATCCGGCCTCGGGCTGCGCGGATCCGACCGAGGGGCGTCGTTCCCGACGACGAGGAGCTCGAACGGGGAGCTTCGGCGGCGGGGTATGGTGCGGGCGGCGGGGCAGGCCGGCGATAGGCGCGAGGCGGCGGCCTGATGCAGGGCGGCGCGGCCGGCGGCGGGCGGAGGCGCGCGCGGGCAGGAAGGGGCGACGAGGTCCCGGCAACGGCGGCTGCTGGCCGGCGGCGGCGGCCGGGGACGCACGGGGAGATCCACTGTAGATCGGGGCGGCGGCGGCTCGGGCCCAGATGGGCTCGGGCGGGCCTGCCTCGGGCTCGCGGGCCCGGCGGCGCCGGCAGGGGAGAGAGAGGCTATGGGGCGGCTAGGGTTTGGTAGGTGGGGCGCGGAAAACGAGGCAGGGAAGAGGGGTTGTCTAATTAATGGCATGGGGGGTATTTATGGAGAAAAAGGGGGCTCGGTTAACCGGAATCGCGATCCGGATCCAACCGCGGGGTCGGATTCGGACGATTCCGAACGCGGGTAAGGGTACGCGGCCGTGTAGAGGGGTTTCCCGGAGACGAGGGGGAAACGGGCGGCGCGGCACGGTTTTAAAAACACCGACAGACGTTCGATGAATAATCGAAGACGGTGCCGCTACGGGCGACCGTTCGGGTACCAGACGGTCTCCGATCGCGACGAAAATCGACAGGCGGCCGAGCTACATCTAATCGCGACCGCGTGCCAAGTATCACCTCAACCAGAGAAAGTTTTAAATGCACTTTAAAAACAGGGTTTCGACGGTGCCACGGGCGCGTGCGTGTGCGGTCGGACTCGGAACGAACAACGACGAATGCGAAGAGAAGCGGCAACTAACAACGAATGCAAGTTTTTTGAAAACGGGCGGCAACGGAGATGCCGATGCAATGCAGATGATGCGCATGATGCGATGATGATGCGGCAACTGAAAATACCCACACGACGAAAATGGAAAGAAAAGGGGAAGCTTCTGGAACGTCGGTCTCGGGCTGTCACACTAAGCTTGGGGATGCCCCGGGAAGGCATCCCCTCTTTCATCTTCAATCCATCAGTAACATTACTTGGAGCTATATTTTTATTCACCACATGATATGTGGTTTGCTTGGAGCGTCTTGTCTCTTAGGAGTTTTTTCTTTTTGTTGTGTCACAATCATCCTTGCTGCACACCTTTTTGAGAGAGAGAGACATGCACTCATCGTGATTTTGCTGGAATGCTCATAGTGCTTCACTTATATCTTTTGAGCTAGATACTTTTGCTCATAGTGCTTCACTTATATCTTTTGAGCTAGATACTTTTGCTCATAGTGCTTCACTTATATATTTTGAGCTAGATGCTTTTTCTCTATGTTCTTCACTTATACCTTTTAGAGCACGGCGGTGCGTGACTTGGTAGTTGGCTTATGCTATGAAAGTAGTCCCAAAGGCGATAGATACCCAAAGAGGATGCAAAAACCTCCATCTTCATGTGCATTGAATAGAAAGAGAAGTTTTGATTCCTCTCAAATAGTTTTGATACGTGGATTTGGTAATATTAAGAGCTATGTTAGTAGGGTGTTGTGAGTCAAGAAATACTTGTGTTGAAGTTAGTGGTTCCCATAGCATGCACGTATGGTGAACCGCTATGCTAGGAAGTCGGAGCATAACTGATCTATTGATTGTCATCCTTTGTGTTGATGTCGGGATCGCGCGATGGTTAGCACCTACCAACCCTTCCCCTAGGAGTATGCGTTTAGCACTTTGTTTCGATTACTAATAAAAACTTTCGCAACAAGTATGTGAGTTCTTCATGACTAATGTGAGTAGGATGAGATCTATCATGTAATCGAGTTAGTTTTGACGGGGATTGATCCCTAGTATCCACTATGTTCTGAAATTGATGTTGCTACTACTTTGCCATGCTTAATGCTTGTCACTAGGGCCCGAGTGCCATGATTTCAGATCTGAAATTATTATGTTGTCACCAATATATGTGTGTTTTAGATCTGATCTTGCAAGTTGTAGTTACCTATTATGTGTTATGACCCGGCAACCCCGGAGTGACAATAACCGGAACCACTCCCGGTGATGACCATACTTTGAGGAGTTCATGTGTTCACCAAGTGGTAATGCGTTGTTTCGGTTCTTTATTAAAAGGAGAACCTTAATATCCCATAGCATCCTGTTGGACCCCGCCGCCACAGGAGGGATGGACAATAGATGTCATGCAAGTTCTTTTCCCTAAGCACGTATGACTACACACGGAATGCATGCCTACATGACATTGACGAACGGGAGCTAGCCACATATCTCTCTGTGTTATAACTGGTGCATGATGAATATCATCCAAACAAATTACCGACCCATTGCCTACGAGTTTGTCCCACTGCTGCTGTTACTGTTGTTCCTTGTTTTGCTCGGCTGATGTTACTTGCTCTGTTGCTACTGCTGTTACTACTGTTGCTGTTGTTGTTACTTGCTATTGTGGCTACTTGCTACTGCTATCACTACTGCTGTTCCTTGCCACTTCTACTACCTACTACAATACTGGTTCGCACGACGTTGACGGGGAAGAATATTTCCCGTCCACGGGCAACTTCTGGCGCCATTGATACGACAGTTAGGAATAGTCTACCATCACCAGATCGTTTCTGACACCGTTGTTATCATACTACTTTGCTGCTGATACTTTGTTTGCAGATACTAATCTTTCAAGTGTGGTTGAATTTGACACATTCATCTACTAATACTCGAGAGTATTCTCTCACTTCCTAACTGGCGAATCAACAAATTTGGGTCGAATACTCTACCCTCGAAAACTGTCGCGAACCCACGCGCTGGTGGGCTATTGCAAGACAATTGCTAATTGTTGAGCAACTGGGAGCAGTTCTAGCTCTGTTGTCGCGAAGGCAGCAAGCTAGGGACTCGTCAATAACATTCTTCTAGTGTCGTTGCCGGGGATTGCCGTTAGCACTACACACCTTTTTGAGAGAGAGAGACAAGCACTCATCGTGATTTTGCTAGAATGCTCATCATGCTTCACTTATATCTTTTGAGCTAGATACTTTTGCTCTATGTGCTTCCCTATATCTTTTAGAGCACGGCGGTGCGTGACTTGGTAGTTGGCTTATGCTATGAAAGTAGTCCCAAAGGTGATAGGTACCCAAAGAGGATAAAAAAACCTCCATCTTCATGTGCATTGAGTAGAAAGAGAAGTCTCGATTCCTCTCAATTAATTTTGAGACGTGGATTTGGTAATATTAAGAGCTATGTTAGTAGGGTGTTGTGAATCTAGAAATACTTGTGTTGAAGTTAGTGATTCCCGTAGCATGCACGTATGGTGAACCGCTGTGTTAGGAAGTCGGAGGATAATTGATCTATTGATTCTCATCCTTTGTGTTGAGGTCGGGATCGCGCGATGGTTAACACCTACCAACCCTTCCCCTAGGATTATGCGTTTAGCACTTTGTTTCGATTACTAATAAAAACTTTCGCAACAAGTATGTGAGTTCTTCATGACTAATGTGAGTCCATGGTATAGATGCACTTTCACCTTCCACCATTGCTAGCCTCTCTAGTGCCGCGCAATTCTCGCTGGTACACAAACCCACCATATGCCTTCCTCAAAACAGCCACCATACCTACCTACTATGGCATTTTCATGCAACTCCCACCGTTCCGAGATATATTGCAATGCAACTCCCACCATTCCGTCTCATGACTTGTGCCATCACTCTCGTATTGCCATTGCATGATCGTAAGATAGCTAGCGAGATGTTTCAACGTCATACGCCAAGCTAGATTGTTGCACATCCTGGTACACTGCTGGAGGCATTTCCTATAGAGTCATCATCATTTTGAGCTTTGAGATGTGAGTAAATAGAAGTGTGATGGTCGTCATTATTAGAGCATTGTCCCATGTGAGGAAATAAATAAAGAGAGGCCAAAGAGCCCAAAAAAATAGAAAAAAAGAAGAGGCCTAAGAGCCCAAATGAAAAAAAAAGAGAGAAAAGGAGAGAAGGGACAATGCTACTATCTTTTTCCACACTTGTGCTTCCTAATAGCACCATGTTCTTCATGATTGATAGCTTCTTGCTTTGTCACTACCATATGCTAGTGGGAATCTTCATTATATAACTTGGTTTGTATATTCCAATGATGGGCTTCCTCAAAATTGCCCAAGGTCTTCGTGAGCAAGCAAGTTGGATGCACACCCACTAGTTCTCCTTTTGAGCTTTCACATACTTATAGCTCTAGTGCATCTCTTGTATGGCAATCCCTACTCATTCACATTGATAACTATTGATGGGCATCTCCATAGCCCTTTGATACGCCGAGTCAATGTGACCATCTCCTCCTTTTTGTCTCACAACCACCACCACACTCTATTCCACCTATAGTGCTATATCCATGGCTCACGCTCATGTATTGTGTGATAGTTATAAATTTTTTGAGAAAGTAAGAGTGCGAAAACAATTACTTGGCCAATACCGGGGTTGTGCATGATTTACATTAGTTGTGTGAGGATGATGGAGCATGGCCAGACTATATGATTTTGTAGGGATAACTTTCCTTGGCCTTGTTATTTTGAAAGTTCATGATTACTTTGCTAGTTTGCTTGAAGTATTATTGTTTTCGTGTCAATAGCAAACTATTGTTTTGAATCTTACGGATCTAAACATTCATGTCACGTGAAAGAAGTTGCAAAGGACAACTATGCTAGGTAGCATTCCACATCAAAAATTCATTCTTTATCACTTCCCTACTCGAGGACGAGCGGGAGTTAAGCTTGGGGATGCTTGATACGTCTCCAACGTATCTATAATTTTTGATCGTTTCATGCTATTATCTTGTCAAACTTTGGATGTTTTGCATGCCTTTTATATATTTTTTGGGACTAACTTATTAACTCAGTGCCAAGAGCCAGTTCCTATTTTTTCCATGTTTTTGACCCCTTTCAGAAGAGGATTTTGAACGGAGTCCAAATGGAATGAAACTGCCAAAAAGATTTTTTCCGGAACAGAAAAGATCGGGGAGCCGGAGAATCAGGGCAGGGGGTCACCAGGGACCCCACAAGCCCTCATGACACGGCCAAGGGGGCCCGCGGCCACCAGGCTTGTGGGCTCCCTGAAGCTCCTTTGCCCTAGGTTTTGCGCCTATATATTCCCTAAAATTCCATCAAAAATCAGGAGATCATCGAAAGTACTTTTCCGCCGGCGCAAGCTTCTTTCTCTGCAAGATCCCATCTGGGGCACGTTCTGGTGCCCTGTCGGAGGGGGGATTCGGATACGGAGGGCTTCTTCATCAACACCATGACCTCTCCGATGATGCGTGAGTAGTTTACCATAGACCTACGGGTCCATTGCTAGTAACTAGATGGCTTCTTCTCTCTCTTGGATCTTCAATACAAAGTTCTCCATGATCTTCATGGAGATCTATGATGACCCACAAGTATAGGGGATCAATCATAGTACTTTCGATAAGCAAGAGTGTCGAACCCAACGAGGAGCAGAAGGATCTAACAAGTGGTTTTCAGCAAGGAAATATCTACAAGCACTGAAATTGTCGGTAACAAGTGATTATGTGGTGAGATGATTCGTAGCAAGCAACAAGTAACCAAAGTAGCAACGGTGTAGCAAAGTGGCCCAATCCCTTCTGTAGCAAGGGACAAGCCTGGACAAAGTCTTATAGGAGGAAAAACGCTCCTCAGGACACACGGGAATTTCTGTCATGCTAGTTTCATAATGTTCATATGATTCGCGTTCGTTACTTTGATAGTTTGATATGTGGGTATACCGGCGCTTGGGTACTGCCCTTACTTGGACAAGCATCCCACTTATGATTAACCCCTCTCGCAAGCATCCACAACTACAAAAGAAGAATTAAGACAAAGTCTAACCATAGCATTAAACTAGTGGATCCAAATCAGCCCCTTACGAAGCAACGCATAAACTAGGGTTTAAGCTTCTTTCACTCTAGCAACCCATCATCTACTTACTACTTCCCAATGCCTTCCACTAGGCCCAAATAATGGTGAAGTGTTATGTAGTCAACGTTCACATAACACCACTAGAGGAAAAACAACATACAACATATCAAATTACCGAACGAATACCAAATTCACATGACTACTATTAGCATGACTTATCCCATGTCCTACGGAACAAAAGTAACTACTCACAAAGCATAATCATATTCATGATCAGAGAGGTAATAAGTAGCATCAAGGATCTGAACATAAACTCTTCCACCAAGTAATCCAACTAGCATCAACTACAAAGAGTAATCAACACTACTAGCAACCTTACAAGTACCAATCGGAGTCGCGAGACGGAGATTGGTTACAAGTGATGAACTGGGGTTTGGAGATGAGATGGTGCTTATGAAGATGTTGATGGTGATGAGTCCCCTTCGATGAGAGGACTGTTGGTGATGACGATTTCCCCCTCCGGGAGGGAAGTTTCCCCGACAGGATCGTCCTATCGGAGCTCTAGATTGGTGCTACTGAAGTTCCGCCTCATGGCGACGGCGAAACCACGAAAAAGCTCCTCCTTGATTTTTTTTCCTGGACGAAACCCTCCATATAGCAAAAGAGGGGGGCCAGTGGGCTGCCCATAAGCCCCCATGGCGTGGCCTGGAGGGGGGGTGGCCGCGCCGTGCAGGCTTGTGGGCACCCCCTGGTGCCCGTCTAGCACTTCTTCAGCCCAGTATTTTTGATAAATCGGGAAAAAATCCCCGTTGATTTTCACGGCGTTTGGAGTTGCGCAGAATAGGTATCTCAATTTTGCTCCACTTTCAGGCCAGAATTCCAGTTGCCGGTATTCTCCCTCTTCATGTAAACCTTGCAAGATAAGAGAGAAAAGGCATAAGAATTCTACCGTGAAGTGAAATAACAGCCAAAGAAGCGATAAATATCAACATGAAAACATCATGAAAAATGGACGTATCAATCTATCTGATGTAATCTTCTTTTGCGGTGTGTTTGTCAAGATCCGATGAATTGTGGATTTATGATTGGATTATCTATGAATCTTATTTTAGTTTCTTCTGATCTCTCTTATGCATGATTTCATATCCTTGTAATTCTCTTCGAGTTGTGGGTTTTGTTTGGCCAACTAGATCTATGATGCAATGGGAGAAGTGCTTGGTTTTGGGTTCATACCGTGCGGTGACCTCACCCAGTGACAGAAGGGGTAGCGAGGCACGCATCGTGTTGTTGCCATCAAGGGTAAAAAAGATGGGGTTTTCATCATTGGTTTGAGATTATCCCTCTACATCATGTCATATTGCTTAAGGCATTACTCTATTCGTCATGAACTCAATACAGTAGATGCATGCTGGATAGCGGTCGATGTGTGGAGTAATAGTAGTAGATGCAGAAAGTATCGATCTACTTGTCTCAGACGTGATGCCTATATGTATGATCATTGCCTTAGATATCGTCATGACTTTGCGCGGTTCTATCAATTGCTCGACAGTAATTTGTTCACCCACCGTGATATTTGCTATTTTGAGAGAAGCCTCTAGTGAACACTATGGGCCCCGGGTCTACTCCACACCATATTTTCAGCCTTACTCTTTTTGTTGCACTTTCCGCCTTCAGATCTCACTTGGCAATCAATATTGAAGGGATTGACAACCCCTTTAAAGCACTGGGTGCAAGCTCTTTTGTGTTTGCGCAGGTACTCTGTACTTGACGAGATTCTCCTACTAGATTGATACCTTGGTTCTCAAACTGAGGGAAATACTTACTGCTCCTGTGCTGCATCACCGTTTCCTCTTCAAGGGAAAAACCAACGCAAGCAAGTCTCCGTCAACGTGTCAATTTCTGGTGTTGTTGTTTGGGAAGTAGCAATGCGCGAGTGGGCCACAAGCGCAGGAGGCCCGGCCACCCCCCTGGCTGGGCCTAGCAGGCTTGTGGGGCCCACATGCACCCCCTCCACTCATTCTAGCTCTCATCCACTTCTCCTACCTCTAGAAAAATTCATTTCGCAGCTCAAACCCGTGTTCTTGCTCCTCTTGCTGGGATTTTCGATCTCCTTGCTCAAAGCACCATTCTCCGAACTGTTTTGGAAAAATTTCTCCTTGGTAAGTGACTCCTCCATTGGTCCAATTAGTTTTGCTCTAGTGCCTTATACTTCGCGTATTTTTGCTGCCTTGGTGACCATGTTCTTGAGCTTTGCATGCTAATTTTAGCTGGTCCCAAGTAGTTTTGATGCGTAATATGGCCTCTAGGCACTTGTGGGAGTAGTTGCTCCAAGTTTAGTTGAGCCTTGTTCAATTTTCCTTTGGGTCACTGAAAATTTCAGAAAAGGAAGATGTTCAGGAGGAACTCATGGTGGTTCCCCAAGCAAGAGAGGTCCCCATCTTGCGATTCGGGAGCTCGATCCTTACCAACCGAGGAACGCACCGGTACAACCATGTGAATGGCCTTCTGATGAATTCATGACTGAGGCAGGTTTCAAAGACGAGTTTGATACACTTGTTCACAACGTCGGACTCGAAGAATTCATCGCCGATAAATGTGAACAGTATGTTACGCCCACTGCCTCTTTTGTTCGTAGATTCAAATTTTCAGTTGGCCGTGATACATCTATACTGTTTGATCTCTATGAGAAATCGTATACCATGGACTTAGAGGATTTCAATAGAATTTGCAAGATACCTATTTGGGGTAGTCTCAATGATCCTCCTAAATCTTCCGTTAGAGACTTTTTCTCTAGTATAACTATGGGAGAAACTAGAGATATTTCGCAGGTTACCATGGGGAGCATTCATTTTCCTGCCTTGCATTACTTTGCCCTCTTCATAGGCAGATGCATTAATGGCAAGATTGATCATTTTCATCTCTGCGCACCAGACCTTAGTATTCTTAAGAGCGCAGTAACGGGTGATAGAAGTTTTAACATGGGAGCTATAATAGCAAGGAGGCTGAATAATAATGCTAATGAAGGGGATTTCTTTGGTGGGATCTGTCGTGGGTATAAGCCTGACAGTAGATGTGTAGGGTACGAATGAGATGGGCAGAGTCCTAGCTACGGCGAGGTTGTATGAGTTCAGGCCCCTCTGCGGTGGAGGTAACAGCCCTACGTCTCAGTGCTCACGGAGCTTGTTACCGAGTGTAATATGGAATACAATGATTTGCTAACCCCTTTACCAGTGGGGGAGGGCGGCTTATATAGAGTGTGCTGCCCTCCACAATGGTTCTGATTCAGGGGCGGAGTAGTGGCGATTGAATGCGTACGTTACAGGTAACGAATGCTCTAAATGCTATTAAATGCACCCGGAAACGTACGGCAGTTTCCCTCCAGAGAGGTTACGATGTACCGAGTGTATCCAGTCGGTTAGCCTGGTGTCCTCCGAATGCTAGTCTCCGACTGGATGATTCAGGGCCTGTTGCCGATTGGATGATGGGGACTCCTTAATTCAGTTGGGGCAGACTTAGGGTCCTGTCCTTTGTGTGGGGTAGTCCTTGGGTAGGACCTGTATGGCAGGCCTATGACCCTATCCTAGGACTATGACCCCATCATTAGTCCCCGAATGGATTGGGGTTGAAACGATGAAGCGGTGCTTGAGGTTTAGATCCCACTAGACTAGATTCGGCTCGGGCGTTGCTTGCCTCTATCCATTTTATCTTTCCTGGCCAGCGATCCGAGTGGAAGTTCTTGCGAAACAGACTATCGGGAACCGAGTGTTTCTGCGGCATCTTTTGACGCGACCGGTCAACTGACAGCAGCGGATTTTCCGGGATCTCAAATTTCGGGTTCCGCGCGCTCAGCGGGGATGACGCCAGCGCGCTCGAGTAGCTCCTGACGCCTCGATTCTCGCGCCTTCAACTCCTCCACTGATATCGCCGTGGCCGGTCGGGCGGATAAGGTTTCGGGGCCACCCGCCAGCGACCCAGTTGGAACTCTATTTTAATCTGGGCGGCGAGGCTTCTTCGTTACGCTCGCCGAATCTTTCGCTCTCGCCTGCTCCGTCTTCCTTGCCACCTCCAGCGCCCCAACAATCATTCCTTTTCCTCCCTCTCGAGGGTTCGCCGTCGCCTCCATGACCAAGGGTCAGACCAGCAAGATGGAGGCGAGGAAGAAGAAGAGCAAGGCGGCGACGGCTGCCCAGCGGCGGCAGCGGCCGCTGCCGGCGGGGTGGATCCAAGGAGACTTCCTCCCCTCCACGGTGATGGAGGGAGATCTGCTGGAGCTGGTGGAGCACGGGATGCTCGTGCATAAGTCCTGGAGACTGCCGGCGGACGACGAGGTCAAGCTAGCGCCTCGGGAGGGGGAGCGCGTCTTGCTTCTCAGTCATGTCCACCGAGGTTTTTCTTCGCCCCCGCATCCTTTCTTTAAGGGCATCATGAATCACTTCGGGGCCCAACTTCACCACTTTCCTCCGAATGCCATCGCCCATCTTTCTGCCTTTATTGTTTTGTGCGAGTGTTTCATCGGTTGCCCCCCCCCCATTGGGGTTTGTTCAAACACATCTTCTCCACCCGATCCCAAACTATCAAATGTCTTAGTTAGTCGGATGATAAGACGCACCTCCTCCAGCTCTGCGGAGGTTTAGGATTCCAGAAGAAGAGTCGGAGTAGCTATCCTGCTCTCCAGTTGAGCGAGTCGGTTAGGAACTGGCAGTCGACGTGGTTCTACTGCCAGGATATCGCCTGTCCGAATGCATCGACTGGGATGCCTCCTTTTAGTCTAGACCGGCCCGCCCCGCCTAAGCAGCTCGCGCTCTCGAAGGCCGAGAAGAACGACATCCAGCCTTTGGTTGAGGCACTCGTGGATGTCGTCGGGAGGGGGGTCACCTGTATAGACCTGCTGGAAGTCTTCCTTGGTCCGTGGATCCAGCCTCTGCAGGCTCGCGACCATGCTATGTGGCATTACACGGGGCCCGAAGACTCCACTCGGACCAACGTGGTGGGCGTGACCGAGGAGAGGGTGACCTCGTGGGTGCTCCAAATCACGGGTCCCTGTGAGAATCCCAAAGGAGCTCGCCTAGTGAAGCCTTACAGCGCGGATCATCCTCCACCAAATCAGGTGAGTGGCACTTGTCGAGTGCATTGAACTGTCTTAATTCCAGTCGTTTGCTTATATCTCCGTGTGATGCCTAATGTTTCTGACTGAACTTTATGCAGGCGTGTACCAACTGGTTCTCCGCCGTCTCGAATGGGAATCTGGAGGAGGAAGAGGAGGAAGGCA
The DNA here is from genome assembly GCF_904849725.1 of Hordeum vulgare subsp. vulgare. Classification (NCBI taxonomy): domain Eukaryota; kingdom Viridiplantae; phylum Streptophyta; class Magnoliopsida; order Poales; family Poaceae; genus Hordeum; species Hordeum vulgare. The sequence goes on from NC_058523.1 coordinate 20,797,266, forward strand.
GACAGGAGGACAGCGTGGAGAGCGCCGAATACGTCTCCGACAGCGGGGAATCGGAGGAGGAGGACAGCGTGGAAGAGGAAGAAGAAGAGGAGCAAGACTCGCCACCTCCACGACCAGAGCATCGAACCAAGCGCCGACACGAGCCCGCCGTCCCTTCAGCTCCTCCTGCGTCGTCAAGTGCTCCGCCTACTGCTCCGGTGGTCCCGAGTGTTCGAGGCACCAAGAGGGCGAGGGACGCTGCCGCTGAGCCCGCGGGCCAGTCTTCCAGGGCACCCAAGCCGAGCGGGCCTAAGCCTCGGAAGGCTCTGCCGTGAATGAGGGTTGCTATCCGTGTCACCTCCACGTAAGTGTATCTAGCTTTCGGCTCTTTCTGTTATCCGAGTGAACTCCAGTTCACAGGTCGAATGGATTTCACTCGACAGGGTCGCTACCTCTGCCACCTCTCCGGCCCGCCAGGGGGACGACCCCATGGACACGGACAACGTCGTTTCGTCCCAGCCAGGTGCGTTGTAGGAGAGTCGGGTGTTTTATCCCATCGCGTCTCCAATTCTATCATTGTTTCTTTCTTTTTCTGAGACGTCATGTCATTCGGCTTGTCAGGGGCGATTTGCGTGGACGAGGACGACCAGGGGAGAGCCGACCCCACCGTGGGGCCTGTTCTTGAGGCTGCTCCTCCTGCTGCCGCTCCCGCCGCCGACGTCCCGCCGACTGAAGCGCCGCCACCGACTGAACCAGTGCTGGTGGGGGAGGAGCCGACTGGGGCAGACCTTGGGATGCCCTAGGAACCTCCGACGATTCCAGGTTCGTCGAATGCTGAATTCAGCATCCGGCGTCTTCCGGAGGAGCAGGTGGGAGCGGCCAAGGGGGCCATGGTGCAGGCGGAGCTGATGGCTGGAGAAGCCAAGAGGGCTTATGACTCCGTTGCGGCCTTGTACCAGCGGAGCCTGGAGCTGCGCGATGATATCCGAGTAAGTGGTCTAGTAAGTATTTACTTTTCCCCTGTAACCCACTGGGTGTTCTTGAATAGCGGGTGTTGTTTGCAATGGGTTCACTCTGAGTGAACCCAATGGGTGTAGTCCCCGAGACTTCTGTCGAGTGCTTGCACCGACAGTTGTCTTTATACATTTTGCCTTGAGTTTGGTTGTGTCTGTAGATAGGATTACCGAGTGCAAGTATTTGTTGCAGTCGGAGTGCACTTACGGTAAGAGTCCCCGAGAGTAAGTTGCACTCAGGTCGGATAGTATTGGCCTCAGAGGCGTAGGTGATAACATGCATCTCAATAGGGAAGACCTGCTTGAGGTGCATGCCAGTGGGGTCACTCTTAGTGAACCCACTGGGTGTAGTCCCCGAGACCGCTGACGACTGCTTGCGTCGGCAGGGGTCTGAAGAACTTAGACTGTTAACTGTTGAACTTGCTGATTGTCCTTTGTTTCTTGGTGGCAGAAAACTTGTGAAATGGGGACGGCCTATGAGGCCCTGAGAGCGGAGAGGAACCAGTTCGCTAGTGAACTTGATGCTGCTATGCTCGCCATGGCCGGCATGAAGGATGCTCTCGAGGGACGAGAGAAGTCCCTGGAGGAGGCTCGGGAGGCGAACAAGGTGTTGACGGAGGAATTGGAAAAAATGGGGAAACAGAGGACTGTTCTCATGAATCAGATGGCTGTCCAGAATAGACGATGCATAGCTCAGGAGAAGTATGTCAAGGACTGGGCTGGGCAGATGATGACTTGTCTGGCTGGTAAGTCTTATGTTTTGCCGAGTGCTTGTACCGTGTGCGTTACACTCGGTTTTTATTGTATACTTGCCCTTTTGTTGCAGACTTTTGCGTTGATGCTGAAGCTGAAGCAGCGGCTATGGAGCGGTCCATTCAGGACAATGTGCCACTCGGCGAGGACGCCAATCGGGATCTGCTCCGGGCGCATATCCGCGTAGGCAAAGTGAGTCCTTTCATCGGTCGACTGAGAGAAGTCGTTAGCCGAATTGACAAGGAACTTTGGCCAGAAGACGATTCGCGGCAGGAGATGGAGACCCTGATGGCGCGACTGGAGGAGATTCCGAGCCGAGTGCAATCGTGGAAGAAATTGGCAGCGCGTTGCGGTGCTGATGTTGCGCTGTCCTTGGTCCGAGTCCATTGCAAGGAGGTGCGGGAAGATAAGCTGAAGACATTGAAGGTCGCCAACACGAAGAAGCTTCGATTCGAAGACTTCATGGAGACGTTCCTTGAGACTGCTACCCGCATCGCCGACGGAATCGACTTGGACACTTTTGTGGAGCCCTCCAGTCCTGGCGCCGGCCCAGCTGACACGTAATAAAACTTTATCCTCGGTATGCCGAGTGTTTATCTGTAAGGTACTCTTGCCACTTCTGTTGGCTGTCATACTTTTAAATCGGTGTGGGTAAACTTGACCCGCACCGAGTTAGCTATCCTTTCTAGACTTTTGGAATCGGAATGAAAACATTTAGTCTTTTGTTTGAATGATGTTTCGAGTGCGACGTTTAGTGCATACTCGGAGAAGATTAATACTTAGGTGATTCTTGATCACAGCTAAGTCCCCGAGTGCGGCGTGTAGTGCACACTCGGAGGAAGTTATTACTTAGGTGATTCTTGATCACAGCTAAGTCCCCGAGGGCGACGTGTAGTGCACACTCGGAGGAAGTTATTACTTAGGTGATTCTTGATCATAGCTAAGTCCCCGAGTGCGACGTGTAGTGCACACTCGGAGGAAGTTATTACTTAGGCGATTCTTGATCACAGCTAAGTCCCCGAGTGCGACGTGTAGTGCACACTCGGAGGAAGTTATTACTTAGGTGATTCTTGATCACAGCTAAGTTCCCGAGTGCGACGTGTAGTGCACACTCGGAGGAAGTTATTACTTAGGTGATTCTTGATCACAACTAAGTCCCCGAGTGCGACGTGTAGTGCACACTCGGAGGAAGTTATTACTTAGGTGATTCTTGATCACATCTAAGTCCCCGAGTGTGACGTGTAGTGCACACTCGGAGGAAGTTATTACTTAGGTGATTCTTCATCACAGCTAAGTCCCTGAGTGCGACGTGTAGTGCACACTCGGAGGAAGTTATTACTTAGGTGATTCTTGATCACAGCTAAGTCCCCGAGTGCGACGTGTAGTGCACACTCGGAGGAAGTTAGTACTTAGGCGATTCAGGATCGCAGCTAAGTCCCCGAGTGCGACGTGTAGTAAACACTCGAAGGAAGTTATTACTTAGGCGATTCAGGATCGCAGCTAAGTTTTTTTTGTGACCGAAGTCTGCGACCATAGAAGAACTCTGAATCTGCCAAAAACTGAATCTGTTGTATATTATTTCATCAAAACTTGTTCGTTACACTACTTGAGTCGACGATCACGTATAAAAGCGCTTGAGGAGATCTCCGTTCCATGCACGCGGCTCGTCTGTCTCCCTCTGAATGTTGTAGAGTCTGTATGCTCCGTTGGTCAGCACCTTGGAGATGATGAAAGGCCCTTCCCAGGCCGGAGCCAACTTGTGTGGTCTTTGCTGATCCACTCCGAGCACTAAATCGCCTGCTTGGAATGTGCGACTCCTGACGTGACACGCATGAAAGCGTCGCAGATCTTGCTGGTAAATTGTTGAGCGAGTAAGTGCCATCTCGCGCTCCTCCTCTAGAAGATCGACTCCATCTTGCCTTGCTTGTTCTGCTTCAGCTTCGGAGAAGAGTTCGACCGTGGGGCATTGTGAAGCAGGTCACTCGGAAGGACCGCTTCTGCTCCATAAATGAGGAAGAACGGTGATCGCCCCGTTGATCTGTTCGGAGTGGTGCGGAGGCCCCAAAGCACTGAAGGTAACTCGGTGACCCATGCACCAGCAGCGTGTCCCACCTCTCGCAGGAGTCGGGGTTTCAAACCTTGAAGAATAAGCCCATTCGCCCGCTCAGCTTGTCCGTTGGATTGAGGATGTGCTACGGAAGCAAAATCCACTCGGATACCCTGACTCGCACAGAAGCCTTTGAATCTGTCCGAGTCGAAGTTTGTCCCGTTGTCCGTGATTATGCTGTGAGGTACCCCGAATCTGGAAATGATGTCCCTGACAAACTTGACAGCTGTTGAGGCATCGAGTTTCTTGATGGGCTTGGCTTCTATCCATTTTGTAAACTTGTTGACTGCCACCAACAGATGTGTGTAGCCTCCTTGGCCTGTCTTGAATGGTCCGACTGTATCTAATCCCCAAACTGCAAATGGCCACACAAGTGGGATCGTCTTTAATGCAGATGTTGGCTTGTGGGACTTGTTGGAGTAGAACTGACAGCCTTCACATCGGTCGACCATATCTTTAGCCATCTCGTTTGCCTGCAGCCAAAAGAAACCGGCTCTGAATGCCTTGGCGACGATTGCTCTCGAGGAAGCGTGATGACCGCAGGTTCCCGAGTGAATATCCTCTAGGATCAACTGCCCTTCCTCTGGGGAAATATAACGTTGAAGAACGCCTGAAACACTCTCCTTGTACAATTGACCATCAATGACAGCGAATGCCTTCGACATGCAAACTATTTGCCTGGCTTGGACTTCGTCTTCTGGAAGTTCTTGCCTCAGGATATATGCAATGATCGGCACAGTCCAATCGGGAACGACAACCAGAATCTCCATGACCAGATCAACCACAGCAGGTGCATCGACTTCAGTCGGATCTGTTGCGCTCTTGGGTTGTACCGGTTCTTCTGTGAAGGGATCTTCTTTGACTGAGGGAAGATGAAGGTGCTCGAGGCAGACATCACTCGGGACTGGACTCCGAGTGGATCCGAGTTTTGCCAACTCGTCAGCTGCTTGGTTCTTCAGTCTCGGAACATGATGGAGCTCTAGACCTTCAAACTTCTTCTCCAGCTTCCTCACTGCATTGCAGTATGTTGTCATGGTGGGGTTCCTTACGTCCCACTCTTTCATCACTTGATTGACCACCAAATCCGAATCGCCGTAGACCATCAAGCGACGGACGCCGAGTGAGATGGCCATGCGCAATCCGTAAAGGAGAGCTTCATACTCTGCCTCGTTGTTGGAGGAATCAAAGTGTATCTGAAGCACGTACTTGAGCTTGTAGCCCTTTGGTGATATGATCACAACACCAGCGCTGGAGCCATTCAACATCTTAGACCCATCGAAGAACATTGTCCAATGAGCCGAGTAGATGTGGGTCGGTTGCTCTTGTTCTACCCATTCTGCTATAAAGTCAGCCAGGGCTTGAGACTTAATAGCTTTCTTGGCCTCGAACTTGATGTCACAGTACAGCATCTCCATTGCCCACTTCGCCACTCGGCCTGACGCGTCTCGATCGTGGAGAATTTCCGACAACGGAGCATCAGAAACGACAGATACCGAGTGGTCTTGGAAATAATGGGCCACCTTCTTCGCAGTCATATAGATCACATAGATAATTTTTTGATAATGGGGATACCTCTGCTTGGAAGGGGTCAGGACTTCAGAGACGTAGTACACTGGCCGCTGAACTTTGTATGCTTTGCCTTCTTCTTCTCGCTCGACTGTAAGAACAGTACTGACGACTTGATTTGTAGCCGCGATATATAGAAGAAGGGGCTCTTTACTGTGCGGAGCTGTAAGAACCGGCTGGGTGGAAAGTAGGACTTTGAGGTCGTCGAATGCGACTTGGGCTTCGTCTGTCCACTCGAAGGTATCTGACTTCTTCATGAGTCGGTACAGAGGAAGTGCTTTTTCGCCGAGTCGACTAATGAACCTGCTCAAAGCCGCTAGGCAACCTATGACTCGTTGAACATCGTGTATTCTGACCGGCCTCTCCATTCGGACGATGGTCCTGATCTTTTCGGGGTTGACGTCGATCCCTCGTTCGGAAACGAAGAAACCGAGCAACTTTCCGCTGGGAACACCGAATGAACATTTGGCTGGACTGAGCTTGATATCGTACCTACGAAGGTTGGGGAATGTTTCTGCCAAGTCAGTCAGCAGGTCGGAACCTTTGCGTGACATGACTATGATATCATCCATATATGCCTCCACATTACGACCGATCTGGTCGAGGAGACATTTTTGGATCATGCGCATAAAGGTAGCTCCTGCACTCTTCAGACCGAAAGGCATAGTGATGTAGCAGAAGCACCCGAACAAGGTGATGAAGGCTGTTTTTAACTCGTCGGGACCATACAGACGGATCTGATGATAGCCCGAATAGGCATCAAGAAATGACAAACGCGCGCATCCCGCAGTCGAATCGACAATTTGATCTATGCGCGGGAGTGGAAAATGGTCTTTCGGGCAGACCTTATTGAGATGCTTGAAGTCAATGCACATTCGGAGCGACTTGTCCTTCTTGGGCACCATGACGACATTGGCGAGCCACTCGGAGTGGTGAACCTCGCGAATGATGTTAGCAGCCAACAGCTTGGCCACCTCTTCTCCAATTGCCTTCCTCTTGTGCGCGGCGGACCGGCGCACGCGCTCTCGGACGGGCCGAGCGACGGGATCCACCTGCAGCCGGTGCTCAGCCAACTCCCTGGGTACACCTGGCATGTCAGAGGGTTTCCATGCGAAGATGTCCCAGTTCTCATGAAGGAATTGGGTGAGCTCGGCTTCCTATTTACGATCGAGGGTGGTGGAGATGTTCGTCGGGGCGGCTGAGTCGTCCGTCGGGTGGATGCTGACCTTCTTCGTCTCCCCCGCCGACTAGAACGCGGACCCAGAAGCTGGTTTCTTTGAGCGCATCAGGTCGGCAGGGTCGACTGTCTTCTTGTACTCGTCGAGCTCGAGTACAGCCATCTGCTGGTCGGCGATTCTTGATCCCTACTGCAGACCCTCTTCGGCTCGCTGACGGTTGCCCGTGATGGTGATCACGCCTTTCGGGCCTGGCATCTTCAACTTCAAGTGTACATAGCATGGACGTGCCATGAAGCTCACGTATGCCGGGCGGCCCAGAATTGCGTGGTAAGCGCTCTGGAAATCCACCACCTCAAATGTGAGCTTCTCCTTGCGAAAGTTCTAGTCGGAGCCGAAGATGACGTCCAACGCGATTTCGCCGAGTGACTTGGCCTTCCGTCCAGGGACGACTCCGTGGAACTGCATACTGCTCTCGCTGAGTCTGGACATCGGAATGCCCATTCCCTTGAGAGTGTCGGCGTACATGATGTTCAGTCCGCTACCGCCGTCCATGAGGACTTTGCGCAGTCGGACTCCTTCCACCACCGGGTCGACGACAAGAGCCTGTCTTCCTGGGGTGGGGACATGCGCTGGATGATCCAACTGGTCAAAGGTGATCGTAGTCTGAGACCATTTAAGGAACTTGGGCGCAGTCGGAACGGCCATGTTGACCTCTCTGTTCACCAGCTTCAGTCGACTCTTGCTTTTGACGTCAGCAAAAATCATGAGGGTTGCATGGACTTGGGGGAACGGATCCTCCTCATCTTGTTCAGGATCCTTCTCACTCGGTTGCCCCTCGCTGAACCCCTGGATCAGGAGACGACACTGTCGAGTGGTATGCTTCGCGTATATGGGGTTGCCTTCTTCGTCCATCTTCGTGTGAACCGGACAAGGCTGGTCCAGGATGGGATTGTTGAATGGCTTCTTCTTGGGGGTAAACTGCGCCTTCCCTTTGCCCTTGAACTTGGCGCTGGTCACAGCTGCAGCTTCTGCTTGCGGTGTGGGCGGAACTTTCTGTTTCTGCTTCCGAGTGTTACCTCCGTCGACATCGCCGACTGTCTTGTGTTTGCCGCTCCGGATGCGGTCCTCTTCCTCGCCATTTGCATCGCGATCCGCTATCTCCATCATCTTGCTCATGGAGATGTCGCCTGTTTGACCGAACTTTAGGTACAACTCTCTGTACCGTACGCCTGCCTTGAAGGTGCAGACCGCTTGATGCTCGGTGACGTTCTCCACCGTGTGGTAGAGAGTTGTCCATCGCTGGATGAAGTCGCGCAAGGGATCATTCGGCTTCTGCACACAGTGTTGAAGCTCCACAAGGCCTGCAGGGCGTTTGCACGTCCCTTCGAAGGTCCTGATGAACACTCGGGCCAGATCTGCCCAACTGTAAATGCTTGAGGGGGCCAACTGGTTCAGCCAAGCTCGCGCCGAGCCGTCGAGCATCAGAGGGAGGTGCTTCATAGCGACATGGTCGTCCCCTCCTCCGATCTGGACTGCCACTCGGTAGTCGTCTAGCCATGTTTCAGGCTTGGATTCCCCCGTAAATTTACCGATTCCCGCTGCCAATCGGAAGTTGGGCGGGATGTCAGCCGAGCGGATGGCTCGACTAAAACACTCGGGGCCGGACACGATGGTCCTGCTTCCACTTGAACGGTCCATATCGTGACCATCGCGGTGGGCTCGACCCCTGTCGACCCTTCGCTGGGCGATTCGCCCTCTTGCGTCGGGTCTTGGGTCGTAAGTGTCGCCGACTGAACGCCGATCATTATGATGCCGGGACCCATAGGGCCCACCCCGCGGAGGGGTGCGTGAGCGGCGGCGATCTTCACGGATCATGGAACGGCTGCCTCCTCTGTGGTGCTGATGGGAACCAGGGCTGTGAACCGACCGATGCGTGTTTGCATGGACGGAACTATTGTAGATCCGATTGTGCGACTAGGAGACTGTCGAATTCTGTTGCTGCGTCGTGTGCAACAGAGCTCGGATCTGCTCGATTCCCCTTCCTGCCTCTGAATCAGTCGGCTGGAGGGAATCGGCAATCTTGGCAGCCGCAGCCAAGTTGAGGAGAGGTGTGCGGAACAACTCCACGTTGCTCCGCCGAGTGTGCCGACTGGCAGAACGGCGAGGTGGACGGCGTGCACCGGATGCTTCACCGATCTCGCGCTCGCTCCGACCGGCTTGACGGGGATCTTCATGGGAGTTGGCCATGTGTACTTCTGCTGCAGGCCCGCGACCTGCGTACTCGGAAGGAAACTCAGTCGGAACTGAGACCGAGCGCTGGGAACGCGGGGCGACCACAACAGACTCCAGAACTGCCACTTGAGATGATGCGCTCTGACGCGCTCGGCCATGCTGCACCCAACGTTGGAGACGCGGACGGTGGGACCGCTTGCTGCGGCGCATGACGAAGGTGCAGGTCGAGAATGGAGCCGATTGTTGGAGAAGAAGAACGCCGTGGGCGCCGGCACGGAAGTGCGTGGCCCCGCGACGGGGAAGCGCCTCGACGTCGAGAGGCGCCTCCCGAAGCCACGCCGAATCGTCGACGGTGAAGGAGAGAGCGCCGAAGAAGATCTGGTGACCCATGCTCGAATCTCCACCGGTCGACATGATGAAAGGAAGTAGTCGCAAACTCGCCGGAAGTCGCTTAGACGCCTGCCCCATGGTGGGCGCCAACTGTCGTGGGTATAAGCCTGATAGTAGATGTTTAGGGTACGAATGAGATGGGCAGAGTCCTAGCTACGGCGAGGTTGTATGAGTTCAGGCCCCTCTGCGGTGGAGGTAACAGCCCTACGTCTCAGTGCTCTCGGAGCTTGTTACCGAGTGTAATATGGAATACAATGATTTGCTAACCCCTTTACCAGTGGGGGAGGGCGGCTTATATAGAGTGCGCTGCCCTCCACAACGGTTCTGATTCAGGGGCAGAGTAGTGGCGATTGAATGCGTACGTTACAGGTAACGTATGCTCTAAATGCTATTAAATGCACCCGGAAATGTACGGCAGTTTCCCTCCAGAGAGGTTACGATGTACCGAGTGTATCCAGTCGGTTAGCCTGGTGTCCTCCAAATGCTAGTCTCCGACTGGATGATTCAGGGCCTGTTGCCGACTGGATGATGGGGACTCCTTAATTCAGTCGGGGCAGACTTAGGGTCCTGTCCTTTGTGTGGGGTAGTCCTTGGGTAGGACCTGTATGGCAGGCCTATGACCCTATCCTAGGACTATGACCCCATCAGGATCTATGCCACTCGCATAGCGAATTTCCTTGGAGTACCCATCCGCGAAGGAGATCCCCCGCTCCATATAGCTTTCCTTGACCGCGTCGCTCTGACACACTACCAGTTCCTTGAGAGGGATCATGAATCCCTCCTATACCATTTAATATTTAACCGGCAGCGTGTTTTCCATATTACCCTTCCTGCTCCTGCCTTCTTTGACTTTCAGGTAAAACGGAGATATTACATAACCAGAGGAGAGGCAGAGGATTATGAGAGGGAGGCAAAGGTTGCTCGTCACCGAGAGGCAGCTAATCAGGCAGTGGTTGCAGCGCTCCCGTACAACCCCCATTATGATTTCGGATATCTCCCGGACCATCCATGGGAGTAGACCAACTTAGGCCAAAAGCCTAAGCTTGGGGGAGTACGTGTTTCTCACCGACTTTACATTCTTGCTTATGCTTTCACTTCGTTCGTCGGTGTTCACACTTTGCCACTGTATCATCCATGCTCGTTTATTTTCTTTTTCTCGTTTTCTTTTCGTGTGTCTGTCTAGTTTGAGAAAACCCAAAAATGTTTTCTTGTTCTTCTTTTGCTTGTTTGGAGCTTTCCCATGTAAATAGTTATCTTTTTCTTTGGGTCAAGGTAGAAGATCATGGTTACAATGTTTAGTGGCTCTCGCATGCATATCTGCTTATCTGTAAAGAGCCATATTACTTTGTCTTCTCCTGTGTGTTTGCTTGCAGATTCTAGCTTAGTCCAATGCACGAGCACTCTTATTATTGTTCACATCATTCGGTCGGGCAAGTGAAAGGCTTTAATGACGATATATGATGAAGTGACTGAGCCTAGAAAAGCTGGTATGAACTCGATCTATTTTGTTTTTGTAAATATGACTAGCTCATCGTTCCTGATTCAGCTTTGTTGTGAGAGAAACATGTTTGCAATGACAACTTAGAGATCATAGTTGTTGATGCCATGCTTAATTACCTAGGAGCTTATAATGGTTTATCTTGGATGCCCACATGAATGTTGAGATGACTATGATGTAGTATGATAGGATGGTATCCTCCTTTGAATGATTCAAGTGGCTTGACTTGGCGCATGCTCACGCATGTAGTTGAAACAAAATCAACATAGCCTCTATGATATTCACGTTCATGGTGATTTATATCCTACTCATGCTTGCACTCAATGTTAGTTAATCTCAATGCATTTTGATGACTGTTGTCGCTCTCTAGTTGGTCACTTCCCAGTCTTTTGCTAGCCTTCACTTGTACTAAGCGGGAATACTGCTTGTGCGTCAACTTCCATAAACCCAAAGTTTTTCCATATGAGTCCACCATACCTACCTATATGCGGTATCTACTTGCCGTTCCAAGTAAATTTGCATGTGACACTCTCTAAACCTTCAAGAAATAATCTGTTTTGCATGCCCAAACCGCGCATGTGGTGACAGGGGGCTATCAGTATCTTCCATGCTAGGTGTGTTATCCTCGATATGTGTTTATTCACTATCATTCACGAGAAAGGGGTCGGTAATTGGAATGCCCAGTTCCATGCTCAAATCGAAAAGATAATTGCAAACAAAACTCCCCCTGGATTGATGTTGGTATGGACGGCACCCGAGTATTCGGCTAGTCGTGGAGTGTGATTGATTGGTGGTGGGGGAGTCAAAACTTTACTTTTCTGTTTGGGAACCGCCTATAGCATGTGTAGCGTGGAAGATGTTGAGAACTCTTAGTCATTGCGTTGACAATGAAAGCATGCCACCCAAAATTATTATCTTTGTTTTCAAAGCTTGAGCTCTGGCACCTCTGCAAATCAATGCTTCCCTCTGCGAAGGGCCTGTCTATTTATGTTCCTGTTGAGTCATCCTCGTCTTATAAAAGCACCAATTTGAGAGCACCTCTGTCATTTTTATGATTTGCTTTTAACTGTGTTGAGTATGACTGTGACTCGATCTCCTTTGCCATGAATTACAATGTTTAGTCAGCCCTTGGTCTTTGAAGGTGCTCTGCATTTATGTTTTGCAGTCTCAGAAAGAGCTAGCGAGATACCATCTGTTTGTACTGCTTCATGATTGTTTTGATTGAAGTGTTGACGTTTGAGACTTTTTATTATTTGCTCGCTAGTTGATTATGCCATTGATATGAGTTTATCGTGAGACCTAGATGTCATTTGCTTATGTGGTTAGCTTGTGATCTTGCTGAAATTTCGGTTATGAGTTAGACATAGTTGCAACAACAAGATCAAACAGAGTTCGTCAAAGTTTTTCTTTTGTCTCTTTCAATTTGTCAACTGAATTGCTTGAGGATAAGCAAGGCTTTAAGCTTGGGGCAACGTCGTATCTGCTTTTCCGAAATCTTTTGCCCTTGTTTTGGACTCTAATTTGCATGATTTGAATGGAACTAACCCGGACTGACGATGTTTTCAACAAAATTGCCATGGTGTTGTTTTTGCGCAGAAATAAAAATTCTCGGAATGACCTGGAAATCTACGAGGAATTTTTGTGGAATATATAAAAAATACTGGCGCAAGAATCAACTAGAGGGACGGAGCCAGGTGCCCACAAGCCCACCAGCCCCCCCCCCCCCTAGCCGGGGCTGGCAGGCTTGTGACCCCCTCGGGACTCCGCCGCCCCCAATTCCAGCTCTATATAACCTCTTTCAACCGGAAAAAAAATCAAGGAGAAGAGTTCATTGTGTTTTACGATACGGAGGCGCCGCCACCTCCTGTTCTTCTTCTGGAGGGCAAATCTGGAGTCCGTTTTGGGCTCCGGAGAGGGGAAATCATCGGCATCATCATCATCAACCTTCCTTCATCGCCAATTCCATGATGCTCTTCACTGTTCGTGAGTAATCTCATCGTAGGCTTGCTGGAAAGTGATGAGTTGGATGAGATCTATCATGTAATCGAGTTAGTTTTGACGGGGATTGATCCCTAGTATCCACTATGTTCTGAGATTGATGTTGCTACTACTTTGCCATGCTTAATTCTTGTCACTAGGGCCCGAGTGCCATGATTTCAGATCTGAACCTATTATATTGTCGCCAATATATGGGTGTTTTAGATCCTATCTTGCAAGTTGTAGTCACCTACTATGTGTTAGGACCCGGCAACCCCGGAGTGACAATAGCCGGAACCACTCCCGGAGATGAGCATAGTATGAGGAGCTCATGTATTCACCAAGTGTTAATGCGTTGGTCTGGTTCTTTATTGAAAGGAGAACCTTAATATCCCGTAGTTTCCATTAGGACCCCACTACCACGGGAGGGATGGACAATAGATGGCATGCAAGTTCTTTTCCCTAAGCACGTATGACTACATACAAAATACATGCCTACATTAGATTGACGAACGGGAGCTAGTTACATATCTCTCCGTGTTATAGCTGTTACATGATGAATCATATCCGGCGTAATCATCCACCATCACCGCTACTGCTGTCACTACTGCTGTTGTTACTCTGTTGCTACTGATGTTACTTTGCTGCTATTGGTTACTGTTGCTACTGCTGCTATCATACTACCTTGTTACTGATACTTTGCTGTAGACACTAAATCTTTTAGGTGTGGTTGAATTGACAACTCAACTGCTAATACTTGAGAATATTCTTTCGCTTCCCCTTGAGTCGAATCAATAAATTTTGGTTGAATACTCTACCCTCGAAAACTGTTGCGATCCCCTATACTTGTGGGTTATCACGCGCCGGTGATGGTGATGATCTATTCCTGCAGGGCTCCGTCCGAGCTCCGCAGAAAACTGATCTAGAGGAAGAACTACGAAGTAGAGGTTTGACTTGCACGTGGCAAAGTTGTGTCTAAAAAACCCTAAAACCTCTAGTATATATAGGAGGAGGGGAGGGGCTAGCCTTGGGGCTCATGGGAGCCCCAAGGGCGCCGGCTGAGAGAGGAGAGGAGGACTCCAACTCCAATTCGGTTTGGGGAAGGAGGAGTCCTCCTCTTCCTTCCCACCTCCCTCTTTTTTCTTTGGTTTTCTTTTCCTAGCGCCATAGCCCACTTGGGCTAGCCTCACCAGCACACTAAGGGCTGGTGTGCCACCCTTGGGCTCTTAGGTTCACTCCCGGGTGGGTGGGCCCCTCCCGGTGAAAACCCGGAACCCATTCGTCACTCCCGGTACAGTGCCGGTAATGCCTCAAATCTTTCCGGAGACCAAATTAAACAATCCTATATATCAATATTCGTTTTCGGACCATTCTTGAAACCCTCCTAACGTCCATGATCTCATCCGGGACTCCGAACAACCTTCAGTTACCAACACCTCTAACTCGACTATACCGAAACGTCATCGAACCTTAAGTGTGCACACCCTGCGGGTTTGAGAACTATGCACACATGACCTGACAGACTCCCCGGTCAATATCCAATAGTGGGACCTGGATGTCCATTTTGGATCGTACATATTCTACGAAGATCTTATTGTTTAAACCTCTATGCCAAGGATTCATATAATCCCGTATAACATTCCCTTTGTCCTTGGGTATGTTACTTTCCCGAGATTTGATCGTCGGTATCCCTATACCTATTTCAATCTCGTTACCGGCGAGTCTCTTTACTCGTTGCGTAATACAAGATCCTGTGACTAACACTTGAGTCACATTGCTTGCAAGGCTTATATGTGATGTTGTATTACCGAGTGGGCCCCGTGATACCTCTCCATCACACGGAGTGACAAATCCCAGGCTTGATCCATGCTAACTCAACGGACACCTTCGGAGATACCTGTAGAGCACCTTTATAGTCACCCAGTAACGTTGTGACGTTTGATACACACAACGTATTCCTTCGGTGTCAATGAGTTACATGATCTCATGGTCATAGGAATGAATACTTGACACATAGAAAACAATAGCAACAAAATAACACGATCACATGCTACGTTTATTATTGGGGTCTTCTCCATCACATCATTCTCCTAATGATGTGATCCAGTCATCAAAAGGCAACACTTGCATATGGTCAGAAAACCTTAACCATCCTTGATCAACTGTCTAGTCAGCTAGAGGCTTACTAGGGACATTGTTTTGTCTATATATCCGCACATGTATCTATGCTTTCATTCAATACAATTATAGCATGGATAATAGACAATTATCTTGAAATAGGAAATATAATAATAACTATTTTATCATTGCCTCTAGGGCATATTTCCAACAGGAGGGAGGAAGCAACGTCGATGGAGATGAATCCGGGGGTACTTTCCCGTCCCGGAAGGGTGCCGACAAAGGAATTCTGGTCCCCCGAAACTTGTTGGCGATGGCGGTGCAGATCGGGATTGCTTCTGGAGAAAAGGGTTCCGGAATTAGGGTTTCCTCCACGGGGGTAAAAATAGGAGCCAAGGTAGGGCACCAAAGGGTGTGGGCCCCACCCAGGCGGCCTCCTCGCGCGACCAGGGGGCAGGCCGCGCCACCAGGGCGCCTGGAGGCCTGGTGGCCCCCCTCTGGCCCTCCTTTGGCTGTCTGGGGTCTTCTGGAATGCTGATTTTCTATATATTTTTTGTGGAATTTTTTGGGCAATATAAATATGGGTATAAACCTACAATTCACACACATCAGCAGACAGAAACTGGCACTAGGTACACTGAGTTAGTAGGTTAGTTCAAATATGTTGAAAAAGGTATGAAAGTGTACAAAACACATAGCAATATCACCCAAAACTTGCATGGAGCAAACAGAAATTATAGATACGTTTGGGACATATCAACAAGCACGTCTGTCACTACTTGTTTGCGTTGGACATTAGGTTCTCCAATACTTGGCAGGTTCTTTAGGGATCTCACCCGAGCTATGATCGTGTGATGGTTCCTTCTCTTTGGATGTCTTTCTTCTCGATTAGTTAAGCTATGGATACTAACGAAAATATATGTAGACATAGGTCAATTCATGTGTCCCCGACGATCGTCGGAGGAGTCCCCGACGATTGCCAGTGAGGAGTCCACGGCGATCGACGATGATGAGTCCCCGACGATCGTTGGAGGAGTGCCCGACGATCACCCGTGAGGAGTAATATTATATTATTCGAGATGTATTAGTGATATTATATGATAAATTATATATGATTGCTGCCTCTTGAGCTTGAGTTGGTTTTCCCGTGAAGAGAAAAGGGTGATGCAGCACAGGAGCAGTAACTATTTCCCTCAGTTTGAGAACCAAGGTATCAATCCCGTAGGAGAATCGCGCCAAGTCCAGAGTACCTGCGCAAACACAAAAGAGCTTGCACCCAACGCTATAAAGGGTTGTCAATCCCATCAAGATTGATTGCAAAGTGAGATCTGAAGGTGGAAAGTGCAACGAAGTAAAAGTGTAAGGCTGAAACTATGGTGTGCAGTAGACCCGGGGGCCATAGTGTTCACTAGAGGCTTCTCTCAAAATAGCAAATATTACGCTGGGTGAACAAATTACTGTCGAGCAATTGATAGAACCGCGCAAAGTCATGACGATATCTAAGACAATGATCATACATATCGGCATCACGTCCGAGACAAGTAGACCGATACTTTATGCATCTACTACTATTACTCCACACATCGACCGCTATCCAGCATGCATCTAGTGTATTGAGTTCATGACGAACAGAGTAACGCCTTAAGCAAGATGACATGACACTACTAGGAAAAGGGCTATAGATGATATAGATACTAATGGCGCACCACACAAGCCGTGCGCCACTACTATATAGTAATGGCGCACCATGTGAGGTGTGCCATTAGTATGGTGGATACTAATGGCGCACCACACTCTCGGTGCGCCACTACTATAATTTTTTTTTGCAAAACTACTAATGGCGCACCAGCACCTGGTGCGCCATTAGTAACCTAGTTACTAATGGGGCATCTGTTAGTAGTGCGCCACTACTATAAAAAAATTTGGTTTTTTTTTGCAAACTACTAATGGTGCACCAAAGCTAGTGCGCTATTAGTAACCAGTGTTACTAATGGCGCATCTGTTGGTGGTGCGCCACTACTAATTTTTTTTTACAGAACTACTAATGGCGCACCAGAGGAGGTGCGCAATTAGTAACCAGGGTTACTAATGGCGCATATGTAGGTGGTACGCCATTAGTAACCTGGGACCAGCTAGATATTTTGGACAACCACCTACCACACTCACTTTCCCCACTTTCATTCTCTCCACCTCCTCCTCCAAGCTTGTCTCGGGTGCCTCCTCCTCCTCACCTCATTTGCATCATAGATTCACCCAAATTAAGTGGTTAAATTACCTTTTTTTGATAGGTAAGTAAGGGGAAAGCTTTTATGTTGTAGATCTACTTTTTTCTCCCTCCAACAATGTGCACATGCACTTTTTATAGCCTAGCTAGATCTACGTATGTTTGTTGTGTTGCATATGTTTGTGGTGTTGCATATATGTATGTTTTTGCAGGTGCCGGTATTTGAAATGCGATAGTTGCCAATATTTTCCCAGAATGTTGATTCATTTCCGTTTCGGCGAGAATTTGGCACTATGCATTCTTTTTTGTCCTATTTTTAGGCAAAGTCATGCCAATTTGTTTTTGGTTCTAAAATATCGTTTTGCTCTACCCCGCAGGCGACCATGGTCCGCACGATGACCGAAGGCATCGTGAATAGGTATTTGAGCTCCGCGAAGGACGAGATGCTTCAAAAGAACGAGACGGAGATAAGATGTCCGTGTCGAAGATGCAAGCTGAAGAGCCTTATGGACCCGGATTCCATAAAGGTGCGGGACCACCTGCTCTTGCGTGGTTTCATGGATGGTTATCGGTGGCAAGGTGATGAAGATGATTATGAAGTCGTCCATGGGGGCCGGGAAAGAAATGAGGAAGGGCATGAGCAAGACAACCGTGGCGAGGGCGGCCGAAGAAGACGAAGAATCTCCAGGACACAGTCATCATGTAGAAGATGCCGAACATGATGATGAGGAAGATGCCGGAGCAGACGAAGGGCATGATCATGAAGATGAAGATGCCGGAGCAGACGACGATGGACCATCGATGGCCTGGGTGCAGGACCCTCATATTCAAGAGTTGCTTCTCAAGAAGACGGATAACGCAAGAGCTGCCGCCCGAGAGAAAGCCAAGCTGGATCAACTGGAGATAGACGCGGTTACTCCATTGTATGAAGGATGCAGGGCCGAGGATACCCGCCTGAAAGTAACGCTCATGGCTCTGGAGATGAAGGTAAAACACAAAATGACCAACGCATGCTTCGACGAGAACATGTCATTCTGGCATGAACGTCTTCCCAAGGGGAACAAGTGCCCGACCAGTTTCGAGGAGGCGAAGAAAATCGTGTGTCCTCTGGATTTACCGCACGTGAAATACCATGTGTGCATGAACAATTGCATCATTTATCGGGACGAGCACGCGGAGTCTACCATATGTCCGGTGTGCGGCGTCAGTCGATACAAGAAGAGGAAGAAAGCTCCTCAAAAAGTGGTGTGGTACTTTCCGATCACTCCTCGTCTGCAACGGTATTCCGCGGACCCTAAGGTAGCAAAGCTCCTGCGTTGGCACGCGGATAGGGAGGAGAAAAAGCGAGAAGATGACGGAAATGATCCGGAGATAAATAAAAAATACAAGATGCTGAGTCACCCTAAGGATGCGAGCCAGTGGCAAGCGTTGAACTACGAATACCCAGAATTTGGGGACGATCCAAGGAACATCGTGCTGGGCGCGAGAACCGATGGAGTCAATCCGTTTGGCAGCCAGAGAAGCACACATAGCACCTGGCCTGTGTTTGTGTGGATGTACAACCTTCCCCCCTGGTTGTGCATGAAGAGGAAGTACATTCACATGAGTATGCTAATTGAAGGGCCGAAACAACCAGGGAACGACATCAATGTATATCTGGGGCTGCTGAAAGAGGAGCTAGACACGTTGTGGAAAACGCCAGCCAATACGTGGGACGCCGCAGAGAAAGAATATTTCCCTATGAGAGCCGCACTGCTCACGACGTTGCACGACTATCTCGGTTACGGATATGTCACGGGGCAGCTTGTCCACGGATTTTCTGGATGCGTCAGGTGCATGGATGACACAATGTATCGCCAGCTAGATAGAGATCTCGGGTCTTCAAAAACCGTGTTCATGGGACATCGAAGGTGGCTTCGCGACGATGACACATGGAGAAAACGCAAGGATCTGTTCGATGGTGAAACCGAACCCCGAAGACGCCCCCTTATGAGGAGCGGCGAGGAAATATACGAGTTGTTGAAAAATTGGAAAGAGTGCCCACCGCCGGGAAAGGCGCCAGAGCCGGGAAAGAAGCAAAAGGCGCCGGAGCCGCTGCTGAAGGTATGGAAAACAAGGTCTGTTTTCTGGGACTTGCCGTAATGGAAGATCCTCCGTGTGCCTCACAGCCTTGATGTCATGCATATCATGAAGAACGTGTGCGAGAGTCTGCTTGGTACCCTTCTCAACATGCCAGAGAGGACCAAAGATGGACCGAAAGCAAGGGCAGACTTGAAATCAATGGGCATCAGGGAGGAGCTTCACGCTAATGATGATGATGATGATGATGATGATGATGATGAGGCGAAGCAGGACACGGAAAGTCGTCGCAAAGGCAAAAAGTCCAAGAAGACCGGAAATGACTTCCCTCCCGCGTGCTTCACTCTAAGTCAGGAGGAGATCGATCAGTTTTTCACCTGCCTCGTAGGAGTAAAACTTCCTTACGGTTACACGGGGAAGATAAGCAGATACTTAGACTCAGCGAAGCAGAAATTTAGCGGGATGAAGTCTCACGACTGTCACGTGCTGATGACGCAGATACTTCCAATTGCAATCCATGGGATCATGGACGCGCACGTCCGTGAAACGCTATTTGGCCTATGCAACTTTTTCGACGTCATCTCTCAGAAGTCGGTTGGCGTGGGGCAACTCAGAAGGCTACAGGAAGAGATCGTGATGATGCTATGCGAGCTTGATATGTACTTCCCGCCAGGATTCTTCGATGTTATGGTGCATCTGCTGGTCCATATCATGGAGGATATCATCCAACTCGGGCCGACGTTCCTGCACAGCATGATGTCGTTCGAAAGGATGAATGGTGTCATCAAAGGATACGTTCGCAACATGTCACGTCCAGAGGGAAGCATAGCCAGGGGCTTTCTGACCGAAGAGTGCATCTCCTACTGCACGAATTATATAGGCATCGAGAACCCCGTTGGTCTGCCCGTCAACAGGCACCTCGGCAGGCTCGCAGGATGGGGTCACCGTGAGGGTCGCCGCGAAATGCATGTCGACTTCGAGGGTCGACTCGCCGACTTTGAAAGAGCAAACCTAGTCGCGCTACAACACATAGACGTGGTCGATCATTGGGTCGTAGAGCACAAAACCTTTATTGAAAAGACGTACAATGACCGAGGCTAACAGAGGACGGACGAAGATATAATCAAAGAGCACAACTCATGTTTCACGCGTTGGTTCAAGCAGAAGCTTCTGTCGTACCCTTTACATGAGGATTCTTCCGCGGAAGAACAACTCATATTCGCCTTGTCACAGGGCGCCGAGCACAACCTGATGACGTATGAGGCGTACGATACCAACGGCTACACATTCTACACCGAGGGAAAGGACATGAAGAGCGATGGTTATCAGAACTCCGGGGTAACGATGGAATCCTACACCGGTAACGACAAGGAGAGATACTACGGAAGGATCGAGGAGATCTGGGAGCTGAGCTACGCTGGAGAGAAGGTCCCGATGTTCCGTGTGAGATGGGCCAAGAGCGTCATAAAAGAAGACCGGTATTTCACCACCATGGTTATACCCGAAGCCAAATCCAAGACCGCGGGCGCAAACGTCACCCTGAAAAAAGAGCCATGGGTACTGGCTTCCCAAGTGGACCAATGCTTCTTCATTACCGACCCGCCAAAGCCCAGTCGTGTTGTCGTGAGGAGAGGCAAAAGGAAGATCATCGGAATGGATGGAGTCGCCAATGAGCAAGACTTCGACAAGTACGGCGACCCGAAGATGGCACATGACGACGATGATGAAGTACCAGCATACACCACAAGAAGAAGCAGGACCACCCTACCTAAAGGACGTCCGTTCAAGAGAAGAACTCCATTTACGAAAAATAAGGGCAAGAAGATTGTGAACAAATAGCTAGCTAACATATGAAAAAATATTGAATATTCATGAGGACACTCGATCTCGATCCCCTCCATCTCGATCGCTATCACCCCTCGCAGGATCCCCCTCGCCGCAGAGCACCCCCGCACCCTCCCCCGCTCCACCACACTAGATGTTGTTGTGAGGCACTAGATATTCATAGGCATATAATTGCAAACATCAAAAAAAATACTAGACATCTACTTGCAAACATCCAAAAAAATACTAGGCACTTCTCAAACCAAGGTGCAACCAGCACAAGAAAACAATGCATAGAAAAAAAATGCATAGAAAACAATGCATAGAAAAACCAAGGTGCATTGAAAACAATGCATAGAAAACAATGCATATAAAAACCAAGGTGCAAAAAAGAGGGGGGAAGAGGATTCGAACCCGCAACCTCCTGCTAGGAGGAAAAACCCACGGACCACTGCGCTGCTACTTCGGAGGTTAACAACATAGAGAAGGCGCACCTCATATACATGCGCCATTACTATATAAAAAACATTCTAATGGCGCACCGCTCGGGGTGCGCCATTCCTAAGCCGGCTGCCCTCGCGCCCTGCTCTCTTCTCCTGCGCGCGGCCTCCCCCTACCCCCTTTCCACTGCCCAGCAGCGCCCGCAGTCTCCCCGAACCCTAGCTCCGCCGCCACCACCACCCCGACCTCACCGTCCTCGGCCGCCGCCCCAAGTCCCCCTGCAAGACCCACGCCGTCCTCGTCCTCTCCACCGGCGGCGCCCCTTCCTCCGCCCCTGCTCTTCATCCTCATCGTGCTCCTCCTCGTCTTCACCGCATTCGCCTTCGTCGTCACCAACCGCGGCGCCTGCTCCGTCGTCTCCGGCCACGGCTACCGCGAGTACCGCCTCGGGGAGTACTCCACCTCGCTGCAGCGCCGGGTCGAGGACGCCGACAACTGGGCCAGGATTCGCAGCTGCCTCCGCGACGGCAGTGTCTGCCAGAGGTTCGGCGCGAGGGGGGAGTCGCTCCAGCAGTTCGTCACCAACAACCTCTCCCCGATTCAGGTCGCCTCTCCTTCGCCCTTGCGTTCAATCAATCCTCGTGGTTTTGCTGTTCGTGCGCTACTGCTGCTAGTTGGAATTTGGGGACGAATCGATTGGTCTCCGGGGGATGCGAAATTGCATCTCCACTAAACGATTGCATCTGCAGTTGGTACAGATTGTGTGTGAGTATTCCGCGCAGGACCGGTAGAAGAATCGTG
Source organism: Hordeum vulgare subsp. vulgare (assembly GCF_904849725.1). Classification (NCBI taxonomy): domain Eukaryota; kingdom Viridiplantae; phylum Streptophyta; class Magnoliopsida; order Poales; family Poaceae; genus Hordeum; species Hordeum vulgare. The sequence goes on from NC_058523.1 coordinate 20,819,446, forward strand.
GGATCCCATCTCCACCACACGTGAAACTTCAGTTCGCATGAATAATTGCTCTGCAATTTCTATGCTATGCTACTACATTGTCGATTAGCTGCTTAATTTCTGTACCGTTTATCTTCTAGCATGTTGTACTGTTGTTTGTTTCCCCTCTTTGCTATACTGCTTGGCTGTCCATCTGTCTATTAGTCATGCTCATTTACCATTATATTGTGATAGGTTTCTGCTAATGTCAATGCCTTATTGTACTGATGACTTACTGCATGTGTGATTTGCTTTTTCCTGGAGGTTGTTTCTTTGGAATGCCACTTTAGCTTCTGCAATTTCTATGCTATGCTACATTGTCGATTAGTCACTTAATTTCTGTACCATTATCCTCCACTGTGCTGTACTGCTGTTGTTTCCCCTCTTGCTATACTGCTTGGCTGTCTATTTGTCTAGTGTGCTAATGGATACAGCTGGCCTGCCTTTTCTGGCAGCATGCCAACGTATTATACTATTGTGGTATGGGTCTGGTAAGGCAATTAATGGAAGATTTGAGCAGTGGTCACTCCTAGTGCTAGCAATTCAACTTGATTTTTGAGTTTGGTCATACAATACTCATCTGTAGCACCCATATAGTTATATCAACTCTCAACTGTAAATACCTCTGCTCCTTGCAAATAAATTTAATAACTTATGTAGCAGTATGGTTTATACTTGTCACGTGCACATGCCGATGTTTATAGCTTGATGAATAAATTTACTCGCGGAAGAGAAGGCAATATTAACACTGAGCTATGTATGTGTATATGCAGCCAAGACAAGTAGCGATCCACTACGACGACCCCATTCGCTGCAGGTGTTCTTTCTTTCCTTCTATAGTACAGCAGTAGTAGTACTATCTTGTTTGTACAGTATGATTTTTTCGCTGTCTTCATTCACTGCTCTCTCAAACGTTCAGCATATTAATCTTCCCAATGGGGTTGAACCAACAGCCAGTGGGTTTCCATTTTAAGTTTCTACCAGCAACCTCTGTTTCTATCTTGGGATACTTCCATGTTTCATGCTGGACATACGCCTGCCATAGAAGTATCCAAGGAGAACATAATCTTCATAGTTCATCCATTCCTGCACTTTCTGTTGAAATGTAGACATTCATAGTTCCATATAAATATTGGAATGTAGTGCATCCAGATGTTAGCATTGTGGTGCTAGTTTGTTGGGTTTTGTTTACGACCATCGTGTCGTGATGATTTTGCAGGTACCCCGAGAGGCCCTTGAGTTTGCCGGAATGTCGATTAACTTCCGTTCCGGCAAATTCGGGTACTCCATATGTCCTATTTTCAGCAAAGGTCATGCTGAAATTTTCCGTGAATTTTAGCATGACTTTGCTAAAAATAGGACATATGGGGTACTTGCGACTAATGCATGGGCCGGGGTATCTTAGTACTTAATTAAGTAGGATCAACTGCCCCTTTATTCTTGCTGCATTAAACCATAGGTGGCAATAGAGCCAAGTGATTAGGCCCAACTTCCCTTTTCTTGATAGGGTATATTATTAGAAGATACCCATATATATCAGTCAACCTAGGGTGCCTCGGCATTGATAAACCCTAAATAATGAAAACTTAACTTAGCATTTAGGGTGCCTCAGCGTCGACAAACCCTAAATTATAAAACCTTGGCTTTTAGGGTACCTCGGTGTCGATAAAAACCTGAATGAATAAAGCTTAGGCTTTTAGGGTGCCTCGGCGTCGACAAACCCCAAATGATAAAAGCTTAGCTTTTAGGATGCCTCGGTGTCGACAAACCCTAGGGTGCCTCGACCATTATCTTGTTCCTTGACAATAACCAACTTTTTGACCAAACTTTTTTCCTATTTAGAGCGAAACATGGCCCACAACCATGAGGCCGGCGGTTCGGGCAAGCCATTCTGGGAGCTGTCCCAGAAGATGGAGGAAGAACCTCACCGCTATGAGGACGCCGCGGAAGACACTGATCCCGAGTACACAACCCCTAGTGGCATCGGGGATGACACCACTGATGGTGCCGCCGAGGATGCCACCACTAATGATGGCAGCGCACGCACAGATGGCAGCCAATCGAAGAGGCAACGGAAGGACCGGCGCCCGAACGTGCTCAACACCGTAAAGGAGGAATTTACTGAAGTGAACTCCGACGGGTATCCAACGGCGCCCAAAGAAATAGTCAAGGGGTACGCGGTTCAGCTCGGGTGCATTCTCCGGAGCACTGTCTCGATCAACACCGAGAACCTAAGGCATAAGGACCGAGGGAATTTGCGCAACCTCCTCTTCACGAAGCCGCACGAACGATACAAGTTCCCCGGTGACGTCGCAAACACACGCCTCTCAAGGAATAAAGTGAACAGTGCCGCCCTCACGAAGATGAGCAAGGCCCTATCTACTTGGAGAAGCGTGGTGAAGAGAATGATTGACAAAGGTGATAGTTATGAGAAGATCAAGGCAAAAAATCCTTCGATCAGCGAAGATGACTACAAGGAGTTCAAGATCAAGTGCGAGAGTAAGGCAACCGCATAATCAAGTCAATGGGGGAAAGAAATGCGGGAGTTGAACTTAGAGGTCCACCAACTCGGTCCCGACGGTTACACAGTGGCGGAACCTATATGGGACAAGGAGGACGCGGAGCGTGCCGAGCAAGGCCTACCACCCCGCTTCGAGAAATACGGTGACAAGCAGACCAAGAACTATGTCAGGGCCCGGTACAAGGTGGACCCAGTAATAAAGGAGCTTACCACGGATGCGAAGACCAGGGCGCTTGAGCGTGTTCTGGTAAGGAATACACCCCACGTAATTAGCTCCATATGGTTGCATTCTAATTAATGAAGCCAAATTTCTAAATGGTTCATTCCTTCCGCAGGACTCTGAAAGCAGTAGCTCGGGGTCGTCTCAGAGCTCCCATTGGGACACCAATTTAAATAGGGCGTTTAACATAATGAAAAACAAGGATAAGTCCAGTAAGCCGTCGTCAGCTGGTCGTGTGGCCGGCAAAGTCTTGTCCACGAAATGGTCGTCATACTATAACGCTGGTGGGCGAAAGGAGAGAAATACCAACTTGGAAAGCCAGTCGCGCGAGGTTGAAGAACTCAAGGCAAAAGTGGCGCGGATTCCGAAGATGGTCCAAGAGCTAGTGCAACACCAAGTGGGGGGGTGATCACCGCCATTGTGCCTACCTCGATTGAGGGGCTGCAGGCGTGGATTGCGGGCGGCCAACAGGGGCCGCCCCCGATTCCCAGCTTCACGGCCAGCAACTCGCACAACGCGCAGGCGACGTCATTGGTGTCTCCGGCGCCGGCGCCATTGGTGTCTCCGGCGCCGGTCGGCACCTCGGCAGCAAGCGGCCCCTCCGTCACTTGCACGCCCGCCGTTGGCGGTGCCTCGACATTAGCCGAGCTCTTCGCCATCACGGTAACTAAGCCTCTCTCGGCCGATGACTTCATCTCCTTGCCTTTGACTGGGCATCCCCTGACGCCCTACATGTTTTCGCAGGGCGCCGGCACCGCCGTTCCATGCACTCTCCTGCACTTCATGGGCGGCGATTTGATCGATGTCGCCAAGGGCAGAATCGTTCAACCGGGCAACCCCATGTTCCACGGTAAACCGATGCCACCCACCACGTATAGGGTTCAACTGGTTCGGGTGCTGCCAGGCTGCGACGACTTGTTACCTCCGTTCCACCCCGCTAGGGCCGACAAAGATGATGTGATGACCCTTAGCGCCTGCTTAAGCTGGCCCTTGCTTTGGCCGAAGAGCCAGATTCGTTTGGGGGCGGGGGACACCACCCCACAGACAACACCACCAGTCGTGCGGGCGCCAAGCCATGGCAAGACCGCCGCAACGCTACCGGACATGCATATGGCACAGGATCCGGACATGCATATGGCACAGGTTCCGGACAACGATGATGAAGACGATGGTACATTTACCAAGGTCGATAAGTTCTTTGTCGAACATGGGTACGGTGAGGAATTCTTGGGGCCTCCTTCTCAAGAACCCAACCCTGTAAAACACGACCGTGATCTAGCTTGTACCGCGGAGAAACCCAATTGCAACAGGCGTTGTCTGGCGTTTAGTTTTGAGGAGACGCCTCCAGCTGCCGCCTTCACCGAGCCTCAGATAGCCGAGGTGCGAAATATTATCAGCCCCAACACACTCAAGAAGGTGGTCTCTGAGCATTTGAACTGGATCCCATTACATCAGCAGAAGAAGGGACAGAAAAGAAAGACTAACAAGGGTGTGAGCCAGTCGGCACTGAGTATGATCCGTGCTCTGGACGGGCCACCTTCACCTAAGGATATCTCGAGGAGGGTGCATGTGGCGGGTAGGCTGATGCTATCGACTAATCTGCTCAATGCTGCAACCGGTGCTATGCGGAGTCTGCATGACAGTGTTCTTTGTTTGGAGAAGCGGAGTCTCTCCGAGAATAATGTGGCATATCCGGTTTTCGTGTCCAAGGTGCCAGAGGGCAAGGGCTTTGTCGATAGCGTCATTGGGGGTATGATCGTCCTGCGGTTTGCTGACATCTTCGCTATGTTTAACCTTCATCCGCTGCACTACACCTTCGTTCGGCTATTTTCGCTGAGTATGGAGATGCGGATCATTAGAGACAAGACCCCGGACCTAGTGATAGTCGACCCCTTCTATATGTGTGCCAACATCTTGGGCAGCACTGGGGACCGGCAAGTCGGGAGTTCATACCTCGAAGGCGTCATTCTGGCAAACTCAGAAAAGGATAACTTCCTCGTGCCTTACTTTTCCTGGTAAGTTATCCCCTCATCGCCACGTAACATATGATTTCTTAGATTTTGATCGTCCTTTTTTTCTAACATTCCGTGTTTTGTGCAGTGACACACGTTGCACACTCATCCTCTTAAGCCTGAAATATTCCACGGCCACGTATTTCGACTCGGACCGTCAGTCAAAAAAAGACTACACAAATATCAAGAAAGTTCTTGATGAAGCTCTTCCCGGCTACGCCATATCTGGAGGCACCTTCAGCAGGACAAGTCTCAGGCACGGCAAGCACGTGTTCACCCACAATACGACGTTCGCCTGCGTCAAGCAGCCGCCTGGCAGTCAGAAGGATGCCTACTACGCCCTCCATCACATGCGGGCGATCATACGGGACAGTAATCACCTTCGGCTACCAAATAATCTCAAAGATTGGGCCGCACGCTTGTCGGCAATCCAGGATGCGGACATCAGACAAGAATTCTTTCGCATCCAGTCGGAGTTTGCGGAAATCATCCATCAAGATGTCCTTCATACCTCGGGGCAGTTCTACCTCAGATCTCCGTTGTCCAATAGTGAGATAGATACAATGCTACAAATGCAGGCTGACAACGACCGCAATTTCATGACCATCACGAAAGACGGCGGCTTCATCCACGTTCCCATGAATCGCTACTAATTCATATTGCAATATTAAACTTTAATGAACTAGTATGTCTCCTTGGTTTGGACAGTCGTTCAACTTATATATAATTGATGCTATTTATTAGTAGGACCATGAATCGTGCTGTTATAGTTGTAATATTAAACTTTAATGAACTTGTATGTCTTTGTGAATTGCTACTAACGTTTTGTTTGGCTAGTGCATAGAGATGCCGTCGTATGTCGTGTACAAGGGTAAGGTTCCCCGAGTCTACGACGACTGGGAGGAGTGTCGGAGACAGGTTCACCGATTCAGTGGTAACAGTTACAAAGGGTACACCACAAGGGCGGAGGCGGAAGTTAGATACGCGCGCTATCTAGCGGGAGAGAGGAGGGAGCGTTGGAGGAACCGGATGAAGACCAGTTTCATTGCAATTATGCTCATCGTGATGACCGCAACTCTCTTCTATATGTGATGGTAGTTTAGATGGTCGATATATCGACTTGTAATGTGAAGACAAACTCGCTACTCGCGGTCTCGAGACTTGTAATGTTCTAACTTTGTTAGGTATTTTAAATTCGGAGACTAATATGATGAATTGTATTTGGAGACTAATCTTCTATTGTATTCGATAAATCTGTTGTTTATATGTTGTGCTATCTATATTCTGTGCAATAATATATTTTGTAATCTGTGCAAATATCAGAAAAAATAAAATAAATACCTAATATTCATACTAGTGGCGCATCACTCAGCACACTAGTGCGCCATTAGTAAGCCAGAGTATATGGGTAAATATGGCCCTGGGAGGCATACTAATGGCGCACCATAAGCTATACTAATGGCGCACCAGGATCTATACTAATGGCGCACCGTGAGCAATACTAATGGCGCACCGTGAGCAATACTAATGGCGCACTACCTGGTGCGCCATTAGTATACCAGATACTAATGGCGCACTTGTAGTGCGCCATTAGTAAAAAAATCTAATGGCGTGATGCTAGTGGCGCACCTATAGTGCGTCATTAGTAGCAAAAAATGGTGCGCCATTAGAAGGCCTTTTCCTAGTAGTGTGATGTAGAGGGATAAACTCAAACCAATGATGAAAACCCCATCTTTTTACCCTTGATGGCAACAACACGATGCGTGCCTCGCTGCCCCTTCTGTCACTGGGAGAGGTCACCACACGGTATGAACCCAAAACCAAGCACTTCTCCCATTGCAACAATCATAGATCAAGTTGGCCGAACAAAACCCATAACTCGAAGAGAATTACAAGGATATGAAATCATGCATATAAGAGATCAGAAGAAACTCAAATAAGATTCATAGATAATCTGATCATAAATCCACAATTCATCGGATCTCGACAAACACACCGCAAAGAAGATTACATCGGATAGATCTCCATCAAGATCATGGAGAACTTTGTATTGAAGATCCAAGAGAGAGAAGAAGCCATCTAGTTACTAGCTATGGACCCGTAGGTCTATGGTGAACTACTCACGCATCATCGGAGAGGTCATGGTGTTGATGAAGAAGCCCTCCATATCTGAATCCCCCCTCCGACAGGGCACCAGAACGTGCCCCAGATGGGATCTTGCGGAGACAGAAGCTTGCGGTGGCGGAAAAGTATTTTCGTGGATCTCTCCCGCAGTTTTGGAATTTTTCTGAATTTATAAGCGGAAGAGGTAGGGCAGACAAGCCAGAGGGGGCACACAAGCCTGCTAGGCGCAGGCCCCCCTCGCCGCGCCTAGGGGGCTTGTGGGGTCCCCTGGTGGCCCATGCCTTGGTTCTCAAGCCTCGTGCATATCTTCTGTTCCGGAAAAAATCTTTTCGGAAGTTTTATTCCGTTTGGACACCGTTCCAAATCCTCCTCTGAAAAGGGTCAAAAACACGGAAAAAACAGAAACTGGCACTTGGCACTGAGTTAATAAGTTAGTCCCAAAAAAGATATAAAATGCATACAAAACATCCAAAGTTTGACAAGATAATAGCATGGAACCATCAAAAATTATAGATACGTTGGAGAAGTATCAAGCATCCCCAAGCTTAACTCCTACTCGTCCTCGAGTAGGGAAGTGATAAAGACTGAATTTTTTATGTGGAATGCTACCTAGCATAGTTGTCCTTTGTAGCTTCTTTCATGTGACATGAATGTTTAGATCCGTAAGATTCGAAACAATAGTCTTCTATTGACATGAAAACAATAATACTTCAAGCAAACTAGGAAGGTAATCATGAACTTTTGAAATAACAAGGCCAAAGAAAGTTATCCCTACAAAATCATATAGTCTGGCTATGCTCCATCATCCTCACACAACTAATTTAAATCATGTACAACCCCGGTATTGGCCAAGTAATTGTTTTTGCACTCTTACTTTCTCAAACCTTTTTTTCAACTCTCACGCAATACATGAGCGTGAGCCATGGATATAGCACTATAGGTGGAATAGAGTGTGGTGGTGGTTGTGAGACAAAAAAGGAGGAGATGGTCACATTGACTCAGCGTATTAAAGGGCTATGGAGATGCCCATTAATAGATATCAATGCGAATGAGTAGGGATTTCCATACAAAGGATGCACTAGAGCTATAAGTATGTGAAAGCTCAAAAGGAGAACTAGTGGGTGTGCATCCAACTTGCTTTCTCACGAAGACCTAGGGAAATTTTGAGGAAGCCCGTCATTGGAATATACAAGCCAAGTTATGTAATGAAAATTCCCACTAACATATGGTGGTGACAAAATGAGAGGCTCTCAATCATGAATAACATGGTGCTATTATGAAGCAAAAGTGTGGAAAGAGATAGTAGCATTGTCCCTTCTCTCTTTTTTTGTTTGGGCTCTTTGGCCTCATTTTTCTCTCCTTTTTTATTGTGGGCAACTTTGGCCTCATTTTTTTAATTTCCTCACATGGGACAATACTCTAGTAATGATGATCATCACACTTTTATTTACTCACAGCTCAAAGCTTAGAACGATGATGGCTCTATAGGAAATGCCTCCGGCAGTGTACCGGGATGTGCAACGATCTAGCTTGGCGTATGACGTTGAAACATCTCGCTAGCTATCTTACGATCATGCAATGGCAATATTAGAGTGACGACACAAGTCATGAGACGGAATGGTGGGAGTTGCATGGCAATATATCTCGGAATGGCTATGAAAATGCCATAGTAGGTAGGTATGGTGGCTGTTTTGAGGAAGGCATATGGTGGGTTTGTGCACCGGCGAAAATTGCGCGGTACTAGAGAGAATAAAAATGGTGGAAGGTGAAAGTGCATCTATACCATGGACTCACATTAATCATGAAGAACTCACATACTTGTTGCGGAAGTTTTTGTATGTAATCAAAACAAAGTGCTAAACGCATACTCCTAGGGGAAGGGTTGGTAGGTGTTAACCATCGCGCGATCCCGACCACAACACAAAGGATGAAAATCAATAGATCAATTATGCTCCGACTTCCTAACATAGCGGTTCGCCATACGTGCATGTTACGGGAATCACTAACTTCAACACAAGTATTTCTAGATTCACAACATCCTACTAACATAACTCTTAATATTACCAAATCCACGTCTCAAAACTAATTGAGAGGAATCAAACTTCTCTTTCTACTCAATGCTCATGAAGATGGAAGTTTTTGTATCCTCTTTGGGTACCTATCACCTTTGGGACTATTTCATAGCACAAATCAACTACCAAGTCATGCACCGCCGTGCTCTAAAATATCTAAGTGAAGCACACAGAGCAAAATTATCTAGCTCAAAAGATATATGTGAAGCACGATGAGCATTCTAGCAAATTCACGATGAGTGCATGTCTCCCTCAAAAGGTGTGCAGCAAGGATGATTGTGACACAACAAAAAGAAAAGACTCCTGCGATACAAGACGCTCCAAGCAAAACACATATCATGTGGTGAATAAAAATATAGCTCCAAGTAATGTTAGCGATGGATGGAAGACGATAGAGTGGATGCCTTCCCGGGGCATCCCCAAGCTTAGGATTTTTGGTGTCCTTAAATTTGGCTTGGGATGCCTTGGGCATCCCCAAGCTTGAGCTCTTTCCACTCTTTATCCATTTGTCCATGAGAACATCACCCAAAACTTGAAAACTTCACAACACAAAACTTAAACAGAAACTCGTGATATCATTAGCACAAGAAAACAAACTACCACGTATTTAGGTACTGTATCAAAATTGATTTCTATTTATATTGGTGTTAGATTATTGTATTCTCACTTTTCCATGGCTAGTACCCCCCGATACTATCCATAGTTTCATCAAAACAAGCAACCAACTCAACAAAAACGGAATCTGTCAAAAACAGACCAGTTTGAAGCAATCTCTATACTTCGTATACTTCTGGTACCTCAAAAATTCTGAAAAATTATGACTGCCTGGGAAAAAGGCATATAAACGAGCATCAAGACGAATCAACTCAAAAGCTCTTTCTGAATAAAAATGAAAAATAATATCGTGAGCGAAAAGTTTATGTCGTTTTCCAGCAGGATCAAACAACCATCACCAAGACTAGTCATAAAGGTTTTGCTTGGCTCAAACACAAAAAGAAACACAAAAGACACAATCATAACAGAATTATGATGGTGTGGACGCAACAAAACTGAAAAAAAAGATAAATTCATTGGGTTGCCTCCCAACAAGCGCTATTCTTTAAAGCCTTCTAGGCATTGAAAATTCAGTGACGCTCACATAAAAGATAGCAATCGGACACGAAGAGAGCATCATGAAACATGTGACAAACATATCTAAGTCTAACATACTTCCTATGCATAGGCATTTTATAGGGAAACAAATTGGCAAGACAACCAATAGTTACCAAATGCAAGGAAGAAGAAAGTGACAATAGCAATCTCAACATAACGAGAGGTAATTTGGTAACATGAAAGTTTCTACCACAATATTTTCCTCTCTCATAGCAATTACATGTGGGATCATAATCAAATTCAACAATATAGCTACCACAAAGGATATTCTTTTCATGATCCACATGCATGCAAAGTTGACGCTCTTAAAAAATAGTGGGATTATCATCAACTAAAGTCATGACTTCTCCAAACCCACTTTCAATCTTAATGCAAATATCATATTCATCATGAGGCTTAAACAAATTTTCAAGATCATAAGAAAAATCATTACCCCAATCATGATCATTGCAACAAGTAGTGGACATAGCAAAACTAGCATCCCCAAGCTTAGGGTTTTGCATATTTTTAGCATGATTGTCATTAATAGAATTTATAATGAAATCATTGCAATCATGCTTTTCATTCAAGGAACCCTCGTGAATCATTTCATAAATTTCATCATCACGATTTTCAGATTCACGCATCTCAAGCAAAACTCCATAGAGAAAGTCAAGTGCACTCAACTCACTAGCAATTGGTTCCACATAAGTGGATCTCTTAAAGAGATTAGCAAGTGAGTGAGGATCCATATCACTAGATTTTCAGCAAGCGAAGATGCAAGCATATTGAAGGCACATAGCACACAAGCAAAGGAAAGGCAAACGAAAAAGGCAAATATTTTTGTAAATTTTTGTTTTTCAGGAGTGGGGGAGAGGAAAACGAGAGGCAAAAAAGTAAATGCAAGAGATGAGTTTGCGACACTTACTTGGATGAGTTCTTGACTTTATCCTCACCGGAAATGGCACCAGAAATCCTTCTGCTCCCACTTGAGCTTGCGTTGGTTTTTCCCTTGAAGAGGAAAGGGTGATGTAGCACAGCAGCAGCAAGTATTTCCCTTAGTTTGAGAACCAAGGTATCAATCCAGTAGGAGAATCACGCCAAGTCCAGAGTACCTGCGCAAACACAAAAGAGCTTGCATCCAACGCTATAAAGGGGTTGTCAATCCCTTCAAGATTGATTGCAAAGTGAGATCTGAAGGCGAAAAGTTCAACGAAGTAAAAGTGTATGGCTGAAAATATGGTGTGAAGTAGACCCGGGGGCCATAGTGTTCACTAGAGGCTTCTCTCAAAATAGCAAATATTACGGCGGGTGAACAAATTCCTGTCGAGCAATTGATAGAACAACGCAAAGTCATGACGATATGTAAGGCAATGATCATACATATAGGCATCACGTCCGAGACAAGTAGACCGATAGTTTCTGCATCTACTACTATTACTACACACATCGACCGCTATCCAGCATGCATCTAGTGTATTGAGTTCATGACGAACAGAGTAACGCCTTAAGCAAGATGACATGATGTAGAGGATAAACTCAAACCAATGATGAAAACCCCATCTTTTTACCCTTGATGGCAACAACACGATGCGTGCCTCGCTGCGCCTTCTGTCACTGGGAGAGGTCACCGCACGGTATGAACCCAAAACCAGGCACTTCTCCCATTGCAAGAATCATAGATCAAGTTGGCCAAACAAAACCCACAACTCGAAGAGAATTACAAGGATATGAAATCATGCATATAAGAGATCAGAAGGAACTCAAATAAGATTCATAGATAATCTGATCATAAATCCACAATTCATCGGATCTCGACAAACACACCGCAAAGAAGATTACATCGGATAGATCTCCATGAAGATCATGGAGAACTTTGGATTGAAGATCCAAGAGAGAGAAGAAGCCATCTAGCTACTAGCTATGGACCCGAAGGTCGATGGTGAGCTACTCACGCATCATCGGAGAGGTCATGGTGTTGATGAAGAAGCCCTCCGTATCCGAATCCCCCCTTCAGCAGGGCACCAGAACGTGCCCCAGATGGGATCTTGCAGAGACAGAAGCTTGCGGCGGCGGAAAAGTATTTTCGTGGATCTCTTCCGCAGTTTTGGAATTTTTCTAAATTTATAGGCGGAAGAGGTAGGGCAGACGAGCCACAGGGGGCCCACAAGCCTGCTACGCGCGGGACCCCCCTGGCCGCGCCTAGGCGGCTTGTGGGGTCCCCTGGTGGCCCATGCCTTGGTTCTCAAGTCTCGTGCGTATCTTATGTTCCGGAAAAAAAATCAGAAGTTTTATTCCGTTTGGACACCGTTAAAAATCCTCCTCTGAAAAGGGTCAAAAACACGGAAAAAAAACATGAACTGGCACTTGGGACTGAGTTAATAAGTTAGTCACAAAAAAGATATAAAAGTCATACAAAACATCCAAAGTTTGACAAGATAATAGCATGGAACCATCAAAAGTTATAGATACGTTGGAGACGTATCAATGATCATATTGTTGCATTGCCTTGTATTGAGAATGGTGCCAGTTATAGCCCGAGAAATGTAGTTTATTAAAGTTTATTTTAATGTAGTTGACTTCATTGCAATTAATCTATAAACACATGAAATGTCTGACGGCTATAGGATCCCTGAGTGTGATTACTGCGGCGTGATTACTGCGGTGATGATCGGGGTTTCTACGACAGGTGGCCTCATCTGCGAGACGGCAGGTTCTTCACCATCAAGCTTGACGAGACCTTCGATGTTTGTACGGTATGCAACGATGACAAGTGTTTTTCGTAATTAAGTATGACTTCTGTTTCTTTGCTTCAATGTGTAATTTCTGTTTTATACAATTCGACTAGTACCTCCCTTGCCATGCAAGAAGGTGTGTGTTGGAGAGTCTCGGTTTTGAAGACCACGAGAGTATGTAGATGACGAGAGCTAACCTGAGGACTAAACATGGTCACACATTTCTGATCAAAGTAATGAATGCAGCTAATAACACAGAATGAGGTTTCTCAAATTGGGAAGCTCTTTGCAAGGCATACGGATTTCAGGAGGATGTGGAACTAACGTTTGATCTTCGTCCTGAAGATCATATTGAAGATAACATCGATATTTGGATGGATGTCGATATGCTTCCCGTTTTACCTCCATGTGAGTTTGTCAACCTTATTTGTCAAGTAATTTGCATTCTATATTTAAAAATAGTTGGTGTTCATCCATATTAAATTTGTTAATTTATAACTTACAGCTGATTTTGTTTCTTTGAGTAAACAAAAAAATTAATTGACACGACACACTACACTTATGGATCACATCTAACTTGGGAGGAGAAGGATGTTCTTATCCACTTTATTATTTGTGTTTAGGTTGGTAGGGACAACTTCCCGTATAATTTGGGAACTGGCCCAAGTTGTACATTTTACATGTCACTGGTGCATAGGTTGAGGACGAATGACTTTCGTCGAAATATCTTGATAAGAGTTGCTAATTAAGTACACTACTATTGCGTAATTGGTGTTGACTACATTGCTAACTAGGCGACTATTATGTTCTTCAACAGAAAATGCCAAATAATGTTGTGCCTCTGTTGATGCATGACAAAGGTCATATGACAATTAAAAACCCACTAAGGGCTGAGTTCGATTCTCCATACTCAACTGAGCGCAAATCGAAAGGACGGATCCAAATTGAAGCATGGAGAGAAATAAAGAAGAGAGTGGATTTTCAGCTCCCAGGTGCCTAGGCACCCTCTATGAACAGTAAAATCAAAAGAAAAAGAAAACAAAATAAGAAAATCTGAAAGTTTGCAGCATCAAAGATGATGAAAGTTTGTAGGTGTTTGCAAGTTTTCATGCCAAAAAACTATTCGAGGAGCTCTACACACGGAAAATATTTTAATGCTTGAAGTTTTGAGCACTTTTTAGCTGTAATCTGAAACTTGTTTGTACATCTTTCTCTATATGATATTTTGCCATGAAAACTTGTAGGAACCTACAAAGCTTGATCATCGTTGATGCTGCAAAGTTTTAGATTTTTTTGATTTTGTTTTCTATTTTTTTTTATTTTACTGTTCATAGAGGGTGCCTAGGCACCCTGGAGCTATCACACCTTTCTCAATAAAGAAGGATCGCAAGCTACAAGTTGGAGACTGTTGGATCTCTCTGCTTCATCATGGAGATATAGGTGTTATTCTATTTTATGACATTTTACGTAGGAGAGGGGACTAGGTCCTATGAGAGAGAAATTTTCTGGTTTATATTAACTTGGCATGATCGATTAGGATGATGATTATTATGATGTTTTTCTGTTTGATAAAGTGGATGGATGCAAGTGATCACGTTGAAAGTGGTATTCGGGTTCCGAAAAAGTTTTGGGTTTTTTCAGTATTGTATCGGAAGTGCCGAAAGAGATCCGGGGGTCCATCGGGAGGGGTTCACCCACTCAGGGGGGGGGCACATGGGTTTAAGAGGTGGCGCACGAGCCCCTCGAGGGCTGCACAGCCTATCCCAAAGAGGATAATATTTGATTAAAGTGGATGGATGCAAATGTTCATGTTGATTTAGAGGAAATCAACACACCGAATGAACAACACAAAATAAAAATGAAACCCTAAATGTAAAAGAATTGAATGATAAACATAAAAAAACAGCGCCTGGTAACTGCTGACACGTGGCCGCCTTGTAGTCCCAGTTGGTGTTACCAACCGGGACTAAAGATCCTCCTGCCCTTGCGTCCACAGCGACCACGTGGAGCACCGTTAGACCCAGTTCGTAAAATAACCGAGACTAAAAAATTTGACCTTTTGTCCCGATTGTTCTTTAACGGCACGGAGATGTGTGCCCCCGCGCGCCTGAACGAGGGGCGCCACAAAAATCTTTTTAGCCTGTAGATAAATACTTTTTTTAAACAGGCACCACAACTTGAAATTTTCGGGGCCACGGCACGCTTTTGCTCTTGCTACCCCATGATCCTCCCGGTCGGAAGTTTTTCTTTTTCTAAATTTATGTACGCTTATATTAGGACCGATAGAATCTGTTCTGTTTAAACGGGAAATTGCCGTCGTACCGTTGCTGAGGTCATGTATATATTTTGTCAAGTAAAAGGATGACGCTGAACTCTGCTAAAAAAAATCGCGGAGTATTAACTACTCCATTAACTAACTTACTTATTCGTGCGTATTGCTGGATATCCTATTGTTGTGTCGGGTGTCGATCTTGGCCTGAATCGGCGTACGAGCAATGGCGGCCCAGGAGGAACAACCGGACTGGTTGAACCTCCCGTCCGATCTACTGACGATCATCGCGCGGAGGTCCCGCGACGCCGTCACCGGGCTCACCGCCTTCCGCTCCGTGTGCCGGGCATGGCGCGCCGCGTCCGGGCCAGCGCCTCGCCTCCTGCTCCCCCGTCCCCGCGCCGCCCGGCTCGTCTTCCCCTTGTCGCGTGGCTGGTCGATCGTGTTCCATGTCCGCGACGCCTCCTGCCACATCTCGCACCTGTCCACGGGCGCCACGGCGGCCCTGCCCGCGCTCAACGCCTTCCGCGACGCGGGCAGCGACGTCGTCAGGCACGCAAGGTACGTGGACTGCAACGACGTGGATACGTCGGTCGGTAACCAGTGGATGTTCACAAACTACCTCGACTTCACGGACTGCTTGCGCTTCGCCGTCCACCTCCCGCCCGGCCCGCCGGCGGCGACCGGCATCGGCATGACGGTCATGATGTACCACATGATGCACCGGGAGGCGGGCATGTTCTTCTCCCGCCCCGGAGACGCGGCCTGGACCAAGGTCGGGAAGCCCACCAACCACTTAGGCCACGGCTACTTCGACCTGGCCTACCACGACGGCAAGATGTTCGGCATGCACAGCAACAACTACCACATGTCGGTGTTCGACGCCGCCACGCTCCGCACCCTCCAGGTCGTCGGCTGCCCGCCGGCGACGATCATGTTTGCCAACAAGATGTACGGCATCGGCACTGAGTTGGAAAACTTCAATTACGTCCACCTCGTCGCGCTGCCAACCAAGCTGGTTCTGGTCAGAACGACCATCAAGTCGTACCGGCCGGTGGCCTTCTGCATCTTCGAGCTAGTCTCTGGGCTTGACGGGCAGCTCGCCTGGCGCATGGTGATCGATGCTGGTAACTACGAGTTGTTCCTGGATGGATATCACGCCACCTTTAAGGAAAACGACGGCACCAATGGGAGCGGAACTTGGATCTACTATATTCATGACAGGCCCTGGAATTCTTCCACGGCGGCATGCTGCTACAATAACAGGTATCAGTGCGGCATGGTGGCCGGCTGCTACAAAAACAGGTCGGAATGCGGCACGGCGGTCTATTGCTACAGCATGCAAGACAACAAGTTGGAATGCGTCTACAAGTCAACACCCAAGGACGATGGTCCTCCAGCCTTCTCAACTAAGCCTAGTTGGTTTATTCCCTAGCTAGCTGGTTTTATTTCATTATTAATTAAATGTGTTGGTGATTTTTCAGAAAACTGAAATTGTTTTTTCTATTTGGTTCATCCCGTAATCATCCATTATGTCTTTTTAGGGATCCGTTTCGGTGGACCCCCATAAGAAACGTAGAAGGGCAGAATGGTCATACGGAAGAAACGTATACCCACCACGTAGTTCGCCGTACGTGTATACCCGTCACATGAAAAAAAACGTGCCCGTCCGCGAAGGCGTACGATCGCGCCCGCCCGCGTACCTGGAAAGTGCACGATCTTCGCGCACCCCGGCGATCACGCTCCTCCCGGTCCATTTTCCCGAACTGTCCGATCGTCGCCGAAGGCCGCCGGAGTTGTGGAACAGCGTCGTCGCTTCTCACCGTACGACGCCGCGTTTCACCACCCTCGCCCGACGACGTGGACGTGAATGGTGCCGCCTCCGCCGAGACCGAATGTCGTCGTCCCCAGCCGCGACCGACCGCCGTCGTCCCCATCACGGATCCGGCCAAAAAAGCATGGCTTCCTCGAAATCCGCGTTCGTCGAATCTCACCGACCTTGCCCGACGGCGCGGAGTTGAACGGTGCCACGTCCGTCGCGACCGACCGTCGTCGGCCTCGTCACGGATTTGGCCAAAAACCCCGCAACTCTCCTCCCTGAAGCTCCCGCGGCCCAAGGTTTGGCATCTTAACCTAGCACGATGACCGGTAGTGATTTAGTTCATGTGGTTGTAACGGTCTTAGTGTTGCAAATTATTCTTCGGCATGCTTCACTGTATGAATATTAATAGAAGGAAAATTATCAATGTTGGGCAATTCTACGAGTTAGGTGTTGACATGGACGAAGGAACCACATTCATGTGGGATGAAAATTATACTGATAAGGTGACTAACACTGAAACCGATATTGTTAACGAAGATGATGACATAACAACGATGTGCTCGTCATATGATATCTTACCTTCGAAGGATTTTGATAATAATGAACATTGTGTAAATAGTGAAAACGTAAGTTGCGTGTATTCTGATTTCATTTTTAAATTAGCAACTTATGACATGTCTAACTATTTGTCTCTGTTATTAATTTGCAGGGAGATGTGCATGTTGACAATGTGCTAGTTTTCAGGAATCATTCTCACATAATTTCACGCCAGGTTCGTCCATACATGTTGTACATCGCAAAAATAGTATGACATAAATGATAGTGGTTGACATAGTTTCATATGTAACTTTGTAGGAGGAGTCAGATGGTACTAGCGATCACGATGGATCTGAAATCAACCACCAGGAAGGAAAACAAATCAAAATAGGGGGGAAAAGGCCACTGCTACGAATCAGCCGTTCGATCCAACCCTTCAGAGTCGTTGGATCGATCAACGCGAACACGTCCTTCTCACATCGCAGCCAACCACCGTGTCACCTGGGCAAGCAGCGTCACATGCTCGCAGCAGGACTCGCGCCGGCGATGCTAAACTGCACCCCCACTCCTGCGCACGATCTGACCGCCGGTGAAGCTTCATTGCAGCCGCCGATGAAGCTCCATTGTAGCAACGTCCGCTGCACCGCAGCTCCGGGCGGCCGGTGGAGCTTCATTGTAGCCGGGTGAGCCTCCATTGCAGCACTGTCTATTGCACCGCAGCTCCGGGCCGTTGGTGAAGCTTCATTGCATCATTGCAGCCGCCGGTGAAGCTCCATTGCAGCACCGTCTGTTGCACCGCAGCTCCGGGCCGCCGGTGAAGCTTCATTGCAGCCGCCGGTGAGCTTTCATTGCAGCACCGTCTGCTGCACCACAGCTCCGGGCCGCCGATGAAGCTTCATTGCAGCCGCCGGTGAGGCTTGACTGTAGCCGCCACGCGTTGCCTTGAAGCCCTGGGCCGCCCAACGAGCGCTCCACTTCAGCAACGCCGGTGAGCACCCTACACCCGGCGTCCACGGCGGCTTGCAACGACGCGTCGTCTTCCCTAGCTGGCCACTGCAACACAAGAGAAAGTTTCGATTTTCATCGGTGAATTGGGCAGCAAAGAGGCAGAGGGAGAGTATCGATTGGGGGATTTACTATCGCAGAGGTAGGGGAGAAGCTAGGGTCAACGACCGAGTTGCTGCTTTGTGTGGTTGGAGGGTCTCGCATGTGGATAAGGATGGGGTGGAGAAAGCGGTCTGCAGGTCCCCATCGGGACGCGTGTCACGCATTAGAGGAGGCTTACGGCCCGCCGAAATCAGTCGGCTGGTTTTAATCTATTTCTGGGAAAAAAGGTGACTGGAATCTGTTTTTGTTTCAGTCGAACTACCCTGCGGGAAACCAGCTGGCAAAGCAGACCGGACACAAACGGAAACCTTTAACCCAGAGGGCACGCCATCGCTTCTTCTTTTTTCGTCTCTCTTCATTCGGCGACTTCTTCTACCACCAAACCAGATCAGGCTCATCCACAAGCCGAGGCCATTGATAGAGCAGACATAGAAGAAGATGAAGAGCAACAAAAGATCACAAAATTAAAATGGAAACAAGTGGCGAAAGAGGATCCAAATCAGTAGACATTGATGCCACTCCTTACACTGGTCAAAATTATCTAAAATCCTAACTAAAACCCTAGAAGCTACAACATCAGAAGAAAATCCTAGATCAAGAGAAGAATAAACATGTTCTAAAACCCTTGATGTCCCCTAAATTTCCATAGCATCGGAAATAAACTAGATTTGTTTCAACAATTATGGTCCTCAGTTTACCACGGTCAAGTCGTCCCGGTCGGTGGCCTTCAGCATCGCCTGATGGGCAGCTCGGCTGGCGTAAGGTGACCGATGCTGATAACTGCGAATTGTTTCTGGATGGGTATCATGCCACGTTCAAGGAAAACGACAATGCCAACGGGAGCGGTACTTGGATCTATTATGTTCATGACACACATGTATACTTGTTATGCTTTTCTATAGATCATCATTTCGCATAACTGGAAAATGCAGTGGTTTTAGATAAAATCGTAAGAAGCTTCAAAAATATTCATAGAAATCAATTTTGATTGTTCATCTTTTCCTTGGAATCAGCTTCGATTTTGTGAGAAAACTTGCTTGTTTGGCAACCCTTGTTTTTCCTTACGAGCATGCATGTATACTTGTGAAACTTGGATAGATTTGACTCTTTGGCCAAAATATCATGGGGATACTTGTAAGTAGCAAGTTTTTGCAGTTCCTGTCAAGAAGAACAAGCTGACAATCTGTGTGTAGTCAGTCAGATAGAGTTGCAATTTCCAGTTCATCTACTATGTTGTCTGTCTAACATGCTCGTAAATGTGATGTTTTTTTTTAGAAATGTGATGATATCCACCTTGACTTTTCTGTCTGTTAAAACTAATGGCTCCTCAATCTACAACGATTTGTGATGAACTAGAAGACGTCGACGCCACTCCTTACACATGTCAGAATTATCTAAAACACTAGCTAAAACCCTATTTGATAAATATCAATCATGCTCATCAGAAGCTACTACTCCCTCCGTTCCTAAATATAAGACCTTGTAGAGATTGCACTATGTACTACGTACGGATGTACATAGACTTATTTTAGAGTATAGATTCACTCATTTTATTCCGTATGTAGTCTTCTAGTGAAATCTTTAAAAGGTCTTATATTTTGAAACGGAGGGAGTACATCAGAAGAAAATCGTAGATCAAGAGAAGAAGAAACATGTTCTAAAACTTGTCCCCTGAATTCCTAGACCATCAGAAGAAAACTATTGTTTTCTAGTTCATCACAAGTCGTTGCAACAATCATGGTCCTCAGTTTATACGGACAACATCTACTAGGGTGTAGTGTAGAACTGTGGTCATTTTACTGCTTCTGGATCAGAAATTGCACATTACCAAAATAATAATCACAGGCACTAGCAAAATGCAAGAATAACAGTATTTATATCATCATGCATAACAGTATTTGTATCATATGCATGAACTTGGATCAATCAACACAATCACATATTTATATGCAGAACATGTATGAAAGAAGAAAGAACCGACTTTACTTTGTCAATTATGACGCATGCTCAAAAAACAAATGAAAATGCTCATCCTTGACACAATTTTCCTGATGACAACATCTTAAGAAATGATAGAGTCATACACCAAGTTGATGCAACAAATAACAGTAGCAACAAGTAAGTTTCATCTAACTCCCATAACTGAATAATATTCATATGAATCTTTACATGTAGCAGTTAAATGAGACTTTATTAATTCTCATCTAGATCACAATTAGCAAATTTGATTATTTTGAGTTGCATATTTGACTATAAACAAGCTGGTTAAGGAACAAACCAAGTTGACTTGGTTGAGAACTCTGGACTGGGACCCTTGGGCGACGTGTAGAGGCATTCCAATTTCTTATGCCGCATGCTGTAGCGGTATGCCGCCGTAAAAGCAAGATATCGCGTCTCATGAACATAGTAGATCCAAGTTCCGTCCTCGTTGGCGCCGTCCTTCTCCCTGAAGGTGGTGTGGTATCCATCCAGGAACAATTCGTAGTTGCCAGCATCGGCCACCATGCGCCAGGCGAGCTGCCCGTCCGGCGCCGAGACTAGCTGGAAGATGGTGAAGGCCACCGGCCGGGACGACTTGACCGTGGTCCTTACCAGAAGCAGCTTGCTTGGCAACGCAACAAGGTGGACGTAATTGAACTCTTCCATCCGACAGCAGGAGGCATACATCTTGCTGGTGAGATTAGGTGTGGCTGGCGGGCGTTGGACCGGCCGGAGGGCGTCGAGCGTGGCGGCGTCGAACACCGCCATCTCGCCGTTGACGCGCATGCCGAACATCCTGCCGTCGTGGTAGGCAAAGTCGAAGCAGCCCAAGCCTGTGCGGTTGGGCTTACCCACCGTGGTCCACGCCGCGTCTCCAGGGCGGCAGAAGAGCATGCTCGTCTCCTCGTGCATCATGTGATACATCATGATCGTCATGCCGGCCGGGGAGCCGGAGCCGGAGCCGGAGCCGGAGCCAGGCGGGATGTGGACGGCGAAGCGTAGGCAGTCTGCGAAGTCGAGGTAGGTTGGGTACATCCAGCCCCTGCGGATTGCCGTTTCCAGGTCGTTGCAGTCGAGGTATCTCACGTGCCTGACGACGCCGCTGCCGGCGTCGCGGGAGGCGTTGAGCCTGGGCAGCGCGGCCGTGGCTCCCGTGGCCAAGTGCGAGACGTGGCAGGCGGCGTCACGGACATCGAAGACGATCGACCAGCCACGCGTCAAGGGAAAGACAAGCCGCGTGCGACGGGGACGGGGATGCAGGAGCAGGAGGCGCGGCGCTGGTCCTGCCGCAGAGCGCCATGTCCGGCACACGGAGCGGAAGGCGGTGAGCCCGGTGACGGCGTCGCGAGACCTCCGCGCGATGATCGTCAGTAGATCGGACGGGAGGTTCAACCAGTCCGGTCGTTCCTCCTGGGCCGCCATTGCTCGTACGCCGATTCAGGCCAAGATTAACGCAAGACATCCTTTTACTTTGTCAAAAACTATATCCTGTTATGACTTCACCAACGGTACGACTGCAATTTCCATTTAAAACAGAACAGACTCTATCGGTCGTATAAATTATACGTGTACTCTTTTTAAAAAAAAAACTCTTAGATTAATCAACAAATAATTACTAACATGGCATACGAATTACGGAGCAGACTAGATAGTACTACGCATATAGCAGGAACATCTACGCATATAGGGTAGCTAAAATAACCACAAATGGGGTAAGCGAGTTATACCCTCCGATCGGCCAGTTGGCCGTAGCAGCAGCGCTGGCGGCGGCAGCATCCTCTCTCGCCTTCTTTTCGGCTTTGGCCTTCTCACGGGCGAGTCGGTCGGCTTCGGTTGGTGAAGACATGGCGATGACAAGGGCGACGCGGACGTAGACGAAGCAGACGGACGGAGGCGAGCAGTCGCGTGATCGCTCCGCAAAAACCTAATCGCCCCTCTGCCGTACAGGATCCAGAGAGGCGGGGTTTCGGAGGTCTGCTCCCCCGTCGACCGTGTACGCGGTGAACGGGACGGAGTCGCCGGCGGCGGCCGCAGCAAAAGGAACGAGCGCGTGAGGCAGAGGCGATCTGATCTCGTGACGGCTATAGGGTTGGCGTTAGCCCTGCTTATATAGGCGATCGGGTGGAGAGACGTGGCCTAAACTGACGTCCGAGTCGGTAACAGCCCACGATCTAATACGTTCCTGACCGGCAAATATAAGCACGTAGATATGAGTTGTGCTCGGCTCATTCCCGCAACAACGGCGTGACGAGGCAGACGGAGGAGGAGTGCGCGAGGGCCTCTTCTCTTCTCATGCTCCAATAGCATGTAGAAGAGAGACCCTTATAAAGGGGTCCAACTCCCTCTCCATTAGCGAGGTGGGACTAAACTTCCCACCATCCCTTTGTCATGCCACCACCTACATGGGACCTTGAGATTTCTGAAATTGTCTCATGGGCCTAAGTCCCACCACAGATTTCAACAATCCCCCACCAGAGAACAAGGGCACATCGCGTTCCTCCATTTCAATCATTGTTTTGATATACCAACATTTTAGTGAAGACCTATTAAGGTTGAGCTTCACCTACAACAAGCAGCTACACTCCTTTACAACTAAACAATGGACTATGCCTTGAATTATCAGTTTGGCGTAAAGAAGCTTCACCACAAGTCTTACTAGCACTAGGCTATCGAAGGCTGACCCCTCGGGTGGAGCATATTAGTCACACTCCTGACCTATTCATGAGTTTACTAGATGTCGTGGTTTTGTCACGGCAGATGTCCTCGTGAGAGAATTTAGGTGTGAGGCCATCGCAACCATGCGGCGGCTTGAGAGGGGTTGGTCGGAATCGAGAGACGCGAGTTTACCCAGGTTCGGGCCCTCCGATGAAGGTAAAAGCCTATGTCCTGCTTGTGTTTCATTGATGAAGATGATGATCTCGATTACAAGGGTGCAGACTCGGCACCTCTAATCTCATGGGTGTCTAATCTGTCTATCTCATGATTTTTCTTGTCTAGACCTAACTTGTGTATCTTGTCCCTCTTGGGGCGCCTTACCCCTCCTTATATAAGTGGAAGGGGCAGGTTTACATGTAGAGTCCTACTAGGAGTAGGAATAGGACTAGTCTCTCTTGAATCCTAATCCAGGTCTTGTTTCCTTTGTGAGTGAGTCTTTCCTCTTCTTGGGCCTTCTCTTGTGAGCCGGCCCTCGTGGCCTCTCTATGACTCGCCTTATGCCAGGGTGTACGTCGGGCCTTGGGCCTTCGTCGTTCACCTAAGTCGCCTTATGGGGTCAAATATGAGTCGCTCACCAGGTCACTGCTGAGTTACCGGTGAGTCACCAAGTCCTTGGCGGGTCACACTTCAAGCCGGGTTACACCGTGGGGTATATCCCCAACATTAGCCCCCAGGTTAGCTTGAATTTATTCATGGTAAACTCCTGAAATAAGAATAATAAATATGTTAAGGGACCAGCTTGCTCCTCTGGCCGGCTTGATTTACTGAAGTGGCTCCTTGAAAAGTCCGGGTTTCTTCTTCATATTAACAAGCCGTCTTCACAATCATCTTGTTGGTACGTGTCCGTTGCAATAAAATACATATGCCATTGAGTCGGCCTCCAATGCTTTGGCTTGATGAAAATTTGGGGAATAAGAAATCCACACAATGTTGAACCGGTCTCCCAATACTTCACCTCCATGACGAAATGAAATGTGCTCTTTAATTTTTTTGATATATCCATATTACCTGTAGCCCCCAAGGGCTGGGTCATCAGTGTGTGATGGGCCGGGTCTTCAATTTGAACCTCATGATCTGTGAAACAACTTAGTGTTGTAGCCCCCAAGTGTCAGGTTGTCTTGCCTACGGCAACCTGGGACTTTAGAAATTATCATCTGAATAGTGTAGCCCCCAAGTGACGGGTCGATTGCTTGCGGTGACTCGGGACTTCCACTTTCTTCTCCTTTGAAAATAAAACATCATATGATGTAGCCCCCAAGGGCCGGGCCATTATGCAATAATGAGCAGGGACTTTGTAAATCTGATGATGGAACCTTGAGAAGCAATGTGTAGCCCCCAAGGACCGGGTCATTATAAAAATGATGAGCCGGTTCTTCCTTGAATCCATACTTGAATAAAAAGCAACCTGCAGCCGGATCTGTTGATGATGTGATAATTTGAAAAGTGGATTGCATTAGCCCCCAAGTGTCATGGCGCACGCTTGCAGCGACATGGGACTTTCATACTTTGATGTAATCTTGATTTGAATAATGTAGCCCTCAAGTGCCGGGTTGTGTGCCTGCAGCAACTTGGGACTATTCCTTCCATTGTAGAATTATATCCACTCTCATGATATCTTTGTGATGAAAGAAATCTTTGACCATGGTTGCAATGTGACCCGGAAAATATATTCTTGAGAAATCCATATGTCGGAGAAATCCATAAGTGTTGTAGTTTACTACAAAGCACAAGTTAAAAAAATCCATGAGTCGATCAATTAGATGACCCGATATTATATGTGATAGGGCGGCTCTTCCACAATAGTCAATTCTTTCGAGCTGGTTTAAAAACCCCCAATCATTTAACACTGGTTATGATAAACCATGATGAAAATCCAGCCAAATTGGCTCTTCAAAGATTTATTTGCACCTGCAAGAATTTATGCTTTGACCCGGTTTCAAGACCGGCATGATATGTATGTATGATGCATGATGCAATGCAAGATGATGCATGTATATGACAGAATAGTGTTGGTTACACCATAGCCGTCTCAATGAGTCTCGGCAGGTAAGACAAGCTCTCAAGGCTCTAGTGGTACCCAAAAGAGGTTAAGCCGGCTCTCACGGTACGGCTCAGTGAGTCATGGCAGGTTATAAAACTATTATGAAACCTTGTGGCAATGCCACAAAGATAGTCATAAAATTCGTTGGCTCGATGAGTTACGACAGGATAGGACGAGTTTGCAAAACTCTAGTGCTACCCCAAGAAGGCTTTTGCAACAGCCCAAGTTATTTCGACTGGCTGATCAAGCGCGAGTCAGGCTTCAGTGAAGCAGGTTCAGTGAACCAATGGTTTGTCTATTTTCCATGCGTGGGCTCTTGCTAGTACCTTTCATGTTTTAACCAAGGCAAGTTCAGGGTCCAAAAGCGGATTGACTCGCCAACAGTACATGGGACCATAGGGCGATTTGTCCAACACACAGTCCAGTATAACCATTTGTAATGCGTTAATTTTTCGCTAACCAAGAGGATATTCAGGCTGAACTCAGTGAGTGAAAGCCCCCAAGTGACCTATGATTAGGGAAAAGCCAGACATAGAATTGCAGAAGCGTATACGCTCTTACTGCAAAACGACTTGGGAGCTAGTAGCCCCCAAGTAAGTCGGCTTAATCCTCAAAACCATATAAGGCGCCCATGTTTGAACCGTGCAACATGGCAACTTTGGTCCTCTTTGGCTTACCAGTATCCAGTTTTGAAATAAGTGCAGCATGGCGACTTATGCTCTTTGATACTGATAGCGTCAATGCTTGGACGGCTTATGAATCATCCGCCAATAAGGTTGGGCACCCATGTTTGGACGGTCGCATCATGGCGACTTGTCTTCTTAGGCGATCTTTAAATCTTCTCGTCAATGAGGCATCAGCCCCCGAGACCGGCTTAATTTTTCTGTAACGACCCGGGGTTCTTGAATTATTCAACCCAGTTGAGTCTGTCGAGCCATGTTCGTGTAACCCCCGAGTTTTAAGTCGACTCAAGGAGGCGGCTTGAGATTCTCCATACTTGATTTTGGCAAAAACCGGCATAAGATTTGAGAGTTGATGATGGATGTTTGACCCATGCTTAATTCTCGAGTGGTCCGGCTCTCGTGGTTCCTCCAGGATCACTTTCCTTTTTATTTGCTGCTTGCTTCGAATTGCCGGTTCAATAATGGCTGGATCAAATTGTAGCTTCACGAGGGATGTTTCCGTGTCAAACTCTCCTATTACTTTTGATATGCTTTGATCCAATGTTGTTGGGGGGAGACGGGCCGTAGAGGCGGTTTGCATGCGTCTGTTGGGCGGCTCATCCAAGCGATCACTGCACCGATATGTTGATGTCATCTGGACCGCGAGGGCGGCGTCTTGCGCGCGCCTGTCGGGCGGCTCATATTAGTGAGCACTGCACCGATATGTTGATGTCGTCCGGACGGCGAGGGCGGCGTCCTGCATCCATCTGTTGGGCGGCTCATAGAGGCGAGCACTGCACCGATATGTTGATGGAGAACGGACCGTGGGGATGGTGGCTTACGCGCGTCTGTCGGGCGGTTCGTACAGGCGAGCACTGCACCGGTGGGTTGATATTAACCGGACCATGGGGGTGGCGACTCGCGTCCGTCCGTCGGGCGGCTCATTCAGACGAGCACTGCACCGATGAATTGTTATGAATGCGAGAGTTGTCTTGCAATTTAGTACGGACTCGAGAATCGGTCGTGGCGTTGTTAGCCGTCTTGGTCACGCGGACGTGAGAGTTGGCCGCGTTATTGTAAACCGTCTTGATCGTTTGGACGTGAGAGTTGGCCACGTCATTATAATCCGTCTTGGTAGCGCGGACGTAAGAGTTGGCCGCGTCATTGTAAGTCGTTTTAGTTGTGCGAATCGTCTGCGGGGGCGGCACCTTGCGCATTTTGTCGAATTGTCCAATGCGTTTGAACGCTTGTGCGTCCCCTTATTTCTTATCTTATCTTATCTTATCTTACCTACTAATAAAGAAAATAGTGCTTCTTCCGTACGTCATCCAAATTACCCTTAAAGTTGACTAAAATTACCCACCAATGCCACCTATAAGTCATAAAAACATTTCAAACAGGAAAATCTCCGGACTGGGCCGGCCCATGTAGGCACCTCCTATATTACGCTCTGGGCGTTGGAAAAAGATGCAGCACACCTTTTTGGGCCGGCCCATGCGTGGGCGCCTGTTTTTTTAGTTTAGTTTTTTTTATTTTTCTTTTCAGTTCCATTTTATTTTTCCACTTTAAATAATTCAGAACTTCAAACAACTTTTCTCAATTTTAAGAAACTGAGAATTTCGAAATAAAATATTCAAAAAACATATTTTTTTTGAGAATTCAAAAACTACTCACGAGTTTCGAAAAATGTTTGCATATAAAAAAATGTTTAAACTTTGAGAAAATGTCTATAAAATAAAAAAGTCAACGATTTTAAACAAAAGTGCGTGTAAAAATCTTAAAAACAATGTATGCCTCTGTTTTTAGTCTCATTTTTTATTTTCATTTTTCTGTTCCATTTTTTGTTTAAATAATTTAGAACTTTGAAAAAAAATTCAATTTATAAAACTGGGAATTTTAAAATAAAAGTTTGAAGAAAATATAAAATGTTTGTGAATTCAAAAAATGCTCAGGATTTTTGTAAAAATATTCGCATATTCAGAAAAATGTTCATAATTTTGAGAACAATGTTGGTGAAAACAATAAAAGTCCATGATTTTGAAAAAAAGTTTGTGTGTTATTTTTTGAGTGCAATTGAAAAAAATGTTTGCTAATTCAAAAAATGATCATGTATTTGAAGAAATGTCCTAAAATTTTAAAGACATAATATGATCAACATCATTGGAGATTATAATTGTTTTTCTCCCGTTGCAACGCACGGATCCTTTTGCTAGTATAATCTAACCTGTGCATAAATTTGTAGAAGTCACTAAAGAATTTCTTGATATAGAATGAATCGGCATGAATAATTTTATGAGAAAAAATATCACCTGATGATAGTTTTGTTCGATGACGATCAAGACTGGTTATCAAAAAGAGAAAACCAGTTTCTTCTTAACTATTGCCTCGGATTAGTATTTCCACACGGTGAACACCACTTCAGGACGTAGGTGCCGCCAACGCGGTGAAGCTTCATGGCCCAAGCACTTTGTGTGTCGGTAGATGAGTGGCGGGGCACAGCAACGACTGGCGACGTGGAGCTTCGGGGGTGGAGCCGGCGCAGCAAGGCGAGGTAGACTAGAGCCGACGCGGCGAGTCACAACGCAGCGGCAAGGCGAAATGGAAACGACGCGGCGAGTCGCAGCGTAGCGGAAGGCAAGGCAGCAATTGGTTCCACATAAGTGGATCTCTTAAAGAGATTAGCAAGTGAGTGAGGATCCATATCACTAGATTTTCAGCAAGCGAAGATGCAAGCATATTGAAGGCACATAGCACACAAGCAAAGGAAAGGCAAACGAAAAAGGCAAATATTTTTGTAAATTTTTGTTTTTCAGGAGTGGGGGAGAGGAAAACGAGAGGCAAAAAAGTAAATGCAAGAGATGAGTTTGCGACACTTACTTGGATGAGTTCTTGACTTTATCCTCCCCGGAAACGGCACCAGAAATCCTTCTGCTCCCTCTTGAGCTTGCGTTGGTTTTTCCCTTGAAGAGGAAAGGGTGATGTAGCACAGCAGCAGCAAGTATTTCCCTTAGTTTGAGAACCAAGGTATCAATCCAGTAGGAGAATCACGCCAAGTCCAGAGTACCTGCGCAAACACAAAAGAGCTTGCATCCAACGCTATAAAGGGGTTCTCAATCCCTTCAAGATTGATTGCAAAGTGAGATCTGAAGGCGAAAAGTTCAACGAAGTAAAAGTGTATGGCTGAAAATATGGTGTGAAGTAGACCCGGGGGCCATAGTGTTCACTAGAGGCTTCTCTCAAAATAGCAAATATTACGGCGGGTGAACAAATTCCTGTCGAGCAATTGATAGAACAACGCAAAGTCATGACGATATGTAAGTCAATGATCATACATATAGGCATCACGTCCGAGACAAGTAGACCGATAGTTTCTGCATCTACTACTATTACTACACACATCGACCGCTATCCAGCATGCATCTAGTGTATTGAGTTCATGACGAACAGAGTAACGCCTTAAGCAAGATGACATGATGTAGAGGATAAACTCAAACCAATGATGAAAACCCCATCTTTTTACCCTTGATGGCAACAACACGATGCGTGCCTCGCTGCCCCTTCTGTCACTGGGAGAGGTCACCGCACGGTATGAACCCAAAACCAGGCACTTCTCCCATTGCAAGAATCATAGATCAAGTTGGCTAAACAAAACCCACACGAAGAGAATTACAAGGATATGAAATCATGCATATAAGAGATCAGAAGAAACTCAAATAAGATTCATAGCTAATCTGATCATAAATCCACAATTCATCGGATCTCGACAAACACACCGCAAAGAAGATTACATCGGATAGATCTCCATGAAAATCATGGAGAACTTTGTATTGAAGATCCAAGAGAGAGAAGAAGCCATCTAGCTACTAGCTATGGACCCGAAGGTCGATGGTGAGCTACTCACGCATCATCGGAGAGGTCATGGTGTTGATGAAGAAGCCCTCCGTATCCGAATCCCCCCTTCAGCAGGGCACCAGAACGTGCCCCAGATGGGATCTTGCAGAGACAGAAGCTTGCGGCGGCGGAAAAGTATTTTCGTGGATCTCTTCCGCAGTTTTGGAATTTTTCTAAATTTATAGGCGGAAGAGGTAGGGCAGACGAGCCACAGGGGGCCCACAAGCCTGCTAGGCGCGGGACCCCCTGGCCGCGCCTAGGAGGCTTGTGGGGTCCCCTGGTGGCCCATGCCTTGGTTCTCAAGTCTCGTGCGTATCTTATGTTCCGGAAAAAAAATCAGAAGTTTTATTCCGTTTGGACACCGTTAAAAATCCTCCTCTGAAAAGGGTCAAAAACACGGAAAAAAACAGGAACTGGCACTTGGGACTGAGTTAATAAGTTAGTCACAAAAAAGATATAAAAGACATACAAAACATCCAAAGTTTGACAAGATAATAGCATGGAACCATCAAAAGTTATAGATACGTTGGAGACGTATCAATGATCATATTGTTGCATTGCCTTGTATTGAGAATGGTGCCAGTTATAGCCCGAGAAATGTAGTTTATTAAAGTTTATTTTAATGTAGTTGACTTCATTGCAATTAATCTATAAACACATGAAATGTCTGACGGCTATAGGATCCCTGAGTGTGATTACTGCGGCGTGATTACTGCGGTGATGATCGGGGTTTCTACGACAGGTGGCCTCATCTGCGAGACGGCAGGTTCTTCACCATCAAGCTTGACGAGACCTTCGATGTTTGTACGGTATGCAACGATGACAAGTGTTTTTCGTAATTAAGTATGACTTCTGTTTCTTTGCTTCAATGTGTAATTTCTGTTTTATACAATTCGACTAGTACCTCCCTTGCCATGCAAGAAGGTGTGTGTTGGAGAGTCTCGGTTTTGAAGACCACGAGAGTATGTAGATGACGAGAGCTAACCTGAGGACTAAACATGGTCACACATTTCTGATCAAAGTAATGAATGCAGCTAATAACACAGAATTAGGTTTCTCAAATTGGGAAGCTCTTTGCAAGGCATATGGATTTCAGGAGGATGTGGAATTAACGTTTGATCTTCGTCCTGAAGATCATATTGAAGATAACATCGATATTTGGATGGATGTCGATATGCTTCCCGTTTTACCTCCATGTGAGTTTGTCAACCTTATTTGTCAAGTAATTTGCATTCTATATTTAAAAATAGTTGGTGTTCATCCATATTAAATTTGTTAATTGATAACTTACAGCTGATTTTGTTTCTTTGAGTAAACAAAAAAATTAATTGACACGACACACTATACTTATGGATCACATCTAACTTTGGAGAAGGATGTTCTTATCCACTTTATTATTTGTGTTTAGGTTGGTAGGGACAACTTCCCGTATAATTTGGGAACTGGCCCAAGTTGTACATTTTACATGCCACTGGTGCATAGGTTGAGGACGAATGACATTCGTCGAAATATCTTGATAAGAGTTGCTAATTAAGTACACTACTATTGCGTAATTGGTGTTGACTACATTGCTAACTAGGCGACTATTATGTTCTTCAACGGAAAATGCCAAATAATGTTGTGCCTCTGTTGATGCATGACAAAGGTCATATGACAATTAAAAGCCCACTAAGGGCTGAGTTCGATTCTCCATACTCAACTGAGCGCAAATCAAAAGGACGGATCCAAATTGAAGCATGGAGAGAAATAAAGAAGAGTGTGGATTTTCAGCTCCCGGGTGCCTAGGCACCCTCTATGAACAGTAAAATCAAAAGAAAAAGAAAACAAAATAAGAAAATCTGAAACTTTGCAGCATCAAAGATGATGAAAGTTTGTAGGTGTTTGCAAGTTTTCATGCCAAAAAACTATTCGAGGAGCTCTACACACGGAAAATATTTTAATGCTTGAAGTTTTGAGCACTTTTTAGCTGTAATCTGAAACTTGTTTGTACATCTTTCTCTATATGATATTTTGCCATGAAAACTTGTAGGAACCTACAAAGCTTGATCATCGTTGATGCTGCAAAGTTTTAGATTTTTTTGATTTTGTTTTCTATTTTTTTTATTTTACTGTTCATAGAGGGTGCCTAGGCACCCTGGAGCTATCACACCTTTCTCAATAAAGAAGGATCGCAAGCTACAAGTTGGAGACTGTTGGATCTCTCTGCTTCATCATGGAGATATAGGTGTTATTCTATTTTATGACATTTTACGTAGGAGAGGGGACTAGGTCCTATGAGAGAGAAATTTTCTGGTTTATATTAACTTGGCATGATCGATTAGGATGATGATTATTATGATGTTTTTCTGTTTGATAAAGTGGATGGATGCAAGTGATCACGTTGAAAGTGGTATTCGGGTTCCGAAAAAGTTTTGGGTTTTTTCAGTATTGTATCGGAAGTGCCGAAAGAGATCCGGGGGTCCATCGGGAGGGGTTCACCCACTCAGGGGGGGGGGGCACATGGGTTTAAGAGGTGGCGCACGAGCCCCTCGAGGGCTGCACAGCCTATCCCAAAGAGGATAATATTTGATTAAAGTGGATGGATGCAAATGTTCATGTTGATTTAGAGGAAATCAACACACCGAATGAACAACACAAAATAAAAATGAAACCCTAAATGTAAAAGAATTGAATGATAAACATAAAAAAACAGCGCCTGGTAACTGCTGACACGTGGCCGCCTTGTAGTCCCAGTTGGTGTTACCAACCGGGACTAAAGATCCTCCTGCCCTTGCGTCCACAGCGACCACGTGGAGCACCGTTAGACCCAGTTCGTAAAATAACCGAGACTAAAAAATTTGACCTTTTGTCCCGATTGTTCTTTAACGGCACGGAGATGTGTGCCCCCGCGCGCCTGAACGAGGGGCGCCACAAAAATCTTTTTAGCATGTAGATAAATACTTTTTTTAAACAGGCACCACAACTTGAAATTTTCGGGGCCACGGCACGCTTTTGCTCTTGCTACCCCATGATCCTCCCGGTCGGAAGTTTTTCTTTTTCTAAATTTATGTACGCTTATATTAGGACCGATAGAATCTGTTCTGTTTAAACGGGAAATTGCCGTCGTACCGTTGCTGAGGTCATGTATATATTTTGTCAAGTAAAAGGATGACGCTGAACTCTGCTAAAAAAAATCGCGGAGTATTAACTACTCCATTAACTAACTTACTTATTCGTGCGTATTGCTGGATATCCTATTGTTGTGTCGGGTGTCGATCTTGGCCTGAATCGGCGTACGAGCAATGGCGGCCCAGGAGGAACAACCGGACTGGTTGAACCTCCCGTCCGATCTACTGACGATCATCGCGCGGAGGTCCCGCGACGCCGTCACCGGGCTCACCGCCTTCCGCTCCGTGTGCCGGGCATGGCGCGCCGCGTCCGGGCCAGCGCCTCGCCTCCTGCTCCCCCGTCCCCGCGCCGCCCGGCTCGTCTTCCCCTTGTCGCGTGGCTGGTCGATCGTGTTCCATGTCCGCGACGCCTCCTGCCACATCTCGCACCTGTCCACGGGCGCCACGGCGGCCCTGCCCGCGCTCAACGCCTTCCGCGACGCGGGCAGCGACGTCGTCAGGCACGCAAGGTACGTGGACTGCAACGACGTGGATACGTCGGTCGGTAACCAGTGGATGTTCACAAACTACCTCGACTTCACGGACTGCTTGCGCTTCGCCGTCCACCTCCCGCCCGGCCCGCCGGCGGCGACCGGCATCGGCATGACGGTCATGATGTACCACATGATGCACCGGGAGGCGGGCATGTTCTTCTCCCGCCCCGGAGACGCGGCCTGGACCAAGGTCGGGAAGCCCACCAACCACTTAGGCCACGGCTACTTCGACCTGGCCTACCACGACGGCAAGATGTTCGGCATGCACAGCAACAACTACCACATGTCGGTGTTCGACGCCGCCACGCTCCGCACCCTCCAGGTCGTCGGCTGCCCGCCGGCGACGATCATGTTTGCCAACAAGATGTACGGCATCGGCACTGAGTTGGAAAACTTCAATTACGTCCACCTCGTCGCGCTGCCAACCAAGCTGGTTCTGGTCAGAACGACCATCAAGTCGTACCGGCCGGTGGCCTTCTGCATCTTCGAGCTAGTCTCTGGGCTTGACGGGCAGCTCGCCTGGCGCATGGTGATCGATGCTGGTAACTACGAGTTGTTCCTGGATGGATATCACGCCACCTTTAAGGAAAACGACGGCACCAATGGGAGCGGAACTTGGATCTACTATATTCATGACAGGCCCTGGAATTCTTCCACGGCGGCATGCTGCTACAATAACAGGTATCAGTGCGGCATGGTGGCCGGCTGCTACAAAAACAGGTCGGAATGCGGCACGGCGGTCTATTGCTACAGCATGCAAGACAACAAGTTGGAATGCGTCTACAAGTCAACACCCAAGGACGATGGTCCTCCAGCCTTCTCAACTAAGCCTAGTTGGTTTATTCCCTAGCTAGCTGGTTTTATTTCATTATTAATTAAATGTGTTGGTGATTTTTCAGAAAACTGAAATTGTTTTTTCTATTTGGTTCATCCCGTAATCATCCATTATGTCTTTTTAGGGATCCGTTTCGGTGGACCCCCATAAGAAACGTAGAAGGGCAGAATGGTCATACGGAAGAAACGTATACCCACCACGTAGTTCGCCGTACGTGTATACCCGTCACATGAAAAAAAACGTGCCCGTCCGCGAAGGCGTACGATCGCGCCCGCCCGCGTACCTGGAAAGTGCACGATCTTCGCGCACCCCGGCGATCACGCTCCTCCCGGTCCATTTTCCCGAACTGTCCGATCGTCGCCGAAGGCCGCCGGAGTTGTGGAACAGCGTCGTCGCTTCTCACCGTACGACGCCGCGTTTCACCACCCTCGCCCGACGACGTGGACGTGAATGGTGCCGCCTCCGCCGAGACCGAATGTCGTCGTCCCCAGCCGCGACCGACCGCCGTCGTCCCCATCACGGATCCGGCCAAAAAAGCATGGCTTCCTCGAAATCCGCGTTCGTCGAATCTCACCGACCTTGCCCGACGGCACGGAGGTGAACGGTGCCACGTCCGTCGCGATCGACCGTCGTCGGCCTCGTCACGGATCTGGCCAAAAACCCCGCAACTCTCCTCCCTGAAGCTCCCGCGGCCCAAGGTTTGGCATCTTAACCTAGCACGATGACCGGTAGTGATTTAGTTCATGTGGTTGTAACGGTCTTAGTGTTGCAAATTATTCTTCGGCATGCTTCACTGCATGAATATTAATAGAAGGAAAATTATCAATGTTGTGCAATTCTACGAGTTAGGTGTTGACATGGACGAAGGAACCACATTCATGTGGGATGAAAATTATACTGATAAGGTGACTAACACTGAAACCGATATTGTTAACGAAGATGATGACATAACAACGATGTGCTCGTCATATGATATCTTACCTTCGAAGGATTTTGATAATAATGAACATTGTGTAAATAGTGAAAACGTAAGTTGCGTGTATTCTGATTTCATTTTTAAATTAGCAACTTATGACATGTCTAACTATTTGTCTCTGTTATTAATTTGCAGGGAGATGT
This sequence comes from Hordeum vulgare subsp. vulgare, assembly GCF_904849725.1. Taxonomy (NCBI): domain Eukaryota; kingdom Viridiplantae; phylum Streptophyta; class Magnoliopsida; order Poales; family Poaceae; genus Hordeum; species Hordeum vulgare. Next base: position 20,854,897 of record NC_058523.1, read on the forward strand.
GCATGTTGACAATGTGCTAGTTTTCAGGAATCATTCTCACATAATTTCACGCCAGGTTCGTCCATACATGTTGTACATCGCAAAAATAGTATGACATAAATGATAGTGGTTGACATAGTTTCATATGTAACTTTGTAGGAGGAGTCAGATGGTACTAGCGATCACGATGGATCTGAAATCAACCACCAGGAAGGAAAACAAATCAAAATAGGGGGGAAAAGGCCACTGCTACGAATCAGCCGTTCGATCCAACCCTTCAGAGTCGTTGGATCGATCAACGCGAACACGTCCTTCTCACATCGCAGCCAACCACCGTGTCACCTGGGCAAGCAGCGTCACATGCTCGCAGCAGGACTCGCGCCGGCGATGCTAAACTGCACCCCCACTCCTGCGCACGATCTGACCGCCGGTGGAGCTTCATTGCAGCCGCCGATGAAGCTCCATTGTAGCAACGTCCGCTGCACCGCAGCTCCGGGCGGCCGGTGGAGCTTCATTGTAGCCGGGTGAGCCTCCATTGCAGCACTGTCTATTGCACCGCAGCTCCGGGCCGTTGGTGAAGCTTCATTGCATCATTGCAGCCGCCGGTGAAGCTCCATTGCAGCACCGTCTGTTGCACCGCAGCTCCGGGCCGCCGGTGAAGCTTCATTGCAGCCGCCGGTGAGCTTTCATTGCAGCACCGTCTGCTGCACCACAGCTCCGGGCCGCCGATGAAGCTTCATTGCAGCCGCCGGTGAGGCTTGACTGTAGCCGCCACGCGTTGCCTTGAAGCCCTGGGCCGCCCAACGAGCGCTCCACTTCAGCAACGCCGGTGAGCACCCTACACCCGGCGTCCACGGCGGCTTGCAACGACGCGTCGTCTTCCCTAGCTGGCCACTGCAACACAAGAGAAAGTTTCGATTTTCATCGGTGAATTGGGCAGCAAAGAGGCAGAGGGAGAGTATCGATTGGGGGATTTACTATCGCAGAGGTAGGGGAGAAGCTAGGGTCAACGACCGAGTTGCTGCTTTGTGTGGTTGGAGGGTCTCGCATGTGGATAAGGATGGGGTGGAGAAAGCGGTCTGCAGGTCCCCATCGGGACGCGTGTCACGCATTAGAGGAGGCTTACGACCCGCCGAAATCAGTCGGCTGGTTTTAATCTATTTCTGGGAAAAAAGGTGACTGGAATCTGTTTTTGTTTCAGTCGAACTACCCTGCGGGAAACCAGCTGGCAAAGCAGACCGGACACAAACGGAAACCTTTAACCCAGAGGGCACGCCATCGCTTCTTCTTTTTTCGTCTCTCTTCATTCGGCGACTTCTTCTACCACCAAACCAGATCAGGCTCATCCACAAGCCGAGGCCATTGATAGAGCAGACATAGAAGAAGATGAAGAGCAACAAAAGATCACAAAATTAAAATGGAAACAAGTGGCGAAAGAGGATCCAAATCAGTAGACATTGATGCCACTCCTTACACTGGTCAAAATTATCTAAAATCCTAACTAAAACCCTAGAAGCTACAACATCAGAAGAAAATCCTAGATCAAGAGAAGAATAAACATGTTCTAAAACCCTTGATGTCCCCTAAATTTCCATAGCATCGGAAATAAACTAGATTTGTTTCAACAATTATGGTCCTCAGTTTACCACGGTCAAGTCGTCCCGGTCGGTGGCCTTCAGCATCGCCTGATGGGCAGCTCGGCTGGCGTAAGGTGACCGATGCTGATAACTGCGAATTGTTTCTGGATGGGTATCATGCCACGTTCAAGGAAAACGACAATGCCAACGGGAGCGGTACTTGGATCTATTATGTTCATGACACACATGTATACTTGTTATGCTTTTCTATAGATCATCATTTCGCATAACTGGAAAATGCAGTGGTTTTAGATAAAATCGTAAGAAGCTTCAAAAATATTCATAGAAATCAATTTTGATTGTTCATCTTTTCCTTGGAATCAGCTTCGATTTTGTGAGAAAACTTGCTTGTTTGGCAACCCTTGTTTTTCCTTACGAGCATGCATGTATACTTGTGAAACTTGGATAGATTTGACTCTTTGGCCAAAATATCATGGGGATACTTGTAAGTAGCAAGTTTTTGCAGTTCCTGTCAAGAAGAACAAGCTGACAATCTGTGTGTAGTCAGTCAGATAGAGTTGCAATTTCCAGTTCATCTACTATGTTGTCTGTCTAACATGCTCGTAAATGTGATGTTTTTTTTTTTAGAAATGTGATGATATCCACCTTGACTTTTCTGTCTGTTAAAACTAATGGCTCCTCAATCTACAACGATTTGTGATGAACTAGAAGACGTCGACGCCACTCCTTACACATGTCAGAATTATCTAAAACACTAGCTAAAACCCTATTTGATAAATATCAATCATGCTCATCAGAAGCTACTACTCCCTCCGTTCCTAAATATAAGACCTTGTAGAGATTGCACTATGTACTACGTACGGATGTACATAGACTTATTTTAGAGTATAGATTCACTCATTTTATTCCGTATGTAGTCTTCTAGTGAAATCTTTAAAAGGTCTTATATTTTGAAACGGAGGGAGTACATCAGAAGAAAATCGTAGATCAAGAGAAGAAGAAACATGTTCTAAAACTTGTCCCCTGAATTCCTAGACCATCAGAAGAAAACTATTGTTTTCTAGTTCATCACAAGTCGTTGCAACAATCATGGTCCTCAGTTTATACGGACAACATCTACTAGGGTGTAGTGTAGAACTGTGGTCATTTTACTGCTTCTGGATCAGAAATTGCACATTACCAAAATAATAATCACAGGCACTAGCAAAATGCAAGAATAACAGTATTTATATCATCATGCATAACAGTATTTGTATCATATGCATGAACTTGGATCAATCAACACAATCACATATTTATATGCAGAACATGTATGAAAGAAGAAAGAACCGACTTTACTTTGTCAATTATGACGCATGCTCAAAAAACAAATGAAAATGCTCATCCTTGACACAATTTTCCTGATGACAACATCTTAAGAAATGATAGAGTCATACACCAAGTTGATGCAACAAATAACAGTAGCAACAAGTAAGTTTCATCTAACTCCCATAACTGAATAATATTCATATGAATCTTTACATGTAGCAGTTAAATGAGACTTTATTAATTCTCATCTAGATCACAATTAGCAAATTTGATTATTTTGAGTTGCATATTTGACTATAAACAAGCTGGTTAAGGAACAAACCAAGTTGACTTGGTTGAGAACTCTGGACTGGGACCCTTGGGCGACGTGTAGAGGCATTCCAATTTCTTATGCCGCATGCTGTAGCGGTATGCCGCCGTAAAAGCAAGATATCGCGTCTCATGAACATAGTAGATCCAAGTTCCGTCCTCGTTGGCGCCGTCCTTCTCCCTGAAGGTGGTGTGGTATCCATCCAGGAACAATTCGTAGTTGCCAGCATCGGCCACCATGCGCCAGGCGAGCTGCCCGTCCGGCGCCGAGACTAGCTGGAAGATGGTGAAGGCCACCGGCCGGGACGACTTGACCGTGGTCCTTACCAGAAGCAGCTTGCTTGGCAACGCAACAAGGTGGACGTAATTGAACTCTTCCATCCGACAGCAGGAGGCATACATCTTGCTGGTGAGATTAGGTGTGGCTGGCGGGCGTTGGACCGGCCGGAGGGCGTCGAGCGTGGCGGCGTCGAACACCGCCATCTCGCCGTTGACGCGCATGCCGAACATCCTGCCGTCGTGGTAGGCAAAGTCGAAGCAGCCCAAGCCTGTGCGGTTGGGCTTACCCACCGTGGTCCACGCCGCGTCTCCAGGGCGGCAGAAGAGCATGCTCGTCTCCTCGTGCATCATGTGATACATCATGATCGTCATGCCGGCCGGGGAGCCGGAGCCGGAGCCGGAGCCGGAGCCAGGCGGGATGTGGACGGCGAAGCGTAGGCAGTCTGCGAAGTCGAGGTAGGTTGGGTACATCCAGCCCCTGCGGATTGCCGTTTCCAGGTCGTTGCAGTCGAGGTATCTCACGTGCCTGACGACGCCGCTGCCGGCGTCGCGGGAGGCGTTGAGCCTGGGCAGCGCGGCCGTGGCTCCCGTGGCCAAGTGCGAGACGTGGCAGGCGGCGTCACGGACATCGAAGACGATCGACCAGCCACGCGTCAAGGGAAAGACAAGCCGCGTGCGACGGGGACGGGGATGCAGGAGCAGGAGGCGCGGCGCTGGTCCTGCCGCAGAGCGCCATGTCCGGCACACGGAGCGGAAGGCGGTGAGCCCGGTGACGGCGTCGCGAGACCTCCGCGCGATGATCGTCAGTAGATCGGACGGGAGGTTCAACCAGTCCGGTCGTTCCTCCTGGGCCGCCATTGCTCGTACGCCGATTCAGGCCAAGATTAACGCAAGACATCCTTTTACTTTGTCAAAAACTATATCCTGTTATGACTTCACCAACGGTACGACTGCAATTTCCATTTAAAACAGAACAGACTCTATCGGTCGTATAAATTATACGTGTACTCTTTTTAAAAAAAAAACTCTTAGATTAATCAACAAATAATTACTAACATGGCATACGAATTACGGAGCAGACTAGATAGTACTACGCATATAGCAGGAACATCTACGCATATAGGGTAGCTAAAATAACCACAAATGGGGTAAGCGAGTTATACCCTCCGATCGGCCAGTTGGCCGTAGCAGCAGCGCTGGCGGCGGCAGCATCCTCTCTCGCCTTCTTTTCGGCTTTGGCCTTCTCACGGGCGAGTCGGTCGGCTTCGGTTGGTGAAGACATGGCGATGACAAGGGCGACGCGGACGTAGACGAAGCAGACGGACGGAGGCGAGCAGTCGCGTGATCGCTCCGCAAAAACCTAATCGCCCCTCTGCCGTACAGGATCCAGAGAGGCGGGGTTTCGGAGGTCTGCTCCCCCGTCGACCGTGTACGCGGTGAACGGGACGGAGTCGCCGGCGGCGGCCGCAGCAAAAGGAACGAGCGCGTGAGGCAGAGGCGATCTGATCTCGTGACGGCTATAGGGTTGGCGTTAGCCCTGCTTATATAGGCGATCGGGTGGAGAGACGTGGCCTAAACTGACGTCCGAGTCGGTAACAGCCCACGATCTAATACGTTCCTGACCGGCAAATATAAGCACGTAGATATGAGTTGTGCTCGGCTCATTCCCGCAACAACGGCGTGACGAGGCAGACGGAGGAGGAGTGCGCGAGGGCCTCTTCTCTTCTCATGCTCCAATAGCATGTAGAAGAGAGACCCTTATAAAGGGGTCCAACTCCCTCTCCATTAGCGAGGTGGGACTAAACTTCCCACCATCCCTTTGTCATGCCACCACCTACATGGGACCTTGAGATTTCTGAAATTGTCTCATGGGCCTAAGTCCCACCACAGATTTCAACAATCCCCCACCAGAGAACAAGGGCACATCGCGTTCCTCCATTTCAATCATTGTTTTGATATACCAACATTTTAGTGAAGACCTATTAAGGTTGAGCTTCACCTACAACAAGCAGCTACACTCCTTTACAACTAAACAATGGACTATGCCTTGAATTATCAGTTTGGCGTAAAGAAGCTTCACCACAAGTCTTACTAGCACTAGGCTATCGAAGGCTGACCCCTCGGGTGGAGCATATTAGTCACACTCCTGACCTATTCATGAGTTTACTAGATGTCGTGGTTTTGTCACGGCAGATGTCCTCGTGAGAGAATTTAGGTGTGAGGCCATCGCAACCATGCGGCGGCTTGAGAGGGGTTGGTCGGAATCGAGAGACGCGAGTTTACCCAGGTTCGGGCCCTCCGATGAAGGTAAAAGCCTATGTCCTGCTTGTGTTTCATTGATGAAGATGATGATCTCGATTACAAGGGTGCAGACTCGGCACCTCTAATCTCATGGGTGTCTAATCTGTCTATCTCATGATTTTTCTTGTCTAGACCTAACTTGTGTATCTTGTCCCTCTTGGGGCGCCTTACCCCTCCTTATATAAGTGGAAGGGGCAGGTTTACATGTAGAGTCCTACTAGGAGTAGGAATAGGACTAGTCTCTCTTGAATCCTAATCCAGGTCTTGTTTCCTTTGTGAGTGAGTCTTTCCTCTTCTTGGGCCTTCTCTTGTGAGCCGGCCCTCGTGGCCTCTCTATGACTCGCCTTATGCCAGGGTGTACGTCGGGCCTTGGGCCTTCGTCGTTCACCTAAGTCGCCTTATGGGGTCAAATATGAGTCGCTCACCAGGTCACTGCTGAGTTACCGGTGAGTCACCAAGTCCTTGGCGGGTCACACTTCAAGCCGGGTTACACCGTGGGGTATATCCCCAACATTAGCCCCCAGGTTAGCTTGAATTTATTCATGGTAAACTCCTGAAATAAGAATAATAAATATGTTAAGGGACCAGCTTGCTCCTCTGGCCGGCTTGATTTACTGAAGTGGCTCCTTGAAAAGTCCGGGTTTCTTCTTCATATTAACAAGCCGTCTTCACAATCATCTTGTTGGTACGTGTCCGTTGCAATAAAATACATATGCCATTGAGTCGGCCTCCAATGCTTTGGCTTGATGAAAATTTGGGGAATAAGAAATCCACACAATGTTGAACCGGTCTCCCAATACTTCACCTCCATGACGAAATGAAATGTGCTCTTTAATTTTTTTGATATATCCATATTACCTGTAGCCCCCAAGGGCTGGGTCATCAGTGTGTGATGGGCCGGGTCTTCAATTTGAACCTCATGATCTGTGAAACAACTTAGTGTTGTAGCCCCCAAGTGTCAGGTTGTCTTGCCTACGGCAACCTGGGACTTTAGAAATTATCATCTGAATAGTGTAGCCCCCAAGTGACGGGTCGATTGCTTGCGGTGACTCGGGACTTCCACTTTCTTCTCCTTTGAAAATAAAACATCATATGATGTAGCCCCCAAGGGCCGGGCCATTATGCAATAATGAGCAGGGACTTTGTAAATCTGATGATGGAACCTTGAGAAGCAATGTGTAGCCCCCAAGGACCGGGTCATTATAAAAATGATGAGCCGGTTCTTCCTTGAATCCATACTTGAATAAAAAGCAACCTGCAGCCGGATCTGTTGATGATGTGATAATTTGAAAAGTGGATTGCATTAGCCCCCAAGTGTCATGGCGCACGCTTGCAGCGACATGGGACTTTCATACTTTGATGTAATCTTGATTTGAATAATGTAGCCCTCAAGTGCCGGGTTGTGTGCCTGCAGCAACTTGGGACTATTCCTTCCATTGTAGAATTATATCCACTCTCATGATATCTTTGTGATGAAAGAAATCTTTGACCATGGTTGCAATGTGACCCGGAAAATATATTCTTGAGAAATCCATATGTCGGAGAAATCCATAAGTGTTGTAGTTTACTACAAAGCACAAGTTAAAAAAATCCATGAGTCGATCAATTAGATGACCCGATATTATATGTGATAGGGCGGCTCTTCCACAATAGTCAATTCTTTCGAGCTGGTTTAAAAACCCCCAATCATTTAACACTGGTTATGATAAACCATGATGAAAATCCAGCCAAATTGGCTCTTCAAAGATTTATTTGCACCTGCAAGAATTTATGCTTTGACCCGGTTTCAAGACCGGCATGATATGTATGTATGATGCATGATGCAATGCAAGATGATGCATGTATATGACAGAATAGTGTTGGTTACACCATAGCCGTCTCAATGAGTCTCGGCAGGTAAGACAAGCTCTCAAGGCTCTAGTGGTACCCAAAAGAGGTTAAGCCGGCTCTCACGGTACGGCTCAGTGAGTCATGGCAGGTTATAAAACTATTATGAAACCTTGTGGCAATGCCACAAAGATAGTCATAAAATTCGTTGGCTCGATGAGTTACGACAGGATAGGACGAGTTTGCAAAACTCTAGTGCTACCCCAAGAAGGCTTTTGCAACAGCCCAAGTTATTTCGACTGGCTGATCAAGCGCGAGTCAGGCTTCAGTGAAGCAGGTTCAGTGAACCAATGGTTTGTCTATTTTCCATGCGTGGGCTCTTGCTAGTACCTTTCATGTTTTAACCAAGGCAAGTTCAGGGTCCAAAAGCGGATTGACTCGCCAACAGTACATGGGACCATAGGGCGATTTGTCCAACACACAGTCCAGTATAACCATTTGTAATGCGTTAATTTTTCGCTAACCAAGAGGATATTCAGGCTGAACTCAGTGAGTGAAAGCCCCCAAGTGACCTATGATTAGGGAAAAGCCAGACATAGAATTGCAGAAGCGTATACGCTCTTACTGCAAAACGACTTGGGAGCTAGTAGCCCCCAAGTAAGTCGGCTTAATCCTCAAAACCATATAAGGCGCCCATGTTTGAACCGTGCAACATGGCAACTTTGGTCCTCTTTGGCTTACCAGTATCCAGTTTTGAAATAAGTGCAGCATGGCGACTTATGCTCTTTGATACTGATAGCGTCAATGCTTGGACGGCTTATGAATCATCCGCCAATAAGGTTGGGCACCCATGTTTGGACGGTCGCATCATGGCGACTTGTCTTCTTAGGCGATCTTTAAATCTTCTCGTCAATGAGGCATCAGCCCCCGAGACCGGCTTAATTTTTCTGTAACGACCCGGGGTTCTTGAATTATTCAACCCAGTTGAGTCTGTCGAGCCATGTTCGTGTAACCCCCGAGTTTTAAGTCGACTCAAGGAGGCGGCTTGAGATTCTCCATACTTGATTTTGGCAAAAACCGGCATAAGATTTGAGAGTTGATGATGGATGTTTGACCCATGCTTAATTCTCGAGTGGTCCGGCTCTCGTGGTTCCTCCAGGATCACTTTCCTTTTTATTTGCTGCTTGCTTCAAATTGCCGGTTCAATAATGGCTGGATCAAATTGTAGCTTCACGAGGGATGTTTCCGTGTCAAACTCTCCTATTACTTTTGATATGCTTTGATCCAATGTTATTGGGGGGAGACGGGCCGTAGAGGCGGTTTGCATGCGTCTGTTGGGCGGCTCATCCAAGCGATCACTGCACCGATATGTTGATGTCATCTGGACCGCGAGGGCGGCGTCTTGCGCGCGCCTGTCGGGCGGCTCATATTAGTGAGCACTGCACCGATATGTTGATGTCGTCCGGACGGCGAGGGCGGCGTCCTGCATCCATCTGTTGGGCGGCTCATAGAGGCGAGCACTGCACCGATATGTTGATGGAGAACGGACCGTGGGGACGGTGGCTTACGCGCGTCTGTCGGGCGGTTCGTACAGGCGAGCACTGCACCGGTGGGTTGATATTAACCGGACCATGGGGGTGGCGACTCGCGTCCATCCGTCGGGCGGCTCATTCAGACGAGCACTGCACCGATGAATTGTTATGAATGCGAGAGTTGTCTTGCAATTTAGTACGGACTCGAGAATCGGTCGTGGCGTTGTTAGCCGTCTTGGTCACGCGGACGTGAGAGTTGGCCGCGTTATTGTAAACCGTCTTGATCGTTTGGACGTGAGAGTTGGCCACGTCATTATAATCCGTCTTGGTAGCGCGGACGTAAGAGTTGGCCGCGTCATTGTAAGTCGTTTTAGTTGTGCGAATCGTCTGCGGGGGCGGCACCTTGCGCATTTTGTCGAATTGTCCAATGCGTTTGAACGCTTGTGCGTCCCCTTATTTCTTATCTTATCTTATCTTATCTTACCTACTAATAAAGAAAATAGTGCTTCTTCCGTACGTCATCCAAATTACCCTTAAAGTTGACTAAAATTACCCACCAATGCCACCTATAAGTCATAAAAACATTTCAAACAGGAAAATCTCCGGACTGGGCCGGCCCATGTAGGCACCTCCTATATTACGCTCTGGGCGTTGGAAAAAGATGCAGCACACCTTTTTGGGCCGGCCCATGCGTGGGCGCCTGTTTTTTTAGTTTAGTTTTTTTTATTTTTCTTTTCAGTTCCATTTTATTTTTCCACTTTAAATAATTCAGAACTTCAAACAACTTTTCTCAATTTTAAGAAACTGAGAATTTCGAAATAAAATATTCAAAAAACATATTTTTTTTGAGAATTCAAAAACTACTCACGAGTTTCGAAAAATGTTTGCATATAAAAAAATGTTTAAACTTTGAGAAAATGTCTATAAAATAAAAAAGTCAACGATTTTAAACAAAAGTGCGTGTAAAAATCTTAAAAACAATGTATGCCTCTGTTTTTAGTCTCATTTTTTATTTTCATTTTTCTGTTCCATTTTTTGTTTAAATAATTTAGAACTTTGAAAAAAATTTCAATTTATAAAACTGGGAATTTTAAAATAAAAGTTTGAAGAAAATATAAAATGTTTGTGAATTCAAAAAATGCTCAGGATTTTTGTAAAAATATTCGCATATTCAGAAAAATGTTCATAATTTTGAGAACAATGTTGGTGAAAACAATAAAAGTCCATGATTTTGAAAAAAAGTTTGTGTGTTATTTTTTGAGTGCAATTGAAAAAAATGTTTGCTAATTCAAAAAATGATCATGTATTTGAAGAAATGTCCTAAAATTTTAAAGACATAATATGATCAACATCATTGGAGATTATAATTGTTTTTCTCCCGTTGCAACGCACGGATCCTTTTGCTAGTATAATCTAACCTGTGCATAAATTTGTAGAAGTCACTAAAGAATTTCTTGATATAGAATGAATCGGCATGAATAATTTTATGAGAAAAAATATCACCTGATGATAGTTTTGTTCGATGACGATCAAGACTGGTTATCAAAAAGAGAAAACCAGTTTCTTCTTAACTATTGCCTCGGATTAGTATTTCCACACGGTGAACACCACTTCAGGACGTAGGTGCCGCCAACGCGGTGAAGCTTCATGGCCCAAGCACTTTGTGTGTCGGTAGATGAGTGGCGGGGCACAGCAACGACTGGCGACGTGGAGCTTCGGGGGTGGAGCCGGCGCAGCAAGGCGAGGTAGACTAGAGCCGACGCGGCGAGTCACAACGCAGCGGCAAGGCGAAATGGAAACGACGCGGCGAGTCGCAGCGTAGCGGAAGGCAAGGCAGCAATTGGTTCCACATAAGTGGATCTCTTAAAGAGATTAGCAAGTGAGTGAGGATCCATATCACTAGATTTTCAGCAAGCGAAGATGCAAGCATATTGAAGGCACATAGCACACAAGCAAAGGAAAGGCAAACGAAAAAGGCAAATATTTTTGTAAATTTTTGTTTTTCAGGAGTGGGGGAGAGGAAAACGAGAGGCAAAAAAGTAAATGCAAGAGATGAGTTTGCGACACTTACTTGGATGAGTTCTTGACTTTATCCTCCCCGGAAACGGCACCAGAAATCCTTCTGCTCCCTCTTGAGCTTGCGTTGGTTTTTCCCTTGAAGAGGAAAGGGTGATGTAGCACAGCAGCAGCAAGTATTTCCCTTAGTTTGAGAACCAAGGTATCAATCCAGTAGGAGAATCACGCCAAGTCCAGAGTACCTGCGCAAACACAAAAGAGCTTGCATCCAACGCTATAAAGGGGTTCTCAATCCCTTCAAGATTGATTGCAAAGTGAGATCTGAAGGCGAAAAGTTCAACGAAGTAAAAGTGTATGGCTGAAAATATGGTGTGAAGTAGACCCGGGGGCCATAGTGTTCACTAGAGGCTTCTCTCAAAATAGCAAATATTACGGCGGGTGAACAAATTCCTGTCGAGCAATTGATAGAACAACGCAAAGTCATGACGATATGTAAGTCAATGATCATACATATAGGCATCACGTCCGAGACAAGTAGACCGATAGTTTCTGCATCTACTACTATTACTACACACATCGACCGCTATCCAGCATGCATCTAGTGTATTGAGTTCATGACGAACAGAGTAACGCCTTAAGCAAGATGACATGATGTAGAGGATAAACTCAAACCAATGATGAAAACCCCATCTTTTTACCCTTGATGGCAACAACACGATGCGTGCCTCGCTGCCCCTTCTGTCACTGGGAGAGGTCACCGCACGGTATGAACCCAAAACCAGGCACTTCTCCCATTGCAAGAATCATAGATCAAGTTGGCTAAACAAAACCCACACGAAGAGAATTACAAGGATATGAAATCATGCATATAAGAGATCAGAAGAAACTCAAATAAGATTCATAGCTAATCTGATCATAAATCCACAATTCATCGGATCTCGACAAACACACCGCAAAGAAGATTACATCGGATAGATCTCCATGAAAATCATGGAGAACTTTGTATTGAAGATCCAAGAGAGAGAAGAAGCCATCTAGCTACTAGCTATGGACCCGAAGGTCGATGGTGAGCTACTCACGCATCATCGGAGAGGTCATGGTGTTGATGAAGAAGCCCTCCGTATCCGAATCCCCCCTTCAGCAGGGCACCAGAACGTGCCCCAGATGGGATCTTGCAGAGACAGAAGCTTGCGGCGGCGGAAAAGTATTTTCGTGGATCTCTTCCGCAGTTTTGGAATTTTTCTAAATTTATAGGCGGAAGAGGTAGGGCAGACGAGCCACAGGGGGCCCACAAGCCTGCTAGGCGCGGGACCCCCTGGCCGCGCCTAGGAGGCTTGTGGGGTCCCCTGGTGGCCCATGCCTTGGTTCTCAAGTCTCGTGCGTATCTTATGTTCCGGAAAAAAAATCAGAAGTTTTATTCCGTTTGGACACCGTTAAAAATCCTCCTCTGAAAAGGGTCAAAAACACGGAAAAAAACAGGAACTGGCACTTGGGACTGAGTTAATAAGTTAGTCACAAAAAAGATATAAAAGACATACAAAACATCCAAAGTTTGACAAGATAATAGCATGGAACCATCAAAAGTTATAGATACGTTGGAGACGTATCAATGATCATATTGTTGCATTGCCTTGTATTGAGAATGGTGCCAGTTATAGCCCGAGAAATGTAGTTTATTAAAGTTTATTTTAATGTAGTTGACTTCATTGCAATTAATCTATAAACACATGAAATGTCTGACGGCTATAGGATCCCTGAGTGTGATTACTGCGGCGTGATTACTGCGGTGATGATCGGGGTTTCTACGACAGGTGGCCTCATCTGCGAGACGGCAGGTTCTTCACCATCAAGCTTGACGAGACCTTCGATGTTTGTACGGTATGCAACGATGACAAGTGTTTTTCGTAATTAAGTATGACTTCTGTTTCTTTGCTTCAATGTGTAATTTCTGTTTTATACAATTCGACTAGTACCTCCCTTGCCATGCAAGAAGGTGTGTGTTGGAGAGTCTCGGTTTTGAAGACCACGAGAGTATGTAGATGACGAGAGCTAACCTGAGGACTAAACATGGTCACACATTTCTGATCAAAGTAATGAATGCAGCTAATAACACAGAATTAGGTTTCTCAAATTGGGAAGCTCTTTGCAAGGCATATGGATTTCAGGAGGATGTGGAATTAACGTTTGATCTTCGTCCTGAAGATCATATTGAAGATAACATCGATATTTGGATGGATGTCGATATGCTTCCCGTTTTACCTCCATGTGAGTTTGTCAACCTTATTTGTCAAGTAATTTGCATTCTATATTTAAAAATAGTTGGTGTTCATCCATATTAAATTTGTTAATTGATAACTTACAGCTGATTTTGTTTCTTTGAGTAAACAAAAAAATTAATTGACACGACACACTATACTTATGGATCACATCTAACTTTGGAGAAGGATGTTCTTATCCACTTTATTATTTGTGTTTAGGTTGGTAGGGACAACTTCCCGTATAATTTGGGAACTGGCCCAAGTTGTACATTTTACATGCCACTGGTGCATAGGTTGAGGACGAATGACATTCGTCGAAATATCTTGATAAGAGTTGCTAATTAAGTACACTACTATTGCGTAATTGGTGTTGACTACATTGCTAACTAGGCGACTATTATGTTCTTCAACGGAAAATGCCAAATAATGTTGTGCCTCTGTTGATGCATGACAAAGGTCATATGACAATTAAAAGCCCACTAAGGGCTGAGTTCGATTCTCCATACTCAACTGAGCGCAAATCAAAAGGACGGATCCAAATTGAAGCATGGAGAGAAATAAAGAAGAGTGTGGATTTTCAGCTCCCGGGTGCCTAGGCACCCTCTATGAACAGTAAAATCAAAAGAAAAAGAAAACAAAATAAGAAAATCTGAAACTTTGCAGCATCAAAGATGATGAAAGTTTGTAGGTGTTTGCAAGTTTTCATGCCAAAAAACTATTCGAGGAGCTCTACACACGGAAAATATTTTAATGCTTGAAGTTTTGAGCACTTTTTAGCTGTAATCTGAAACTTGTTTGTACATCTTTCTCTATATGATATTTTGCCATGAAAACTTGTAGGAACCTACAAAGCTTGATCATCGTTGATGCTGCAAAGTTTTAGATTTTTTTGATTTTGTTTTCTAATTTTTTTTATTTTACTGTTCATAGAGGGTGCCTAGGCACCCTGGAGCTATCACACCTTTCTCAATAAAGAAGGATCGCAAGCTACAAGTTGGAGACTGTTGGATCTCTCTGCTTCATCATGGAGATATAGGTGTTATTCTATTTTATGACATTTTACGTAGGAGAGGGGACTAGGTCCTATGAGAGAGAAATTTTCTGGTTTATATTAACTTGGCATGATCGATTAGGATGATGATTATTATGATGTTTTTCTGTTTGATAAAGTGGATGGATGCAAGTGATCACGTTGAAAGTGGTATTCGGGTTCCGAAAAAGTTTTGGGTTTTTTCAGTATTGTATCGGAAGTGCCGAAAGAGATCCGGGGGTCCATCGGGAGGGGTTCACCCACTCAGGGGGGGGGGGCACATGGGTTTAAGAGGTGGCGCACGAGCCCCTCGAGGGCTGCACAGCCTATCCCAAAGAGGATAATATTTGATTAAAGTGGATGGATGCAAATGTTCATGTTGATTTAGAGGAAATCAACACACCGAATGAACAACACAAAATAAAAATGAAACCCTAAATGTAAAAGAATTGAATGATAAACATAAAAAAACAGCGCCTGGTAACTGCTGACACGTGGCCGCCTTGTAGTCCCAGTTGGTGTTACCAACCGGGACTAAAGATCCTCCTGCCCTTGCGTCCACAGCGACCACGTGGAGCACCGTTAGACCCAGTTCGTAAAATAACCGAGACTAAAAAATTTGACCTTTTGTCCCGATTGTTCTTTAACGGCACGGAGATGTGTGCCCCCGCGCGCCTGAACGAGGGGCGCCACAAAAATCTTTTTAGCCTGTAGATAAATACTTTTTTTAAACAGGCACCACAACTTGAAATTTTCGGGGCCACGGCACGCTTTTGCTCTTGCTACCCCATGATCCTCCCGGTCGGAAGTTTTTCTTTTTCTAAATTTATGTACGCTTATATTAGGACCGATAGAATCTGTTCTGTTTAAACGGGAAATTGCCGTCGTACCGTTGCTGAGGTCATGTATATATTTTGTCAAGTAAAAGGATGACGCTGAACTCTGCTAAAAAAAATCGCGGAGTATTAACTACTCCATTAACTAACTTACTTATTCGTGCGTATTGCTGGATATCCTATTGTTGTGTCGGGTGTCGATCTTGGCCTGAATCGGCGTACGAGCAATGGCGGCCCAGGAGGAACAACCGGACTGGTTGAACCTCCCGTCCGATCTACTGACGATCATCGCGCGGAGGTCCCGCGACGCCGTCACCGGGCTCACCGCCTTCCGCTCCGTGTGCCGGGCATGGCGCGCCGCGTCCGGGCCAGCGCCTCGCCTCCTGCTCCCCCGTCCCCGCGCCGCCCGGCTCGTCTTCCCCTTGTCGCGTGGCTGGTCGATCGTGTTCCATGTCCGCGACGCCTCCTGCCACATCTCGCACCTGTCCACGGGCGCCACGGCGGCCCTGCCCGCGCTCAACGCCTTCCGCGACGCGGGCAGCGACGTCGTCAGGCACGCAAGGTACGTGGACTGCAACGACGTGGATACGTCGGTCGGTAACCAGTGGATGTTCACAAACTACCTCGACTTCACGGACTGCTTGCGCTTCGCCGTCCACCTCCCGCCCGGCCCGCCGGCGGCGACCGGCATCGGCATGACGGTCATGATGTACCACATGATGCACCGGGAGGCGGGCATGTTCTTCTCCCGCCCCGGAGACGCGGCCTGGACCAAGGTCGGGAAGCCCACCAACCACTTAGGCCACGGCTACTTCGACCTGGCCTACCACGACGGCAAGATGTTCGGCATGCACAGCAACAACTACCACATGTCGGTGTTCGACGCCGCCACGCTCCGCACCCTCCAGGTCGTCGGCTGCCCGCCGGCGACGATCATGTTTGCCAACAAGATGTACGGCATCGGCACTGAGTTGGAAAACTTCAATTACGTCCACCTCGTCGCGCTGCCAACCAAGCTGGTTCTGGTCAGAACGACCATCAAGTCGTACCGGCCGGTGGCCTTCTGCATCTTCGAGCTAGTCTCTGGGCTTGACGGGCAGCTCGCCTGGCGCATGGTGATCGATGCTGGTAACTACGAGTTGTTCCTGGATGGATATCACGCCACCTTTAAGGAAAACGACGGCACCAATGGGAGCGGAACTTGGATCTACTATATTCATGACAGGCCCTGGAATTCTTCCACGGCGGCATGCTGCTACAATAACAGGTATCAGTGCGGCATGGTGGCCGGCTGCTACAAAAACAGGTCGGAATGCGGCACGGCGGTCTATTGCTACAGCATGCAAGACAACAAGTTGGAATGCGTCTACAAGTCAACACCCAAGGACGATGGTCCTCCAGCCTTCTCAACTAAGCCTAGTTGGTTTATTCCCTAGCTAGCTGGTTTTATTTCATTATTAATTAAATGTGTTGGTGATTTTTCAGAAAACTGAAATTGTTTTTTCTATTTGGTTCATCCCGTAATCATCCATTATGTCTTTTTAGGGATCCGTTTCGGTGGACCCCCATAAGAAACGTAGAAGGGCAGAATGGTCATACGGAAGAAACGTATACCCACCACGTAGTTCGCCGTACGTGTATACCCGTCACATGAAAAAAAACGTGCCCGTCCGCGAAGGCGTACGATCGCGCCCGCCCGCGTACCTGGAAAGTGCACGATCTTCGCGCACCCCGGCGATCACGCTCCTCCCGGTCCATTTTCCCGAACTGTCCGATCGTCGCCGAAGGCCGCCGGAGTTGTGGAACAGCGTCGTCGCTTCTCACCGTACGACGCCGCGTTTCACCACCCTCGCCCGACGACGTGGACGTGAATGGTGCCGCCTCCGCCGAGACCGAATGTCGTCGTCCCCAGCCGCGACCGACCGCCGTCGTCCCCATCACGGATCCGGCCAAAAAAGCATGGCTTCCTCGAAATCCGCGTTCGTCGAATCTCACCGACCTTGCCCGACGGCACGGAGGTGAACGGTGCCACGTCCGTCGCGATCGACCGTCGTCGGCCTCGTCACGGATCTGGCCAAAAACCCCGCAACTCTCCTCCCTGAAGCTCCCGCGGCCCAAGGTTTGGCATCTTAACCTAGCACGATGACCGGTAGTGATTTAGTTCATGTGGTTGTAACGGTCTTAGTGTTGCAAATTATTCTTCGGCATGCTTCACTGCATGAATATTAATAGAAGGAAAATTATCAATGTTGTGCAATTCTACGAGTTAGGTGTTGACATGGACGAAGGAACCACATTCATGTGGGATGAAAATTATACTGATAAGGTGACTAACACTGAAACCGATATTGTTAACGAAGATGATGACATAACAACGATGTGCTCGTCATATGATATCTTACCTTCGAAGGATTTTGATAATAATGAACATTGTGTAAATAGTGAAAACGTAAGTTGCGTGTATTCTGATTTCATTTTTAAATTAGCAACTTATGACATGTCTAACTATTTGTCTCTGTTATTAATTTGCAGGGAGATGTGCATGTTGACAATGTGCTAGTTTTCAGGAATCATTCTCACATAATTTCACGCCAGGTTCGTCCATACATGTTGTACATCGCAAAAATAGTATGACATAAATGATAGTGGTTGACATAGTTTCATATGTAACTTTGTAGGAGGAGTCAGATGGTACTAGCGATCACGATGGATCTGAAATCAACCACCAGGAAGGAAAACAAATCAAAATAGGGGGGAAAAGGCCACTGCTACGAATCAGCCGTTCGATCCAACCCTTCAGAGTCGTTGGATCGATCAACGCGAACACGTCCTTCTCACATCGCAGCCAACCACCGTGTCACCTGGGCAAGCAGCGTCACATGCTCGCAGCAGGACTCGCGCCGGCGATGCTAAACTGCACCCCCACTCCTGCGCACGATCTGACCGCCGGTGGAGCTTCATTGCAGCCGCCGATGAAGCTCCATTGTAGCAACGTCCGCTGCACCGCAGCTCCGGGCGGCCGGTGGAGCTTCATTGTAGCCGGGTGAGCCTCCATTGCAGCACTGTCTATTGCACCGCAGCTCCGGGCCGTTGGTGAAGCTTCATTGCATCATTGCAGCCGCCGGTGAAGCTCCATTGCAGCACCGTCTGTTGCACCGCAGCTCCGGGCCGCCGGTGAAGCTTCATTGCAGCCGCCGGTGAGCTTTCATTGCAGCACCGTCTGCTGCACCACAGCTCCGGGCCGCCGATGAAGCTTCATTGCAGCCGCCGGTGAGGCTTGACTGTAGCCGCCACGCGTTGCCTTGAAGCCCTGGGCCGCCCAACGAGCGCTCCACTTCAGCAACGCCGGTGAGCACCCTACACCCGGCGTCCACGGCGGCTTGCAACGACGCGTCGTCTTCCCTAGCTGGCCACTGCAACACAAGAGAAAGTTTCGATTTTCATCGGTGAATTGGGCAGCAAAGAGGCAGAGGGAGAGTATCGATTGGGGGATTTACTATCGCAGAGGTAGGGGAGAAGCTAGGGTCAACGACCGAGTTGCTGCTTTGTGTGGTTGGAGGGTCTCGCATGTGGATAAGGATGGGGTGGAGAAAGCGGTCTGCAGGTCCCCATCGGGACGCGTGTCACGCATTAGAGGAGGCTTACGGCCCGCCGAAATCAGTCGGCTGGTTTTAATCTATTTCTGGGAAAAAAGGTGACTGGAATCTGTTTTTGTTTCAGTCGAACTACCCTGCGGGAAACCAGCTGGCAAAGCAGACCGGACACAAACGGAAACCTTTAACCCAGAGGGCACGCCATCGCTTCTTCTTTTTTCGTCTCTCTTCATTCGGCGACTTCTTCTACCACCAAACCAGATCAGGCTCATCCACAAGCCGAGGCCATTGATAGAGCAGACATAGAAGAAGATGAAGAGCAACAAAAGATCACAAAATTAAAATGGAAACAAGTGGCGAAAGAGGATCCAAATCAGTAGACATTGATGCCACTCCTTACACTGGTCAAAATTATCTAAAATCCTAACTAAAACCCTAGAAGCTACAACATCAGAAGAAAATCCTAGATCAAGAGAAGAATAAACATGTTCTAAAACCCTTGATGTCCCCTAAATTTCCATAGCATCGGAAATAAACTAGATTTGTTTCAACAATTATGGTCCTCAGTTTACCACGGTCAAGTCGTCCCGGTCGGTGGCCTTCAGCATCGCCTGATGGGCAGCTCGGCTGGCGTAAGGTGACCGATGCTGATAACTGCGAATTGTTTCTGGATGGGTATCATGCCACGTTCAAGGAAAACGACAATGCCAACGGGAGCGGTACTTGGATCTATTATGTTCATGACACACATGTATACTTGTTATGCTTTTCTATAGATCATCATTTCGCATAACTGGAAAATGCAGTGGTTTTAGATAAAATCGTAAGAAGCTTCAAAAATATTCATAGAAATCAATTTTGATTGTTCATCTTTTCCTTGGAATCAGCTTCGATTTTGTGAGAAAACTTGCTTGTTTGGCAACCCTTGTTTTTCCTTACGAGCATGCATGTATACTTGTGAAACTTGGATAGATTTGACTCTTTGGCCAAAATATCATGGGGATACTTGTAAGTAGCAAGTTTTTGCAGTTCCTGTCAAGAAGAACAAGCTGACAATCTGTGTGTAGTCAGTCAGATAGAGTTGCAATTTCCAGTTCATCTACTATGTTGTCTGTCTAACATGCTCGTAAATGTGATGTTTTTTTTTTTAGAAATGTGATGATATCCACCTTGACTTTTCTGTCTGTTAAAACTAATGGCTCCTCAATCTACAACGATTTGTGATGAACTAGAAGACGTCGACGCCACTCCTTACACATGTCAGAATTATCTAAAACACTAGCTAAAACCCTATTTGATAAATATCAATCATGCTCATCAGAAGCTACTACTCCCTCCGTTCCTAAATATAAGACCTTGTAGAGATTGCACTATGTACTACGTACGGATGTACATAGACTTATTTTAGAGTATAGATTCACTCATTTTATTCCGTATGTAGTCTTCTAGTGAAATCTTTAAAAGGTCTTATATTTTGAAACGGAGGGAGTACATCAGAAGAAAATCGTAGATCAAGAGAAGAAGAAACATGTTCTAAAACTTGTCCCCTGAATTCCTAGACCATCAGAAGAAAACTATTGTTTTCTAGTTCATCACAAGTCGTTGCAACAATCATGGTCCTCAGTTTATACGGACAACATCTACTAGGGTGTAGTGTAGAACTGTGGTCATTTTACTGCTTCTGGATCAGAAATTGCGCATTACCAAAATAATAATCACAGGCACTAGCAAAATGCAAGAATAACAGTATTTATATCATCATGCATAACAGTATTTGTATCATATGCATGAACTTGGATCAATCAACACAATCACATATTTATATGCAGAACATGTATGAAAGAAGAAAGAACCGACTTTACTTTGTCAATTATGACGCATGCTCAAAAAACAAATGAAAATGCTCATCCTTGACACAATTTTCCTGATGACAACATCTTAAGAAATGATAGAGTCATACACCAAGTTGATGCAACAAATAACAGTAGCAACAAGTAAGTTTCATCTAACTCCCATAACTGAATAATATTCATATGAATCTTTACATGTAGCAGTTAAATGAGACTTTATTAATTCTCATCTAGATCACAATTAGCAAATTTGATTATTTTGAGTTGCATATTTGACTATAAACAAGCTGGTTAAGGAACAAACCAAGTTGACTTGGTTGAGAACTCTGGACTGGGACCCTTGGGCGACGTGTAGAGGCATTCCAATTTCTTATGCCGCATGCTGTAGCGGTATGCCGCCGTAAAAGCAAGATATCGCGTCTCATGAACATAGTAGATCCAAGTTCCGTCCTCGTTGGCGCCGTCCTTCTCCCTGAAGGTGGTGTGGTATCCATCCAGGAACAATTCGTAGTTGCCAGCATCGGCCACCATGCGCCAGGCGAGCTGCCCGTCCGGCGCCGAGACTAGCTGGAAGATGGTGAAGGCCACCGGCCGGGACGACTTGACCGTGGTCCTTACCAGAAGCAGCTTGCTTGGCAACGCAACAAGGTGGACGTAATTGAACTCTTCCATCCGACAGCAGGAGGCATACATCTTGCTGGTGAGATTAGGTGTGGCTGGCGGGCGTTGGACCGGCCGGAGGGCGTCGAGCGTGGCGGCGTCGAACACCGCCATCTCGCCGTTGACGCGCATGCCGAACATCCTGCCGTCGTGGTAGGCAAAGTCGAAGCAGCCCAAGCCTGTGCGGTTGGGCTTACCCACCGTGGTCCACGCCGCGTCTCCAGGGCGGCAGAAGAGCATGCTCGTCTCCTCGTGCATCATGTGATACATCATGATCGTCATGCCGGCCGGGGAGCCGGAGCCGGAGCCGGAGCCGGAGCCAGGCGGGATGTGGACGGCGAAGCGTAGGCAGTCTGCGAAGTCGAGGTAGGTTGGGTACATCCAGCCCCTGCGGATTGCCGTTTCCAGGTCGTTGCAGTCGAGGTATCTCACGTGCCTGACGACGCCGCTGCCGGCGTCGCGGGAGGCGTTGAGCCTGGGCAGCGCGGCCGTGGCTCCCGTGGCCAAGTGCGAGACGTGGCAGGCGGCGTCACGGACATCGAAGACGATCGACCAGCCACGCGTCAAGGGAAAGACAAGCCGCGTGCGACGGGGACGGGGATGCAGGAGCAGGAGGCGCGGCGCTGGTCCTGCCGCAGAGCGCCATGTCCGGCACACGGAGCGGAAGGCGGTGAGCCCGGTGACGGCGTCGCGAGACCTCCGCGCGATGATCGTCAGTAGATCGGACGGGAGGTTCAACCAGTCCGGTCGTTCCTCCTGGGCCGCCATTGCTCGTACGCCGATTCAGGCCAAGATTAACGCAAGACATCCTTTTACTTTGTCAAAAACTATATCCTGTTATGACTTCACCAACGGTACGACTGCAATTTCCATTTAAAACAGAACAGACTCTATCGGTCGTATAAATTATACGTGTACTCTTTTTAAAAAAAAAACTCTTAGATTAATCAACAAATAATTACTAACATGGCATACGAATTACGGAGCAGACTAGATAGTACTACGCATATAGCAGGAACATCTACGCATATAGGGTAGCTAAAATAACCACAAATGGGGTAAGCGAGTTATACCCTCCGATCGGCCAGTTGGCCGTAGCAGCAGCGCTGGCGGCGGCAGCATCCTCTCTCGCCTTCTTTTCGGCTTTGGCCTTCTCACGGGCGAGTCGGTCGGCTTCGGTTGGTGAAGACATGGCGATGACAAGGGCGACGCGGACGTAGACGAAGCAGACGGACGGAGGCGAGCAGTCGCGTGATCGCTCCGCAAAAACCTAATCGCCCCTCTGCCGTACAGGATCCAGAGAGGCGGGGTTTCGGAGGTCTGCTCCCCCGTCGACCGTGTACGCGGTGAACGGGACGGAGTCGCCGGCGGCGGCCGCAGCAAAAGGAACGAGCGCGTGAGGCAGAGGCGATCTGATCTCGTGACGGCTATAGGGTTGGCGTTAGCCCTGCTTATATAGGCGATCGGGTGGAGAGACGTGGCCTAAACTGACGTCCGAGTCGGTAACAGCCCACGATCTAATACGTTCCTGACCGGCAAATATAAGCACGTAGATATGAGTTGTGCTCGGCTCATTCCCGCAACAACGGCGTGACGAGGCAGACGGAGGAGGAGTGCGCGAGGGCCTCTTCTCTTCTCATGCTCCAATAGCATGTAGAAGAGAGACCCTTATAAAGGGGTCCAACTCCCTCTCCATTAGCGAGGTGGGACTAAACTTCCCACCATCCCTTTGTCATGCCACCACCTACATGGGACCTTGAGATTTCTGAAATTGTCTCATGGGCCTAAGTCCCACCACAGATTTCAACAATCCCCCACCAGAGAACAAGGGCACATCGCGTTCCTCCATTTCAATCATTGTTTTGATATACCAACATTTTAGTGAAGACCTATTAAGGTTGAGCTTCACCTACAACAAGCAGCTACACTCCTTTACAACTAAACAATGGACTATGCCTTGAATTATCAGTTTGGCGTAAAGAAGCTTCACCACAAGTCTTACTAGCACTAGGCTATCGAAGGCTGACCCCTCGGGTGGAGCATATTAGTCACACTCCTGACCTATTCATGAGTTTACTAGATGTCGTGGTTTTGTCACGGCAGATGTCCTCGTGAGAGAATTTAGGTGTGAGGCCATCGCAACCATGCGGCGGCTTGAGAGGGGTTGGTCGGAATCGAGAGACGCGAGTTTACCCAGGTTCGGGCCCTCCGATGAAGGTAAAAGCCTATGTCCTGCTTGTGTTTCATTGATGAAGATGATGATCTCGATTACAAGGGTGCAGACTCGGCACCTCTAATCTCATGGGTGTCTAATCTGTCTATCTCATGATTTTTCTTGTCTAGACCTAACTTGTGTATCTTGTCCCTCTTGGGGCGCCTTACCCCTCCTTATATAAGTGGAAGGGGCAGGTTTACATGTAGAGTCCTACTAGGAGTAGGAATAGGACTAGTCTCTCTTGAATCCTAATCCAGGTCTTGTTTCCTTTGTGAGTGAGTCTTTCCTCTTCTTGGGCCTTCTCTTGTGAGCCGGCCCTCGTGGCCTCTCTATGACTCGCCTTATGCCAGGGTGTACGTCGGGCCTTGGGCCTTCGTCGTTCACCTAAGTCGCCTTATGGGGTCAAATATGAGTCGCTCACCAGGTCACTGCTGAGTTACCGGTGAGTCACCAAGTCCTTGGCGGGTCACACTTCAAGCCGGGTTACACCGTGGGGTATATCCCCAACATTAGCCCCCAGGTTAGCTTGAATTTATTCATGGTAAACTCCTGAAATAAGAATAATAAATATGTTAAGGGACCAGCTTGCTCCTCTGGCCGGCTTGATTTACTGAAGTGGCTCCTTGAAAAGTCCGGGTTTCTTCTTCATATTAACAAGCCGTCTTCACAATCATCTTGTTGGTACGTGTCCGTTGCAATAAAATACATATGCCATTGAGTCGGCCTCCAATGCTTTGGCTTGATGAAAATTTGGGGAATAAGAAATCCACACAATGTTGAACCGGTCTCCCAATACTTCACCTCCATGACGAAATGAAATGTGCTCTTTAATTTTTTTGATATATCCATATTACCTGTAGCCCCCAAGGGCTGGGTCATCAGTGTGTGATGGGCCGGGTCTTCAATTTGAACCTCATGATCTGTGAAACAACTTAGTGTTGTAGCCCCCAAGTGTCAGGTTGTCTTGCCTACGGCAACCTGGGACTTTAGAAATTATCATCTGAATAGTGTAGCCCCCAAGTGACGGGTCGATTGCTTGCGGTGACTCGGGACTTCCACTTTCTTCTCCTTTGAAAATAAAACATCATATGATGTAGCCCCCAAGGGCCGGGCCATTATGCAATAATGAGCAGGGACTTTATAAATCTGATGATGGAACCTTGAGAAGCAATGTGTAGCCCCCAAGGACCGGGTCATTATAAAAATGATGAGCCGGTTCTTCCTTGAATCCATACTTGAATAAAAAGCAACCTGCAGCCGGATCTGTTGATGATGTGATAATTTGAAAAGTGGATTGCATTAGCCCCCAAGTGTCATGGCGCACGCTTGCAGCGACATGGGACTTTCATACTTTGATGTAATCTTGATTTGAATAATGTAGCCCTCAAGTGCCGGGTTGTGTGCCTGCAGCAACTTGGGACTATTCCTTCCATTGTAGAATTATATCCACTCTCATGATATCTTTGTGATGAAAGAAATCTTTGACCATGGTTGCAATGTGACCCGGAAAATATATTCTTGAGAAATCCATATGTCGGAGAAATCCATAAGTGTTGTAGTTTACTACAAAGCACAAGTTAAAAAAATCCATGAGTCGATCAATTAGATGACCCGATATTATATGTGATAGGGCGGCTCTTCCACAATAGTCAATTCTTTCGAGCTGGTTTAAAAACCCCCAATCATTTAACACTGGTTATGATAAACCATGATGAAAATCCAGCCAAATTGGCTCTTCAAAGATTTATTTGCACCTGCAAGAATTTATGCTTTGACCCGGTTTCAAGACCGGCATGATATGTATGTATGATGCATGATGCAATGCAAGATGATGCATGTATATGACAGAATAGTGTTGGTTACACCATAGCCGTCTCAATGAGTCTCGGCAGGTAAGACAAGCTCTCAAGGCTCTAGTGGTACCCAAAAGAGGTTAAGCCGGCTCTCACGGTACGGCTCAGTGAGTCATGGCAGGTTATAAAACTATTATGAAACCTTGTGGCAATGCCACAAAGATAGTCATAAAATTCGTTGGCTCGATGAGTTACGACAGGATAGGACGAGTTTGCAAAACTCTAGTGCTACCCCAAGAAGGCTTTTGCAACAGCCCAAGTTATTTCGACTGGCTGATCAAGCGCGAGTCAGGCTTCAGTGAAGCAGGTTCAGTGAACCAATGGTTTGTCTATTTTCCATGCGTGGGCTCTTGCTAGTACCTTTCATGTTTTAACCAAGGCAAGTTCAGGGTCCAAAAGCGGATTGACTCGCCAACAGTACATGGGACCATAGGGCGATTTGTCCAACACACAGTCCAGTATAACCATTTGTAATGCGTTAATTTTTCGCTAACCAAGAGGATATTCAGGCTGAACTCAGTGAGTGAAAGCCCCCAAGTGACCTATGATTAGGGAAAAGCCAGACATAGAATTGCAGAAGCGTATACGCTCTTACTGCAAAACGACTTGGGAGCTAGTAGCCCCCAAGTAAGTCGGCTTAATCCTCAAAACCATATAAGGCGCCCATGTTTGAACCGTGCAACATGGCAACTTTGGTCCTCTTTGGCTTACCAGTATCCAGTTTTGAAATAAGTGCAGCATGGCGACTTATGCTCTTTGATACTGATAGCGTCAATGCTTGGACGGCTTATGAATCATCCGCCAATAAGGTTGGGCACCCATGTTTGGACGGTCGCATCATGGCGACTTGTCTTCTTAGGCGATCTTTAAATCTTCTCGTCAATGAGGCATCAGCCCCCGAGACCGGCTTAATTTTTCTGTAACGACCCGGGGTTCTTGAATTATTCAACCCAGTTGAGTCTGTCGAGCCATGTTCGTGTAACCCCCGAGTTTTAAGTCGACTCAAGGAGGCGGCTTGAGATTCTCCATACTTGATTTTGGCAAAAACCGGCATAAGATTTGAGAGTTGATGATGGATGTTTGACCCATGCTTAATTCTCGAGTGGTCCGGCTCTCGTGGTTCCTCCAGGATCACTTTCCTTTTTATTTGCTGCTTGCTTCGAATTGCCGGTTCAATAATGGCTGGATCAAATTGTAGCTTCACGAGGGATGTTTCCGTGTCAAACTCTCCTATTACTTTTGATATGCTTTGATCCAATGTTGTTGGGGGGAGACGGGCCGTAGAGGCGGTTTGCATGCGTCTGTTGGGCGGCTCATCCAAGCGATCACTGCACCGATATGTTGATGTCATCTGGACCGCGAGGGCGGCGTCTTGCGCGCGCCTGTCGGGCGGCTCATATTAGTGAGCACTGCACCAATATGTTGATGTCGTCCGGACGGCGAGGGCGGCGTCCTGCATCCATCTGTTGGGCGGCTCATAGAGGCGAGCACTGCACCGATATGTTGATGGAGAACGGACCGTGGGGACGGTGGCTTACGCGCGTCTGTCGGGCGGTTCGTACAGGCGAGCACTGCACCGGTGGGTTGATATTAACCGGACCATGGGGGTGGCGACTCGCGTCCATCCGTCGGGCGGCTCATTCAGACGAGCACTGCACCGATGAATTGTTATGAATGCGAGAGTTGTCTTGCAATTTAGTACGGACTCGAGAATCGGTCGTGGCGTTGTTAGCCGTCTTGGTCACGCGGACGTGAGAGTTGGCCGCGTTATTGTAAACCGTCTTGATCGTTTGGACGTGAGAGTTGGCCACGTCATTATAATCCGTCTTGGTAGCGCGGACGTAAGAGTTGGCCGCGTCATTGTAAGTCGTTTTAGTTGTGCGAATCGTCTGCGGGGGCGGCACCTTGCGCATTTTGTCGAATTGTCCAATGCGTTTGAACGCTTGTGCGTCCCCTTATTTCTTATCTTATCTTATCTTATCTTACCTACTAATAAAGAAAATAGTGCTTCTTCCGTACGTCATCCAAATTACCCTTAAAGTTGACTAAAATTACCCACCAATGCCACCTATAAGTCATAAAAACATTTCAAACAGGAAAATCTCCGGACTGGGCCGGCCCATGTAGGCACCTCCTATATTACGCTCTGGGCGTTGGAAAAAGATGCAGCACACCTTTTTGGGCCGGCCCATGCGTGGGCGCCTGTTTTTTTAGTTTAGTTTTTTTTATTTTTCTTTTCAGTTCCATTTTATTTTTCCACTTTAAATAATTCAGAACTTCAAACAACTTTTCTCAATTTTAAGAAACTGAGAATTTCGAAATAAAATATTCAAAAAACATATTTTTTTTGAGAATTCAAAAACTACTCACGAGTTTCGAAAAATGTTTGCATATAAAAAAATGTTTAAACTTTGAGAAAATGTCTATAAAATAAAAAAGTCAACGATTTTAAACAAAAGTGCGTGTAAAAATCTTAAAAACAATGTATGCCTCTGTTTTTAGTCTCATTTTTTATTTTCATTTTTCTGTTCCATTTTTTGTTTAAATAATTTAGAACTTTGAAAAAAATTTCAATTTATAAAACTGGGAATTTTAAAATAAAAGTTTGAAGAAAATATAAAATGTTTGTGAATTCAAAAAATGCTCAGGATTTTTGTAAAAATATTCGCATATTCAGA
Source organism: Hordeum vulgare subsp. vulgare (assembly GCF_904849725.1). Lineage (NCBI taxonomy): Eukaryota > Viridiplantae > Streptophyta > Magnoliopsida > Poales > Poaceae > Hordeum > Hordeum vulgare. The sequence continues at coordinate 20,883,019 of NC_058523.1, forward strand.
AAAATGTTCATAATTTTGAGAACAATGTTGGTGAAAACAATAAAAGTCCATGATTTTGAAAAAAAGTTTGTGTGTTATTTTTTGAGTGCAATTGAAAAAAATGTTTGCTAATTCAAAAAATGATCATGTATTTGAAGAAATGTCCTAAAATTTTAAAGACATAATATGATCAACATCATTGGAGATTATAATTGTTTTTCTCCCGTTGCAACGCACGGATCCTTTTGCTAGTATAATCTAACCTGTGCATAAATTTGTAGAAGTCACTAAAGAATTTCTTGATATAGAATGAATCGGCATGAATAATTTTATGAGAAAAAATATCACCTGATGATAGTTTTGTTCGATGACGATCAAGATTGGTTATCAAAAAGAGAAAACCAGTTTCTTCTTAACTATTGCCTCGGATTAGTATTTCCACACGGTGAACACCACTTCAGGACGTAGGTGCCGCCAACGCGGTGAAGCTTCATGGCCCAAGCACTTTGTGTGTCGGTAGATGAGTGGCGGGGCACAGCAACGACTGGCGACGTGGAGCTTCGGGGGTGGAGCCGGCGCAGCAAGGCGAGGTAGACTAGAGCCGACGCGGCGAGTCACAACGCAGCGGCAAGGCGAAATGGAAACGACGCGGCGAGTCGCAGCGTAGCGGAAGGCAAGGCAGCAATTGGTTCCACATAAGTGGATCTCTTAAAGAGATTAGCAAGTGAGTGAGGATCCATATCACTAGATTTTCAGCAAGCGAAGATGCAAGCATATTGAAGGCACATAGCACACAAGCAAAGGAAAGGCAAACGAAAAAGGCAAATATTTTTGTAAATTTTTGTTTTTCAGGAGTGGGGGAGAGGAAAACGAGAGGCAAAAAAGTAAATGCAAGAGATGAGTTTGCGACACTTACTTGGATGAGTTCTTGACTTTATCCTCCCCGGAAACGGCACCAGAAATCCTTCTGCTCCCTCTTGAGCTTGCGTTGGTTTTTCCCTTGAAGAGGAAAGGGTGATGTAGCACAGCAGCAGCAAGTATTTCCCTTAGTTTGAGAACCAAGGTATCAATCCAGTAGGAGAATCACGCCAAGTCCAGAGTACCTGCGCAAACACAAAAGAGCTTGCATCCAACGCTATAAAGGGGTTCTCAATCCCTTCAAGATTGATTGCAAAGTGAGATCTGAAGGCGAAAAGTTCAACGAAGTAAAAGTGTATGGCTGAAAATATGGTGTGAAGTAGACCCGGGGGCCATAGTGTTCACTAGAGGCTTCTCTCAAAATAGCAAATATTACGGCGGGTGAACAAATTCCTGTCGAGCAATTGATAGAACAACGCAAAGTCATGACGATATGTAAGTCAATGATCATACATATAGGCATCACGTCCGAGACAAGTAGACCGATAGTTTCTGCATCTACTACTATTACTACACACATCGACCGCTATCCAGCATGCATCTAGTGTATTGAGTTCATGACGAACAGAGTAACGCCTTAAGCAAGATGACATGATGTAGAGGATAAACTCAAACCAATGATGAAAACCCCATCTTTTTACCCTTGATGGCAACAACACGATGCGTGCCTCGCTGCCCCTTCTGTCACTGGGAGAGGTCACCGCACGGTATGAACCCAAAACCAGGCACTTCTCCCATTGCAAGAATCATAGATCAAGTTGGCTAAACAAAACCCACACGAAGAGAATTACAAGGATATGAAATCATGCATATAAGAGATCAGAAGAAACTCAAATAAGATTCATAGCTAATCTGATCATAAATCCACAATTCATCGGATCTCGACAAACACACCGCAAAGAAGATTACATCGGATAGATCTCCATGAAAATCATGGAGAACTTTGTATTGAAGATCCAAGAGAGAGAAGAAGCCATCTAGCTACTAGCTATGGACCCGAAGGTCGATGGTGAGCTACTCACGCATCATCGGAGAGGTCATGGTGTTGATGAAGAAGCCCTCCGTATCCGAATCCCCCCTTCAGCAGGGCACCAGAACGTGCCCCAGATGGGATCTTGCAGAGACAGAAGCTTGCGGCGGCGGAAAAGTATTTTCGTGGATCTCTTCCGCAGTTTTGGAATTTTTCTAAATTTATAGGCGGAAGAGGTAGGGCAGACGAGCCACAGGGGGCCCACAAGCCTGCTAGGCGCGGGACCCCCTGGCCGCGCCTAGGAGGCTTGTGGGGTCCCCTGGTGGCCCATGCCTTGGTTCTCAAGTCTCGTGCGTATCTTATGTTCCGGAAAAAAAATCAGAAGTTTTATTCCGTTTGGACACCGTTAAAAATCCTCCTCTGAAAAGGGTCAAAAACACGGAAAAAAACAGGAACTGGCACTTGGGACTGAGTTAATAAGTTAGTCACAAAAAAGATATAAAAGACATACAAAACATCCAAAGTTTGACAAGATAATAGCATGGAACCATCAAAAGTTATAGATACGTTGGAGACGTATCAATGATCATATTGTTGCATTGCCTTGTATTGAGAATGGTGCCAGTTATAGCCCGAGAAATGTAGTTTATTAAAGTTTATTTTAATGTAGTTGACTTCATTGCAATTAATCTATAAACACATGAAATGTCTGACGGCTATAGGATCCCTGAGTGTGATTACTGCGGCGTGATTACTGCGGTGATGATCGGGGTTTCTACGACAGGTGGCCTCATCTGCGAGACGGCAGGTTCTTCACCATCAAGCTTGACGAGACCTTCGATGTTTGTACGGTATGCAACGATGACAAGTGTTTTTCGTAATTAAGTATGACTTCTGTTTCTTTGCTTCAATGTGTAATTTCTGTTTTATACAATTCGACTAGTACCTCCCTTGCCATGCAAGAAGGTGTGTGTTGGAGAGTCTCGGTTTTGAAGACCACGAGAGTATGTAGATGACGAGAGCTAACCTGAGGACTAAACATGGTCACACATTTCTGATCAAAGTAATGAATGCAGCTAATAACACAGAATTAGGTTTCTCAAATTGGGAAGCTCTTTGCAAGGCATATGGATTTCAGGAGGATGTGGAATTAACGTTTGATCTTCGTCCTGAAGATCATATTGAAGATAACATCGATATTTGGATGGATGTCGATATGCTTCCCGTTTTACCTCCATGTGAGTTTGTCAACCTTATTTGTCAAGTAATTTGCATTCTATATTTAAAAATAGTTGGTGTTCATCCATATTAAATTTGTTAATTGATAACTTACAGCTGATTTTGTTTCTTTGAGTAAACAAAAAAATTAATTGACACGACACACTATACTTATGGATCACATCTAACTTTGGAGAAGGATGTTCTTATCCACTTTATTATTTGTGTTTAGGTTGGTAGGGACAACTTCCCGTATAATTTGGGAACTGGCCCAAGTTGTACATTTTACATGCCACTGGTGCATAGGTTGAGGACGAATGACATTCGTCGAAATATCTTGATAAGAGTTGCTAATTAAGTACACTACTATTGCGTAATTGGTGTTGACTACATTGCTAACTAGGCGACTATTATGTTCTTCAACGGAAAATGCCAAATAATGTTGTGCCTCTGTTGATGCATGACAAAGGTCATATGACAATTAAAAGCCCACTAAGGGCTGAGTTCGATTCTCCATACTCAACTGAGCGCAAATCAAAAGGACGGATCCAAATTGAAGCATGGAGAGAAATAAAGAAGAGTGTGGATTTTCAGCTCCCGGGTGCCTAGGCACCCTCTATGAACAGTAAAATCAAAAGAAAAAGAAAACAAAATAAGAAAATCTGAAACTTTGCAGCATCAAAGATGATGAAAGTTTGTAGGTGTTTGCAAGTTTTCATGCCAAAAAACTATTCGAGGAGCTCTACACACGGAAAATATTTTAATGCTTGAAGTTTTGAGCACTTTTTAGCTGTAATCTGAAACTTGTTTGTACATCTTTCTCTATATGATATTTTGCCATGAAAACTTGTAGGAACCTACAAAGCTTGATCATCGTTGATGCTGCAAAGTTTTAGATTTTTTTGATTTTGTTTTCTAATTTTTTTTATTTTACTGTTCATAGAGGGTGCCTAGGCACCCTGGAGCTATCACACCTTTCTCAATAAAGAAGGATCGCAAGCTACAAGTTGGAGACTGTTGGATCTCTCTGCTTCATCATGGAGATATAGGTGTTATTCTATTTTATGACATTTTACGTAGGAGAGGGGACTAGGTCCTATGAGAGAGAAATTTTCTGGTTTATATTAACTTGGCATGATCGATTAGGATGATGATTATTATGATGTTTTTCTGTTTGATAAAGTGGATGGATGCAAGTGATCACGTTGAAAGTGGTATTCGGGTTCCGAAAAAGTTTTGGGTTTTTTCAGTATTGTATCGGAAGTGCCGAAAGAGATCCGGGGGTCCATCGGGAGGGGTTCACCCACTCAGGGGGGGGGGGGGCACATGGGTTTAAGAGGTGGCGCACGAGCCCCTCGAGGGCTGCACAGCCTATCCCAAAGAGGATAATATTTGATTAAAGTGGATGGATGCAAATGTTCATGTTGATTTAGAGGAAATCAACACACCGAATGAACAACACAAAATAAAAATGAAACCCTAAATGTAAAAGAATTGAATGATAAACATAAAAAAACAGCGCCTGGTAACTGCTGACACGTGGCCGCCTTGTAGTCCCAGTTGGTGTTACCAACCGGGACTAAAGATCCTCCTGCCCTTGCGTCCACAGCGACCACGTGGAGCACCGTTAGACCCAGTTCGTAAAATAACCGAGACTAAAAAATTTGACCTTTTGTCCCGATTGTTCTTTAACGGCACGGAGATGTGTGCCCCCGCGCGCCTGAACGAGGGGCGCCACAAAAATCTTTTTAGCCTGTAGATAAATACTTTTTTTAAACAGGCACCACAACTTGAAATTTTCGGGGCCACGGCACGCTTTTGCTCTTGCTACCCCATGATCCTCCCGGTCGGAAGTTTTTCTTTTTCTAAATTTATGTACGCTTATATTAGGACCGATAGAATCTGTTCTGTTTAAACGGGAAATTGCCGTCGTACCGTTGCTGAGGTCATGTATATATTTTGTCAAGTAAAAGGATGACGCTGAACTCTGCTAAAAAAAATCGCGGAGTATTAACTACTCCATTAACTAACTTACTTATTCGTGCGTATTGCTGGATATCCTATTGTTGTGTCGGGTGTCGATCTTGGCCTGAATCGGCGTACGAGCAATGGCGGCCCAGGAGGAACAACCGGACTGGTTGAACCTCCCGTCCGATCTACTGACGATCATCGCGCGGAGGTCCCGCGACGCCGTCACCGGGCTCACCGCCTTCCGCTCCGTGTGCCGGGCATGGCGCGCCGCGTCCGGGCCAGCGCCTCGCCTCCTGCTCCCCCGTCCCCGCGCCGCCCGGCTCGTCTTCCCCTTGTCGCGTGGCTGGTCGATCGTGTTCCATGTCCGCGACGCCTCCTGCCACATCTCGCACCTGTCCACGGGCGCCACGGCGGCCCTGCCCGCGCTCAACGCCTTCCGCGACGCGGGCAGCGACGTCGTCAGGCACGCAAGGTACGTGGACTGCAACGACGTGGATACGTCGGTCGGTAACCAGTGGATGTTCACAAACTACCTCGACTTCACGGACTGCTTGCGCTTCGCCGTCCACCTCCCGCCCGGCCCGCCGGCGGCGACCGGCATCGGCATGACGGTCATGATGTACCACATGATGCACCGGGAGGCGGGCATGTTCTTCTCCCGCCCCGGAGACGCGGCCTGGACCAAGGTCGGGAAGCCCACCAACCACTTAGGCCACGGCTACTTCGACCTGGCCTACCACGACGGCAAGATGTTCGGCATGCACAGCAACAACTACCACATGTCGGTGTTCGACGCCGCCACGCTCCGCACCCTCCAGGTCGTCGGCTGCCCGCCGGCGACGATCATGTTTGCCAACAAGATGTACGGCATCGGCACTGAGTTGGAAAACTTCAATTACGTCCACCTCGTCGCGCTGCCAACCAAGCTGGTTCTGGTCAGAACGACCATCAAGTCGTACCGGCCGGTGGCCTTCTGCATCTTCGAGCTAGTCTCTGGGCTTGACGGGCAGCTCGCCTGGCGCATGGTGATCGATGCTGGTAACTACGAGTTGTTCCTGGATGGATATCACGCCACCTTTAAGGAAAACGACGGCACCAATGGGAGCGGAACTTGGATCTACTATATTCATGACAGGCCCTGGAATTCTTCCACGGCGGCATGCTGCTACAATAACAGGTATCAGTGCGGCATGGTGGCCGGCTGCTACAAAAACAGGTCGGAATGCGGCACGGCGGTCTATTGCTACAGCATGCAAGACAACAAGTTGGAATGCGTCTACAAGTCAACACCCAAGGACGATGGTCCTCCAGCCTTCTCAACTAAGCCTAGTTGGTTTATTCCCTAGCTAGCTGGTTTTATTTCATTATTAATTAAATGTGTTGGTGATTTTTCAGAAAACTGAAATTGTTTTTTCTATTTGGTTCATCCCGTAATCATCCATTATGTCTTTTTAGGGATCCGTTTCGGTGGACCCCCATAAGAAACGTAGAAGGGCAGAATGGTCATACGGAAGAAACGTATACCCACCACGTAGTTCGCCGTACGTGTATACCCGTCACATGAAAAAAAACGTGCCCGTCCGCGAAGGCGTACGATCGCGCCCGCCCGCGTACCTGGAAAGTGCACGATCTTCGCGCACCCCGGCGATCACGCTCCTCCCGGTCCATTTTCCCGAACTGTCCGATCGTCGCCGAAGGCCGCCGGAGTTGTGGAACAGCGTCGTCGCTTCTCACCGTACGACGCCGCGTTTCACCACCCTCGCCCGACGACGTGGACGTGAATGGTGCCGCCTCCGCCGAGACCGAATGTCGTCGTCCCCAGCCGCGACCGACCGCCGTCGTCCCCATCACGGATCCGGCCAAAAAAGCATGGCTTCCTCGAAATCCGCGTTCGTCGAATCTCACCGACCTTGCCCGACGGCACGGAGGTGAACGGTGCCACGTCCGTCGCGACCGACCGTCGTCGGCCTCGTCACGGATCTGGCCAAAAACCCCGCAACTCTCCTCCCTGAAGCTCCCGCGGCCCAAGGTTTGGCATCTTAACCTAGCACGATGACCGGTAGTGATTTAGTTCATGTGGTTGTAATGGTCTTAGTGTTGCAAATTATTCTTCGGCATGCTTCACTGCATGAATATTAATAGAAGGAAAATTATCAATGTTGTGCAATTCTACGAGTTAGGTGTTGACATGGACGAAGGAACCACATTCATGTGGGATGAAAATTATACTGATAAGGTGACTAACACTGAAACCGATATTGTTAACGAAGATGATGACATAACAACGATGTGCTCGTCATATGATATCTTACCTTCGAAGGATTTTGATAATAATGAACATTGTGTAAATAGTGAAAACGTAAGTTGCGTGTATTCTGATTTCATTTTTAAATTAGCAACTTATGACATGTCTAACTATTTGTCTCTGTTATTAATTTGCAGGGAGATGTGCATGTTGACAATGTGCTAGTTTTCAGGAATCATTCTCACATAATTTCACGCCAGGTTCGTCCATACATGTTGTACATCGCAAAAATAGTATGACATAAATGATAGTGGTTGACATAGTTTCATATGTAACTTTGTAGGAGGAGTCAGATGGTACTAGCGATCACGATGGATCTGAAATCAACCACCAGGAAGGAAAACAAATCAAAATAGGGGGGAAAAGGCCACTGCTACGAATCAGCCGTTCGATCCAACCCTTCAGAGTCGTTGGATCGATCAACGCGAACACGTCCTTCTCACATCGCAGCCAACCACCGTGTCACCTGGGCAAGCAGCGTCACATGCTCGCAGCAGGACTCGCGCCGGCGATGCTAAACTGCACCCCCACTCCTGCGCACGATCTGACCGCCGGTGGAGCTTCATTGCAGCCGCCGATGAAGCTCCATTGTAGCAACGTCCGCTGCACCGCAGCTCCGGGCGGCCGGTGGAGCTTCATTGTAGCCGGGTGAGCCTCCATTGCAGCACTGTCTATTGCACCGCAGCTCCGGGCCGTTGGTGAAGCTTCATTGCATCATTGCAGCCGCCGGTGAAGCTCCATTGCAGCACCGTCTGTTGCACCGCAGCTCCGGGCCGCCGGTGAAGCTTCATTGCAGCCGCCGGTGAGCTTTCATTGCAGCACCGTCTGCTGCACCACAGCTCCGGGCCGCCGATGAAGCTTCATTGCAGCCGCCGGTGAGGCTTGACTGTAGCCGCCACGCGTTGCCTTGAAGCCCTGGGCCGCCCAACGAGCGCTCCACTTCAGCAACGCCGGTGAGCACCCTACACCCGGCGTCCACGGCGGCTTGCAACGACGCGTCGTCTTCCCTAGCTGGCCACTGCAACACAAGAGAAAGTTTCGATTTTCATCGGTGAATTGGGCAGCAAAGAGGCAGAGGGAGAGTATCGATTGGGGGATTTACTATCGCAGAGGTAGGGGAGAAGCTAGGGTCAACGACCGAGTTGCTGCTTTGTGTGGTTGGAGGGTCTCGCATGCGGATAAGGATGGGGTGGAGAAAGCGGTCTGCAGGTCCCCATCGGGACGCGTGTCACGCATTATAGGAGGCTTACGGCCCGCCGAAATCAGTCGGCTGGTTTTAATCTATTTCTGGGGAAAAAAGGTGACTGGAATCTGTTTTAGTTTCAGTCGAACTACCCTGCGGGAAACCAGCTGGCAAAGCAGACCGGACACAAACGGAAACCTTTAACCCAGAGGGCACGCCATCGCTTCTTCTTTTTTCCTCTCTCTTCATTCGGCGACTTCTTCTACGACCAAACCAGATCAGGCTCATCCACAAGCTGAGGCCATTGATAGAGCAGACATAGAAGAAGATGAAGAGCAACAAAAGATCACAAAATTAAAATGGAAACAAGTGGCGAAAGAGGATCCAAATCAGTAGACATTGATGCCACTCCTTACACTGGTCAGAATTATCTAAAATCCTAACTAAAACCCTAGAAGCTACAACATCAGAAGAAAATCCTAGATCAAGAGAAGAATAAACATGTTCTAAAACCCTTGATGTCCCCTAAATTTCCATAGCATCGGAAATAAACTAGATTTGTTTCAACAATTATGGTCCTCAGTTTACCACGGTCAAGTCGTCCCGGTCGGTGGCCTTCAGCATCGCCTGATGGGCAGCTCGGCTGGCGTAAGGTGACCGATGCTGATAACTGCGAATTGTTTCTGGATGGGTATCATGCCACGTTCAAGGAAAACGACAATCCCAACGGGAGCGGTACTTGGATCTATTATGTTCATGACACACATGTATACTTGTTATGCTTTTCTATAGATCATCATTTCGCATAACTGGAAAATGCAGTGGTTTTAGATAAAATCGTAAGAAGCTTCAAAAATATTCATAGAAATCAATTTTGATTGTTCATCTTTTCCTTGGAATCAGCTTGGATTTTGTGAGAAAACTGCTTGTTTGGCAACCCTTGTTTTTCCTTACGAGCATGCATGTATACTTCTGAAACTTGGATAGATTTGACTCTTTGGCCAAAATATCATGGGGATACTTGTAAGTAGCAAGTTTTTGCAGTTCCTGTCAAGAAGAACAAGCTGACAATCTGTGTGTAGTCAGTCAGATAGAGTTGCAATTTCCAGTTCATCTACTATGTTGTCTGTCTAACATGCTCGTAAATGTGATGTTTTTTTTTTTAGAAATGTGATGATATCCACCTTGACTTTTCTGTCTGTTAAAACTAATGGCTCCTCAATCTACAACGATTTGTGATGAACTAGAAGACGTCGACGCCACTCCTTACACATGTCAGAATTATCTAAAACACTAGCTAAAACCCTATTTGATAAATATCAATCATGCTCATCAGAAGCTACTACTCCCTCCGTTCCTAAATATAAGACCTTGTAGAGATTGCACTATGTACTACGTACGGATGTACATAGACTTATTTTAGAGTATAGATTCACTCATTTTATTCCGTATGTAGTCTTCTAGTGAAATCTTTAAAAGGTCTTATATTTTGAAACGGAGGGAGTACATCAGAAGAAAATCGTAGATCAAGAGAAGAAGAAACATGTTCTAAAACTTGTCCCCTGAATTCCTAGACCATCAGAAGAAAACTATTGTTTTCTAGTTCATCACAAGTCGTTGCAACAATCATGGTCCTCAGTTTATACGGACAACATCTACTAGGGTGTAGTGTAGAACTGTGGTCATTTTACTGCTTCTGGATCAGAAATTGCACATTACCAAAATAATAATCACAGGCACTAGCAAAATGCAAGAATAACAGTATTTATATCATCATGCATAACAGTATTTGTATCATATGCATGAACTTGGATCAATCAACACAATCACATATTTATATGCAGAACATGTATGAAAGAAGAAAGAACCGACTTTACTTTGTCAATTATGACGCATGCTCAAAAAACAAATGAAAATGCTCATCCTTGACACAATTTTCCTGATGACAACATCTTAAGAAATGATAGAGTCATACACCAAGTTGATGCAACAAATAACAGTAGCAACAAGTAAGTTTCATCTAACTCCCATAACTGAATAATATTCATATGAATCTTTACATGTAGCAGTTAAATGAGACTTTATTAATTCTCATCTAGATCACAATTAGCAAATTTGATTATTTTGAGTTGCATATTTGACTATAAACAAGCTGGTTAAGGAACAAACCAAGTTGACTTGGTTGAGAACTCTGGACTGGGACCCTTGGGCGACGTGTAGAGGCATTCCAATTTCTTATGCCGCATGCTGTAGCGGTATGCCGCCGTAAAAGCAAGATATCGCGTCTCATGAACATAGTAGATCCAAGTTCCGTCCTCGTTGGCGCCGTCCTTCTCCCTGAAGGTGGTGTGGTATCCATCCAGGAACAATTCGTAGTTGCCAGCATCGGCCACCATGCGCCAGGCGAGCTGCCCGTCCGGCGCCGAGACTAGCTGGAAGATGGTGAAGGCCACCGGCCGGGACGACTTGACCGTGGTCCTTACCAGAAGCAGCTTGCTTGGCAACGCAACAAGGTGGACGTAATTGAACTCTTCCATCCGACAGCAGGAGGCATACATCTTGCTGGTGAGATTAGGTGTGGCTGGCGGGCGTTGGACCGGCCGGAGGGCGTCGAGCGTGGCGGCGTCGAACACCGCCATCTCGCCGTTGACGCGCATGCCGAACATCCTGCCGTCGTGGTAGGCAAAGTCGAAGCAGCCCAAGCCTGTGCGGTTGGGCTTACCCACCGTGGTCCACGCCGCGTCTCCAGGGCGGCAGAAGAGCATGCTCGTCTCCTCGTGCATCATGTGATACATCATGATCGTCATGCCGGCCGGGGAGCCGGAGCCGGAGCCGGAGCCGGAGCCAGGCGGGATGTGGACGGCGAAGCGTAGGCAGTCTGCGAAGTCGAGGTAGGTTGGGTACATCCAGCCCCTGCGGATTGCCGTTTCCAGGTCGTTGCAGTCGAGGTATCTCACGTGCCTGACGACGCCGCTGCCGGCGTCGCGGGAGGCGTTGAGCCTGGGCAGCGCGGCCGTGGCTCCCGTGGCCAAGTGCGAGACGTGGCAGGCGGCGTCACGGACATCGAAGACGATCGACCAGCCACGCGTCAAGGGAAAGACAAGCCGCGTGCGACGGGGACGGGGATGCAGGAGCAGGAGGCGCGGCGCTGGTCCTGCCGCAGAGCGCCATGTCCGGCACACGGAGCGGAAGGCGGTGAGCCCGGTGACGGCGTCGCGAGACCTCCGCGCGATGATCGTCAGTAGATCGGACGGGAGGTTCAACCAGTCCGGTCGTTCCTCCTGGGCCGCCATTGCTCGTACGCCGATTCAGGCCAAGATTAACGCAAGACATCCTTTTACTTTGTCAAAAACTATATCCTGTTATGACTTCACCAACGGTACGACTGCAATTTCCATTTAAAACAGAACAGACTCTATCGGTCGTATAAATTATACGTGTACTCTTTTTAAAAAAAAAACTCTTAGATTAATCAACAAATAATTACTAACATGGCATACGAATTACGGAGCAGACTAGATAGTACTACGCATATAGCAGGAACATCTACGCATATAGGGTAGCTAAAATAACCACAAATGGGGTAAGCGAGTTATACCCTCCGATCGGCCAGTTGGCCGTAGCAGCAGCGCTGGCGGCGGCAGCATCCTCTCTCGCCTTCTTTTCGGCTTTGGCCTTCTCACGGGCGAGTCGGTCGGCTTCGGTTGGTGAAGACATGGCGATGACAAGGGCGACGCGGACGTAGACGAAGCAGACGGACGGAGGCGAGCAGTCGCGTGATCGCTCCGCAAAAACCTAATCGCCCCTCTGCCGTACAGGATCCAGAGAGGCGGGGTTTCGGAGGTCTGCTCCCCCGTCGACCGTGTACGCGGTGAACGGGACGGAGTCGCCGGCGGCGGCCGCAGCAAAAGGAACGAGCGCGTGAGGCAGAGGCGATCTGATCTCGTGACGGCTATAGGGTTGGCGTTAGCCCTGCTTATATAGGCGATCGGGTGGAGAGACGTGGCCTAAACTGACGTCCGAGTCGGTAACAGCCCACGATCTAATACGTTCCTGACCGGCAAATATAAGCACGTAGATATGAGTTGTGCTCGGCTCATTCCCGCAACAACGGCGTGACGAGGCAGACGGAGGAGGAGTGCGCGAGGGCCTCTTCTCTTCTCATGCTCCAATAGCATGTAGAAGAGAGACCCTTATAAAGGGGTCCAACTCCCTCTCCATTAGCGAGGTGGGACTAAACTTCCCACCATCCCTTTGTCATGCCACCACCTACATGGGACCTTGAGATTTCTGAAATTGTCTCATGGGCCTAAGTCCCACCACAGATTTCAACAATCCCCCACCAGAGAACAAGGGCACATCGCGTTCCTCCATTTCAATCATTGTTTTGATATACCAACATTTTAGTGAAGACCTATTAAGGTTGAGCTTCACCTACAACAAGCAGCTACACTCCTTTACAACTAAACAATGGACTATGCCTTGAATTGTCAGTTTGGCGTAAAGAAGCTTCACCACAAGTCTTACTAGCACTAGGCTATCGAAGGCTGACCCCTCGGGTGGAGCATAGTAGTCACACTCCTGACCTATTCATGAGTTTACTAGATGTCGTGGTTGTTGGGTAACGTAGCATAAATTCAAAATTTTCCTACGCTTATTCAGATCTTCCTATGGAGAGACCAGCAACGAGAGAGGGGTAAGAGCATCTTCGTACCTTTGAAGATCGCTAAGCGGAAGCGTTGCTAGAACGCGGTTGATGGAGTCGTACTCGCAGCGATTCCGATCTAGTGCCGAACAACGGCACCTCCGCGTTCAACACACGTGCAGCCCGGTGACGTCTCCCGCACCTTGATCCAGCAAGGAGGAGGGAGAGGTTGGGGAAGAGGACCAGCAACACGACGGCGTGGTGTTGGTGGAGAGACGAGGTCTCCCGGCAGGGCTTCGCCAAGCGTCGGCAGAGAGGAGGAGGAAGAAGTGCAGGGCTGCGCCGAGGGAGAGAGAAAACTGTGTCCTCCAAAGGCCAAAAGTGCCAACTATATATAGGGGAAGGGGAGAGGGGGTGCCACCCCTAGGGTTCCCACCCTAGGCGGTGCGGCAGCCCTCCCAGATGGGGTTTGTGGCGGCCAGATGGGGAGGAGGGGTTGGCGCACCCCTCTGGTGGGCCTAAGGCCCACCTGAGTTAGGGTTCCCCCCTCTTTTTCTTTCCCCTGCGCCATGGGCTGAGTGGGGAGGCGCACCAGCCCAACTAGGGGCTGGTTCCCACCCCCACTTAGCCCATCTTACCTCTTGGGGTCGCAGCCCCCCTTCGGTGGTCCCCCGGGACCACCTCCGGTGGTCCCGGTGGTCCCGGTACGTTACCGGTGATGCCCGAAACACTTCCGGTGTCCGAAACCATCCGTCCTATATATCAATCTTTACCTCCGGACCATTCCGGAGCTCCTCGTGACGTCCGGGATCTCATCCGGGACTCCAAACAACTTTCGGTAATCTCGTATAACAATTCCCTATAACCCTAGCGTCATCGAACCTTAAGTGTGTAGACCCTACGGGTTCGGGAGACAGGCAGACATGACCGAGACACCTCTCTGGCCAATAACCATCAGCGGGGTCTGGATACCCATGGTGGCTCCCACTAGCTCCACGATGATCTCATCGGATGAACCACGATGTCAAGGATTCAATCAATCCCGTATACGATTCCCTTTGTCTGTCGGTATAGAACTTGCCCGAGATTCGATCGTCGGTATACCTATACCTTGTTCAATCTCGTTACCGGTAAGTCTCTTTACTCGTTCCGTAGCACGTCATCGTGTGACTAACTCCTTAGTCACATTGAGCTCATGATGATGTTCTACCGAGTGGGCCCAGAGATACCTCTCCGTCACACGGAGTGACAAATCCCGATCTCGATTCGTGCCAACCCAACAGACACTTTCGGAGGTACCCGTAGTGCACCTTTATAGTCACCCAGTTACGTTGTGACGTTTGATACACCCAAAGTACTCCTACGGTATCCGGGAGTTGCACAATCTCACGGTCGAAGGAAAAGATACTTGACATTAGAAAAGCATTAGCATACGAACAATACGATCTAGTGCTAGGCTTACGATTGGGTCTTGTCCACCACATCATTCTCCCAATGATGTGATCCCGTTATCAATGACATCCAATGTCCATGATCAGGAAACCATGATCATCTATTGACTAACGAGCTAGCTAACTAGAGGCTTGCTAGGGACACATTGTGATCTATTCATTCACACATGTATTAGTGTTTCCTGTTAATACAATTATAGCATGAACGATAGACGATTATCATGAACAAGGAAATATGATAATAACCATTTTATTATTGCCTCTAGGGCATATCTCCAACAGTCTCCCACTTGCACTAGAGTCAATAATCTAGTTATATTGTGATGTATCGAACACCCATAGCATTATGGTGCTGATCATGTTTTGCTCGTGGAAGAGGTTTAGTCAACGGGTCTGCAATATTCAGATCCGTGTGTACTTTACAAATATCTATCACTCCAGTTTGGACATGGTCCTGGATGGAGTTGTAGCGGCGCTTGATGTGCTTCGTCTTCCGGTGAAACCTGGGCTCCTTGGCTATGGCAATGGCTCCAGTGTTGTCACAGAAGAGTGTCATAGGACCCGACGCGCTTGGAACCACTCCAAGGTCGGTGATGAGCTCCTTCATCCAAATTCCTTCATGAGCCGCTTCTGAAGCAGCTATGTACTCCGCTTCACATGTAGATGCTGCCACGACTTCTTGCTTGCTGCTGCACCAGCTCACTGCCCCACCATTCAACACATATACGTATCCGGTTTGTGACTTAGAGTCATCCGGATCTGTGTCGAAGCTAGCATCGACGTAACCCTTTACGACGAGCTCTTCGTCACCTTCATAAACGAGAAACATTTCCTTAGTCCTTTTCAGGTACTTAAGGATATTCTTGACCGCTGTCCAGTGTTCCGCACCGGGATTACTTTGGTACCTCCCTACCAAGCTTATCGTAAGGTTTATATCAGGTCTGGTACACAGCATGGCATACATTAGAGAGCCCACGGCTGAAGCGTAGGGGACATAACTCATCTTCTCTCTATCTGCTGCCGTGGTCGGCGACTGAGTCTTACTCAATCTCATACCTTGCAAAACTGGCAAGAACCCTTTCTTTGAGTTTTCCATATTGAACTTCTTCAGTATCTTGTCAAGGTATGTACTTTGCGAAAGACCTATGAGGCGTCTCGATCTATCTCTATAGATCTTGATGCCTAATATGTATGCAGCTTCTCCAAGGTCCTTCATTGAAAAACTCTTGTTCAAATAGGCCTTTATGCTCTCCAATATCTCTATATCATTCCCCATCAATAATATGTCATCCACATATAGTACGAGGAAAGCTACAGAGCTCCCACTCACTTTCTTGTACAGACAGGCTTCTCCGTAAACCTGTATGAACCCAAACGCTTTAATCACCTCATTAAAGCGAATGTTCCAACTCCGAGATGCTTGCACCAGCCCATAGATGGAGCGCTGAAGCTTGCACACTTTGTTAGCACCTTTAGGATCGACAAAACCTTCTGGTTGCATCATATACAACTCTTCCTTAAGATTCCCGTTAAGGAATGCTGTTTTGACGTCCATTTGCCAAATTTCATAATCATAAAAGGCGGCAATTGCTAACATGATTCGGACTGATTTCAGCTTCGCTACGGGAGAGAAAGTCTCTTCGTAGTCAACTCCTTGAATTTGTCGAAAACCCTTTGCGACAAGTCGAGCTTTGTAAACGGTTACATTACCGTTTGCATCAGTCTTCTTCTTGAAGATCCATTTATTTTCTATGGCTCGCCGGTCATCGGGCAAGTCCACCAAAGTCCATACTTTGTTCTCATACATGGATCCTATCTCGGATTTCATGGCCTCAAGCCATTTGTTGGAATCCGGGCCCGCCATCGCTTCTTCATAGTTCGAAGGTTCACCGTTGTCTAACAACATGATTTCCATTACAGGGTTGCCGTACCACTCTGGTGCGGAGCGTACCCTTGTGGACCTTCGTGGTTCAGTAGTAACTTGATCCGAAGCTTCATGATCATCATCATTAACTTCCTCTTCAGTTGGTGTAGGCATCACAGGAACAACTTCTTGCGTTGCGCTACTTTCCTGTTCGAGAGGGGGTGTAATTACCTCATCAAGTTCTACCTTCCTCCCACTTACTTCTTTCGAGAGAAACTCTTTCTCTAGAAAGGATCCGTTCTTGGCAACAAAGGTTTTACCTTCGGATCTAAGATAGAAGGTATACCCAATAGTTTCCTTAGGGTATCCTATGAATACGCATTTCTCCGCTTTGGGTTCGAGCTTTTCTGGTTGAAGTTTCTTCACATAAGCATCGCAGCCCCAAACTTTAAGAAACGACAACTTAGGTTTCTTGCCAAACCATAGTTCATACGGTGTCGTCTCAACGGATTTAGACGGTGCCCTATTTAAAGTGAATGCTGCAGTTTCTAATGCGTGTCCCCAAAATGATAGTGGCAAGTCGGTGAGAGACATCATAGATCGTACCATATCTAACAAGGTGCGATTACGACGTTCAGACACTCCGTTGCGCTGCGGTGTGCCAGGCGGCGTTAGTTGTGAAACGATTCCACACTTTCTTAGGTGTGTGCCAAACTCGTGACTCAAATATTCTCCTCCACGATCAGATCGTAGACATTTTATTTTTCTGTCACGTTGATTCTCAACCTCACTCTGAAATTCCTTGAACTTTTCAAACGTCTCAGATTTGTGCTTCATCAAGTAGATATACCCATACCTACTCAAATCATCGGTGAGAGTCAGAACATAACGATAACCACCGCGAGCTTCAACGTTCATTGGACCACACACATCAGTATGTATTATTTCCAATAAGTCGGTGGCTCTCTCCATTATTCCTGAGAATGGAGTCTTAGTCATCTTGCCCATGAGGCACGGTTCGCATGTGTCAAATGATTCAAAGTCAAGAGACTCTAGCAGTCCATCAGTATGGAGCTTCTTCATGCGCTTAACGCCGATATGACCAAGGCGGCAGTGCCACAAGTATGTGGGACTATCGTTATCAACTTTGCATCTTTTGGTACTCACACTATGAATATGTGTAACATCACGATCGAGATTCATCAAGAATAAACCATTCACCAGCGGAGCATGACCATAAAACATATCACTCATATAAATAGAACAACCATTATTCTCTGACTTGAATGAGTAGCCGTCTCGCATTAAGCAAGACCCTGATACAATGTTCATGCTTAAAGCTGGTACTAAATAACAATTATTAAGGTTTAAAACTAATCCCGACGGTAGATGTAGAGGTAGCGTGCCGACGGCGATCACATCGACCTTTGAACCATTCCCGACGCGCATTGTCACCTCGTCCTTGGCCAGTCTCCGCTTATTCCGCAGTTCCTGCTTTGAGTTGCAAATGTGAGCAACAACACCGGTATCAAATACCCAGGAGCTACTACGAGCGCTGGTAAGGTACACATCAATAACATGTATATCACATATACCTTTAACGTTGCCGGCCTTCTTGTCCGCTAAGTATTTGGGGCAGTTCCGCTTCCAGTGACCTTTTCCCTTGCAGTAGAAGCACTCAGTCTCAGGCTTGGGTCCGTTCTTTTTCTTCTTCCCGGCATCTGGTTTACCGGGCGCGGCAACAGCTTTGCCGTCTTTCTTGAAGTTCTTCTTACCCCTGCCTTTCTTGAAACTAGTGGTCTTGTTGATCATCAACACTTGATGCTCCTTCTTGATTTCTACTTCTGCAGACTTGAGCATCGAGTACAACTCGGGAATGGTTTTCTCCATCCCTTGCATGTTGTAGTTAAGCACAAAGCCTTTGTAGCTTGGTGGGAGAGACTGGAGGATTCTGTCAATGATAGCATCATCCGGAAGTTCGACTCCAAGTGAAGTCAGACGACCGTGTAACCCAGACATTTTGAGTATGTGCTCACTGACAGAACTGTTCTCCTCCATCTTACAGCTGAAGAACTTGTCGGAGACTTCATATCTCTCGACACGGGCATGAGCTTGAAAAACTAGCTTCAGCTCTTGGAACATCTCATATGCCCCGTGTTGCTCAAAACGTCTTTGGAGCCCCGTTTCTAAACTGTATAACATGCCACACCTGACCAGAGAGTAGTCATCACTCCGCGCTTGCCAGACGTTTAGAACGTCCTGCGCTGCTGCGGGAGCGGGAGGGTCACCTAGCGGTGCATTAAGGACATAAGCCTTTTTAGCTGCTTCAAGGATGAGCTTCAGGTTGCGAACCCAGTCCGCATAGTTGCTACCATCATCTTTCAGCTTGTTTTTCTCTAGGAATGCGTTGAAGTTGAGGTTGACGTTGGACATCTACAATATTTATAAAGACAACTTTTAGACTAAGTTCATGACAATTAAGTTCATTTAATCAAATTAAGTATGAACTCCCACTTAAATCGACATCCCTCTAGTCATCTAAGTGATACATGATCCATGTTGACTAACCCGTGTCCGATCATCACGTGAGACGGACTAGTCACCATGGTGAGCAACTTCATGCTGATCGTATTCAACCATACGACTCATGTTCGACCTTTCGGTCTCTTGTATTCGAGGTCATGTCTGTACATGCTAAGCTCGTCGAGTCAACCTAAGTGTTTTGCGTGTGTAAATCTGGCTTACACCCGTTGTATGCGAACGTTAGAATCTATCACACCCGATCATCACGTGGTGCTTCGAGACAACGAACCTTCGCAACGGTGCACACTTAGGGGAATACGTTCTCGAAATTTTAGGAGGGATCATCTTATTATGCTACCGTCGTACTAAGCAATAAGATGTAAAACATGATAAACATCACAATGCAATCATATAGTGACATGATATGGCCATTATCATCTTTGCTCTTTCGATCTCCATCTTCAGGCATTGCATGATCATCATCGTCACTGGCGTGACACCATGATCTCCATCATCATGATCTCCATCATCGTGTCTCCGTGAAGTCGTCACGCCAACTACTACTATCACTACTACTATGGCTAACCGTTAGCAATGAAGTAAAAGTAGCAAGCACAAGGCGTTGCATCTCATACAATAAATTAAGACAACTCCTATGGCTCCTGCCGGTTGTCATACTCATCGACATGCAAGTCGTGAAACCTATTACAATAACATGATCATCTCATACATCATACATGCAACATCACAACTTTGGCCATATCACATCACATGTCAAACCCTGCAAAAACAAGTTAGACGTCCTCTAATTGTTGTTGCAAGTTTTACGTGGCTGATTTGGGTTTCTAGCAAGAACGCCTTCTTACCTACGTGACAGCCACAATGATGATATGCCAAAGCTATTTACCCTTCATAAGGACCCTTTTCATCAAATCCAATCCGACTAGAGTAGGAGAGACAGACACCCGCTAGCCACCTTTATGCACGATGTGCATGTCTGTCGGTGGAACCAGTCTCACGTAAGCGTACGTGTAAGGTCGGTCCGGGCCGCTTCATCCCACAATACCGCCGGAAAAGAATAAGACTAGTAACGGCAAGCAAATTGACAAACCATCGCCCACAACTTTTGTGTTCTACTCGTGCATAGAATCTACGCATAGAAAACCTGGCTCTGATACCACTGTTGGGTAACGTAGCATAAATTCAAAATTTTCCTACGCTTATTCAGATCTTCCTATGGAGAGACCAGCTACGAGAGAGGGGTAAGAGCATCTTCGTACCTTTGAAGATCGCTAAGCGGAAGCGTTGCTAGAACGCGGTTGATGGAGTCGTACTCGCAGCGATTCCGATCTAGTGCCGAACAACGGCACCTCCGCGTTCAACACACGTGCAGCCCGGTGACGTCTCCCGCACCTTGATCCAGCAAGGAGGAGGGAGAGGTTGGGGAAGAGGACCAGCAACACGACGGCATGGTGTTGGTGGAGAGACGAGGTCTCCCGGCAGGGCTTCGCCAAGCGTCGGCAGAGAGGAGGAGGAAGAAGTGCAGGGCTGCGCCGAGGGAGAGAGAAAACTGTGTCCTCCAAAGGCCAAAAGTGCCCACTATATATAGGGGAAGGGGAGAGGGGGTGCCACCCCTAGGGTTCCCACCCTAGGCGGTGCGTCAGCCCTCCCAGATGGGGTTTGTGGCGGCCAGATGGGGAGGAGGGGTTGGCGCACCCCTCTGGTGGGCCTAAGGCCCACCTGAGTTAGGGTTCCCCCCTCTTTTTCTTTCCCCTGCGCCATGGGCTGAGTGGGGAGGCGCACCAGCCCAACTAGGGGCTGGTTCCCACCCCCACTTAGCCCATCTTACCTCTTGGGGTCGCAGCCCCCCTTCGGTGGTCCCCCGGGACCACCTCCGGTGGTCCCGGTGGTCCCGGTACGTTACCGGTGATGCCCGAAACACTTCCGGTGTCCGAAACCATCCGTCCTATATATCAATCTTTACCTCCGGACCATTCCGGAGCTCCTCGTGACGTCCGGGATCTCATCCGGGACTACAAACAACTTTCGGTAATCTCGTATAACAATTCCCTATAACCCTAGCGTCATCGAACCTTAAGTGTGTAGACCCTACGGGTTCGGGAGACAGGCAGACATGACCGAGACACCTCTCTGGCCAATAACCATCAGCGGGGTCTGGATACCCATGGTGGCTCCCACTAGCTCCACGATGATCTCATCGGATGAACCACTATGTCAAGGATTCAATCAATCCCGTATACGATTCCCTTTGTCTGTCGGTATAGAACTTGCCCGAGATTCGATTGTCGGTATACCTATACCTTGTTCAATCTCGTTACCGGCAAGTCTCTTTACTCGTTCCGTAGCACGTCGTCGTGTGACTAACTCCTTAGTCACATTGAGCTCATGATGATGTTCTACCGAGTGGGCCCAGAGATACCTCTCCGTCACACGGAGTGACAAATCCCGATCTCGATTCGTGCCAACCCAACAGACACTTTCGGAGGTACCCGTAGTGCACCTTTATAGTCACCCAGTTACGTTGTGACGTTTGATACACCCAAAGTACTCCTACGGTATCCGGGAGTTGCACAATCTCACGGTCGAAGGAAAAGATACTTGACATTAGAAAAGCATTAGCATACGAACAATACGATCTAGTGCTAGGCTTACGATTGGGTCTTGTCCACCACATCATTCTCCCAATGATGTGATCCCGTTATCAATGACATCCAATGTCCATGATCAGGAAACCATGATCATCTATTGACTAACGAGCTAGCTAACTAGAGGCTTGCTAGGGACACATTGTGATCTATTCATTCACACATGTATTAGTGTTTCCTGTTAATACAATTATAGCATGAACGATAGACGATTATCATGAACAAGGAAATATGATAATAACCATTTTATTATTGCCTCTAGGGCATATCTCCAACAGTGGTTTTGTCACGGCAGATGTCCTCGTGAGAGAATTTATGTGTGAGGCCATCGCAACCATGCGGCGGCTTGAGAGGGGTTGGTCGGAATCGAGAGACGCGAGTTTAGCCAGGTTCGGGCCCTCCGATGAAGGTAAAAGCCTATGTCCTGCTTGTGTTTCATTGATGAAGATGATGATCTCGATTACAAGGGTGCAGACTCGGCACCTCTAATCTCATGGGTGTCTAATCTGTCTATCTCATGATTTTTCTTGTCTAGACCTAACTTGTGTATCTTGTCCCTCTTGGGGCGCCTTACCCCTCCTTATATAAGTGGAAGGGGCAGGTTTACATGTAGAGTCCTACTAGGAGTAGGAATAGGACTAGTCTCTCTTGAATCCTAATCCGGGTCTTGTTTCCTTTGTGAGTGAGTCTTTCCTCTTCTTGGGCCTTCTCTTGTGAGCCGGCCCTCGTGGCCTCTCTATGACTCGCCTTATGCCAGGGTGTACGTCGGGCCTTGGGCCTTCGTCATTCACCTGAGTCGCCTTATGGGGTCAAATATGAGTCGCTCACCAGGTCACTGCTGAGTTACCGGTGAGTCACCAAGTCCTTGGCGGGTCACACTTCAAGCCGGGTTACACCGTGGGGTATATCCCCAACATTAGCCCCCAGGTTAGCTTGAATTTATTCATGGTAAACTCCTGAAATAAGAATAATAAATATGTTAAGGGACCAGCTTGCTCCTCTGGCCGGCTTGATTTACGGAAGTGGCTCCTTGAAAAGTCCGGGTTTCTTCTTCATATTAACAAGCCGTCTTCACAATCATCTTGTTGGTACGTGTCCGTTGCAATAAAATACATATGCCATTGAGTCGGCCTCCAATGCTTTGGCTTGATGAAAATTTGGGGAATAAGAAATCCACACAATGTTGAACCGGTCTCCCAATACTTCACCTCCATGACGAAATGAGGTTTTTCCTCTAGATCGCGTTTCTGCGGAGCTCGGGCGGAGCCCTGCTGAGACAAGGTCATCACCAACCTCCGGAGCACCGTCACGCTGCCGGAGAACTCTTCTACCTCTCTGTCTCTCTTGCTGGATCAAGAAGGCCGAGATCATCATCGAGATGTACGTGTGCTGAACGCGGAGGTGCCGTCCGTTCGGTACTAGATCGTGGGACTGATCGCGGGATTGTTCGCGGGGCGGATCGAGGGACGTGAGGACGTTCCACTACATCAACCGCGTTCTCTAAACGCTTCTGCTGTACGATCTACAAGGGTACGTAGATCACTCATCCCCTCTCGTAGATGGACATCACCATGATAGGTCTTCGTGCGCGTAGGAAATTTTTTGTTTCCCTTGCGACGTTCCCCAACAGGGTAGCTCCCAAAATATAGAATTCTTCTTCCACATGGGTATGCGCTTATCAGGGCCGTTAGGAACAGGTTGGCTGCCAGGACCCTTTCCAAAGATTATTTCTAAATTTTTGACCATATCAAATACTTCAGCACCGGTACAGATGACAGGCTTCCCCCGGGGTTCTGCCTTGCCATTGAAATGCTTGCCTTTTTTTTACGGGATGCTTGGGCGGAAGAAAACGACGATTGTACGGGTACACATTCTTCCTACATTTGTCGAGATATATACTTTCTGTCTGATCCAAACAGTGCGTGCATGCATTGTATCCCTTGTTTGACTGTCCTGAAATGTTACTAAGAGCAGGCCAATCATTGATGGTTACGAAAAGCAACGCTCGAAGGTCAAATTCCTCTTGTTTGTGTGCTCGTCCCACACACGTACACCTGGTTCGGCCCACACCTGTAAAAGTTCATCAACTAATGGCCTTAGGTACACATCAATATCGTTGCCGGGTTGCTTTGGACCTTGGATAAACACTGGCATCATAATGAACTTCCGTTTCATGCACAACCAAGGAGGAAGGTTGTAGATACATAGAGTAACGGGCCAGGTGCTGTGACTGCAACTCTGCTCCCCAAAAAGATTTATGACATCTATACTCAGACCTAACCATAAGTTCCTTCCGTCAGCTGCAAATCTCGGGAACTCTCTCTCGATTTTTCTCCACTGCCGACCATCAACGGTGTGCCTCAACTTATCGTCTTTCATACGATCTTCCATGTGCCATCGCAACAACTTCACATGATATTTATTTCTGAACAGACGTTTCAACCGTGGTATTATAGGAGCATACCACATCACCTTGACAAGAACCCTCTTCCTGGGTGGCTCGCCCTCAATATCACCAGGGTCATCTTTTCTGATCTTATACCGCAATGCGGTGCATACCGGGCATTTATCCATATTCTCGTACTTCTCACCGCGGTAGAGGATGCAGTCATTAGGGCATGCATGTATCTTCTGCACGTCTAATCCTTAAGGGCAGACAAGCTTCTTTGCTTCGTCCGTTCTGGCGGGCAATTCGTTCTTTCTTGGAAGCATCTTCTTCATCAGTACCAACAACTTTTCGAATGACGAGTCAGTCACACCGGTCTCTGCTTTCCACTTCAGCAATTCCAGTGTGCTACCCAGCTTCTTCTGGCCATCTTCACAAGTTGGGTACAACAATTTGTTGTGGTCCTGTAACATCTGCTCGAACTGCAACCTCTCCTTTTCTGTGTCGCAACCTCGCCGTGCATCAGAAATGACCCGGCCAAGATCATCAGCGGGCTCATCTGATTCCCGTTCTTCATCCTGATCTTCTTCTTCATTGTCTTTCATTGCGGTATCAGCATACTCAGGGAACATAGATCGGTAGTTGTCATCATCGTTCTCTTCTTCTTCATCGTCGTCTTCCATCATAACCCCTCTTTCTCCGTGCTTGGTCCAAACATTATAGCCCGACATAAAATCGGACCGAAGCAGGTGGCTCTGAATGACTCTTTAGGAAGTGTAATCCTTCTCATTCCGACATTCAACACATGGACAAAACATATAGCCACTACCATGCTTGTTCGCATCGGCTGCATCTCGAAAAGAATGCACGCCTTCTCTGTAAGCGGTTGTGTGTCGATCACCGTACATCCATGGATGGCTCATCTGCGTTATACGAAAGTATATCAAATACAATCACGATCCTAAAAATTAGTACCGCACAGTCTAAACGAGGAAATATAGTTGCTAACCTTTTAGAATAAGTAGAAATAAAGAGGAAGATGTTTAAGCGTGGCTCAGGCATCTCATATCGTAGTTGTGTTCGGTGAACTGAAGCGGCATCGCTCTAACACACATTTCAACAAACACCTCTAGTGCATAAAAAATGGAGAGCTAGCACACACCCACACTCTTCCATCCAAGAAAAATGCAAGGAAGAGAAAGAATGCAACAAACACCTCTAGAATGCAAGGAAGAGGGGAGAGGGGGTTGTGCTATATATAGGCAGATGACTTTAGTCCTGGTTTGAGACACAAACCGGGACTAAAGATGGTGCACATGCGGGCTGCACACCGAGTAGCCCTTTAGTCCCGGTTTCAGACACAAACCGGGACTAAAGGCTCCTTACGGACCGGGACCAAAACCTCGTGAGCGGCATTGCGATTTGGGACGACGTCCCGGTCCAGAGAAAGGTCGGAATTAAAGGGTGCAGGCCAAAAACCCGTTTTCCACTGATGCGTGGCCGTGGCTGACTCGACGTGGGCGAGGTAGCTTTGTATAGTACATACCGTTGCCCTTCTCGGAACCCGCGTATGTGCTATTCCATTAGATACGAGTAGTAGCTTTCCAATTGATGAATACTACTCCGATAGTAATTCATGATGTCTTTTTGTTGGCCGTGAGGTGGTTTGACTTTTTCTAGGTTGTCCTTCACATGTGAAGCGGTGGCCGTGGTTGATGCCCTTTTCTTCTCGGGGACGGTCTAGTAATTGCTTAGTGGCGACGGTGACATGGTGGATTGCAGCAGATCTCCTGGCATCGAGCAGCAGCACTGCTATAGCCGCTGCAGAATTCGTTAGGAGTTGTAGCGTGGCAGAAATTTCATGTCCGTCAATCTGTGGCATGATGAATCGCTCAAGACTACCTCCAAGATGATGTTCGTATCCATAGCGCGTGCGGCGGACACAGAACATGCAACTCTTGATCTCAAATTTTATATATACTGTCGGTGATATACCCCGCAGTGTAACCCGGCTTGGAGTATGACCCGTCAAGGACTTGATGACTCACCGGCGACTCAACAGTGACCTGGCGGACGACTCATACTTGTCCCCACAGGCGACTGAGATAAATGACGAAGGTCCAAGGCCCGACGTACACCCTAGCATGTGGCGACTCATAGAGAGGCCAGAACGGCCGACTCACATAAAAGGCCTAAGAAGAGGAGAGACTCCCTCACAAAGGAAACAAGACCCGGATTAAGATTCAAGAGAGACTAGTCCTATTCCTACTCCTAATAGGACTCTACATGTAAACCTACTCCTTCCACCTATATAAGGAGGGGTAAGGCGACCCAAGAGGGGGAAGATCCACAACTTAGGTCTAGACAAGACAAATCATGAGACAGACCAGACACCCACGAGATTAGAGGTGGCGAGTCTGCACCCTTGTAATTGAGATCATCATCTTCATCAATGAAGCACAAGCAGGACGTAGGCTTTTACCTCCATCGGAGGGGCCGAACCTGGGTAACTCGCGTCTCTCGATTCCGACCAACCCCTTCAAGCCGCCACATGGTTACGATGGCCTCACACCTAAGTTCTCTCATGAGAACATCTGCCGTGACAAAACGACGACAGTTGGCGCCCACCGTGGGGCTGATAGCACGGTGGATTTGTGTTCTTGATGGGATCTCTCCTAGGATCGAGAAAGCTTACGACTCGCCGGATCCATGAGAGCTGGCGTAGAAGATCACAACATCGAAAAGCAGTCAAGACGATGTGTACAAGTTTTGAGATCAAGATAAAATTAGGGTTGCCTGGTGTGCGTTGACGCAAGTCGCCATAGGACTTCCGTCGCGTGAGCCGCCGTGCCCGAGATTGAAATAATAGAATCAGGATTGCATCAGTGCGCGACCTACGCAACACGATCCGTCGAATCCAGCACAATATCGATTTCTCTGTTGCTGCCGCACGAAGCCAAGATCGAAAAAGTTCAGCCAGGGTCGTGTCCGATTGGTGCAATGCTTTCAACATCAACACACATGGAGAAAATCTGGAGATAATACTAGTTTGGATACGTCAAAGGCCGAAACAAAGACCAAAGAGCGGCAGGTGATTGACCAGGCTCCCCTGTACTCGGCCGCCGTGGCCTCACCCCGAACTGGGTCGCCGTCATGCTGCACCACGCCTATACGTCACTGAACCGTCACACCGGTTGGCTTCGCCCTGAGCCGGGTCGTCGTCATGCCCCTGCTGGCCTCGCCTCCGCCGTGCTCTTGCTGCCCTCGCCTACGTCGTGCTCTTGCTTCCCTCGCCTCCATCGTTGCACGCTCAGCAACGGAAACTGCGACCAGAGGCGATGGCCGAGATGGCGGCTTGGTCATGGCGGAGCTCCAGGCCAGTGCCAACTCGGGAGAGGGAGCAGCTGCTCCAGGATATAATCGACAAGGGGTTCGATCCCGTACGAGGGCACACGTCCGATCACGAAGCAGTAGTAGGCGGAGAAGAAAACTCGGATGAAGAAGACCCCAGCAGCTGCTGTTACGACGAGTACTTCATATATATCCCCCTCCGACGCTGCACCTACGGCGACCACCAGTGCTCGCCCAGCTCCGGCTGCTCTTTCCTTCACGCACGCCTCGCTACGGGTTGTCGTGCCTTGTCACCTCTCCACTACATGCGCTTCTGCATACGGCCGCGTGGTCGTGCACCCGCGACACCCCTGCGCTGCTACCTATACGTCCCCATGCCTTGACGCACTCCTCTTTTGATTTCGGCCCGCCTCGCTCTGCGTCTGCTCGGCTATGCTGATGCTTGCAGGCGGCCTCGTCCATGCATCTGCCTCGCTCCACCTTGCTCACTTATGCCGCCGTGGCTTCACTTCAACTAGATGGAGACAGCCAACATGAAACTTGGGTATTTAACTTGCGACATCTACAACCAAGCATACGTGTGCCATAGATGGGAAGTACATGTCACAAGCTACATATGAGCCGGGGCATGTGCCAACGATCTCCAAGGATTTCTACAAGGCTACCGAGGAGACAACAGAGGAGAGAAAGAAAGAAAAAATACAAAAGAAGACACTCCTCTTTTGATTTCGGCCCGCCTCGCTCTGCGTCTGCTCGGCTATGCTGATGCTTGCAGGCGGCCTCGTCTATGCATCTGCCTCGCTCCACCTTGCTCACTTATGCCGCCGTGGCTTCACTTCAACTAGATGGAGACAGCCAACATGAAACTTGGGTATTTAACTTGCGACATCTACAACCAAGCATACGTGTGCCATAGATGGGAAGTACATGTCACAAGCTACATATGAGCCGGGGCATGTGCCAACGATCTCCAAGGATTTCTACAAGGCTACCGAGGAGACAACAGAGGAGAGAAAGAAAGAAAAAATACAAAAGAAGATCATGTGGTGTTGGAGCTACATTAGATTTGATCGCAAGACCTCCTGGATTGGTGCTTGCACGCTTGCCCGCTGGGCTAGATGTGCGATCATACCAACACCAGCTTCCCCATTCCATCCCATCAAAAATAAATCAGGTGCTGTCTTTTTCATCCATTTTTTATACATATTGTTTATTCAAAGAGAATTACTCTGTACTGCAATGTATTTTACGTAGGGCAATTTTTCATTATAAAGCGACACAATACCGCGGAGATGGAGGCGTGCCAACATCAGTCTGGATCGGCGTTCATTCATTTCGCACCAAGACGGGGTACAATGACGCGGCCAATTCTTACGTCCGTGCAACCAAGGCGGTTTACAATGAGGCAACCAACTCTTACATCCGCGCGACCAAGGCCACTTACAATATCGCGGCCAACTCTCACGTCCGCATGATCAAAGAGAGTTTACAATGTCGCGGCCGATTCTCGAGTCCATGCCAAAACGCCAGACAACTCTCGCATTCAAGTCGCCGCCCCCATGGTCCGGTTTATATCAACATGCCGGTACAGTGCTCGCCTGTACGAGCCGCCCAACAGAAGGACGCAAGTCGCCGCCCTCACGGCCCGGATTATATCAACATGCCGGTGCAGTGCTCGCCTGTACGAGCCGCCCAACAGAAGGACGCAAGTCGCCGCCCTCACGGCTCGGATTACATCAACCTGCCGATGCAGTGCTCGCCTGTACGAGCCACCCAACAGAAGGACGCAAGTCGCCACCCTCACGCTCCGGACAACGTCAACTTGCGGGTGCAGTGGCTTTATATCTCGGAGATGGAGCGACTACCAGTATCTTTTCTCTGCCGGTTTATGCCACAATCAAGTATGGAGACTCTCAAGCCGCCTCTTTGAGCCCACTTAAGACTCGGGGGCTACATGGACATGGCTCGGCAGGCTCAACTGGGACGAATATTTCAAGAACCCCGGATCATTACAGAAAAATTAAGCCGGTCTAAATACTTGAGCTTTTGATACAAAAGTCTATCCTGGGTGGCGCTTGAGCTTTCTGACTCGCCCCATCCTGTCGCGACCTTATGAGCCGACGAAACCTGCATTTCAGGGTGGCGCTCAAGCTTTCTGACTCGCCCCATCCCGTCGCAACCTTATGAGCCGACGAAACCTGCAATTTAGGGTGTGTGCTCGAGCTTTCTGACTTGCCCCATCCTGTCGCGACCTTATGAGCCGACGAAACCAGCATTTTAGGGTGGCGCTTGAGCTTTCTGACTCGCCCCATCCTGTCGCGACCTTATGAGCCGACGAAACCTGCATTTTAGGGTGGTGCTCGAGCTTTCTGACTCGCCCCATCCTGTCGCGACCTTATGAGCCGACAAAACCTGCAGTTTAGGGTGTGTGCTCGAGCTTTCTGACTCGCCCCATCCTGTCGCGACCTTATGAGCCGATGAAACCTGCATTTTAGGGTGTGTGCTCGAGCTTTCTGACTCGCCCCATCCCGTCGCGACCTTATGAGCCGACGAAACCTGCATTTTAGGGTGTATGCTCGAGCTTTCTGACTCGCCCCATCCTGTCGCGACCTTATGAGCCGACGAAATCATCATCTTAGGGTGGCGCTTGAGCTTTCTGACTCGCCCCATCCTGTCACGACCTTATGAGCCGACGAAACCATCATCTTAGGGTGGCGCTTGAGCTTTCTGACTCACCCCATCCTGTCACGACCTTATGAGCCGACAAAACCATCATATTAGGGTGGCGCTTGAGCTTTCTGACTCGCCCTATCCTGTCGCGACCTTATGAGCCGACGAAATTACTATTTTTTACCTTCCTGGCAGTGCCACAAGGTTTTTCAGGCTTTTTTCTGACTCGCCTCAAAATATCTTGTGCCATACTTATCATATCATATACATGCATCATATTGCATTACATCATACATCATACATACATATCATGCCGGTCTTCAAATCGGGTCAAAGCATAAATTCTTGCAGGTGCAAATAAATCTTTGAATAGCCAATTTGGCTGGATTTTTATCATGGTTTATCATAACCAGTGTTAAATGATTGGGGGTTTTTAAAGCCAGCTCGGAAGAATTGATTATTGTCAAAGAGCCACCCTATCACATATAATGCAGAGTCATCTAATTGACCGGCCCTTGGATTTCTTCAACTTGTGTTCTGTAGTAAACTACAACACTTATGGATTTCTCCGACATATGGATTTCTCAAGGATATATTTGCCGGGTTACATTGCAACCATGGTCAAGGATTTCTTTTATCACAAAGTCATCATCAGCTCACAGAGTGGATATGATTTTATTCTACAATGGAAGGAATAGCCCCGAGTCGCTGCAGGCACACAACCCGGCACTTGGGGGCTACATTATTCAAATCAAGATTACATCAAAGTATGAAAGTCCCATGTCGCTGCAAGCATGCACCATGACACTTGGGGGCTAATGCAATCCGCTTTTCAAATGATCACATCATCAATAGACCCGGCTATTTCAAGAAGATAAGCCGGCCCTAGGGGGCTACAGGTCGCTCATTATTCAAGTATGGATTGAAGGAAGAACCGACTCATCATTTTCATAATGACCCGGCCCTTGGGGGCTACACATTGCTGCTCAAGGAGAAGAACAAGGAAGTCCCGAGTCGCCGCAAGCAATCGACCCGTCACTTGGGGGCTACACTATTCAGATCAGAATTTTTAAAGTCCCAGGTTCCTGCAGGCAAGACAACTCGGCCCTTGGGGGCTACATCACTAAGTTGTTTCATAGATCATGAGGTTCAAATTGGAGACCCGACCCATCACACACTGATGACCCGGCCCTTGGGGGCTACAGGTAATATGGATATATCAAAAAATTGAAGATCACATTTCATTCTGTCATGGAGGTGAAGTATTCTACAGATAATATAGATATATCAAAAAATTGAAGAGCACATTTCATTCTGCCATGGAGGTGAAGTATTGGGAGACCGGTTCAGCATATTTTTATCTAGTTGAAGCACTGAAAGACCGGCTCAACATCACACGGATTTGTCAATTGGAGTTCAGTTGTTTGACGGGGCACTACTAATTATGATGACCCGCCATTGTCAATCATGACCCGCCATTGTCAATCATAACCCGCCGAAGCAAGAGAAGCTAGTTCAACATTGTGTGGATTTCTTATTTCCCAAATTTTCATCAAGACAAAGTATTGGAGGCCGACTCAATGGCATATGTATTTTATTACAAAGGACACGTACCTACGAGATGATTGAAGGCGGTTCAAAGAAACCCGGATTTTTCAAGGAGCCACTTCAGTAAATCAAGCCGGCCAGAGGAGCAAGCCGACCCCTTAACTTATTTGTTACTCTTATTTTAGGAGCTTACCATGAATAAATTCAAGCTAACCTTGGGGGCTAATGTCGGGGATATACCCCACAGTGTAACCCGGCTTGGAGTATGACCTGCCAAGGACTTGGCAACTCACCGGCGACTCAGCAGTGACCTCGCGGGCGACTCATACTTGTCCCCACAGGCGACTGAGATAAATGACGAAGGCCCAAGGCCCGGGGTACACCCTGGCATAAGGCGACTCATAGAGAGGCAAGGAGGGCCGACTCACATAGAAGGCCCAAGAAGAGGAGAGACTCCCTCACAAAGGAAACAAGACCCGGATTAGGATTCAAGAGAGACTAGTCCTATTCCTACTCCTAGTAGGACTCTACATGTAAACCTACCCCTTCCACCTATATAAGGAGGGGTAAGGCGCCCCAAGAGGGGGAAGATCCACAACTTAGGTCTAGACAAGACAAATCATGAGACAGACCAGACACCCACGAGATTAGAGGTGGCGAGTCTGCACCCTTGTAATTGAGATCATCATCTTCATCAATGAAACACAAGCATGACGTAGGCCTTTACCTCCATCGGAGGGGCCGAACCTGGGTAAACTCGCGTCTCTCGATTCCGACCAACCCCTTCAAGCCGCCACATGGTTGCGATGGCCTCACACCTAAGTTCTCTCATGAGAACATCTGCCGTGACAAAACCACGACATATGTCGTTTTGACTATTGGTCGACGATGTAATATTCTGCCCCAGCTCTTCTCCATCCGGCACATAGCGAGCTTCTCGATCCCTAGAGAGATCCCTTCAAAAACACAATTTCACTGTGCGATAAGCCCCATGGTGGGCGCCAATTGTCGTGGTTTTGTCACGGCAGATGTCGTCGTGAGAGAACTTAGGTGTGAGGCCATCGCAACCATGCGGCGGCTTGAGAGGGGTTGGTCGGAATCGAGAGACGCGAGTTTACTCAGGTTCGGCCCCTCCGATGGAGGTAAAATCCTACGTCCTGCTTGTGTTTCATTGATGAAGATGATGATCTCGATTACAAGGGTGCAGACTCGGCACCTCTAATCTCATGGGTGTTTAATCTGTCTATCTCATGATTTTTCTTGTCTAGACCTAACTTGTGTATCTTGTCCTTCTTGGGGCGCCTTACCCCTCCTTATATAAGTGGAAGGGGTAGGTTTACATGTAGAGTCCTACTAGGAGTAGGAATAGGACTAGTCTCTCTTGAATCCTAAGCCGGATCTTGTTTCCTTTGTGAGGGAGTCTTTCCTCTTCTTGGGCCTTCTCTTGTGAGCGGACCCTGCTGGCCTCTCTATGAGTCGCCTTATGCCAGGGTGTATGTCGGGCCTTGGGCCTTCGTCATTCACCTGAGTCGCCTTATGGGGTCAAATACGAGTCGCTCATCAGGTCACTGCTGAGTCGCCGGTGAGTCGCCAAGTCCTTGGCGGGTCACACTTCAAGCCGGGTTACAACGTGGGGTATATCGAAGGCTGACCCGTCGGGTGGAGCATATTAGTCACACTCCTGACCTATTCATGAGTTTACTAGAGCTCACCCCAATCTTATATACTGTGACCAGCAGTCGGACTCATGGAGGTGTGTTCCTCTAAACATCGCTTTGTAGGACAACATCTTGCTTACACATAAGCTTTAGACACATTAAGACATTTGTCATCCTACCATACAGTATTCGATAGTATTGCATCTCCAATGGAGTGGGTTAGTAAAGTTATTCTCCTCAGTTCACCACTGGCTTGTTTTCTCAGGTCCTACTTCACGGGATCTCCGGTCATATAGGTTGGGTTACTGCCATGGCAACTCATGTGGGTCTCATACCCATCTCCCTCAATGCACCATCTATCACAACACGTGATAGCCCTTTAGCAAAAGGGATCTGCGAGATTCTTAGCCGTTTGGATATAATCCAACGCTATCACCCCAGAGTTTCTCAAATGTCTGACACACTTCAATCTCATTCTTATATGTTTATTGGACTTCATGTTGTCCTTTGAACTCTTCACTTTGACAATAACTGTCTGATTATCGCAGTTCATAAGGATAGCCGGAACCGGCTTCTCAACCACGGGCAAGTCCATCAAAAGATCTCGAAGAAATTATGCTTCGACACCAGATGTGTTTAATGTTGTTAATTTTGCTTCCATTGTCGATCTTGTTAAGATCGTTTGCTTGCAAGACTTCCAGGAAACAGCACAACCTCCAAGACTAAACATATATAGAGTAGTGGCCTTCATCTCATCAGCATCAGAGATCCAATTCGCATCACTATACCCTTCAAGTACCGATGGGTATCTCGTATAGTGGAGTCCGTGGTTGATAGTACCTTTCAGGTAGCGCATAATTCTTTCAACAGCACGCCAATGAACATCACCTGGATTGGCAACAAACTGGCTCACTTTGCTCACAACAAAAGCGATGTCAGGCCTCGTTGCGCTAGCTAGACACATAAGTGAACCAATAATTTGAGAGAATCTCAATTGATCTATAGTTGTGCCTTTGAACTTTTGAATCAGCACACTAGGATCATATGGTGTTTGAGAAATTTTGCAGTCTGAATATCCAAAGCGACTCAAAATCTTCTAAACATAGTGGGGTTGCAGAAGTGTAATCCCACCCTCATCATCTCTCAAAAGCTTGATGTTCAAGATAATATCAGCCACTCCGAGGTCCTTCATCTCAAAGTTTTGAGACAGAAAAGACTTAACCTCCTCAATCACTTTGAGGTTGGTTCCAAATATCAGTATTGTCATCAACATACAAGCACAATATAACTCCTTCGCCCCCACCATGGAGATAGTATACACATTTGTCAGCTTCATTAACAACGACGCCAACAGATGTCAGAGTTGTATTAAACTTCTCATGCCATTGATTAGGTGCTTGTCTCAGACCATATAAGGATTTCAGCAACTTACACACCTTTCCTTACTGGCCATCTATCACCAAGCCATCTCGCTGTTGCACATAGATTTCCTCCTTTGGCTCTCCGTTCAGGAAAGTCGTCTTAACGTCCATTTGATGAATGAGAAGACCATGCGAGCTCGCCAATGAGAGTAGTACTCGAATGCTGGTCAGTATAGCCACAGGTGAATAAGTATCAAAGAAATTTTCTTCTTCTTTCTGGGCATAGCCCTTGGCCACAAGCCTAGCCTTGTACTTTTCAATCGTACCATCGGGCCTAAGCTGCCTTTTGAACACCCACTTGCATCCCAATGGTTTGCAACCATAGGGACAATCAGTAATTTCTCATGTCCCATTAGCCATGATGGAATCCATCTCGCTACGGACCCCATCTTTCCAGTAATGAGCATCTGGAGACGCATACGCCTCTAAAATAGAAGTGGGATTATCATCCACGAGGTATACGAAGAAATCATCACCAAAGGTCTTTGCAGTCCTTTGTCTCTTGCCCCTACCAAGGGTTTTCTCGTCATCCTCCTCAGGATTTTCATCATGTGTTTGTTCATAATATTCCATAGGAATGGCAGGCTCAGGAGTTCCCTCAGATTCCTGTCTAGAAGTGCTTTGCATATCTCTCATGGGAAAAATATCCTCAAAGAATGTAGCATCCTCGACTCCATAATTGTACCGACCTTCACGCCAGGTACCTCAGATTTCACTTCTAGAAATCCATAGCCAACGCTATTCTTAGCATAACCCAAATTAACACAGTCCACGGTCTTTGGTCCAAGCTTACGCTTTTTAGGGATCGGCACATTGACTTTCGCCAAGCAACCCAAAGTACGTAAGTACGAGAGCATCGTCCTTCTCTTTGACCACTCCTCATAGGGAGTGACTTCATTATATGTTGTAGTGACCTTATTCAGGACATGACACGCAGTCAATATAGCCTCCCCCACCATGCGTTGGATAAACCCGATGTATCTAACATGGCGTTAACCAAATCAGTTAGGGTATGGTTTTTCCGCTCAACAACCCTGTTTGACTTGGGTGAATAGGGAGGCGTCCTCTCATGAATAATGTCGTGTTCCGCATAAAAATAATCAAATTCGTTTGGGAAGTACTCTCCACCACGATCAGACCGGGCTCGTTTAATTTTATTTTCAAGTTGATTCTTAATTTCTGCCTTATAGATTTTAAAGTAATGCAGAGCCTCATCTTTAGTATTTAACAGATACACATAGCAATATCTAGTTGAATCATCTATGAATGTCATGAAATATTTCTTTCCACCTTTAGTCAACACACCATTCATCTCACAAAGATCAGAATGTATGAGTTCCAATGGCGCCAAGTGTCTCTCCTCTGCAGCCTTGTGAGGCTTGCGAGGTTGCTTTGCTTGCACACACAAATGGACTTAGAACCTTTGGCTAAAGTGAAACTTGGGATTAAATTCAAATTTGCTAGCCACAACATAACACCAAAACTTATGTGACAAAGACGTGAATGCCAAACTTCAGATTCATTAACACTCGAATGAATATTGTTCACATTTTATTACAAAAATCTGCAAGGAAAAGGCGGAACATACCTCCGCATTCATAACCTTTTCCAACAAATAGTCCAAAATTCGTAACAACTACTTTATTAGACTCGATGACCAACTTAAACCCTTCTCTACATAGAAGGGAGCCACTAACGAGATTCTTCTTGATGGCAGGGACATGCTGCACATTCTTCAGTTGCACGATCCTTCCCGAAGTAAACTTCAGATTGATCGTGCCAACACCAAGAACAGAAGCACTCGCGCCATTCCCCATCAATATGGACCCTCGTCCTGTGACCTGGTAAGAAGAGAACAATGAGATGTCAGCACACACATGAATATTTGCACATGTGTCCACCCCACCAATCGGTAGATTGACAAACCAAAAATACAGTAAACAAATTACTGTACCCAGATGCACCACTTTCATTGTTGCTGACAATCATATTGGCAGACTTGGAGTCCTACCCTGGCTTCTTGTGCTTGTCTGGGCACTTACTGGCCCAATGTTCCTGAGAACCACAATTGAAGCAGCTATCTCCCTTTGTTCTTTTTTAAGGCCTTCTTACCCTTCTTCTTAAAGTCGGTATTCTGCTGGACAGAATTCTTCCCCTTGGGCTTGTGGGAATTGAAGTTCCTCTGATGTACCATGTTGGCAACAAAAGGACCTTCGACCGTTTTTCCGTGCAAGTCCTTTGCTCTCGAGTTCTACTCAACACTCAGATGGCCGATGATATCCTCTATTGATAATTCATGCCTCTAATGTTTCAGAGTGGCAGCAAAGTTCCTCCAGGATTTAAGGAGGTTAGCAATTATACACCCCACGACAAATTTTCTCGGTAAATCGCACTTCAGAACCTCAAGTTCTTTAGCAATGCATATTATCTCATGAGCTTGTTCCAATACATAACGGTTATCAACCATTTTGTAATCATGGAACTGCTCCATAACATACATCTCGCTCCCAGCATCGGTGGCCTCGAATTTAGATCCGAACGCCTCCCATAGCTCTTTGGCAACATGCACATGTAAATATGCATCAACCATCTTATCTCCGATCACGCTTAAAACTGCTCCAAGAAAGAAGACGGTGGCCTCCACGAACGCCTTCACCTATTCAGGAGTGATCATTCTTGTAGGAGTGATACCGGCTACCCAGAACACGCTCATAGCCGTGAGCCATAAGGTGCTTTTCTTTTGCCAATGCTTGAAATAAGTACCGGTAAACTTATCCGGTTTCAGTGCAGCAACAAAACCACTACTCGAAAAATTCCAACACACATTAGGTTCTTGGATTGTTGAGTAAATTGGCAATTTTCTGAATAGATTAATCTACGAAATAATTACTAACATGGCATTGACTAGATTCATGACATACTGATTACGGAGCAGACTAGAAAGTACTACGCATATAGCAGAAACATCTATGCATATAGGTAGTGCTGCTAGAGCTAAAATAACCAGGAACGGGATAAGCGAGTGATACCCTCCGATCGGCCAGTTGGCCGTAGCAGCTGGGGTGGCGTCAGCAGCGTCCTGTGTCGCCTTCTTCTCGGCTTCAGCCTTCTCACGGGCGAGACGGTGAGATTCGGTTAGTGAAGACATGGCGATGACGAGGGCGACGCAGACGTAGATGAAGCAGATGGACGGAGGCGAGTGCTGCCTCTTGAGCTTGCGTTGGTTTTCCCTTGAAGAGGAAAGCGTGATGCAGCACAGGAGCAGTAAGTATTTCCCTCAGTTTGAGAACCAAGGTATCAATCCAGTAGGAGAATCAAGCCAAGTGTGTTGGGGGACGTCGCATGGGAAACAAAAAATTTCCTACGCGCACGAAGACCTATCATGGTGATGTCCATCTACAAGAGGGGATATTCGATCTACGTACCCTAGTAGATCGCATAGCAGAAGCGTTAAGAAACGCGGTTGATGTAGTGGAACGTCCTCACATCCCTCGATCCACCCCGCGAACCGTCCCGCGATCTAGTGCGGAACGGACGGCACCTCCGCGTTCAGCACACGTACAGCTCGACGATGATCTCGGCCTTCTTGATCCAGCAAGAGAGACAGAGAGGTAGATGAGTTCTCCGGCAGCGTGACGATGCTCCGGAGGTTGGTGGTGATCTTATCTCAGCACGGCTCCGCCCGAGCTCCATAGAAACGCGATCTAGAGGTAAAACCGTGGAGATATGTGGTCGGGCTGCCGTGGCAAAGTTGTGTCAAATCAGCCCTAAAACCTTGTTCATAATCAGAAGACCCTGACTATCTTTGATCAACTGGGTAGCCAACTAGAGGCTTGCTAGGGACAGTGTTTTGTCTATGTATCCACACATGTATATATGTCTTCATTCAATACAATTATAGCATGGATAATAAACGATTATCTTGATACAGGAATTATAATAATAACTATATTTATTATTGCCTCTAGGGCATAATTCCAACAGTCTCCCACTTGCACTAGAGTCAATAATCTAGCCCTCACATCATCATGCGAATTACATTGTAATAAATCTAACACCCATACAGTTCTGGTGTTGATCATGCTTTGCCCGTGGAAGAGGTTTAGTCAGCGGGTCTGCTACATTCAGATCCGTGTCCACTTTGCATATATTTACGTCCTCCCTTTCGACGTAGTCGCGGATGAGGTTGAAGCATTGTTTGATGTGTCTGGTCTTCTTGTGAAACCGTGGTTCCTTTGCTAAGGCAATGGCACCCGTGTTGTCACAGAACAAGGTTATTGGACTCAGTGCGCTTGGCACCACTCCAAGATCCGTCATGAACTGCTTCATCCAGACACCCTCCTTAGCCGCCTCCGAGGCAGCCATGTACTCCGCTTCACATGTAGAATCTGCTACGACGCTTTGCTTGGAACTGCATCAGCTTACCGCACCCCCATTAAGAATAAATACGTATCCGGACTGCGACTTAGAGTCGTCTGGATCTGTGTCAAAGCTTGCATCGACGTAACCCTTTACGGCGAGCTCTTCGTCACCTCCATACACGAGAAACATCTCCTTAGTCCTTTTCAGGTACTTCAGGATATTCTTGACCGCCGTCCAGTGATCCACTCCTGGATTACTCTGGAACCTGCCTGCCATACTTATGACCAGGCTAACGTCCGGTCTAGTGCACAACATTGCATACATGATAGAACATATGGCTGAAGCATAGGGGACGGTGCTCATATGCTCTCTATCCTCATCAGTTGCTGGGCACTGAGTCTTACTCAATATCGTACCTTGTAGAACTGGCAAGAACCCTTTCTTGGACTGTTCCATTTTGAACCTCTTCAAAACTTTATCAAGGTATGTGCTTTGTGAAAGTCCTATCAGGCGTTTCGATCTATCCCTCTAGATCTTAATGCCTAGAATGTAAGCAGCTTCTCCTAGGTCCTTCATAGAGAAACTTTTATTCAAGTAATCCTTTATGCTCTCCAAAAACTCTACGTTGTTTCCAATCAGCAATATGTCATCCACATATAATATTAGAAACGCCACAGAGCTCCCACTCACTTTCTTGTAAATACAAGATTCTTCAACCACTTGTATAAACCCAAATGCTTTGATCACCTCATCAAAGCGTTTGTTCCAACTCCGAGATGCTTGCACCAGTCCATAAATGGATCGCTGGAGCTTGCACACCTTGTTAGCATTCTTAGGATCGACAAAACCTTCGGGTTGCATCATATACAACTCTTCCTTAAGGAAACCGTTAAGGAACGCCGTTTTGACATCCATCTGCCAGATTTCATAATCGAAAAATGCAGCTATTGCTAACATGATTCTGACGGACTTAAGCATCGCTACGGGTGAGAATGTCTCATCGTAGTCAACTCCTTGAACTTGTGAAAAACCCTTTGCCAAAAGTCGAGCTTTATAAACGGTCACATTGCCGTCAGCGTCCCTCTTCCTCTTAAAGATCCATTTGTTCCGAATAGCCTTGCGGCCCTGAGGTAGTACTTCCAAAGTCCACACTTTGTTCTCATACATGGATCCTATCTCGGACTTCATGGCTTCTAGCCATTTGTTGGAATTTGGGCCCACCATTGCTTCTTCATAATTTGCAGGTTCATTGTTGTCCAACAACATGATTGACAAGACGGGATTACCGTACCACTCTGGAGCAGCACGTGGTCTCGTCGACCTGCGTGGTTCGACAGGAACTTGAACCGGAGTTTCATGATCATCATCATTAACTTCCTCCTCAACCGGCGTCGCAATGACAGAGGTTTCCCCTTGCCCTGTGCCACCATCTAGAGGGATGAGAGGTTCGACAACCTCATCAAGTTCTATCTTCCTCCCACTCAATTCTCTCGAGAGAAACTCCTTCTCGAGAAAAGCTCTGTTTTTAGCAACAAACACTTTGCCCTCGGATTTGAGATAGAAGGTGTACCCAACTGTCTCTTTTGGGTAACATATGAAGATGCACTTTTCCGCTTTGGGTTCCAGCTTTTCAGGCTGAAGCTTTTTGACATAACCATCACATGCCCAAACTTTAAGAAACGACAACTTTGGCCTTTTGTCGTACCACAGTTCGTATGGTGTCGTCTCAACGGATTTTGATGGTGCCCTATTTAAAGTGAATGCAGCTGTTTCTAATGCATAACCCCAAAATGATAAGGGCAAATCGGTAAGAGACATCATAGATCGCACCATCTCCAATAAAGTACGATTACGACGTTCGGACACACCATTACGCTGTGGTGTTCCAGGCGGTGTCAACTGTGAAACAATTCCACATTGTCTTAAGTGAGCACCAAACTCGAAACTCAGATATTCACCCCCACGATCAGACCGTAGGAACTTGATCTTCTTGTTACGATGATTTTCAACTTCACTCTGAAATTGCTTGAACTTTTCAAATGTTTCAGACTTGTGCTTCATTAAGTAGACATAACCATATCTACTCAAATCGTCAGTGAAGGTGAGAAAATAACGATATCCGTCGCGTGCCTCTACGCTCATCGGACCGCACACATCGGTATGTATGATTTCCAACAAGTCACTTGCACACTCCATTGTTCCGGAGAACGAAGTTTTAGTCATCTTGCCCATGAGGCATGGTTCGCACGTGTCAAGTGAATCAAAGTCAAGTGACTCCAAAAGTCCATCGGCATGGAGTTTCTTCATGCGCTTTACACCAATATGACCTAAGCGGCAGTGCCACAAAAATATGGCGCTATCATTGTTAACTCTAACTCTTTTGGTCTCAATGTTATGTATGTGTGTATCACTATCAAGATTCAATATGAACAATCCTCTCACATTGGGTGCACGGCCATAAAAGATGTTACTCATAGAAATAGAACAACCATTATTCTCTAACTTAAAAGAGTAACCGTCTCGCAATAAACAAGATCCAGATATAATGTTCATGCTCAACGCAGGCACTAAATAACAATGATTTAAGTTCATAACTAATCCTGATGGTAACTGAAGTGAAACTGTGCTGACGGCGGTTGCATCAACCTTGGAACCATTTCCTACGCGCATCGTCACTTCATCTTTCGCTA
The DNA here is from genome assembly GCF_904849725.1 of Hordeum vulgare subsp. vulgare. NCBI lineage: Eukaryota > Viridiplantae > Streptophyta > Magnoliopsida > Poales > Poaceae > Hordeum > Hordeum vulgare. The sequence continues at coordinate 20,924,798 of NC_058523.1, forward strand.
GCCTTCGTCTATTCCGCAGTTCCTGTTTTGAGTTGCAAATATGAGCAACAGAACCGGTATCGAATACCCAGGCACTACTACGAGAGACGGTTAAGTACACATCAATAACATGTATATCAAATATACCTGATTTTTCTTTGGCCGCCTTCTTATCAGCCAGATACTTGGGGCAATTGCGCTTTCAGTGACCCATACCCTTGCAATAGTAACACTCTATTTCAGGCTTAGGTCTAGCTTTGGGTTTCTTCGTCGGATTGGCAACAGGCTTGCCGCTCTTCTTTGAATTACCCTTCTTGCCTTTGCCGTTTCTCTTGAAACTAGTGGTCTTATTCACCATCAACACTTGATGCTCTTTACGGAGTTTAGACTCTGCGACTTTCAGCATCACAAACAACTCGCCGGGTGACTTGTTCATCCCTTGCATGTTGTAGTTCAACACAAAGCCTTTATAGCTTGGTGGCAGTGATTGAAGGATTCTGTCAGTGATAGCCTCTTGTGGGAGTTCAATCCCCAGCTCAGCTAGACGGTTTGAGTACCCAGACATTTTGAGCACATGTTCACTGACAGACGAGTTCTCCTCCATCTTGCAAGCATAGAATTTATCGGAGGTCTCATACCTCTCGATCCGGGCGTTCTTCTGAAAGATAAACTTCAACTCCTGGAACATCTCAAATGCTCCATGACACTCAAAGCGATGTTGAAGTCCCGATTCTAAGCCATACAAGACTGCACATTGAACTACTGAGTAGTCCTCCTTACGTGTTAACCAAGCGTTCTTAACATCCTGGTCAGCCGTAGCGGGTGGTTCATCTCCTAGCGCAGCATTAAGGACATAATCCTTCTTCCCAGCTTGTAAGATTAGCTTAAGATTACGAGCCCAGTCTACAAAGTTGCTTCCATCATCTTTCAACTTAGCTTTCTCTAGGAACGTATTAAAATTCAGGGTGACGGTCGCGTGAGCCATGATCTACAACACAAATATATTCAAAGTGGACTTAGACTATGTTCAAGATAATTAGAGTTTAACTTAATCAAATTACTCGCTAAGCTCCCACTCAAAAAGTACATCTCTCTAGTCATTTGAGTGGTTCATGATCCACTTACACTAGCTCAAGTCCGATCATCACGTGAGTTGAGTATAGTTTCAGTGGTAAGCATCCCTATGCTAATCATATCATCTATATGATTCATGATCGACCTTTCGGTCTCATGTGTTCCGAGGCCATGTCTGCACATGCTAGGCTCGTCAAGCTTAACCCGAGTGTTCCGCGTGCGCAACTGTTTTGCACCCGTTGTATGTGAACGTTGAGTCTATCACACCCGATCATCACGTGGTGTCTCGAAACGACGAACTGTAGCAACGGTGCACAGTCGGGGAGAACACAATTTCGTCTTGAAATTTTAGTGAGAGATCACCTCATAATGCTACCGTCGCTCTAAGCAAAATAAGGTGCATAAAAGGATTAACATCACATGCAATTCATAAGTGACATGATATGGCCATCATCACGTGCTCCTTGATCTCCATCACCAAAGCACCGGCATGATCTTCTTGTCACCGGCGCCACACCATGATCTCCATCAACGTGTCGCCATCGGGGTTGTCGTGCTACTCATGCTATTACTACTAAAGCTACATCCTAGCAAAATAGTAAACGCATCTGCAAGCACAAAACGTTAGTTTAAAGACAACCCTATGGCTCCTGCCGGTTGCTGTACCATCGACGTGCAAGTCGATATTATCTATTACAACATGATCATCTCATACATCCAATATATCACATCACATCATTGGCCATATCACATCTCAAGCATACCCTGCAAAAACAAGTTAGACGTCCTCTAATTTTGTTGTTGCATGTTTTACGTGGTGACCATGGGTATCTAGTAGGATCGCATCTTACTTACGCAAACACCACAACGGAGATATATGAATTGCTATTTAACCTTATTCAAGGACCTCCTCGGTCAAATCCGATTCAACTAAAGTTGGAGAAACTGACACTTGCCAGTCATCTTTGAGCAACGGGGTTACTCGTAGCGATGAAACCAGTCTCTCGTAAGCGTACGAGTAATGTCGGTCCAAGCCGCTTCAATCCAACAATACCGCGGAATCAAGAAAAGACTAAGGAGGGCAGCAAAACGCACATCACCGCCCACAAAAACTTTTGTGTTCTACTCAAGAAGACATCTATGCATGAACCTAGCTCTGATACCACTGTTGGGGAACGTCGCATGGGAAACAAAAATTTTCCTACGCGCACGAACACCTATCATGGTGATGTCCATCTACGAGAGGGGATATTCGATCTACGTACCCTTGTAGATCGCACAGCAGAAGCGTTAAGAAACACGGTTGATGTAGTGGAACGTCCTCACGTCCCTCGATCCGCCCCGCGAACCGTCCCGCGATCAGTCCCACGATCTAGTGCCGAACGGACGGCACCTCCGCGTTCAGCATGTTGGGTAACGTAGCATAAAATCAAAATTTTCCTACGCATATTCAGATCTTCCTATGGAGAGACCAGCAACGAGAGAGGGGTAAGAGCATCTTCATACCTTTGAAGATTGCTAAGCGGAAGCGTTGCTAGAACGCGGTTGATGGAGTCGTACTCGCAGCGATTCCGATCTAGTGCCGAACAACGGCACCTCCGCGTTCAACACACTTGCAGCCCGGTGACGTCTCCCGCACCTTGATCTAGCAAGGAGGAGGGAGAGGTTGGGGAAGAACTCCAGCAACACGACGGCGTGGTGTCGATGGAGAGACGAGGTCTCCCGGCAGGGCTTCGCCAAGCACCGGCAGAGAGGAGGAGGAAGAAGAGCAGGGCTGCGCCGAGAGAGAGGGAAAAACCGTGTCTCTCAATGGCCAAAAGTGCCTGATATATATAGGGGAGGGGAGAGGGGGTGCCACCCTTAGGGTTCCCACCCTAGGGGGTGCGGCAGCCCCCCCAGATGGGAGGTGCGGCGGCCAGAAGGGGGAGGAGGGGGTGGCGCACCATCTGGTGGGCCTTAGGCCCACCTGGCCTAGGGTTTGCCCCCCTTTTCTCTCCCTTGCGATGTGGGCTGAGTGGGAAGGCGCACCAGCCCACCTAGGGGCTGGTTCCCACCCCCACTTGGCCCACCTTAAGTCCCGGGGTCGTTGCCCCCCTTCGGTGGTCCCCCGGGGCCACCTCCGATGGTCCCGGTACGTTACCGGTGATGCCCGAAACACTTCCGGTATCCGAAACCATCTGTCCTATATATCAATCTTTACCTCCGGACCATTCCGGAGCTCCGAACAACTTTCGGTAACCTCGTATAACAATTCCCTATAACCCTAGCGTCATCGAACCTTAAGTGTGTAGACCCTACGGGTTCGGGAGACAGGCAGACATGACCGAGACACCTCTCTGGCCAATAACCATCAGCGGGGTCTGGATACCCATGGTGGCTCCCACTTGCTCCACGATGATCTCATCGGATCAACCACGATGTCAAGGATTCAATCAATCCCGTACATGATTCCCTTTGTCCGTCGGTATAGAACTTGCCCGAGATGCGATCGTCGGTATACCTATGCCTTGTTCAATCTCGTTACCGGTAAGTCTCCTTACTCGTTCCGTAGCACGTCATCGTGTGACTAACTCCTTAGTCACATTGAGCTCATGATGGTGTTCTACCGAGTGGGCCCAGAGATACCTCTCCGTCACACGGAGTGACAAATCCCGATCTCGATTCGTACCAACCCAACAGATACTTTCGGAGGTACCCGTAGTGCCCCTTTATAGTCACCCAGTTACGTTGTGACGTTTGATACACCTAAAGCACTCCTACGGTATCCGGGAGTTGCACAATCTCACGGTCGAAGGAAAAGATACTTGACATTAGAAAAGCATTAGCATACGAACAATACGATCTAGTGCTAGGCTTAGGATTGGGTCTTGTCCATCACATCATTCTCCCAATGATGTGATCCCGTTATCAATGACATCTAATGCCCATGATGAGGAAACCATGATCATCTATTGACTAACAAGCTAGCCAACTAGAGGCTTGCTAGGGACACATTGTGATCTATTTATTCACACATGTATTACTGTTTCCTGTTAATACAATTATAGCATGAACAATAGACGATTATCATGAACAAGGAAATATGATAATAACCATTTTATTATTGCCTCTAGGGCATATTTCCAACACAGCACACGTACAGCTCGACGATGATCTTGGCCTTCTTGATACAACAAGAGAGACAGAGAGCTAGATGAGTTCTCCGGCAGCGTGACGGCGCTCCGGAGGTTGGTGGTGATCTTATCTCAGCAGGGCTCCGCCCGAGCTCCGCAGAAACGCGATCTAGAGGTAAAACCGTGGAGATATGTCGTCGGGCTGCCGTGGAAAAGTTGTGTCAAATCAGCCCTAAAACCTCTGTATATATAGGGAGAAGAGGGGGAGCCTTGCCTTGGGGTCCAAGGACCCCCAAGGGGTTCGGCCGAGCCAAGGGGGGGGAACCCTCCCCTTCCAAACCGAGTCCAACTAGGTTTGGAAGGAGGAGTCCTTCCCCCTTTTCCCACCTCCTCTTTTTCTTTTCTTTTCTCTTTGATTTTCTTCCTATGGCGCATAGGGCCTTCTTGGGCTGTCGGCTGGTGTGCCACCCCCAAGGCCTATGGGCTTCCCCGGGGTGGGTTGCCGCCCCCCCGGTGAACACCCGGAACCCATTCGTCATTCCCGGTACATTCCCGGTAACTCCGAAAACCTTCCGGTAATCAAATGAGGTCATCCTATATATCAATCTTCGTTTCCGGACCATTCCGAAAACCCTCGTGACGTCCGTGATCTCATCTGGGACTCCGAACAACATTCGGTAACCAACCATATAACTCGAATACGCATAAAACAACGTCGAACCTTAAGTGTGCAGACCCTGCGGGTTCGAGAACTATGTAGACATGACCCGAGAGACTCCTCGGTCAATATCCAATAGCGAGACCTGGATGCCCATATTGGATCCTACATATTCTATGAAGATCTTATCGTTTGAACCTTAGTGCCAAGGATTCATATAATCCCGTATGTCATTCCCTTTGTCCTTCGGTATGTTACTAGCCCGAGATTCGATCGTCAGTATCCGCATACCTATTTCAATCTTGTTTACCGGCAAGTCTCTTTACTCGTTCCGTAATACAAGATCCCGCAACTTACACTAAGTCACATTGCTTGCAAGGCTTGTGTGTGATGTTGTATTACCGAGTGGGCCCTGAGATACCTCTCCGTCACACGGAGTGACAAATCCCAGTCTTGATCCATACTAACTCAACGAACACCTTTGGAGATACCTGTAGAGCATCTTTATAGTCACCCAGTTACGTTGCGACGTTTGATACACACAAAGTATTCCTCCGGTGTCAGTGAGTTACATGATCTCATGGTCATAGGAACAAATACTTGACACGCAGAAAACAGTAGCAACAAAATGACACGATCAACATGCTACGTCTATTAGTTTGGGTCTAGTCCATCACGTGATTCTCCTAATGACGTGATCCAGTTATCGAGCAACAACACCTTGTTCATAATCAGAAGACCCTGACTATCTTTGATCAACTGCTTAGCCAACTAGAGGCTTGCTAGGGACAGTGTTTTGTCTATGTATCCACACATGTATATATGTCTTCATTCAATACAATTATAGCATGGATAATAAACGATTATCTTGATACAGGAATTATAATAATAACTATATTTATTATTGCCTCTAGGGCATAATTCCAACAAAGTGTCCAGAGTACCTGCGCAAACACAACGAGCTTGCACCCAACGCTATAAAGGGGTTGTCAATCCCTTCAAGATTGATTCCAAAGTGAGATCTGAAGGCGGAAAGTGCAATGAAGTAAAAGTGTAAGGCTGAAAATATGATGTGAAGTAGACCCGGGGGCCATAGTGTTCACTAGAGGATTCTCTCAAAATAGCAAATATTACGGTGGGTGAACAAATTACTGTTGAGCAATTGATAAAACCGCGCAAAGTCATGACGATATCTAAGGCAATGATCATACATATAAGCATCACGTCAGAGACAAGTAGACCGATACTTTCTACATCTACTACTATTACTCCACACATCGACCGCTATCCAGCATGCATCTAGTGTATTGAGTTCATGACGAACAGAGTAACGCCTTAAGCAAGATGACATGATGTAGAGGGATAAACTCAAACCAATGATGTTAACCCCATCTTTTTACCCTTGATGGCAACAACATGATGCGTGCCTCGCTACCCCTTCTGTCACTGGGTGAGGTCACCGCACGGTATGAACCCAAAACCAAGCACTTCTCCCATTGCAAGAATCATAGATCAAGTTGGCCAAACAAAACCCACAACTCGAAGAGAATTACAAGGATATGAAATCATGCATATAAGAGATGAGAAGAAACTCAAATAAGATTCATAGATAATCTGATCATAAATCCACAATTCATCGGATCTCGACAAACACACCGCAAAGAAGATTACATCGGATAGATCTCCATGAAGATCATGGAGAACTTTGTATTGAAGATCCAAGAGAGAGAAGAAGCCATCTAGCTACTAGATATGGACCCAAAGGTCTATGGTGAACTACTCACGCATCATCGGAGAGGTCATGGTGTTGATGAAGAAGGCCTCCGTATCTGAATCCCCCTTCCGGCAGGGCACCAGAACGTGCCCCAGATAGGATCTTGCGGAGACAGAAGCTTGCGGCGGCGGAAAAGTATTTTCGTGGATCTCTCGCGCAGTTTTGGATTTTTCGGGAATTTATAGGCGGAAGAGGTAGGGCAGACGAGCCACAGGGGGCCCACAAGCCTGCTAGCCGCGGCCCCCTGGCCGCGCCTAGGGGGCTTGTGGCCTCTGCCTTGGTTCTCACGTCCCCTGCGTATCTTCTATTCCGGAAAAAATCTTTTCGGAAGTTTTATTCCGTTTGGACACCGTTTAAAAATCTCCTTTGAAAGGGGTCAAAAACACGGAAAAACAGGAACTGGCACTTGGCATTGAGTTAATAAATTAGTCCCAAAAAAGATATAAAAGGCATACAAAACATCCAAAGTTTGACAAGATAATAGCATGGAACCATAAAAAATGATAGATATGTTGGAGACGTATCAAGCATCCCCAAGCTTAACTCCTGCTCGTACTCGAGTAGGGAAGTGATAAAGACTGAATTTTTGATGTGGAATGCTAACTAGCATAGTTGTCCTTTGTAACTTATTTCATGTGACATGAATGTTCAGATCCGTAAGATTCAAAACAATAGTTTGCTATTGACATGAAAACAATAATACTTCAAGCAAACTAGCAAGGTAATCATGAACTTTCAAAATAACAAGGCCAAAGAAAGTTATCCCTACAAAATCATATAGTCTGGCTATGCTCCATCATCCCCACACAACTAATTTAAATCATGCACAACCCCGGTATTGGCCAAGTAATTGTTTTTGCACTCTTACTTTCCAAAACCTTTTTCAACTCTCACGCAATACGTGAGCGTGAGCCATGGATATAACACTATGGTGGAATAGAGTGTGGTGGAGGTTCAGAAATCCATGCCCTTTCCTCCCAAACCCATGGACTTTGTTATTATGGATATTCTCGAGGATGATGCCATGGCGGTCATCCTTGGAAGACCCTTTTTAAACACAGCAGGGGCTATTATAGATTGCAACAAAGGCAATGTCACTTTCCATGTCAACAATAGTGAGCATACAGTGCACTTTCCGAAGAAACAATATCGAGTACATTGCATCAATGCTATCGAAAAAACTTCATCGATTCTTATTGGGAGATTTGAATGCCCTATTCCTCCTGTTAAGATGAAGTATGATTTGCTTGTTGGGGAGATTCGCATCCCCACTAAGGTAACTGCTACGGCAACAGACAACAGTGCCAGAAATTGGCATGTTGACGGAGACTTGTCTTGCGCTGGTTTTTCCCTTGAAGAGGAAAGGGTGATGCAACACAGGAGCAGTAAGTATTTCCTTCAGTTTGAGAACCAAGGTATCAACCCAGTAGGAGAATCTCGTCAAGTCCAGAGTGCCTGCACAAACACAAAAGAGCTTGCACCCAACGCTATAAAGGGATTTTCAATCCCTTCAAGATTGATTCCAAAGTGAGATCTGAAGGCGAAAAGTGCAACAAAGTAAAAGTGTAAGGCTGAAAATATGATGTGAATTAGAGGCTTCTCTCAAAATAGCAAATATTATGGTGGGTGAACAAATTACTGTTGAGCAATTGATAGAACTACGCAAAGTCATGACGATATCTAAGGCAATGATCATACATATAGGCATCACGTTCGAGACAAGTAGACTGATACTTTCTGCATCTACTACTATTACTCCACACATCGATCATTATCCAGCATGCATCTAGTGTATTGAGTTCATGACGAACAGAGTAACGCCTTAAGCAAGATGACATGATGTAGAGGGATAAACTCAAACCAATGATGAAAACCCCATCTTTTTAACCTTGATGGCAACAACATGATGCGTACCTCGCTACCCCTTCTGTCACTGGGTGAGGTCACCGCATGGTATGAACCCAAAACCAAGCACTTCTCCCATTGCAAGAATCATAGATCGAGCTGGCCAAACAAAACCCACAACTCGAAGAGAATTACAAGGATATGAAATCATGCATAAGAGAGATCATAAGAAACTCAAATAAGATTCATAGATAATCTGATCATCAATCCACTATACATCATATCTCGACAAACACAACGCAAAAGAAGATTACATCGGATAGATCTCCATGAAGATCATAGAGAACTTTGTATTGAAGATCCAAGAGAGAGAAGAAGCCATCTAGCTACTAGCAATGGACCCGTAGGTCTGTGGTGAACTACTCATACATCATCGGAGAGGTCATGGTGTTGATGAAGAAGCCCTCCGTATCCGAATCCCCCTCCGGCAGGAAAAGTACTTTCGATGATCTCTTGATTTTTTCTGGGATTTTAGGGAATATATAGGCGAAAGACCTAGGGTAGAGGTAGCCCAGGGAACCAACAAGCCTGGGAGGCGCGGGCCCCCTGGACGCGGCTAGGGGGCTTGTGGGGTCCCTGGTGGCCCCCTGCCTTGGTTCTCAAGTTTCCCGATCTTCTTCTCTTTCGGAAAAAATCTTTTTGGAGGTTTCGTTCCGTTTGGGCTCCGTTTAAAATCCTCCTGTGAAAGGGGTCAAAAACACAGAAAAAACCAGGAACTAGCACTTGGCACTGAGTTAATAAGTTGGTCCCAAAAAGATATAAAAGGCATACAAAACATCCAAAGTTTGACAGGATAATAGCATGAAACCATCAAAAATTATAGATACGTTGGAGACGTATCAATCATTCCCAAGTTTAACTGCTGCTCGTCCTCGAGTAGGGAAGTGATGAAGACTAAATTTTTGATGTGGAATACTACCTAGCATAGTTGTCCTTTGCAACTTCTTTCGTGTGACATGAATGTTCAGATCCATAAGATTCAAAACAATAGTTTGCTATTGACATGAAAACAATAATACTTCAAGCAAACTAGCAAGGTAATCATGAACTTTTGAAATAACAAGGCCAAAGAAAGTTATCCCTACAAAATCATGTAGTCTGGATATCCTCCATCATCCTCACACAACTAATTTAAATCATGCACAATCCCGGTATTGGCCAAGTAATTGTTTTCGCACTCTTACTTTCTCAAACCTTTTATAACTATCATGCAATACATGAGCATGAGCCATGGATATAGCACTATAGGTCGAATAGAGTGTGGTGGTGGTTGTGAGACAAAAAGGGAGGAGATGGTCACATTGACTCGGCATATCAAAGGGCTATGGAGATGCCCATTAAAAGATATCAATGTGAATGAGTAGGGATTGCCATAGAAAGGATGCACTAGAGCTATAAGTATGTGAAAGCTCAAAAGGAGAAATAGTGGGTGTGCATCCAACTTGCTTGCTCACGAAGACCTAGGGAAATTTTGAGGAAACCCATCATTGGAATATACATGCCAAGTTATAGAATGAAGATTCCCACTAGCATATGGTGGTGACGAAACGAGAGCTCTCAATCATGAAGAACATGGTGCAATTATGAAGCACACAAGTGTGGAAAAAGATAGTAGCATTGTCCCTTCTCTCTTTTTCTCTTCTTTTTTTATTTGGGCTCTTGGGCCTCTTTTTCTCCCCTTTTTTTATTTGGGCTCTTTGGGCTCTTTTTTTCCTCACATGGGACAATGCTCTAATAATGATGATCATCACACTTTTATTTACTCATAGCTCAAAGCTCAGAACGATGATGACTCTATAGGAAATGCCTCCGGCAGTGTACCGGGATGTGCAACGATCTATCTTGGCGTATGACGTTGAAACGTCTCGCTAGCTATCTAACGATCATGCAATGGCAATATGAGAGTGATGGAACAAGTCATGAGACGGAACGGTGGGAGTTGCATGGCAATATATCTTGGAATGGCTATCAAAATGCCATAGTAGGTAGGTATGGTGGCTGTTTTCAGGAAGGCATATGGTGGGTTTGTGCACCGGCGAGAATTGCGCGGCACTAGAGAGGCTAGAAATGGTGGAAGGTGAAAGTGCATCTATACCATGGACTCACATTAGTCATGAAGAACTCGCATACTTGTTGCGAAAGTTTTTATTAGTAATTGAAACAAAGTGCTAAACACATACTCCTAGGGGAAGGGTTGGTAGGTGTTAACCATCGCACGATCCCGACCGCAACACAAAGGATGACAATCAATAGATCAATTATGCTCCGACTTCCTAACATAGCGGTTCACCATACGTGCATGCTACGGGAATCACTAACTTCAACACAAGTATTTCTAGATTCACAACACCCTACTAACATAACTCTTAATATTACCAAATCCACGTCTCAAAACTAATTGAGAGGAATCAAAACTTCTCTTTCTACTCAATGCACATGAAGATGGAGGTTTTTGTATCCTCTTTGGGTACCTATCACCTTTGGGACTACTTTCATAGCAGAAGACAACTACCAAGTCACGCACCGCCGTGCTCTAAAAGATCTAAGTGAAGCACATAGAGCAAAATTATCTAGCTCAAGAGATATAAGTGAAGCACGATGAGCATTCTAGCAAAATCACGATGAGTGCGTGTCTCTCTCAAAAGGTGAGCAGCAAGGATGATTGTGACGCAACAAAAAGAAAAGACTCCTACGATACAAGACGCTCCAAGCAAAACACATATCATGTGGTGAATAAAAATATAGCTCCAAGTAATGTTACCGATGGATTGAAGACGAAAGAGGGGATGCCTTCCCGGGGCATCCCCACGCTTAGGCTTTTTGGTGTCCTTGAATTTGGCTTGGGATGCCTTGGGCATCCCCAAGCTTGAGCTCTTTCCACTCCTTATCTCTTTGTCCATGAGAACATCATCCAAAATTTGAAAACTTCACAACACAAAACTTAAACAGAAACTCGTGATAACATTAGCACAAGAAAACAAACCACCACCTCTTTAGGTACTGTAGCAATCTTGATTTCTATTTATATTGGTGTTAGATTATTGTATTCTCACTTTTCCATGGCTAGTACCCCCCCCCCCCCCCCGATACTATCCATAGTTTCATCAAAACAAGCAACCAACTCAACAAAAACAGAATCTCTCAAAAACAGACCAGTCTGTAGCAATCTGTATACTTCATATACTTCTGGTACCTCAAAAATTCTGAAAAATTACGAATGGCTGGTGTCGTGGGTATAAGCCTGACAGTAGATGTGTAGGGTACGAATGAGATGGGCAGAGTCCTAGCTACGGCGAGGTTGTATGAGTTCGGGCCCCTCTGCGGTGGAGGTAACAGCCCTACGTCTCAGTGCTCTCGGAGCTTGTTGTCGAGTGGAATATGGAATACAATGATTTGCTAACCCCTTTACCAGTGGGGAAGGGTGGCTTATATAGAGTCCGCTGCCCTCCACAATGGTTGTGATTCAGGGGCGGAGTAACGGGGGTTGAATGCGTACGTTACAGGTAACGTATGCCCTAAATGCTAATAAATGCACCCGGGAAAGTATGGCAATTTCTCTCCACAGAGGTTACAATGTACCGAGTGTATCCAGTTGGTTAGCCTGGTATCCTCCGAATGCTAGTCTCCGACTGGATGATTCAGGACCTATTACCGACTGGATGATGGGGACTCCTTAATTCAGTCGGGGCAGACATAAGGTCCTGTCCTTTGTGTGGGGTAGTCCTTGGGTAGGACCTGTAAGGCAGGCCGATGACCCTACCCTAGGACTATGACCCCATCATTAGTCCCCGAATGGATTGGGGTTGAAACGACGAAGCGGTGCTTGAAGTTCAGATCCGACTGGACTAGATTCGGCTTGGGCGTTGCTTGCCTCTATCCATTTGATCTTTCCTGACCAACGATCCGAGTGGAAGTGCTTGCGAAACAGACTGTCGGGAACCGAGTGTTTTTGCGGCATCTTTTGACGCGACCGGTCAACTGACAGCGGCGGATTTTCCGGGATATCAAATTTCGGGTTCCGCGCGCTCAGCGGGGATGACGCCAGCGCGCTCGAGTAGCGCCTGACGCCTCGATTCTCGCGCCTTCAACTCCTCCACTGATATCGCCGCGGCCGGTCGGGCGGATAAGGCTTCGGGCCCATTCGCTAGTGACCCAATCGGCACTCTATTTAAATCTGGGCGGCGAGGCTTCTTCGCTACGCTCGCCGAATCTTTCGCTCTCGCCTGCTCCGTCTTCCTCGCCACCTCCAGCGCTCCTACGCCCCTTCCTTCTCCTCCCTCTCGAGGGTTCACTGTCGCCTCCATGACCAAGGGTCAGACCAGCAAGATGGAGGCGAGGAAGAAGAAGAGCAAGGCGGCGGTGCCTACTCAGCGGCGGCAGCGGTCGCTGTCGGCGGGGTGGATCCAAGGAGACATCCTCCCCTCCACGGTGACGGAGGGAGATCTGCTGGAGCTGGTGGAGCACGGAATGCTCGTGCACAAGTCCTGGAGACTGCCGGCGGAGGACGAGGTTGAGCCAGCGCCTCGGGAGGGGAGCGCGTCCTGCTCCTCAGCCATGTCCATCGAGGTTTTTTCCTTGCCTCCGCATCCTTTCTTTAAGGGCATCATGAATCACTTCGGGGCCCAACTTCACCACTTTCCTCCGAACGCCATCGCCCATCTTTCTGCCTTTATTGTTTTGTGCGAGTGTTTCATCGGTTGCCCCCCCCATTGGGGTTTGTTCAAACACATCTTCTCCGCCCGATCCCAAACTATCAAACGTCTTAGCCAGTCGGATGATAAGACGCACCTCCTCCATCTCTGCGGAGGTTTAGGATTCCAGAAGAAGAGTCGGAGTAGCTATCCTGCTCTCCAGTTAAGTGAGTCGGTTAGGAACTGGCAGTCGACATGGTTCTACTGCCAGGACATCGCCTGTCCGAATGCGTCGACTGGGCTGCCTCCTTTTAGTCTAGACCGGCCCGCCCCGCCTAAGCAGCTCGCGCTCTCGAAGGCTGAGAGGAACGACATCCAGCCCTTGGTTGAGGCCCTCGTGGATGTCGTCAGGAGGGGGGTCACCGGTATAGACCTGCTAGAAGTCTTCCTCGGTCGGCGGATCCAGCCTCTGCAGGCTCGCGACCATGCTATGTGGCATTACACGGGGCCCGAAGACTCCACTCGGACAAACGTGGTGGGCGTGACCGAGGAGAGGGTGACCTCATGGGTGCTCCAAATCACGGGTCCCTGTGAGAACCCCAAAGGAGCTCGGCGAGTGAAGCCTTACAGCGCGGATCATCCTCCACTGAATCAGGTGAGTGGCACTCATCGAGTGCATTCAACTGTCTTAATTCCAGTCGCTTGTCTATATCTCCGTGTGATGTCTAATGTTTTTGACTGAAGTTTATACAGGCGTGGACCAAGTGGTTCTCCCCCGTCTCGAATGGGAATCCGGAGGAGGAAGAGGAGGAAGGCAGCCAGGAGGGCAGCGTGGAGAGCGCCGAGTACGTCTCCGACAGCGGGGAATCGGAGGAGGAGGACAGCGAGGAAGAGGAAGAAGACGAGGAGCAAGACTCGCCGCCTCCACGACCAGAGCATCGGACCAAGCGCCGACACGAGCCCGCCGCCCCTTCGGCTCCTCCTGCGTCGTCGAGTGCTCCACCTACCGCTCCGGTGGTCCCGAGTGTTCGAGGCACCAAGAGGGCCAGGGACGCCGCCACTGAGCCCGCGGGCCAGTATTCTAAGGCGCCCAAGCCGAGTGGGCCTAAGCCTCGGAAGGCTCTGCCGCGAATGAGGGTTGCTATCCCTGTCACCTCCACGTAAGTGTATACAGCTTTCGGTTCTTTCTGTTATCCGAGTGAACTTCTGTTTATTGGCCGAATGGGTTTCACTCGATAGGGTCGCAACCTCTGCCACCTCTCCGGCCCGCCAAGGGGACGACCCCATGGACACGGACAACGTCGTTTCATCCCAGCCAGGTGCGTTGTAGGAGAGTCGGGTGTTTTATCCCATCGCGTCTCCAATTCTATCATAGGGCTTGTTTCTTTATTTTTCTGAGACGTCATGTCATTCGGCTTGTCAGGGGCGATTTGCCTGGACGAGGACGATCAGGGGAGAGCCGACCCCGCCGTGGAGCCTGTTCTTGAGGCTGCTCCTCCTGCTGCCGCTCCCGCCGCCGACGTCCTGCCGACTTAGGCGCCGCCACCGACTGAACCAGTGCTGGTGGGGGAGGAGCCGACTGGGACGGACCTTGGGATGCCCCAGGAACCTCCGATGATTCCAGGTTCGTCGAATGCTGAATTCAGCATCCGGCGTCTTCCAAAAAAGCAGGTGGGGGCGGCCAAGGGGGCTATGGTGCAGGCGGAGCTGATGGCTGGAGAAGCCAAGAGGGCTTATGACTCCGTTGTGTCCTTGTACCAGCGGAGCTTGGAGCTGCGCGATGATATCCGAGTAAGTGGTCTAGTAAGTATTTAATTTTCCCCTGTAACCCACTGGGTGTTCTTGAATAGCGGCTGTTGTTTGCAATGGGTTCACTCTGAGTGAACCCAGTGGGTGTAGTCCCCAAGACTTCTGTCGAGTGCTTGCACCGATAGTTGTCTTTATACATTTTGCCTTGAGTTTGGTTGTGTCTGTAGATATGATTACCGAGTGTGAGTATTTGTTGCAGTCATAGTGCACTTACGGTAAGAGTCCCCGAGAGTAAGTTGTACTCAGGTCGGGTAGTATTTGCCTCGGAGGCGTAGGTGATAACATGCATCTAAATAGGGCAGGCCTGCTTGAGGTGCATGCCAGTGGGGTCACTCTTAGTGAACCCACTAGGTGTAGTCCCCGAGACCGCTGTCGACTGCTTGCGTCGGCAGGGGTCTGAAGAACTTAGACTGTTAACTGTTGGACTTTCTGATTGTCCTTTGTTTCTTGGTGGCAGAAGACTTGTGAAATGGGGATGGCCTATGAGGCCCTGAGAGCGGAGAGGAACCAGTTCGCTGGTGAACTTGATGCGGCTATGCTCGCCATGGCCGGCATGAAGGATTCTCTGGAGGGGCGAGAGAAGTCTTTGGAGGAGGCTCATGAAGCGAACAAGGTGTTGACTGAGGAATTGGAAAGAATGGGGAAACAGAGGACTGTTCTCATGAATCAGATGGCTGTCCAGAATAGACGATGCATAGCTCAGGAGAAGTATGTCAACGACTGGGCTGGGAAGATGATGACTCGTCTGGCTGGTAAGTCTTATGTTTTGCCGAGTGCTTGTACCGTGTGCGTTAAACTCGGTTTTTATTGTATACTTGCCCTTTTGTTGCAGACTTTTGCGTTGATGCTGAAGCTGAAGCAGCGGTTGTGGAGCGGTCCATTCAGGACAACGTGCCACTCGGCGAGGACGCCAATCGGGATCTGCTCCGGGCGCATATCCGCGTAGGCAAAGTGAGTCCTTTCATCGGTCGACTGAGAGAAGTCGTTGGCCGAATTGACAAGGAACTTTGGCCAGAAGACGAGTCGCGGCAGGAGATGGAGACCCTGATGGCGCGACTAGAGGAGATTCCGAGCCGAGTGCAATCGTGGAAGAAATCGGCAGCACGTTGCGGTGCTGATGTTGCCCTGTCCTTGGTCCGAGTCCATTGCAAGGAGGTGCGGGAAGAGAAGCTGAAGACACTGAAGGTCGCCAACACGAAGAAGATTCGATTCAAAGACTTCATGGAGACGTTCCTTGAGACTGCTACCGGCATCGCCGACGGAATCGACTTGGACACTTTCGTGGAGCCCTCCAGTCATGGCGCCGGCCTAGCTGACGCGTAATAAAACTTTATCCTCGGTATGCCGAGTGTTTATCTGTAAGGTACTTTGGCCACTTCTGTTGGCTATCACACTTTTAAATCGGTGCGGGTAAGCTTGATCCGTACTGAGTTAACTATCTTTTCGAGAATTTTGGAATCCGAATGAAAGCGTTTACTCTTGTGTTTGAATGTTGTTTCGAGTGCGACATTTAGTGCATACTCGGAGAAGGTTAGTACTTAGGTGATTTCTGAATCACAGCTAAGTCTCCGAGTGTGTCGTTAGTGCACGCTCGGGGGAAGTTATTATTTAGGCGATTTGGGATCGCAACTGAGTCTCCGAGTGCGACGTTTAGAGCACACTCGGAGGAGAAAAGTACTTAGGTGATTCTGAATCACAGCTAAGTCCCCGGGTGCGACGTTTAGTGCACACTCGGAGGAAGTTAGTACTTAGGCGATTCAGGATCGCAGCTAAGTCCCCGAGTGCGACGTTTAGTGCACACTCGGAGGAAGTTAGTACTTAGGCGATTCATGATCGCAGCTAAGTCCCCGAGTGCGACGTTTAGTGCACACTCGGAGGAAGGTATTACTTAGGTGATTCAGGATCGCAGCTAAGTCCCCGAGTGCGACGTTTAGTGCACACTCGGAGGAAGTTAGTACTTAGGCGATTCAGGATCGCAGCTAAGTCCCCGAGTGCGACATTTAGTGCACACTCGGAGGAAGTTAGTACTTAGGCGATTCAGGATTGCAGCTAAGTCCCCGAGTGCGACGTTTAGTGCACACTTAGAGGACGGTATTACTTAGGTGATTCTTGATCAGAGCTAAGTCCCCGGGTGCGACGTTTAGTGCACACTCGGAGGAAGTTAGTACTTAGGCGATTCAGGATCGCAGCTAAGTCCCCGAGTGTGACGTGTAGTGCACACTCGGAGGAAGTTAATACTTAGGCGATTCAGGATCGCAACTAAGTTTTTTTTTGTTTTTTTTGTGTGTGTGACCGGAGTCTGCGACCGTGGAAAAACTGAATGTGCTGTGTATTATTTCATCAATACTTGTTCGTTACACTGCTTCAGTCGGCGATCACATATAGAAACGCTTGAGGAGGTCTCCGTTCCATGCACGCGGCTCATCTGTCTCCCTCTGAATGTTGTACAGTCTGTATGCTCCGTTGTTCAGCACCTTGGAGATGATGAAAGGCCCTTCCCAGGCCGGAGCCAATTTGTGAGGTCTTTGCTGATCCACTCGGAGTACTAAGTCGCCTGCTTGGAATGTGCGACTCCTGACGTGACGCGCATGAAAGCGCCGCAGATCTTGCTGGTAAATTGTTGAGCGAGTTAGTGCCATCTCGCGTTCCTCTTCTAGAAGATCTACTCCATCTTGCCTCGCTTGTTCTGCTTCGGCTTCGGAGAAGAGTTCGACTCGTGGGGCGTTATGAAGCAGGTCACTCGGAAGGACCGCTTCTGCTCCATAAACGAGGAAGAACGGTGATCGCCCTGTTGATCTGTTCGGAGTGGTGCGGAGGCCCCAAAGCACTGAAGGTAACTCGATGACCCATGCGCCAGCAGCGTGTCCCACCTCTCGCAAGAGTCGGGGCTTCAAACCTTGAAGAACAAGCCCATTCGCCCGTTCAGCTTGTCCGTTGGATTGAGGATGTGCCACGGAAGCAAAATCCATTCGGATACCCTGACTCGCACAGAAACCTTTGAATCTGTCCGAGTCGAAGTTTGTCCCGTTGTCCGTGATTATGCTGTGAGGTACCCTGAATCTGGAAATGATGTCCCTGACAAACTTGACAGCTGTTGAGGCGTCGAGTTTCTTGATGGGCTTGGCTTCTATCCATTTTCTAAACTTGTCGACTGCCACCAACAGATGTGTGTAGCCTCCTTGGCCTGTCTTGAATGGTCCGACTGTATCTAATCCCCAAACTGCAAATGGCCACACAAGAGGGATTGTCTTCAATGCAGATGTTGGCTTGTGGGACTTGTTGGAGTAGAACTGACAGCCTTCACATCGGTCGACCATATCTTTAGCCATCTCATTTGCCTGCAGCCAAAAGAAACCTGCTCTGAACGCCTTGGCGACGATTGCTCTCGAAGAAGCATGATGACCGCAAGTTCCCGAGTGAATATCCTCTAGGATCGACTGCCCTTCCTCTGGGGAAATGCAACGTTGAAGAACGCCTGAAACACTCTCCTTGTACAATTGGCCATCAATGGCAGTGAATGCCTTCGACCTGCGAACTATTTGCCTGGCTTGGACTTCGTCTTCTGGAAGTTCTTGCCTCAGGATATATGCAACAATCGGCACAGTCCAATCGGGAATGACAGCCAGAATCTCCATGACCAGATCAACCACAGCAGGTACATCGACTTCAGTCGGATCTGTTGCGCTCTTGGGTTGTACCGGTTCTTCTGCGAAGGGATCTTCTTTGACTGAGGGAAGATGGAGGTGCTCGAGGCAAACATCACTCGGGACTGGTCTCCGAGTGGATCCGAGTTTTGCCAACTCATCAGCTGCTTGGTTCTTCAGTCTCGGAACATGGTGGAGCTCTAGACCTTCAAACTTCTTCTCCAGCTTCCTCACTGCATTGCAGTATGTTGTCATGGTGGGGTTCCTTACGTCCCACTCTTCCATCACTTGATTGACCACCAAATCCAAATCGCCGTAGACCATCAAGCGACGGACGCCGAATGAGATGGCCATGCGCAATCCGTAGAGGAGAGCTTCATACTCTGCCTCGTTGTCGGAGGAATCAAAGTGTATCTGAAGCACGTACTTGAGCTTGTCGCCCTTTGGTGATATGATCACAACACCAGCGCCGGAGCCATTCAACATCTTGGACCCGTCGAAGAACATTGTCCAATGAGCCGAGTAGATGTGGGTCGGTTGCTGTTGTTCTACCCATTCTGCTATAAAGTCAGCCAGGGCTTGAGACTTAATAGCTTTCTTGGCCTCGAACTTGATGTCACAGTACATCATCTCCATTGCCCACTTCGCCACTCGGCCTGATGCGTCTCGATTGTGGAGAATTTCCGACAACGGAGCATCAGAAACGACAGATACCGAGTGGTCTTGGAAATAATGAGCCACCTTCTTCGCAGTCATATAAATCCCATAGATAAGTTTTTGATAATGGGGATACCTCTGCTTGGAAGGAGTCAGGACTTCGGAGACGTAGTACACTGGCCGCTGAACTTTGTATGCTTTGCCTTCTTCTTCTCGCTCGACTGTAAGAACAGTACTCACGACTTGATTTGTAGCCGCGGTATATAGAAGAAGGGGTTCTTTACTGAGCGGAGCAGTAAGAACCGGCTGGGTGGAAAGTAGGACTTTGAGGTCATCGAATGCGACTTGGGCTTCGTCTGTCCACTCGAAGGTATCTGATTTCTTCATGAGTCGGTACAGAGGAAGCGCTTTTTCGCCGAGTCGACTGATGAACCTGCTCAAAGCCGCTAGGCAACCTGTGAGCCGTTGAACATCGTGTATTCTGACGGGCCTCTCCATTCGGACAATGGTCCCGATCTTTTCAGGGTTGACGTCGATCCCTCGTTCGGAAACGAAGAAACCGAGTAACTTTCCGCTGGGAACACCGAATGAACATTTGGCTGGGTTGAGCTTGATATCGTATCTACGAAGGTTGGCAAACGTTTCTGCCAAGTCAGTCAGCAGGTCGGAACCTTTGCGTGACTTGACTACGATATCATCCATATATGCCTCCACATTGCGACCGATCTGGTCGAGGAGACATTTTTGGATCATGCGCATAAAGTTAGCTCCTGCATTCTTCAGACCGAAAGGCATAGTGATGTAGCAGAAGCACCCGAATGGGGTGATGAAGGCTGTTTTTAACTCATCGGGACCATACAGACGGATCTGATGATATCCCGAATAGGCATCAAGAAATGACAAATGCTCACATCCCGCAGTCGAATCGACAATTTGATCTATGCGGGGGAGCGGAAAATGGTCTTTCGGGCAGACCTTATTGAGATGCTTGAAGTCAATGCACATTCGGAGCGACTTGTCCTTCTTGGGCACCATGACAACATTGGCGAGCCACTCGGAGTGGTGAACCTCGCGAGTGAAGTTGGCGGCCAACAGCTTGGCCACCTCTTCTCCAATTGCCTTCCTCTTGTGCGCGGCGGACCGACGCAGGCGCTCTCGGACAGGCCGAGCGATGGGATCTACATGCAGTCGGTGCTCAGCCAACTCCCTGGGTACACCTGGCATGTCAGAGGGTTTCCATGCGAAGATGTCCCAGTTCTCACGGAGGAATTGGGTGAGCTCGGCTTCTTATTTAGGATCGAGGGTGGTGGAGATGTTCGTCGGGGCGGCAGAGTCGTCCGTCGGGTGGATGCTGACCTTCTTCGTCTCCCCCGCCGACTGGAACGCGCACTCAGAAGCTGGTTTCTTTGAGCGCATCAGGTCGGCAGGGTCGACTGTCTTCTTGTACTCGTCGAGCTCGAGTACAGCCATCTGCTGGTCGGCGATTCTTGATCCCTGCTGCAGACACTCTTCGGCTTGCTGACAGTTGCCCGTGATGGTGATCACGCCTTTCGGGCCTGGCATCTTCAACTTCAAGTATACGTAGCATGGACGTGCCATGAAGCTCACATATGCCGGGCGGCCCAGAATTGCGTGGTAAGCACTCTGGAAATCCACCACCTCAAATGTGAGCTTCTCCTTGCGAAAGTTCTTGTCGGAGCCGAAAACGACGTCCAACGCGATCTGGCCGAGTGACTTGGCCTTCCGTCCAGGGACGACTCCGTGGAACTGCATACTGCTCTCGCTGAGTCTAGACATCGGAATGCCCATTCCCTTGAGAGTGTCGGCATACATGATGTTCAGTCCGCTACCGCCGTCCATGAGGAATTTGCGCAGTCGGACTCCTTCCACCACCGGGTCGACGACCAGAGCCTGTCTTCCTGGGGTGGGGACATGCGCTGGATGATCTGACTGGTCAAAGGTGATCGCAGTCTGAGACCATTTAAGGAACTTGGGGTTGGTCGGCACGGCCATGTTGACCTCCCTGTTCACGAGCTTCAGTCGACTCTTGCTTTCGATGTCAGCAAAAATCATGAGGGTTGCATGGACTTGGGGGAACGGATCCTCCTTATCCTCCTCATCTTGTTCAGGATCCTTCTCACTCGGTTGTCCCTCGCTGAACCCCTGGATCAGGAGACGACACTGTCGAGTGGTATGCTTCGCGTATATGGGGTTGCCTTCTTCGTCCATCTTCGTGTGAACCGGACAAGGCTGGTCCAGGATGGGATTGTTGAACGGCTTCTTCTTGGGGGTAAACTGCGCCTTCCCTTTGCCCTTGAACTTGGCACTGGTCACAGCTGCAGCTTCTGCTTGCGGTGTGGGCGGAACTTTCTGTTTCTGCTTCTGAGTGTTACCTCCGTCGACATCGCCGACTGTCTTGTGCTTGCCGCTCTGGATGCGGTCCTCTTCCTTGCCATTTGCATAGCGAGCCGCTATCTCCATCATCTTGCTCATGGAGATGTCGCCTATTCGACCGAACTTTAGGTACAACTCTCTGTACCGCACGCCTGCCTTGAAGGCGCAGACTGCTTGATGCTCGGTGACGTTCTCCACCGTGTGGTAGAGAGTTGTCCAACGCAGGATGAAGTCGCGCAGGGGCTCATTCGGCTTCTGGACGCAGTGCTGGAGCTCCACAAGGCCTGCAGGGCGTTTGCACGTCCCTTCGAAAGTCCTGATGAACACTCGGGCTAGATCTGCCCAACTGTAAATGCTCGAGGGGGCCAACTGGTTCAGCCACGCTCGCACCGAGCCGTCGAGCATCAGAGGGAGGTGCTTCATAGCGACATGGTCGTCCCCTCCTCCGATCTGGACTGCCACTCGGTAGTCGTCTAGCCATGTTTCAGGCTTGGATTCCCCCGTAAATTTACCGATTCCCGCTGCCAATCGGAAGTTGGGCGGGATGTCAGCCGAGCGGATGACTCGACTAAAACACTCGGGGCCGGACACGATGGTCCTGCTTCCGCTTGGATGGTCCATATCGTGACCATCGCGGTGGGCTCGACCCCTGTCGACCCTTCGCTGGGCGATTCGCCCTCTTGCGTCGGGTCTTGGGTCGTAAGTGTCGCCGACTGAACGCCGATCATCATGATGCCGGGACACATAGGGCCCACCCCGCGGAGGAGTGCGTGAGCGGCGGCGATCTTCGCGGATCATGGAGCGGCTGCCTCCCCTGTGGTGCTGATGGGAACCAGGGCTGTGAACCGGCCGATGCGTGTTTGCATGGACGGAACTATTGTAGATTCGGTTGTGCGACTGGGAGACTGCCGAATTCTGCTGCTGCGCCGTGTGCAACAGATCTCGGATCTGCTCGATTCCCCTTCCTGCCTCTGAATCAGTCGGCTGGAGGGAATCGGCAATCTTGGCAGCCACAACCAAGTTGAGGAGAGGTGTGCGGAACAACTCCACGTTGCTCCGCCGAGTGTGCGGACTGGCAGAACGGCGAGGTGGACGGCGTGCACAGGATGCTTCACCGATCTCGCGCTCGCTCCGGCCAGCTTGACGGGGATCTTCATGGGAGTTGGCCATGTGTACTTCTGCTGCAGGCCCGCGACCTGCGTACTCGGAAGGGAACTCAGTCGGAACCGAGCCCGAGCACTGGGAACGCGGGGCAACCACAACAGACTCCAGAACTGCCACTTGAGAAGACGCGATCTGACGCGCTCGGGCATGCTGCACCCAACGTTGGAGACACGGACTGCGGGACCACTTGTTGCGGCGCATGACGGAGGTGCAAGCCGACAACGGAGCCGATTGTTGGAGAAGAAGAACGCCGCGAGCGCCGGCACGGAAGTGCGTGGCCCCGCGACGGGGAAGCGCCTCGACGTCGAGAGGTGCCTCCCGAAGCCACGCCGAATCGTCGACGGTGAAGGAGAGAACGCTGAAGAAGATCAGGTGACCCATGCTCGAATCTCCGCCCGTCGACATGACGAAAGGAAGTAGTCGCAAACTCGCCGGAAGTTGCTTAGACGCCTGCCCCATGGTGAGCGCCAACTGTCGTGGGTATAAGCCTGACAGTAGATGTGTAGGGTACGAATGAGATGGGCAAAGTCCTAGCTACGGCGAGGTTGTATGAGTTCGGGCCCCTCTGCGATGGAGGTAACAGCCCTACGTCTCAGTGCTCTCGGAGCTTGTTGTCGAGTGGAATATGGAATACAATGATTTGCTAACCCCTTTACCAGTGGGGGAGGGTGGCTTATATAGAGTCCGCTGCCATCCACAATGGTTCTGATTCAGGGGCGGAGTAACGGGGGTTGAATGCGTACGTTACAGGTAACGTATGCCCTAAATGCTAATAAATGCACCCGGAAACGTATGGCAGTTTCTCTCCACAGAGGTTACGATGTACCGAGTGTATCCAGTTGGTTAGCCTGGTATCCTCCGAATGCTAGTCTCCGACTGGATGATTCAGGACCTGTTACCGACTGGATGATGGGGACTCCTTAATTTAGTCGGGGCAGACTTAAGGTCCTCTCCTTTGTGTGGGGTAGTCCTTGGGTAGGACCTGTATGGCAGGCCGATGACCCTACCCTAGGACTATGACCCCATCACCTGGGAAAAAGGCATATAAACCAGCAACAAAATGAATCAAGTCAAAATATATTTCTGAATAAAAATGAA
This sequence comes from Hordeum vulgare subsp. vulgare, assembly GCF_904849725.1. Taxonomy (NCBI): domain Eukaryota; kingdom Viridiplantae; phylum Streptophyta; class Magnoliopsida; order Poales; family Poaceae; genus Hordeum; species Hordeum vulgare. The sequence continues at coordinate 20,948,698 of NC_058523.1, forward strand.
AAATAATCTCGTGATCGAAAAGTTTCTGTCTTTTTCCAGCAGGATCAAACAACCATCACCAAGACTAGTCATAAAGGTTTTGCTTGGCTCAAACACAAAATGAAACACAAAAGACACAACCACAACAGAATTGTGATGGTATGGACGCAACAAAAAGGAAAGAAAAAGATAAATTCATTGGGTTGCCTCCCAACAAGCGCTATTGTTTAACGCCCTTAGCTAGGCATTGATAATTCAATGATGCTCACATAAAAGACAAGAATGAAAGCACAACACGAGCATCATAAAGCATGTGAAAATCACATCTAAGTCTAACATACTTCCTATGCATAGACATTTTATAGGAAACAGATTGTCAAGACAACCAATAGTTACCAAATGCAAGGAAGAAGAAAGAGACAAGAGCAATCTCAACATAATGAGAGGTGATTTAGTGATATGAAAATTTCTACCACAATATTTTCCTCTCTCATAATAATTACATGTGGGATCATATTCAAATTCAACAATATAGCTATCACAAAGGATATTCTTTTCATGATCCACATGCATGCAAAGTTGACGCTCTTCAAAAATAGTGGGATTATCATCAACTACTGACTTTGTTATCTTGGATATCCCCGAGGACGATGCCATGGCTATTATCCTCGGAAGACCCTTTTTAAAAACTGCAGGGGCTGTTATAGATTGCAACAAAGGCAATGTCATTTTCCATGTCAACGGTAATGAGCACACTGTGCACTTTCTGAAGAAACGATATCAAGTACATTGCATCAATGCTATCGAAAAGACTTCATCGATTCTTATTGGGAGCTTTGAATGCCATATTCCTCGTGTCAAGATGAAGTATGATTTGCTTGTTGGGGAGATACACATCCCCATTGAGGTGACTTAGTGGCTACTCGAAAATTCTTCGTTCTCTCTTGCGATTCGAGAAGGTTTTGTCATGAGGACTTGATCAACCCCATTGACGAATTTCTTTCGATGACCATGAAACAGATGAATCAAAGAATCACATACCTCTGTTTTAAGCTTTCATTTCCTATTGCTTAGAAGAAAAATGATAGAATTAGTTTAGTTTTTCCTGTTTTCTGTTTTAGCGTCCCGGAGAAAAATACCTCGAAAATAAAAGTTCACCGATGGTCCTGAAAATTTAGTATGATTTTTTGTGGAATTTTTGAAAATTACTGGGCCTGAGAGCCAGTGGGCCACAAGCCCTGCCACCGCCACCCCCCCCCCCCCCCCGGTGGTGGAGTGCAAGCTTGTGGGGGCCATAGGGACCCCCTCCACTCATTCCAGCTCCCAGCCTCTTCTTCCACCTCCAGAAAAAATTGTTTCGCAGCTCAAACCCGTGTTCTTGCTCATTTGGCTATGATTTTTGATCTCCTTGCTCAAAGCACCATTCTCCGAACCGTTTTGGGGAAATTACTCCTTGGTAAGTGACTCCTCCATTGGTCCAATTAGTTTTTGCTCTAGTGCTTTATCTTTCGCGTATTCTTGCTACCTTGGTGACCCTGTTCTTGAGCTAGAAAGGTTGATTTTAGCTGGTCCCAAGTAGTTTTAGCGCGTGATATGGTCTCTAGGCACTAGTAGGAGTAGTTGCTACAAGGTATGGATGGTCTTCATTCAATTTTCTCTTGAACTTCAAAATTTCAGCAAAAGGAAATCATGTTCAGGAGGAAGTTTCATGGTGGTCCCTCAAGTAAGAAGGGTCCCCGTCTTTCTTTTCGGGAGCCCGAACCTTCTGATGAGTTCATGATCGAAGCAGGTTTCAAGGATGAGTTTGATACACTTGTCCGCAATGCCAGGTTAGAAGAATTCCTCTCAGATAAATGTGAATAGTATGCTATGCTCACTGCCTCTTTCGTGCATAGATTTAAATTTTCAGTTGGCCGTGACTCATCAATACTGTTTGATCTGTACGATAAATCCTATACCGTGGATTTGGAGGATTTCAATAGGATTTTCAAGATACCCGATGGGGGTAGTATTAATGATCCTTCGAAGTCTTCGGTCAGAGACTTTGTCTCCAGTATAACTGTTGGAGAAACCAGAGATATCACGCAAGCCACCATAGGAAGCATCCATTTCCCTACCTTGCACTACCTTGCCCTCTTCATAGGTAGGTGCATTAACGGCAAGGGTGCACATTGTCACCTATGCGCTTCCGACCTTAGTATCCTTAAGAGCGCAGTAACAGGTGACAGGAGCTTCAATATGGGAGCTATAATAGCAAGGAGGCTGAATAAAAATGCGAGTGAGGGGGATTTCTTTGGTGGAGTTTATGCTACACGCTTAGCAAATTTTCTTGGAGTTTCCATCCGTCCAGAAGACCCTCCTCTCCGTACAGCCTACCTTGATCGTGTCGCTCTAACACGCTACCAGTTCCTTGACAGAGATCATGGATCCCTCCTATACCGCTTGATATTTAACCGGCAGCGTGTTTTCCATATTACCCTTCCTGCTCCTGCTTTCTTTGACTTTCAGGTAAAACGAAGATACTACATAACCATAGAAGAGGCAGAGGAGTATGAGAGGGAGGCGACGGCTGCTCGACTTCGTGAGGCATCTATTCAGGCAGTGGCTGCAGCACTCCTGTATAACACCCATTACGATTTTGGGTTTCGCCAGAACCATCCATGGGAGTAGACCAAGCTAGGCCAAAAGCCTAAGCTTGGGGGAGTACGTGTTCTCACTGACTTTACATTCATGCTTATGCTTTCACTTTGTTAGCCGGTGCTTACACTTTGCCACTGTATTATCCATGCTAGTTTATTTTTGTTTTCTTGTTTTCTTGTTTTGTGTCCTTTTGAGAAAACCCAAAAATATTTTTCTTTCTTCTTTTGCTTGTTGGGAGCTTTCCGATGTAAATAGTTTTCTTTTTCTTTGGGTCAAGGTAGAAGATATTGGTTACAATGTTTAGTGGCTTTTGCTTGCTTACCTGTTTAGCTTCCAAAGAGCCATATTACTTTGTCTTCTCCTTTGTGTTTGCGTGCAGATTCAGCTTAGTCCAATGCGCTTATTATCGTTCTCATCGTTCGGTCGTGCAAATGAAAGGCAACAATGATGATATATGATGAAGTGACTGAGACTGGAAAAGCTGGTATGAACTCTATCTATTTTGTTTTTGTAAATATGACTAGCTTGTCAACCCAGATTCAGATTTGTTGTGAGAGAACCATGTTTGCAATGACAACTTAGAGATCATAGTTTCTGATGCCATGCTTAATTAGCTGAGAGTTTATAATGGTTTGTCTTGAATGCCAACATAGATTTTGAGATGACTATGATGTAATATGATAGGATGGTATTCTCCTTTGAATGTTTCAAGTGGCTTGACTTGGCGCATGTTCATGCATGTAGTTGAAACAAAATCAACATAGCCTCTATGATGTTCGTGTTCATGGTGATTTATATCCTGTTCATGCTTGCATTCAATGTTAGTCAAACTCATTGCATCTTGATGACTGTTGTCGCTCTCTAGTTGGTCGCTTCCCAGTCTTTTGCTAGCCTTCACTTGTACTAAGCGGAATACTTCTTGTGCATCCACTTCCATAAACCCAAAAGTTTTTCCATGAGAGTCCACCATACCTACCTATTTGCGGTATCTACCTGCCATTCCAAGTAAATTTGCATCTGCCATTCTCTAAACCTTGAAGAAATAATCTGTTTTGCATGCCCGAACCGCTCTTGTGGTGACAGGGGGCTATTTGTATCTTCCATGCTAGGAGTGTTATCCTCGACATGTGTTAATTCACTGTCACTCACGAGAAAGGGGACGGTAATTGGAATGCCCAGTTCCACGCTTAAATCGAAAACATAACTGTAAAACAAGACTCCCCCTGGATTGATGTTAGTATGGACGGTACCCGAGGATTCGGCTAGCCGTGGAGTGTGATTGATTGGTGGTGGGGGAGTTAAAACTTTACTTTTCTGTTTGGGAACCGCCTATAGCATGAGTAGCATGGAAGATATTGAGAACTCTTGGTCATTGCGTTGACAATGAAAGCATGCCACCCAAAATTATTATCTCTATTTTCAAAGCTTGAGCTCTGGCACCTCTCCAAATCAATGTTTCCCTGTGCGAAGGGCCTGTCTATTTATTTTCCTGTTGAGTTATCCTCTTCTTATAAAAGCACCAATTAGAGAGCACCTCTGTCATTTTTATGCTTTGCTTTTAATTGATATTGAGTATGACTATGACTGCATCCTCATTGCCATGAATTACAATGTTTACTCAGCCCTTGATCTTTGAAAGTGCTCTGCATTTATGTTTTGCGGTCTCAGAAAGAGCTAGCGAGATACCACCTATTCATATTGCTTCATGCTTGTTTTGATTGAAGTGTTGGTATTTGAAACTCCTTATTATTTGCTCGTTAGCTGATTATGCCATTGATATTAGTTTACCGTGAGACCTTTGTGTCACTTGCTTATGTGGTTAACTTGTGATCTTGCTGAAATTCTCGTTATGAGTTAGACATAGTTGCAACAACAAGATCAAACAGAGTTTGTCAAAGTTTTTCTTTCTCTCTCAGTTTGTCAACTGAGTTGCTTGAGGACAAGCAAGGTTTTAAGCTTGGGGGAGTTGATACGTCTCCATCGTATCTACTTTTCCAAACTCTTTTGCCCTTGTTCTGGACTCTAATTTGCATGATTTGAATGGAACTAACCTGGACTGACGCTGTTTTCAGCAGAATTGCCTTGGTGTTATTTTTGTGCAGAAATCAAAGTTCTCCAAACGTCCTAAAAATTTACGGAGATCATTTATGGAAATTATAAAAAATACTTGTGCAAAGATCCACCTGAGGGGGTGGGCCAGTGGGCCACAAGCCCTGCCTCCGCCACCCCCTGGTGGCGGTGGGCAAGTTTGTGGGGCCCACACGGCTCTGCCGCCCCCAATTCCAGCTCTATAAGTTCACTTTCATCCCAGAAAAATAAAAAGAGAAGTTTTCATCGCGTTTGCGATACAGAGGCGCCGCCACAACCTGTTCTTCATCTGGAGGGCAGACCTGGAGTCTGTCTTGGGCTCCGGAGAGGGGAAATCGTCGCCATCGTCATCATCAACCTTCTTCCCTCTCCAATTCCATGAAGCTCTTCGTTGTTCGTGAGTAATCTATTCGTAGGCTCGCTGGGTGGTGATGAGTAGGATGAGATCTATCATGTAATCGAGTTAGTTTTGATGGGGATTGATCCCTAGTATCCACTATGTTCTGAGATTGATGTTGCTACTACTTTTCCATGCTTAATGCTTGTCACTAGGGCCCGAGTGCCATGATTTCAGATCTAAAATTATTATGTTGTCACCAATATATGTGTGTTTTAGATCCGATCTTGCAAGTTGTAGTTACCTACTATGTGTTATGATCCGGCAACCCCGGAGTGACAATAACCGGAACCACTCCCGGTGATGACCATAGTTTGAGGAGTTCATGTGTTCACCAAGTGCTAATGCGTTGGTCCGGTCCTTTATTAAAAGGAGAACCTTAATATCCCGTAGTTTCCTTTTGGACCCCGCTGCCACGGGAGGCATGGACAATAGATGTCATGCAAGTTCTTTTCCCTAAGCACATATGACGACACACGGAATGCATGCCTACATCACATTGACGAACGGGAGCTAGCCACATATCTCTCTGTGTTATAACTGTTGCATGATGAATATCATCCAAATAAATCACCGACCCATTGCCTACGAGTTTGTCCTACTGCTGCTGTTACTAGTGTTGCTACTGTTGTTACTTGTCTTGCTCTGCTGCTACTATCGCTTGTACTGTTGCTACTTGCTACTGTTGTCACTACTGTTGTTCCTTGCCACTGCCGTTACTCGCTACTTTGCTGTTACTACTTTGCTTGAAGATACTAATCTTTCAGGTGTGATTGAATCTGATAAATTCAGCTGCTAATACTTGAGAGTATCCTCTCACCTCCTGTCATGCGAACCAACAAATTTGGGTTGAATACTCTACCCTCGAAAACTGCTACGATCCCACGCGTTGGTGGGCCGTCAACAACATTCTTCTAGTTTCGATTGCCAGAGAGTGCTAGCAGCATTCTTCTGGTGCCGTTGCAAGGGAAGGTCTGTTGTACGGAGTCAATGCCTGATACGTCTCCATCATATCTACTTTTCCAAACTCTTTTGCCCTTGTTTTGGACTCTAATTTGCATGATTTGAATGGAACTAACCCGGACTAACGCTATTTTCAGCAGAATTGCCACGGTGTTGTTTTTGTGCAGAAATAAAAGTTCTCAGAATGACCTGAAAATTTATGGAGAATTTTTCTAGAATATATAAAAAATACTGGCGCAAGAATCAGCGGAGGATATGGAGCGTGGATCCCACAAGCCCACCAGGCGCGCCCCCCTAGCCGCGCCTGGCAGGCTTGTGGGCCCCCACAAAACTCCACCGCATCCAATCTCACCTCTATTTAGTCCGTCTTGCCCGGAAAAAAAATCAAGGAGAAGAGTTCATCGTGTTTTACGATACGGAGGCACCGCCACCTCCTGTTCTTCATCTGGAGGGCAGATCTGGAGTCCGTTCTGGGCACCGGAGAGGGGAGATCATCGCCATCGTCATCACCAACCTTCCTTCATCGCCAATTCTGTGATGCTCTTCATCGTTCGTGAGTAATCTCATCGTAGGCTTGCTGGACGATGATGGGTTGGATGAGATCTATCATGTAATCGAGTTAGTTTTGACAGGGATTGATCCCTAGTATTCACTATTTTCTGAGATTGATGTTGCTACTACTTTGCCATGCTTAATGCTTGTCACTAGGGCCTGAGTCCCATGATTTCAGATCTGAACCTATTATCTTGTCGCCAATATATGTGTGTTCTTGATCCTATCATGCAAGTTGTAGTCACCTCCTATGTGTTATGACCCGACAACCATGGAGTGACAATAGGCGGAACCACTCCCGGAGATGACCATAGTATGAGGAGTTCATGTATTCACCAAGTGTTAATGCATTGGTCCGGTTCTTTATTAAAAGGAGAACCTTAATATCTTGTAGTTTTAATTAGGACCCCGCTGCCACGGGAGGGATGGACAATAGATGTCATGCAAGTTCTTTTCCCTAAGCACGTATGACTACATACGGAATACATGCGTACATTAGATTGACGAACTGGAGCTAGTTACATATCTCTCCGTGTTATAACTGTTTCATGATGAATAGCATCTGGCATAATCATCCATCACCGATCCAATGCCTACGAGTCTTTTCCTACTGGTCCTTGCTATGTTACTTTGCTGCTACTGATGTCACTGCTGCTACTGTTACTCTGTTGCTACTGCTGCTATCATACTACCTTGCTACTGATACTTTGCTGCAGATACTAAATCTTTCAGGTGTGGTTGAATTGACAACTCAACTACTAATACTTGAGAATATTCTTTGGCTTCCCCTTCAGTCGAATCAATGAATTTGGGTTGAATACTCTACCCTCAAAAACTGTTGCGATCCCCTATACTTGTGGGTTATCAAGACTATTTTCTGGCGCCGTTGCCGGGGAAGCACAACTCTATTCTCTGGGTCACTTGGGATTTACGTCTGTTGGTCACTATGAGGAATCTGAAAGATCCAAGAACTAAAGTCTTGCCCTCAACTACGAGGACAGGTAAGGAACTGCTATCTAGCTCTGCACTTGATTCACCTTCAGTTATGAGTAAGTTTGCGACACCACCTCCTGCTAGAAATCTTGATATGTCGCCTGTGCTTGATGATGCTACTTCTGCTGCCCATGATGCTTATGATGATGCTATGCTTGATACTGCTTTGCCTGATGATGCTATTCTTGATATTGCTTTGCCACTAGGTGCATTCCTTGACGCGCAAATTGCTAGAGTTGCTGCTAGATGTGATGATACTTCTGAAACTGCTGATACTATTGAAGTAGAACATCCTATTTTGCCTGCTAGAACTAGCTCTCCTAGACATGAATTGTCTGATATGCCTGAGTGTTATTTTATGGAGGGAGAGATAGTTGAGGATTTTCTTGCGTGTAAGGATAGCTATGATGTTGAGAATTTACTGCGCAAGTGGAAAGAAAAATCTCTGAATGCTAGGATGAAATACGACCCGAAGTTTGCTACTTCGCCTATCTTTGTGACCGATAAGGATTATGAATTCCCTGTCAACCCTGAGTTAATCACTCTGGTCGAATCTGATCCTTTTCACAGAAATGAGTCTAAAACGGTTGTAGCCCATCTTACCAAACTGCACGATATAGCCACCCTATTCACCAGTGAGGAAAAGATCCGCCACTACTATATCCTCAAGCTATTTCCTTTCTCGCTAAAGGATGATGCTAAGACCTGGTTCACTTCTCTTGCTCCTGGTTGTGTGCGCAGCCCCTAGGATATGGTCTACTACTTCTCTGAAAAATATTTCCCTGCCCATAAGAAGCAAGCTGCCTTGCAGGAAATATACAACTTTGCACAAGGTGAAGAAGAGAGTCTCCCATAAGCTTGGGGGAGGCTCGTCCAGCTACTGAATGCTTTGCCTCATCACCCTCTCGAGAAGAATGAAATACTTGATATCTTCTATAATGGACTTATCGATGCTTCCAAAGACCACCTAGATAGTTGTGCTGGTTGTGTTTTTAGGGAACGAACTGTAGAACAAGCTGAGATTCTATTGAATAATATCTTGTGCAATGAGAATGCTTGGACTATTCCTGAACCACCTCCTAAGCCAACTCCGAAGAAAAGAGGTATTCTATTCTTTAGTCCTGAAGATATGCAAGAAGCTAAGAAAACTATGAAAGAGAAAGGCATTACATTTGAAGATGTCAAAAATCTTCCACCTATCAAAGAGATCCATGGTCTCGGTAACCCGATACAGGTAGTAGAAGTAAATTCTCTTTGTAGGTTCGATGAGAGTGATATTCCTTTTGATAAGCCTGCTAGCTTATGCCTGGATGAATTTGATAACTTTTATGCCAAACAACAGAGTTTCAATGATTATGTTAGCAGACAATTGGAATAGAATGCTCGTATGCTTAGTCAATTAAGTGCTTGTGTGGACAGAAACGTCAATGATCTTAAGCTTCTGAGTAAACATGCCTCTATGGTTACTACTCAGGTAGAGCAAGTACTTAAAGCTCAGAATGACTTGCTCAATGAGTTGAATGACAATTCTGTCAGAGTCATCACTAGAGGCGGTAGAATGACCCAGGAACCTTTGTATCTCAAGGGTCATCCAAAGAGAATTGAACAAGATTCTCAAGGAGTTAGCACTGATGCACCTAGTCTTCCTAGAAAGAAGAAGAAAGATGATAGGAACTTGCACGCTAGCAACCCTATTGCTGCTACCCCTGAGAGTCCAAACGATGTCTCTGCCTCTGATGCTGAAACGCAATCTGGAGATGAACATGAGCCTAATGATGATATCAATAGTGATGTTCATGTTGATGCTCAACCTAGCAATGATAAGGATGTGGAGATTGAACCTGTTGATCTTAATAACCCACATCCTAAGAATAAGAGATACGATAAGAACGACTTCACTGCTAGGAATCATGATAAAGAAAGTGAACCATGGGTTCAGAAACCCATGCCCTTTCCTCCCAAACCATCCAAGAAAAAGGATGATGAGGATTTTGAGCGATTCGTTGAAATGATCAGACCTGTCTTTCTGCAAATGCGTTTGACAGATATGCTCAAAATGTCTCCGTATGCTAAGTACATGAAAGATATTGTTACTAATAAAAGGAGGATACCTGAGGTTGAGATTTCCACCATGCTCGCTAATTATACCTTCAAGGGTGGAACTCCTAAGAAACTAGGTGATCTCGGAGTGCCCACTATACCTTGCTCCATTAAAGGAAACTACGTTAGAACTGCTTTATGCGACCTTGCTTGGAGCCGGTGTTAGTGTTATGCCTCTTTCTCTTTATTGTAGACTTGAATTGGATAAGTTCACACCCACAGAAATCTCTCTGCAGATGGCCGACAAATCAACTGCTTTCCCTATCGGCATTTGCGAGGATGTGCCTGTTGTGCTTGCTAACGTTACTATCTTAATGGACTTTGTTATTCTGGATATTCCCGAGGACGATGCCATGGCGGTCATCCTTGGAAGACCCTTTTTAAACACAGCAGGCGCTGTTATAGATTGCAACAAAGGCAATGTCACTTTCCATGTCAACGGTCGTGAGCATACAATGCACTTTCAGAAGAAACAATATCGAGTACATTGCATCAATGCTATCGAAAAAACTTCATCGATTCTTATTGAGAGCTTTGAATGCCCTATTCCTCCTGTTAATATGAAGTATGATTTGCTTGTTGGGGAGATTCATATCCCCACTAAGGTAACTGCTACGGCAACAGACAACAGTGCCAGAAATTGGCATGTTGACGGAGACTTGTCTTGCGCTGGTTTTTCCCTTGAAGAGGAAAGGGTGATGCAGCACAGGAGCAGTAAGTATTTCCTTCAGTTTGAGAACCAAGGTATCAACCCAGTAGGAGAATCTCGTCAAGTCCAGAGTACCTACACAAACACAAAAGAGCTTGCACCCAACGCTATAAAGGGATTTTCAATCCCTTCAAGATTGATTCCAAAGTGAGATCTGAAGGCGAAAAGTGCAACGAAGTAAAAGTGTAAGCCTGAAAATATGATTTGAATTAGAGGCTTCTCTCAAAATAGCAAATATTACGGTGGGTGAACAAATTACTGCCGAGCAACTGATAGAGCCGCGCAAAGTCATGACGATATCTAAGGCAATGATCATACATATAGGCATCACGTTCGAGAAAAGTAGACTGATACTTTCTGCATCTACTACTATTACTCCACACATCGACCGCTATCCAGCATGCATCTAGTGTATTGAGTTCATGATGAATAGAGTAACGCATTAAGCAAGATGACATGATGTAGAGGGATAAACTCAAACCAATGATGAAAACCCCATCTTTTTAACCTTGATGGCAACAACATGATGCGTGCCTTGCTACCCCTTATGTCACTGGGTGAGGTCACCGCACGGTATGAACCCAAAACCAAGCACTTCTCCCATTGCAAGAATCATAGATCAAGCTGGCCAAACAAAACCCACAACTCGAAGAGAATTACAAGGATATGAAATCATGCATAAGAGAGATCATAAGAAACTCAAATAAGATTCATAGATAATCTAATCATCAATCCACAATTCATTGGATCTCGACAAACACACCGCAAAGAAGATTACATCGGATAGATCTCCATGAAGATCATGGAGAACATTGTATTGAAGATCCAAGAGAGAGAAGAAGCCATCTAGCTACTAGCTATGGACCCGTAGGTATGTGGTGAAGTACTCATACATCATCGGAGAGGTCATGGTGTTGATGAACAAGCCCTCCGTATCCGAATCCCCCCTCCGGCAGGGCACCAGAACATGCCCCAGATGGGATCTTGCGGAGACAGAAGCTTGCGGCGGCGGAAAAGTACTTTCGATGATCTCTTGATTTTTTCTGGGATTTTAGGGAATATATAGGCGAAAGACATAGGGCGAAGGTAACCCAGGGAGCCCACAAGCTTGGGAGGCGCGGGCCCCCTGGACACAGCTAGGGGGCTTGTGGGGTCCCTGGTGGCCCCCTGCCTTGGTTCTCAAGCTTCCCGATCTTCTTCTGTTTCAGAAAAAATCTTTTTGGAGGTTTCGTTCCGTTTGGGCTCCGTTTAAAATCCTCCTGTGAAAGGGGTCAAAAACACGGAAAAAAACAGGAACTGGCACTTGGCACTGAGTTAATAAGTTAGTCCCAAAAAGATATAAAAGGCATACAAAATATCCAAAGTTTGACAGGATAATAGCATGAAACCATCAAAAATTATAGATACATTGGAGACGTATCAAGCATCCCCAAGCTTAACTCCTGCTCATCCTCGAGTAGGGAAATGATAAAGACTGAATTTTTAATGTGGAATACTACCTAGCATAGTTGTCCTTTGCAACTTCTTTCATGTGACATGAATGTTCAGATCCGTAAGATTCAAAACAATAGTTTGCTATTGACATGAAAACAATAATACTTCAAGCAAACTAGCAAGGTAATCATGAACTTTTGAAATAACAAGGCCAAAGAAAGTTATCCCTAGAAAATCATATAGTCTGGCTATCCTCCATCATCCTCACACAACTAATTTAAATCATGCACAACCCCGGTATTGGCCAAGTAATTGTTTTCGCACTCTTACTTTCTCAAACCTTTTATAACTATCATGCAATACATGAGCATGAGCCATGGATATAGCACTATAGGTGGAATAGAGTGTGGTGGTGGTTGTGAGACAAAAAGGGAGGAGATGGTCACATTGACTCGGCATATCAAAGGGCTATGGAGATGCCCATTAAAAGATATCAATGTGAATGAGTAGGGATTGCCATAGAAAGGATGCACTAGAGCTATAAGTATGTGAAAGCTCAAAAGGAGAACTAGTGGGTGTGCATCCAACTTGCTTGCTCACGAAGACCTAGGGCAATTTTGAGGAAGCCCATCATTGGAATATACAAGCCAAGTTATATAATGAAGATTCCCACTAGCATATGGTGGTGACGAAACGAGAGCTCTCAATCATGAAGAACATGGTGCTATTATGAAGCACACAAGTGTGGAAAAAGATAGTAGCATTGTCCCTTCTCTCTTTTTCTCTTCTTTTTTTATTTGGGCTCTTGGGCCTCTTTTTCTCCCTTTTTTTATTTGGGCTCTTTGGGCTCTTTTTTTCCTCACATGGGACAATGCTCTAACAATGATGATCATCACACTTTTATTTACTCACAGCTCAAAGCTTAGAACGATGATGACTTTATAGGAAATGCCTCCGGCAGTGTACCGGGATGTGAAACGATCTATCTTGGCGTATGACGTTGAAACATCTCGCTAGCTATCTTACGATCATGCAATGGCAATATGAGAGTGACGGAACAAGTCATGAGACGGAACGGTGGGAGTTGCATGGCAATATATCTTGGAATGGCTATGAAAATGCCATAGTAGGTAGGTATGGTGGCTGTTTTGAGGAAGGCATATGGTGGGTTTGTGCATCGGCTAGAATTGTGCGGCACTAGAGAGGCTAGAAATGGTGGAAGGTGAAAGTGCATCTATACCATGGACTCACATTAGTCATGAAGAACTCACATACTTGTGGCGGAAGTTTTTATTAGTAATTGAAACAAAGTGCTAAACACATACTCCTAGGCGAAGGGTTGGTAGGTGTTAACCAACGCGCGATCCCGACCGCAACAAGAAGGATGACAATCAATAGACCAATTATGCTCCGACTTCCTAACATAGCGGTTCACCATACGTGCATGCTACGGGAATCACTAACTTCAACACAAGTATTTCTAGATTCACAACACCCTACTAACATAACTCTTAATATTACCAAATCCACGTCTCAAAACTAATTGAGAGGAATCAAAACTTCTCTTTCTACTCAATGCACATGAAGATGGAGGTTTTTGTATCCTCTTTGGGTACGTATCACCTTCGGGACTACTTTCATAGCACAAGCCAACTACCAAGTCAGGCAATGCCGTGCTCTAAAAGATCTAAGTGAAGCACATAGAGAAAAATTATCTAGCTCAAAGATATAAGTGAAGCACGATGAGCATTCTAGCAAAATCACGATGAGTGCGTGTCTCTCTCAAAAGGTGAGCAGCAAGGATGATTGTGACACAACAAAAAGAAAAGACTCCTATGATACAAGACGCTCCAAGCAAAACACATATCATGTGGTGAATAAAAATATAGCTCCAAGTAATGTTACCGATGAATTGAAGACGAAAGAGGGGATGCCTTCCCGGGGCATCCCCAAGCTTAGGCTTTTTGGTGTCCTTGAATTTGGCTTGGAATTCCTTGGGCATCCCCAAGCTTGATCTCTTTCCAATCCTTATCTCTTTGTCCATGAGAACATCATCCAAAACTTGAAAACTTCACAACACAAAACTTAAACAGAAACTCGTGATAACATTTGCACAAGAAAACAAACCACCACCTCTTTAGGTACTATAGCAATCTGGATTTCTATTCATATTGGTGTTAGATTATTGTATTCTCACTTTTCCATGGCTAGTACCCCCCCCCCCCGCGCGATACTATCCATAGTTTCATCAAAACAAGCAACCAACTCAACAAAAACAGAATCTGTCAAAAACAGACCAGTCTATAGCAATCTGTATACTTCATATACTTCTGGTACCTCAAAAATTCTGAAAAATTACGACTGCCTGGGCAAAAGTCATATCAACCAGCAGCAAGACGAATCAACTCAAAAGATCTTTCTGAATAAAAAAGAAATATAATCTCGTGAGCGAAAAGTTTCTGTCTTTTTCCAGTAGGATCAAACAACCATCACCAAGACTAGTCATAAAGGTTTTGCTTGGCTCAAACACAAAAATAAACACAAAAGACACAACCACAACAGAATTGTGATGGTGTGGACGCCACAAAACGGAAAGAAAAAGATAAATTCATTGGGTTGCCTCCCAACAAGCGCTATTGTTTAACGCCCTTAGCTAGGCATTGATAATTCAATGATGCTCACATAAAAGACAAGAATTGAAGCACAATGCGAGCATCATGAAGCATGTGAAAAACACATCTAAGTCTAACATACTTCCTATGCATAGGCATTTTATAGGAAAACAGATTGTCAAGACAACCAATCGTTACCAAATGCAAGGAAGAAGAAAGAGACAAGAGCAATCACAACATAATGAGAGGTGATTTAGTGATATGAAAATTTCTACCACAATATTTTCCTCTCTCATAATAATTACATGTGGGATCATATTCAAATTCAACAATATAGCTATCACAAAGGATATTCTTTTCATGATCCACATGCACGCAAAGTTGACGCTCTTCAAAAATAGTGGGATTATCATCAACTAAAGTCATGACTTCTCCAAACCCACTTTCAATAATATTGCAAACATCATATTCATCATGAGGTTTAAACAAACTTTCATGATCATAAGAAAAATCATCACCCCAATCGTGAAAATTGCAACAAGTAGAGGATATAGCAAAGCTAGCATCCCCAAGCTTAGGGTTTTGCATATTTTTAGCATGATTGTCACTAATAGAATTTATAGTGAAACCATTGCAATCATGCTTTTCATCCGAGGAGCCCTCGTGAATCACTTCATAAATTTCTTACTCGCAATTTTCAGATTCATGCATCTGAAGCAAAACTCCATCAAGAAAGTCAAGTGCATTCAACTCACTAGCAATTGGATCAACATAATTGGATCTCTTAAAGAGATTAGCAAGTGGATGAGGATCCATTTCAATAGATTTTCAGCAAGCGAAGATGCAAGCATATTGAAGGCACATGGAAACACAAACAAACAAAAAAGCAAGCGAAAGAAAGGGCGAACAAAAAAGGCAAACGAAAAAGGCAAATATATATTTTTTTGTAATTTTTTGTTTTTCAGAAGTGGGGGAGATGAAAATGAGAGGCAAAAAAGGTAAATGCAAGAGATGAGTTTGCGACACTTACTTGGATGAGTTCTTGACTTGATCCTCCCAGGCAACGGCGCCAGAAATTCTTCTACTACGGCAACAGACAACATTGCTAGAAATTGGCACGTTGACGGAGACTTGTCTTGCGCTGGTTTTTCCCTTGAAGAGGAAAGGGTGATGCAGCACAGGAGCAGTAAGTATTTCCCTGAGTTTGAGAACCAAAGTATCAATCCAGTAGGAGAATCTCGTCAAGTCCAGAGTACCTGCACAAACACAAAAGAGCTTGCACCCAACGCTATAAAGGGGTTGTCAATCCCTTCAAGATTGATTGCAAAGTGAGATCTGAAGGCGAAAAGTGCAACGAAGTAAAAGTGTAAGGCTGAAAATATGATGTGAAGTAGACCCGGGGGGCATAGTGTTCACTAGAGGCTTCTCTCAAAATAGCAAATATTATGGTGGGTGAACAAATTACTGTCGAGCAATTGATAGAACCGCGCAAAGTAATGACGATATCTAAGGCAATGATCATACGTATAGGCATCACGTCCGAGACAAGTAGACCGATACTTTCTGCATCTACTACTATTACTCCAAACATCGACCGCTATCTAGCATGCATCTAGTGTATCGAGTTCATGAAGAACAGAGTAACGCCTTAAGCAAGCTGACATGATGTAGAGGGATAAACTCAAACCAATGATGAAAACCCCATCTTTTTACCCTTGATGGCAATAACATGATGCGTGCCTTGCTACCCCTTCTGTTACTGGGGGAGGTCACCGCACGGTATGAACCCAAAACCAAGCACTTCTCCCATTGCAAGAATCATAGATCAAGCTGGCCAAACAAAACCCACAACTCGAAGAGAATTACAAGGATATGAAATCATGCATAAGAGAGATCAGAAGAAATTCAAATAAGATTCATAGATAATCTGATCATAAATCCACAATTCATCGGACCTCGACAAACACACCGCAAAAGAAAATTACATCTGATAGATCTCCATGAAGATCATGCAGAACTTTTTATTGAAGATCCAAGAGAGAGAAGAAGCCATCTAGCTACTAGCTATGGACCCGTAGGTCTGTGGTGAACTACTCACGTATCATCGGAGAGGTCATGGTGTTGATGAAGAAGCCCACCGTATCCGAATCCCCCCTCCGGCAGGGCACGAGAACGTGCCCCAGATGGGATCTTGTGGAGATAGAAGCTTGCGGCTGTGGAAAAGTACTTTCGATGATCTCTTGATTTTTTCTGGGATTTTAGGGAATATATAGGCGAAATACCTAGGGCAGAGGTGGCCCAGGGAGCCCACAAGCCTGGGAGGCGCGGCCCCCCTAGCCGCGGCTAGGGGGCTTGTGGGGTCCCTGGTGGCCCCCGGCCTTGGTTCTCAAGCTTCCCGATCTTCTTCTGTTTCAGAAAAAATCTTTTTGGAGGTTTCATTCTGTTTGGACTCTGTTTAAAATCCTCCTCTAAAAGGGGTCAAAAACACAGAAAAAACAGGAACTGGCACTTCGCACTGAGTTAATAAGTTAGTCCCAAAAAGATATAAAAGGCATACAAAACATCCAAAGTTTGACAGGATAATAGCATGAAACCATGAAAAATTATAGATACATTGGAGATGTATCAGTAACCTAGTGACTATTCGAAAATTCTCCGTCTTCTTTTGCGATTCGAAAAGGTTTGTCAAGGAGACTTGATCAACCTCAATGATGGATTTCTTTCGATGACCATGATATGGATGAATCGAGGAGTCACAAACCTCTGTTCCATGCTTTCACCTTCGGTTGCTTAGAAGAAAAGTGATAGATTTAGTTTAGTTTCCCCTGCTTTCTGTTTTAGCGTCCCTAGAAAAGTACCCCGAAAATAAAAGTTCTCCGAACGTCCTGAATATCAAGTATGATTTTTTTCTGGAATTTGTGAAAAATACTGAGACGAAGAGCTAGTCTGGGGGCTGCACCAGTGGGCCACAAATCCTGGAGGCGCGGGCACCCCCCTGGCCGCGCCTACCTGGCTTGTGCCGCCCACGTGCACCCCCTCCACTCATTCTAGCTCCCATCTTCTTCTCCTACCTCCAGAAAAAATCGTTCCACAGCTCAAACCCGTGTTCTTGCTCTTCTTGCTGGGATTTTCGATCTCCTTGCTCAAAGCACCATTCTCCGAACTGTTTTGGGGAAATTACTCCTTGGTAAGTGACTCCTCCATTGGTCCAATTAGTTTTTGCTCTAGTGCCTTATACTTTGCGTATTTTTGCTGCCATGGTGACCCTGTTCTTGAGCTTTGCATTCTAATTTTAGCTAGTCCCAAGTAGTTTTGATGCGTAATATGGCCTCTAGGAACTTGTGGGAGTAGTTGTTATGAGTTTCGTTGAGGCTTGTTCACTTTTCCTTTGGGTCACTGAAAATTTTAGAAAAGGATGATGTTCAGGAGAAACTATCATGGTGGTTCCTCAAGCAAGAGAGGTCCCCGTCTTGCGATTCGGGAGCCTGATCCTTACCAACCGAGGAACGCACAGGTACAACCATGTGAATGGCCTTCTGATGAATTCATGATTGAGGCAGGTTTCAAAGACGAGTTTGATACATTTGTTCACAACGTTGGACTTGAAGAATTCATCTTCGATAAATGTGAACAGTATGTTGCTCTCACTGCCTCTTTTGTTCGTAGATTCAAATTTTCAGTTGGCCGTGATACATCTGTACTATTTGATCTCTATGACAAATCGTATACCATGGATTTAGAGGATTTCAATAGAATTTGCAAGATACCTATTTGGGGTAGTCTCAATGATCCTCCTAAATCTTCGGTTAGAGATTTTTTCTCTCGTAAAACTATCGGAGAAACTAGAGATATTATACAGGCTACCATGGGGAGCATTCATTTTCCTGCCTTGCATTATTTTGCCCTCTTCATAGGCAGATGCATTAATTGCAAGACTAAGCATTGTCACCTCTGCGCACCCGACCTTAGTATTCTTAAGAGACCAGTAACGGGTGATAGAAGTTTCAACATGGGAGCTATAATAGCAAGGAGGCTGAATAATAATGCTAATGAAGGGGATTTCTTTGGTGGGATCTATGCCACTCTCATAGCAAATTTTCTTGGAGTACCCATCCGCGAAGGAGATCCCCCGCTCCATACAGCTTTCCTTGATCGCACCGCTTTGAGGCGCTATCAGTTCCTTGGGAGGGATGATGAATCCCTCCTATACGGTTTGATATTTAACCGGCAGCGTGTTTTCCATATTACCCTTCCTGCTCCTGCCTTCTTTGACTTTCAGGTAAAACGGGATATTACATAACCAGAGGAGAGGCAGAAGAGTATGAGAGGGAGGCAAAGGCTGCTCGTCTCCATGAGGCAGCTATTCAGGCAGTGGCAGCAGCGCTCCCATACAACCCCCATTATGATTTTGGGTATCGCCCGCACCATCCTTGGGAGTATACCAACTTAGGCCAAAAGCCTAAGCTTGGGAGAGTATGTGTTTCTCACCGACTTTACATTCTTGCTTATGCTTTCACTTTGTCCGTCGGTGTTCACACTTTGCCATTGTATCATCCATGCAAGTTTATTTTCTTTTTCTCGTTTTCTTTTCGTGTGTGTGTCTAGTTTGAGAAAAACCAAAAATATTTTCTTTTTCTTATTTTTCTTGTTGGGAGCTTTCCCGTGTAAATAGTTTTCCTTTTTCTTTGGGTCAAGGTAGAAGACCATGGTTACCATGTTTAGTGGCTCTCGCATACATATATGTTTATCTGTTATAGAGCCATATTACTTTATCTTCTCCTTTGTGTTTGCCGGCAGATTCTAGCTTAGTCCAATGCACGAGCACGCTTATTATTGTTCACATCATTCGGTCGTGCAAGTGAAAGGCAATAATGACGATATAAGATCAAGTGACTGAGCTTGGAAAAGCTGGTATGAACTCGATCTATTTTGTTTTTGTAAATATGACTAGCTCATCATTCCTGATTCAGCTGTGTTGTGAGAGAAACATGTTTGCAATGACAACTTAGAGATCATAGTTTCTGATGCCATGCTTAATTAGCTAGGAGCTTATAATGGTTCGTCTGGGATGCCAACATGAATTTTGAGATGACTATGATGTAGTATGATAGGATGGTATCCTCCTTTGAATGATTCAATTGGCTTGACTTGGCACATGTTTACGCATGTAGTCTCTATGATATTCATGTTCATGGTGATATTCATGTTCATGGTGATTTATGTCCTACCCATGCTTGCACTCAATGTTGGTTAATCTCCATGCATTTTGATGACTCTTGTCGCTCTTTAGTTGGTCGCTTCCCAGTCTTTTGCTAGCCTTCACTTGTACTAAGCAGGAATACTGCTTGTGCATCCACTTCCATAGACCCAAAATTGTTCCATATGAGTCCACCATACCTACCTATATGCGGTATCTACCTGTCGTTCCAAGTAAATTTCCATGTGCCACTCTCTAAACCTTCAAGAAATAATCTGTTTTGCATGCCCGAACCGCTCATGTGGTGACAGGGGGCTATCAGTATCTTCCATGCTAGGCGTGCTATCCTCGATATGTGTTTATTCACTATCATTCACGAGAAAGGGGCTGGTAATTGGAATTCCCAGTTCCATGCTCAAATCAAAAATATAATTGCAAACAAAACTCCCCCTGGATTGATGTTTGTATGGACGGCACCCAAGGATTCAGCTAGTCATGGAGTGTCATTGATCGGTGGTGGGGGAGTCAAAACTTTACTTTTCTGTTTGGGAACCGCCTATAGCATGTGTAACGTGGAAGATGGTGAAAACTCTTAGTCATTGCATTGACAATGAAAGCATGCCACCCAAAATTATTATCTCTTTTCTCAAAGCTTGAGCTCTGGCACCTCTGCAAATCAATGCTTATGTTCCTGTTGAGTCATCCTCTTCTTATAAAAGCACCAATTAGAGAGCACCTCTGTCATTTTTATGCTTTTCTTTTAACTATATTGAGTATGACTGTGACTGGATCTTCTTTGCCATGAATTACAATGTTTAGTCAGCCATTGGTCTTTGAAGGTGCTCTGCATTTATGTTTTGCGGTCTCAGAAAGAGCTAGCGAGATACCATCTGTTCGTACTGCTTCATGATTGTTTTGATTGAAGTGTTGACGGTTGGGACTTATTATTATTTGCTCGCTAGTTGATTATGCCATTGATATGAGTTTACCGTGAGACCTAGATGTCATTTGCTTATGTGGTTAGCTTGTGATCTTGCTGAAATTCTGGTTATGAGTTAGGCATAGTTGCAACAACAAGATCAAACCGAGTGCGTAAAAGTTTTTGTTTTGTCGCTTTCAGTTTGTCAAATGAATTGCTTGAGGACAAGCAAGGCTTTAAGCTTGGGGGAGTTGATACGTCTCCATCGTATCTACTTCTCCGAACTCTTTTGCCCTTGTTTTGGACTCTAATTTGCATGATTTGAATGGAACTAACCCGGACTAACGCTGTTTTCAGCAGAATTGCCATGGTGTTGTTTTTGCGCAGAAATAAAAGTTCTCGGAATGACCTGAAAATTTACGGAGAATTTTTGTGGAATATATAAAAAATACTGGCGAAAGAATCAGCGGAGGATGTAGAGCGTGGAGCCCACAAGCCCACCCGGCGCGCCCCCCTGGTCGCGCGTGCCAGGCTTGTGGGGTCCACAAAACTCCACCGCCTCCAATCTCAGCTCTATTTAGTTTGTCTCTCCCGGAAAAAATCAAGGAGAAGAGTTCATCGCGTTTTACGATACGGAGGCACCGCCACCTCCGATTCTTCATGTGGAGGGCAGATCTGGAGTCCGTTCTGGGCTCCGGAGAGGGGAGATCATCGCCATCGTCATCACCAACCTTCCTTCATCGCCAATTCCAGGATGCTCTTCACCGTTCGTGAGTAATCTCATCGTAGGCTTGCTGGACGGTGATGGGTTGGATGAGATCTATCATGTAATCGAATTAGCTTTGACGGGGATTGATCCCTAGTATCCACTATGTTCTGAGATTGATGTCGCTACTACTTTGCCATGCTTAATGCTTGTCACTAGGGCCCGAGCGCCACGATTTCAGATCTGAACCTATTATGTTGTCGCCAATATATGTGTGTTCTTGATCCTATCTTGCAACTTGTAGTCACCTACTATGTGTTATGACCCGGCAACCCCGGAGTGACAATAGCCGGAACCACTCCCGGAGATGACCATAGTATGAGGAGTTCATGTATTCACCAAGTGTTAATGCGTTGGTCCGGTTCTTTATTAAAAGGAGAACCTTAATATCCCGTAGTTTCCATTAGGACCCCGCTGCCACGGGAGGGATGGACAATAGATGACATGCAAGTTCTTTTCCCTAAGCACGTATGACTACATACGGAATACATGGCTACATTAGATTGACGAACTGGAGCTAGTTACATATCTCTCCGTGTTATAACTGTTTCATGATGAATAGCATCCGGCATAATCATCCATCACTGATCCAATGCCTACGAGTCTTTTCCTAATTGTCCTTGCTACGTTACTTTGTTGCTACTGTTGTCACTGTTGCTACTGTTACCCTGTTGCTACTGCTGCTATCATACTAACTTGCTACTGATACTTTGTTGCAGATACTAAATCTGTCAGGTGTGGTTGAATTGACAACTCAACTGCTAATACTTGAGAATATTCTTTGGCTTCCCCTTGAGTCGAATCAATAAATTTGGGTCGAATACTGTGCCCTCGAAAACTGTTGCGATCCCCTATCCTTGTGGGTTATCAATGCCATGCTTAATTAGCTAGGAGCTTATAATGGTTTGTCTTGGATGCCAACATGAATTTCAAGATGATTATGATGTAGTATGATAGGATGGTATCCTCCTTTGAATGATTCAAGTGGCTTGACTTGGCACATGTTCACGCATGTAGTTGAAACAAAATCAACATAGCCTCTACGATATTCATGTTTATGGTGATTTATATCCTACTCATGCTTGTACTCAACATTGGTTAATTTCAATGCATATTGATGACTGTTGTCGCTCTCTAGTTGGTCGCTTACCAGTCTTTTGCTAGCCTTCACTTGTACTAAGCGGGAATACTGCTTGTGCATCCACTTCCATAAACCCAAAGTTGTTCTGTATGAGTCCACCATACCTACCTATATGCAGTATCTACCTGCCGTTCCAAGTAAATTTGCATGTGCCACTCTCTAAATCTTCAAATAATAATCTGTTTTGTATGCCCGAATCGCTCATGTGGTGACAAGGGGCGGTCAGTATCTTCCATGCTAGGCGTGTTATCCTCGATACGTGTTTATTCATTATCACTCACGAGAAAGGGGCCGGTAATCGGAATGCCCAGTTCCATGCTCAAATCAAATCTAAAATATAATTGCAAACAAAACTCCCCCTGGATTGTTGTTGGTATGGACGGTACCCGAGGATTCGGCTAGTCGTGGAGTGTGATTGATCGGTGGTCGGGGAGTCAAAACTTTACTATTCTGTTTGGGAACCGCCTATAATATGTGTAGCATGGAAGATGGTGAAAACTCTTGGTCATCGCGTTGACAGTAAAAGCATGCCACCCAAAATTATTTATCTCTGTTTTATAAGCTTGAGCTCTGGCACCTCTGCAATTCAATGCTTCCCTCTGCAAAGGGCCTATCTATTTACATTACTGTTGAGTCATCCTCTTCTTAGAAAAGGCACCAATTAGAGAGCACCTCCATCATTTTTATGCTTTGCTATTAATTGATATTGAGTATGACTGTGACTGGATCTTCTTTGCCATGAATTACAATGTTTAGTCATCCCTTGGTCTTTGAAGGTGCTCTGCATTTATGTTTTGTGGTCTCAGAAAGGGCTAGCGAGATACCATCTGTTCATATTGTATCATGATTGTTTTGATTGAAGTGTTGACGTTTGAAACTTATTATTATTGCTTGCTAGTTGATTATGCCATTGATATGAGTACACCATGACACCTAAATGTTATTGCTTATGTGGTTAGCTTATGATCTTGCTGAAAATCCGAATATGAGTTAGACATAATGACAACAACAAGATCAAACAGAGTTCGTAAAAGTTTTTCTTTTGTCTCTTTCAGTTTGTCAACTGAATTGCTTGAGGACAAGCAAGGCTTTAAGCTTGGGGGAGTTCATACGTCTCCATCGTATCTACTTTCCAAACTCTTTTGCCCTTGTTTTGCACTCTAATTTGTTTGATTTCAATGGAACTAACCCGGACTGACGCTGTTTTCAGCAGAATTGCCATGGTGTTGTTTTTGTGCAGAAATAAAAGTTCTCGGAATGACTTGGAAACTTACGAGGATTTTTTGTGGAATATATAAAAAATACTGGCGCAATAATTACCCGAAGACACAAAGCCAGGGGCCCATGAGCCCAGTAGGCGCCCCCCTAGGGCGCGCCTGGCAGGCTCGTGGGTCCCACGTGGCTCCGCAGCCTCCAACTCCAACTCTATATAGTCTCTTTCGTCCCATAAAAAATGAAGAGATAGCTTTCGGGAAGAAACCTCGCCGCCACGAGGCGGAACTTGAGCAGAACCAATCTAGAGCTCCGGCAGGGCCATCCTGCCGGGGAAACTTCCCTCCCGAAGGGGGAAATTGTCGCCATCGTCATCACCAACACTCCTCTCATCGTAGGGACTCATCTCCATCAACATCTTCATCAGCACCATCTCATCTCCAAACCCTAGTTCATCTCTTGTACCCAATCTCCGTCTCGCGACTCCGATTGGTACTTGTAAGGTTGCCAGTAGTGTTAATTACTCCTTGTAGTTGATGCTAGTTGGATTACTTGGTGGAAGATCATATGTTCAGATCCTCAATTCTATTCAATACCTCTCTGATCATGAACATAATTATGCTTTGTGAGTAGTTACGTTTGTTCCTGAGGACATGGGATAAGTCTTGCTATAAGTAGTCATGTGAATTTGGTATTCGTTCGATATTTTGATGCATTGTATGTTGTCTTTCCTCTAGTGGTGTTATGTGAACGTCGACTACATGACACTTCCCCATTATTTGGGCCTAGAGGAAGGCATTGGGAAGTAATAAGTACATGATGGGTTGCTAGAGTGACCGAAGCTTAAACCCTAGTTTATGCGTTGCTTCGTAAGGGGATGATTTGGATCCACTAGTTTAATGCTATGGTTAGACTTTGTCTTAATTCTTATTTCGTAGTTGAGGATGCTTGCGAGAGGGGTTAATCATAAGTGGGATGTTTGTCCAATAAGGACAGCACCCAAGCACCGGTCCACCCACATATCAAACTATCAAAGTAGCGAACGTGAATCATATGAACATGATGAAAACTAGCATGACAGAAATTCCCATGTGTCCTCGGGAGAGCTTTACCTTATATAAGAGTTCGTCCAGGCTTGTCCCTTGCTACAAAATGGATTGGGACATCTTTCTGCACCATTGTTACTGTTGTTACTTGCTACCCGTTACGAACTATCTTATCACACAACTATCTGTTACCGATAATTTTCAGTGCCTGCAGAGAATACCTTGCTTAAAACCACTTGTCATTTCCTTCTACTCCTTGTTGGGTTCGACACTCTTACTTATTGAAAGGACTATGATAGATCCCCTACACTTGTGGGTCATCAGACATCAATGCGCCAGGTCCCCTCACTCGCTCGAAAGCTTCTCATTTGATTAACTTTTGTGGGCATTCTTCCTTTATGTCTATCACAGACCCTCAAAAGTTGATGAAGCCTTCATGGAACCTGAGTGGATTCAAGCTATGCAAGATGAACTTCATCAATTCAAGCTAAACAACATTTGGGAACTCGTCAAACAGCCTGATCCTCGCAAGCACAATGTCATTGGTACCAAGTGGATCTACCGAAACAAGCAAGGTGAGGATAGTCAGGTAGTGACGAGCAAGGCATGACTTGTAGCCCAAGGCTACACACACGTTGAAGGAATTGACTTTGATGAAATTTTTGCACTTGTTGCTAGGCTTGCAACTATTCGTATATTGCTTTCTTATGCTAACCATCACAATATCACCTTATATCAAATGGATGTGAGAAGTGCATTCCTCAATTATAAGCTTGAGGAAAAAGTATATGTTGCTCAACCCCTAGGTTTTTAAGACCCAAAGCATCCTGACAAAGTCTTCACACTCAACAAAGCATTCTATAGCCTCAAGAAAGCCCCTCGGGCATGGTAGGATACATTGAAGGAATTCCTAGTTAAGAAAGGCTTCAAACCCGGTTCACTTGATCCTACTCTTTTCACAAAATCCTATGACAATGAACTATTTGTATGCAAAATATATGTGGACGATGTCATATTTGATTGTACTCACAAATATTATAGTGACGAATTTACCTACATGATGCGTGAAGAATATCAAATGTCCATGATGGGGGAGCTGAAATTCTTCCTAGGGCTTGAAATTCGTCAAAAATGCACCGGAATATTCATTTCTCAAGAGAAATACCTCAAGGATGTCCTGAAGAAATTTTGCATGAATGAATGCAAAGGCATCAAAATTCCCATGCCTACCAACAGCCACCTCGGCATTGACGAAAATGGTGTAGATTTCAATCAGCAGGTATATCGCTCTATGATTGGCTATTTATTGTACCTATGTGCATCTAGGCCAGGCATTATGCTTAGTGTTTGCATGTGTGCCCATTTCCAAGCAAAACCAAAGGAATCACACCATAAGGGTGTGAAACATATTCTTCGATATCTAGCTCACACACCAACACTTGGATTATGGTACCCCAAGGGCTCAAATCTTCACCTCATTGGATATTCTGATTCTGATTATGCTAGTGACCGTTTGGATTTCAAGTCAACCTCTAGCACCTGCCATTTCCTCGGACGTTCTTTACTGTATTGGTCCTCAAAGAAGCAGAACTGCGTGTCACTTTCCACTGTTGAGGCTAAGTACATTGTTGCTGGTTTTTGCTGTGCTCAACTGCTCTGGATGAAGCAAACCCTCAAGGACTACGACATCAACATGAAGAATGTGCCACTCTACTGCGACAATGAGAGTGCAATCAAGATTTCATACAGCCCAGTACAACACTCAAAGAACAAGCACATCTAGATTCGTCATCATTTTCTTCATGATCATGTACTCAAGGGCAACATCATCATCGACCATGTGAACACTGAAGGCCAGCTAGTGGATATCTTCAGTAAGCCCTTGGATGAAAAGAGATTTTGCAAGCTATAGTGTGAGCTAAATATCTTGGAATCTTCGAATGTTCTGTGAAAGAGGCACACATCTAACACTTATGCAAAATTCACGACTTAGATGTGCAACACACAAAGTAACGTTTTTATTCAATCAATGAAGAATAACACTCTAAGTGTGAAGAAATTAATGAAGAATTTGATTCTCAGGACCCTACAACAATTGTACACGGTGCCTGAAATCATCATTCTTATATTGTGGGTCACGCCACCACCCAAGTTGAAATTTTCAAAAATTGAGATTTTTGCAAATTCTTCAAATCTTCAAAGTCTTCAAATTTTCAAAATCCTCAAGATTGCGTATTCCTCAAAAGTTCAAATTCTTCAAAAAATTTAGTTATGTTCTTCATTGACTATATACTAAGTCATGAGCTTTCAAACACCTCAACAGCATTCACTTATAGTTAGGTCTTCATGCGGTGTTTTTCTTCTAAGTGAATGTGATTGGACCCTATCCCCCTCTATGCTAAGAACCCAGTCTTTTCTCAAATTCTTCATATGCGTTCTGTTTGAAACTCGTTCAAAGTCTTCACTGCATCCTTGTCAGCTGAAGAATTGCGAACAAAGTCCTCAAAAATTTAATTAAAAAAATTCCAGCTGTTACCGCTCTAACCGCACCCATTACCCGCGATTGGATAAGCACGACCTCCACTGACTCCACCGCTTAATAGGTGGGTGCCACCTGTCAAGCGGAGAGGAAGGGCCAGGGGCATTTTGGTCCGAAATTTGTGGACCGGACCATCTCTCACCTAGGCTATAAATACCCCACTCTTACCCCCAAGGTCATTTCTTCCTCTCGCTCCCACTTTTTACAGCTCGTAGCCACATCTAGCACCGCCGCTGGAAATTATAGCCGCCGGTGAGGAAAAGCTTCGCTGCCTCGATCTCATCGACGTTGTACTCACGCCGACCGCGGATCTTCCTCCTCCGCTATCGCCATAGCTTTCTTCAGTCGTCGAGTTAGGGCGCTGAAGATCTAGACCGACGAACTTCCCTTTTCACCATCTACAGTTCATCGTGTTCTTCGTGTTCTTCATCTAGGGTAATTAAAATCTAATTTTACTGCTCGTGTTGATCCTTATGTTTCCATTTAATCTGTGAGAAGTGTTGTTCCTGAGCAAATTCATCAGATGAACACTTCCATGCCTTAAAACACTTGAAAAAATTCACTAAGTCACTCAAATCCTCAAGAGATTCCTCAATTGTGTAAATTTTTGGATGTGCACAACTCTGGAACCCACGTCAAGGACACTTAGCAAAATTCCTCAAAATAGTATTGGTAAATTTCCTCAACTTGAGTCATTTTTGAATATCTTCTGAGAACGCATATGACCTCTCCAAATTCTTCACACCTGTACTCTATTCGCAGGTACAAAATGCTAGCTGATGAATCTCTAGGTTCTCATCAACTTAACTCATTTGCAGCGTTTCTTGAAGAAAATTTGCATACCTCTTCACGGTCCTGAAAAGCTCATATTCCTCAAGTGAATAAAATGGGTGATGACAAGAAATAGAAGGGTGGAAAGAAGGCAGAACTCAACACTGCTTTTGAGATTCCTAATGACATTTATGATGAATATTGCACACCTGATGAAGCTGTTTATGGAAAGGAAATGAAGGAGACGCGCAAAACGCGCTTGTAGAAAATTGAGAGGAGATGGGCCAAAGAATGGAGGGAGTGCATGTATGTGACTCCCAAATACATGGAGAAATTCGCCCTGAAGCCTCCATGCAAAAGGCTCCTTTGGGAAATCAACAGGTTGCTGATCTAGCAAGCCTTGCAACCATTCATGACTTTCCTGAAGAACATGCCAAACACAAGGCCAAACTGGAGAAAATTGCACACCAGGCAGTGAAGAAATTCAATGAGGATTATGCTGCTGCAGTGATACGTCTCAAACGTATCTATAATTTTTTATGGTTTCATGTTGTTATCTTGTCAACTTTGGATGTTTTATGTACCTTTTATATCTTTTTTGGGACTAACTTATTAATTCAGTGCCAAGTGCTAGTTCCTGTTTTTTCTATGTTTTTAGCTCTTTTCAGATCTGATTTTGGAACGGAGTCCAAACGGAATAACATCCCCGAAATAAAAAATTTCCCGAACGGAAGAAGATCAGGGGGCTTGAGGGCCAAGACAAGAGAGCTACAGGGGGCCCACAAGCCCCCTAGCCGCCACTAGGGGTGGCGGCTAGCAGGCTTGTGGCCTCCCTGGCGCCCCCCTGACCTAGCTCCTTCGCCTATATATTCCCTAAAATACAGAAAAAAAAATCAAGGAATCCAGGAAAACACTTTTCCGCCGCCGTAAGCTTCCGTTTCCGCGAGATCTCATCTGGAGACCCTTCCTCGTGCCCTGCCGGAGGAGACTTTGGAGTTGGAGGGCTTCTACATCAACATCATCACCCCTCCAATGACTCGTGAGTAGTTCACTTCAGACCTATGGGTCCGTAGTTAGTAGCTAGATGGCTTCTTCTCTCTCTTGGATCTTCAATACAAAGTTCTCCATGATCTTCATGGAGATCTATCCGATGTAATCCTGTTTGGCGGTGTGTTTGTCGAGATCCGATGAATTGTGGATTTGTGATCAAAATAGCTATGATATATATTTGAGTCTTTGCTGATTTCTTATATGCATGATTTGATATCCTTGTAAGTCTCTCTGAGTCTTGGGTTTTGTTTGGCCAACTAGATCTATGATTCTTGCAATGGGAGAAGTGCTTGGTTTTCGGTGCATACCGTGTGGTGACCTTTCCCAGTGACAGTAGGGGCAGCAAGGCACACATTGTGTAGTTGCCATCAAGGGTAACAAGGTGGGCTTTGTCGTAGATATGAGATTGTCCATCTACATCATGTCATCTTGCTTAAGGCGTTACTCTGTTATTTTGGACTTAATACACTAGATGCATGCTGGATAGCGGTCGACATGTGGAGTAATAGTAGTAGATGCAGAAAGTATCGGTCTACTTGTTTTGGACGTGATGCCTATAGATATAATCATTGCCATAGATGACATCACGACTTTGCGCGGTTCTATCAATTGCTCGACAGTAATTTGTTCACCCACCGTCTACTTGCTTTCATGAGAGAAGCCACTAGTGAACACTACGGCCCCCGGGTCTATTCACACCTATCGTTTCCACTTTCGCTTTTACTTTGCTTTGTTACTTTGTTACTTTTAGTTCTCACTTGGCAAACAATCTATAAGGGATTGACAACCCCTTCATAGCGTTGGGAGCAAGTTTTGTGTTTGTGCAGGAACTTGTGATACTCCTTCACTGGATCGATACCTTGGTTCTCAAAACGGAGGGAAATACTTACCACCGCTGCGCTACATCACCATTTCCGCTTCGAGGGAAAACCAACGCAAGGCTCCAAGGCCACGGGGAAATCCTTTGCATATTTGCCTAGTAAGTCCCTAAAGGCGTAGCCCTAGCAGAAGGATTCCTGGTGCCGTTGCTGAGGAGTATCAAGGCAAGAACAGTCTCCCGTCAGCACGTGTTTCTGGCGCTGTTGGAAGGTCTTTTGTTGCAGTAGCATGCAGCAGCTGCTGCCTCCTCCTCTGCTGTTGAGGCCTCTCGCACTGAGACTGCTCCAAAAGAAGCATTCTGAAGAAGTTTGTTGTCAAGCCGAAGTCCAGAACTGCTCAACCTTTAGTGCAAAAATCCTCAAATTGCACCTACGGTGGCAGCAAAGTCCTCAACTACTGCCACACAGTGTTCACCACCACTGAAGCTCGTGACCACACAACATCCCTCACGGCCATCTACTTTAGGCTCTGCACACACTTATTCCAGTGCAAATGTGAAGAAGAAAATGACATCTAGGCGAGGGAAAAGGCCCAGCCTTGGGAAAGTCCTCAACGTTCCCTCTGCATCAGAGGATGAAGATGAAGCTCATGATGAAACACTTGAAGCAATCATCACAAACAAACAATAAAGGGTCACACAGGCCAAAGGTACCACCATTCCCCTCATGATGGATCCAAAGGTGATACTGGACTTCATAGACATGTGGTATGATAATCCTCAAACGCCAATTAATGACTTGAAGCTTCCACCTGGACCAAGCCACATGTTGACAGCCTTCATCAATGAAGAAAAGTGGAAGGTACAGAAAGCCAAGCAAGCCAAAAAGGCTCATGCTCAGAACGAGAACTTTTTGAAGAATAATATTCTGACTATGTCCCCTCATCAACTCCTCAAAGCTCAAACTGAGATCAACAACCTTAGTGAATAACACATAAGCTTAAATGGTGACTGGAAGGGCGCAAAGGTCAGATTCATCAATGTTGCCAACAAATCATCATTGAACATAACGAGAGGGTTGCAGACAAGACGCAGCCTAAAACTCCTCAGGTACAGTACATAGTTGAGCTACATGACGACTCTCGTGATGAACTTCTTCCAACTGACGAACCTACTATGGCAGCTGAAGAAATTGATGCGCCTAGAGAAATTGTTCAAACCAAGACGACTACATCAGTCGTGCCTAAAGAAAATGCCCCTCCTGCTCCAAAATATTCACAAGTGAAGAAAGTGAAGCTTCCTTGTGCAACAGTGGTGAAGAAAAGTAAGGTTGTTGGAAAGGAAGCAGCGAACAAGAGAAAAGCATCAACAAGCTCAGAGTCCTCAGAAGCAAAACGCTTGAGGACTTTGACAACTTCCTCAACTGCTCCAACTGATGCCACTCTATCAATGTTTCACGTGCCTATATGATGGTGCCATTTGGTGTTGAGCAAGTCATCCAACAAGGGGATGAAGAAATGGAAGAAAATTGCTCTCATGCTTCCACACCTATTGATGAGGAAATTGAAGCTGGTCTAATTCCTCAAGCCTCAACTCCTCCACCTCAGCAGAACACACAGGTGGACGATGAAGAAAAGGATGAAGATGTGGACATTGGTTGCACAACACCAGTGATACATGATGAATTATGGGATAGACTCATCCCAACTCACCATTGGCCACACCAGTTCCTCAAGTGCATGAGTCCCCTGCAACAACTGAAATTCAGACAAGGACTGAAGAAAAGAGCACTTTGGTGAAGTCTGTCCCCAAAACTGAATCAACTGCATCAGCTGAAGATACTGCTAATCAAACTTCAACTGAGGAAACTGTTGCTCCAGAAGTTGATGAATCTGCACAGCATATTCCTCCAACTCAGAGGAGTGTCGCTGAAGACATGTTCCTCTGACAGAAGACAATGCAACTGAACCTCATGTTGATAATCCTCAGTCTGCACTTGCCGTGGGTGAAATTCCTGAAACAGAAAATCTTCGAAGACTTGTTGGCCGCTTCAAGCCAAATCTTCAACTGAAGAGTATTCAGCCCTTCAAAGGAACAAAAAGGCCAAAGTTTGACAAGGCCCAATTCTTTGATGAACATCACTACTTCACTAGCCCCAGTCCTTAGGAATCTCCTCAGGTCAGGCACAGCACATTCTGGACCCTCAGTCAGATGAACTACTATAGTGCAGTACTCTTCAACAAGGACAAGGCTTTTCCTCACACGCAAATTCCTCATGGAGATATGGAGGAAATTCATTGCTACAAACCAGTTCTTCGAGTTCTTCATGATTCTGGACTACTGCAATTTTGCGCTGACATCTGTGACTAGAATGAAGAAATTATTATTCAATTCTATGCTACACTGCACATCTCAAGAGATGTCTCACATGTCATCACTTGGGTTCTGGACTGGATGACTCAAGATAGACACTTCAAAGCTCCTCCAACTGAATTTATTCAGGCTCTTCCAATCCCAATTCCCTCGGAAGGAGTCAGATGCATCTACGACAAACTTGAATTGCCAAATCATCTAATGCAAGTGCTCATGAAGCCTTTGGCTCTTGGTCAGCCGCCAAGAACCAAATTCCTAACAAAGGAATTTATCTATGTTCCCATGACAGTGTACCGCATCTTGGCCAAAACCTTTTGTCCAATCAAGGGCCATGACTCAAATGACGAAGAGATTGTGGGCATCATGGAGAATTTGCTCTTCAATATCATCCTTGGAATCCCAATAAACCTACATGATTTCTTCATGAGGACTTTGTCTCACTCTGTTGTGTCACCATTTGATTTGAAGCCTTATGGGCCATGTATCATGAGATTCATCACAAAAAGGTCTGGAATCCTTACAACGCTGACATTCTGAATCACCACACCTACTTGGCTCCAATTGAAGTCGTCAAGAGTTCTTCCGATGAAATTGAAGGCAAGGAAAAATATATGATCGATGAAGGAACGCGACCCCTTGATGGACAATTTTGCAAACAGCGTCATACTCCACCAATGATGACATTGCCTCACATGAAGCACCAAGTCCAACTATACCATGAGTGATGACTAACCGTGAGCTCATGCTAAGTCTTCATCAGAAGGTTGATCGCACCACAAATGGGTCAAGCATTATTTGGTGCCATTGTGAAAGACATCAATGTCACTCGGAATGCAATGAAGAAAAATTACTATTATCTTCATGAGATATTTGACCGCACATGGGCCACTGTGTCTCACCTCAAGACCCCTGAGGAACTCACTGAAATGGAATTCCAGCAAGACTTTGACTGGTCATGGCCTCTAAAGAAGAAGTTCAAGAAGATTCATGTTCCTCAACTGGTGGCCAGCTGATGACGAGTTGATGGATATACTTCTCGCCCCTCATTGGTTACCCCAAGTGGAAGGTGGAGATGTAGTCAGCAGCAGATTTCCCTTACACGAGGACTGTAAGGTTTATCGAACCAGGAGGACTCCGAGGATCAACAAGTAGGTGTTCGCTGCTCTGGCGCTAGCAGAAGACGTGGACCTGCACACACAACAAATAAA
Organism: Hordeum vulgare subsp. vulgare; assembly: GCF_904849725.1. Lineage (NCBI taxonomy): Eukaryota > Viridiplantae > Streptophyta > Magnoliopsida > Poales > Poaceae > Hordeum > Hordeum vulgare. Next base: position 20,982,204 of record NC_058523.1, read on the forward strand.
TTTGCTCCCAACGAGTTCAGAGAGGTTGTCAATCTCTCCGGCCTTGTAGTTTGCAAAGGATCAAAACACAAGCGGGAATAGTGATAGTGATTGCAATGGAAAAGTAAATAAAAACAGAAAATGGTGGAGGTGTAAGCAATGGTGGTAATATGGACCGGAGTCATATGACGTTCACTAGTGATGTATCTCTTCCAAAAGACGATAAACAACTATGCATGTGTAAACAAATTACAGTTGGGCAATTGACAGAATTATGAATGCACCGCAATGCTAATCATGCTACTAGAAAGTTAGAGGCTCAAAAGTAATGGGCAGTACGCCAAGACAAGTAGACCGTTTATTCATCAGCATCTACTTACTAATCATCCACCTTGATATATCTATCTAGAACATCTCACTAGTATTAAGCTGCGAGCCCCACCCATAGTGTAAACTCAAAGCAACGGACAACTGCATTAACGAACTTTGCGTAAGGTAAACAATACTTGCAACCGTGGTCACAAGCACCGTTGTTTTCTCCCTGGTGGCAACAGCACATCCCCTAGTCTCATGTTTCTGTCACTCAAGCTACACATCAGGGGGCATGAACCCATAATCATGCATAATGCTCCCTCTTGGAGTTACAATCTACTACTCGGCCAAAGCAATAAAAACCAACGAAGAACATGCATGAACCACTAAAGAACATAATATAAAAGAATAATCAATTATATAACTCATCACAATCTGAACATAATCCCATAATCCGTCGGATCCCAGGAAATCAAGCATAGCAACAGCAGGAAAATTACATAGATGCCTTGACCATGTAGGGCGACTCACAAGGGCTAATCATTGAAGCAGGAGATTGGAGAGAAAACATCACATAACTACTGTTCATGGACTCATGGTCCAAGGAGGACTACTCACGGCACATCCGGGAAGCGTCCATTGTGGTGGAGAAGCTCCCGGAAGTCAATCCTCCGTCCAGCAGGGTGCCGGGAAGAGGTCTTCTGATGCTCCCAATCTTGGGAGCGCTGCGGCAGCGGAACAATGGTGAAATTCGTGACCTGGAGGGGGGCCGCACAGGAAGGCCGTATGGGTAGGCCCTGGCTCCCCTCTGGCCCATCTTCGTGCTTTGTGAAGCTTCTATCACGCTGATTTTTATATATTTTTCTTGGGATTTTTGGGGTTGTGTAAATTTGGGTAAAAGTCCCTGCAAAAAAGACATCAGCAGACAGAAACTGGCACTGGGTGCACTGAGTTAGTAGGTTAGTCCAAATATGTGTAAAAAGGTATGAAAGTGTAGCAAAACATATAACAATGTCACCCAAAAGATCATGGAACAAGCGGAAATTATAGATACGTTTGGGACGTATCAACATCCCCAAGCTTAATTCCTGCTCGTCCTCGAGTAGGTAAATGATAACACAAATAATTTATATGGTAACATGCTAACACCCATATAAGAACATCAAAGTAAAGCAAGTAAGATATGCAATTCAAGTCAAGACAATAACAAGCAAGATTCTATATTTAGTATTGAAATAGCAAAGTAAGAACATAAAGGTGCAAGAGCTCTCGCTGTTTGTGACTCGAATGTCTCCAAATGGTGTTTGTGTGCAAGAAGTTGGAGATGGGTTTAGAGCATAAAAATATTTTGTAGTTTAATTGAGAACTCAATCTACTAAAACTTCACACTTGGTCTCCTTCGGAATCTTATTTTGACTCATCCCCAGACTACTAGTCAGGCACAAGTCAAAATGATCCTCTCCCTTTTGAATTTGAGCACTCATGCAATGGATGAGCGCAAGCAAGATATGTTGGCACTTAGGATGGAAAAGAGAATAATGATGGGGAAGGAAGACAAAAAAAGGTGTGAAAGGCTCACATCAATGAGGACAACCATAGGCGAGAGAAAGACAAATGATAGATATGATGTGAGGAGTAGGGATTTCCATGCAACGGATGCACATATGAGCTAAGGTAAGCTCTCCAATGGAACTAATGGGGGTGCATCCAACTTGCTTGCTCATGAAGACCTAGAGCTCATTTGAGGAGGCTCATCATTGGAATATACAAGCCAAGTTCTACGGTGTAAGGGTCCCCACATAGTTATGCATGAATGATAATCTCTATGGAGTACAAATATAACAATGGAGTACGAGTGTGGATCTTTCAAAAGGAGCAGTAGTGTTGCCCCCTTCTCTTTTTTTCTTTTTTTCTTTTTTTTTGTGGCCTCTTTGGCTATTTCTATTTATCTCTCATTTGTCCTCTTTGGGATCTTTTATTCTCCTCTTTGGGATCTTTTCCTCACTTAAGGACGACACTCTATGTTTTACAAGAATAAAAAGAAGACCCCTTCACACTTTATAAGAAGAACTCAACATAAAGACAAATGAAAACTATCATGATGTATGCAAATGTATGCCTCTGCCAATGTAGCAGGATATGCAATGAAACTAGCGCATCATGTAGCAATAATAAGGGCAAGGCCCAACTAGCATGCGGCTCCTCGATCAAGCAAAAGCATGTATGACATGAAGATCAAGTCATAAGATGGTGGATCTTGCATGGCAATGTATCTCGGAACGGCTATGGAAATGCCTTAATAGGTAGGTATGGTGGCTGTTTTGAGGAAAGATATAATGAGTCTTATGATGACAGAGCGTATCATGCTAAGGGTTTGGATGCACCGGCGAAGTTTGCACCAACTCTCAAGATGAGAAAGGGCAATGCACGGTACCGAAGAGGCTAGCAAAATATGTTTGGTGGAAGTGCTAACAATCGAATACTCACATTAGTCCGAAGAACTGATGATGAGTTGATGTATATACTTCTCGCCCCTTGCTGGATACCCCAAGTGGAAGGTGGAGATATAGTCAGCAGCAAATTTCCCTTACACGGCGACTGTAAGGTTTATCAAACCAAGAGGACTCCTAGGCTCAACAAGTAGGTGTCTTCCACCCTGGCACTAGCAGAAGACGTGGACCTGCACACACAACAAATAACTTTGCTCCCAACGAGTACAGAGAGGTTGTCAATCTCTCCGGCCTTGTAGTTTACAAAGGATCAAAACACAAGCGGGAAGGTAATAGTGATTGCAACGGAAAAGTAAAGAAAGCGGTAAAGGATGGAGGTGTAAACAATGATGGTGATATGGACCGGAGTAACATGACATTCACTAGTGATGTCTCTCTCCCAAAAGACGGTAAACAACTATGCTATGGTAAACAAATCACAGTTGGGCAATTGACAGAATTATGATCGCACCGCAATGCTAATTATGCTCCTTGATAGTTAGAGGTTTAATAGTAATGGGCAGTACGCCAATACAAGTAGACCGTTTATTCATCAGCATCTACTTACTAATCATCCACCTTCAGATATCTATCCAGAACATCTCTCCGGTATTAAGTTCCGAGCCCCACCCAAAGTATAAACTCGAAGCAACAGACAACTGCATTAATGAACTATCTGTAAGGTAAACAATCCTTGCAACCGCGGTCACAAGCACCGTTGTTTTCTCCCTGGTGGCAACAAGAACATCCCCTAGTCTCATGTTTCTGTCACTCAAGCTAGACATTGAGGGGCCCGAACCCACAATCATGCATAACGCTCCCTCTTGGAGTTACGATCTACTACTTGGCCAAAGCAATAAAAAGCAACGAGGAACATGCATGAATCACTAAGGAACATAATATAAAAGGATAATCAAATATATAACTCATAACAGTCTGAACATAATCTCATAATCCATCAGATCCCAACAAACCGAGCATAGCAATAGCAACAGAATTACATAGATGCCATGATCATGTAGGGCATCTCACAAGGACTAACCATCGAAGCACAATATTGGAGAGAAGACATCACATATCTACTGGTCATGGACTCATGGTCCAAGGGGAACTACTCACGTCACATCCGGGAAACATCCATGGCGGTGGAGAAGCTCATGGAGGTCAATCCTCCCTCCGGCAGGGTGCCGGGAAGAGGTCTCCTGACGCTCCCTGTTCTTAGAAGCGCTCCGACAGCGGAACGATGGAGAAATTTGCGATTCCAGAAAATCTGTGAGGGTTTCCTCTAGGGACTCCAAATATATGACAAAGAAGGGCACCGGAGGAGATGGGACCCACCCAGGCGACCTCCTGGCGCGGCCTAGGGCTTGGCCGCTCCAGCAGGCCATCTGGGAGGCACATGTCCCCCCTCTGGCCCCTCTTCGATGAACCGGAAGCTTCTGTTTCGCTGATTTTTTATATATTTTTCTGGATTTTTTCAGGCTTCGGAAAATTGGGTAAAAGCCCCTGCAAAATTGACATCAGCAGACAAAAACTGGCACTGGGTGCACTGAGTTAGTAGGTTAGTCCAAATATGTGTAAAATGATATAAAAATGTAGCAAAACATATAACAATGTCACCCAAAAGATCATGGAACAAGCAGAAATTATAGATACATTTGGGACGTATCAACATCCCCAAGCTTAATTTCTGCTCGTCCTCGAGTAGATAAATGATAACACAATAATTTCTGTGGTGACATGCTAACACACATATAAGAACTTCAAAGTAAAGCAAGTGAGATATGCAATTCAGGTCAAGACAATAACAAGCAAGAGTCTATATCTAGTATTGAATTTAGCAAAGTAAGAACATAAAGGTGCAAGAGCTCTCGCTGTCCGTGACTCGAATGTCTCCAAATGGTGTTTGCATGCAAGAAGTGGGAGATGGGTTGAGATCATAAAATATTTTTTAATTGTGAACTCAATCTACTAAACCTCACACTTAGTCTCCTTCATAATCCTATTTTGACTCATCCCCAGACCACTTGTCAGGCACAAGTCAAAATGATCGTCTCCCTTTCGATTTTGAGCACTCATGCAATGGATGAGCGTAAGCAAGATATGTTGGCACTTAGAATGGAAAATAGAATAATGATGGGGAAGGAAGACAAAAAAGTGTGAAAGGCTCACATCAATGAGGACAACCATAGGCGAGAGAAAGCCAAATGATAGATATGATGTGAGGAGTAGGGAATGCCATGTAACGGATGCACATATGAGCTAAGGTAATCTCTCCAATGGAACTAGTGGGGGTGCATCCAACTTGTTTGCTCATGAAGACCTAGAGCTCATTTGAGGAGGCTCATCATTGGAATATGCAAACCAAGTTCTGTAGTGTAAGGATCCCCACATAGTTATGCATGAATAAGAATCTCTATGTAGTACCAATATAGTAATGGAGTACGAGTGTGGATCTTTCAAAAGGAATAGTAGTGTTTCCCCCTTCTCTCTTTTTATTTCCTTTTTTCTCGTTTTTTTTATTTTTTTGTGGCCTCTTTGGCTCTTTCTTTTTATCTCTCATTTGTCCTCTTTGGGATCTTTTGTTTGTCCTCTTTGGGATCTTTTCCTCTCTTATGGGCAACACTCTATGTTTTACATGAATAAAAAGAAAAATCATCACACTTTATAAGAAGTTCTCAACATAAAGACAAGTGAAAACTATCATGATGTATGCAAATGTATGTCTCTGCCAGTGTAGCAGGATATGCAATGATACTAGCACGTCATGCAGCAGTAATAAGGGCAAGGCCCAACTAGCATGCGGCTCTACGATCAAGCAAAAGCATGTATGACATGAAGATCAAGTCATGAGATGGTGGATGTTGCATGGCAATGTATCTCAGAAAGGCTATGGAAATGCCTTAATAGGTAGGTATGGTGGCTGTTTTTGAGGAAAGATATAATGAGGCTTATGTATGACAGAGTATATCATGCCATGGGTTTGGATGCACCGGCGGAGTTTGCACCAACTCTCATTGTGAGAAAGGGAATGCACGGTACTGAAGATGCTAGCAAAATATGGATGGTGGAAGTGCGAACAATCGAATACTCACATTAGTCTGAAGAACTCATACACTTATTATCGGTAACTCTCTATCTAGTTAGTAAATTCACAAAGAGACAAGTACCCCGAGGAGGAGTGTTTGGGGGTTTGGTTAGCATTGCGCATTCTTGACTCATGGTAACGTGAGGGTACTCTATATATTCCAACCCCTCCAGAGGTTAGCGATCAATTAGTAGCTAGAGTTTTCAACTAATTTTTTGTTTTTGAAAAACAGACGGATTTCCCAAAATACGACACCTATCACTAATAGGCTCAAGCTCTTGGCACCAATAGTCCAAACATTACTCAAATCAATACCTCAAAACTATTTAATGTTAGTACTATACTTAAATAGCAACCTCAATTACCTACTCATGCAAGACACACAACTGAGTGCAATGAGCCAACTCTCTAAACAAGATAAGCATGGTAACTCAAGAGAGTTCCAAAATCAACCTAAATAATAGCTCTTAAAAAGATAATTATGAAAACTAAGAGCTAAGCATGACAGTAGCTACGAAAAGATGAAGAACACACAAAAAGAATAAGCATGAAAACCTATGTTGTGTTCTAGAGTGGAATGGAGCGTGGCTCTCTCCCAAAAAAGGTAGGCTAGGTTCCGAATTGCTATCAACAACAAGCAAAACTAAAACAAACTAAAAAGTAAATAGCGGGACGCTCCAAGCATAGCACATATCATATGAAGTGATAAAAATATAGCATGGAGATGGACGACCTGATGATTGTTGATAGAGAAGGGGATGCACGGGGGCATCCCCAAGCTTAGACGCTTGACACTCCTTTATCTTCTTTCATCATCTCTCCCATCACATACTTGAAAACTCCCTTCATACGAAACTCATCATAAACTGATTAGAGTGGTTAGTACCCTTAATAAAATTATTCAATACCTGCTGGAAATAAAGATTTTCATGAAAAGCTACTTCTTCTCATGAATGCCAAAAGATTTTTGCAAATAAAAAGCAAGCTTAGGATTCGCAAAATAATGAAAACACAAAACATGGCAGAATCTGTGAAAAAACAGAATAACAGGTAGTAAATAATTTATTCGGGGCTCTTCTGCAACTAAAATCGAAAAACTCACAACAGATACCAGAAAGTTAATTATATAGATCATGCTGTCAAAAATCAGATAAAAAAGATGATATGGTGATTTTTGGAGAATTTTTCTGTCAAGCAGGTAGAATCTATTTCTGGAGAGCATGTCACAATTTTTGAACTTCCTTGCAATCGGAGGCTATAACTTGGCACAAAACTTAAAAATAAAAATACAATGATGTTTCTACAGTAGTAACACACATCAAGACCACTAAAACAGCAATTAAAAACATATTGGGTTGCCTCCCAACAAGCGCTTTCTTTTATGCCTTTGAGCTAGGCATAATGCAAGAAGATCAAGTGTTATCAACTCCAAAAGAATAGCTTGCCCATGTAATGGACTCATAATGTAACTTAATCTTCTTCCTAGGGAAGTGTTCCATTCCCTTTTTAAGAGGAAATTGGAATTTAATAATTCCCTCTTTCATGTCAATGATAGCACCAACGGTGCGGAGAAAAGGACGTCCCAAAATAATTGGACATGAAGGATCACATTCAATGTCCATAATAAGAAAATCAACGTGCACATAATTATCATTGACAATAATAAGAACATCATCAATTCTCCATAAAGGTTTCTTTATGGAAGAATCAACAAGACGAACACCAAAAGAACATGGATCATAAGATTTCCAATCAAGCATATCATACATTCTTTTGGGCATAACAGAGGCACTAGCTCCAACATCACACAATGAAAAGCAAGAGATATTATTCAATTTGATTTTGACCATAGGATCCCAACCATCTTCTAGTTTCCTAGGGATAGAAGTCTCTAGCTTGAGCTTCTCCTCCCTAGCTTTGATAAGAGCATTGGTAATATGCTCGGTGAAGGAAATATTGAGTGTACTAGTGTGGGGGTCTTTAGCCATTCTTGGCAAAAAGGTGATGACTTCGGAGAGACTACAATTGTCAAAATCAAGGTTACTACCATTAATTAAAGTGGTAGTAATGTCATCTAAGCTCATTCTTTTGGTAGTCTCTAAATTCAAAGGACTTTCTTGTCCTATAGTTGAGGTATTAGCATCACCATTAATGGGTCCATTGGGACTAGGAGTGCGATGGGTTCTAAAAGTTTTATGATCCTCAACAACTTGTATAGTAGCAATGGTAGTGTGTGTAGGAAGGCTCTTAATTCTCTCTTCCTCTTCTTTTTCTCTAGCCCGTCTCTCTTTAAGTTTGGCTAGCATTCTTATGTTCTCATTAATTTGGACTTGGATAGCATTCATGGGTGTGGTGTTCCTTTCCTCAAGTGGGGAAGTTCTAATTTTAAGCATCTCTACATCATGAGCTATGTTGTCCACCTTCAAAGAGAGACTATCTAATTTTTCTAGTTTCTCTTCTACACTCTCGTTGAAGGCTTTTTGAGAAGTGATAAAATCCTTAAGCATGCTCTCTAATTCAGAAGTGGAGTTTTTGGTGCTAGGATAATTGTTATTGTTCCCATAGTTGTTGGATGGGAATGGTCTAGGATTGCTACCAAAATTACTCCTATAAGCATTGTTATTGAAGTTGTTCCTAGAAATAAAATTAACATCCACTTGCTCTCTTTCTTGAGCAACCAAAGAATTTAAAGGAACATCATGAGGATCAATAGGAGCTTTCTTAGTAAGTAAAGTCATGATCATGTCAACCTTATCATTAAGGGAGGAAATCTCCTCAATAGAGTTTACCTTCCTACCGGTTGGAGCTCTCTCGGTGTGCCACTGAGAATAATTTATCATCATCTCATCCAATAGCTTTGTGGCAGCACCAAGTGTAGTTGACATAAAGGTTCCTCCCACGACCGAGTCTAACATATTCCACGAGGTAAAGTTCAATCCTGCATAGAAAGTTTGGATAAATATCCAAGTAGTCAAACCACGAGTAGGGCAATTCTTAACAAGAGATTTCATACGTTCCCAAGCTTGAGCAACATGTTCATTATCCAATTGGCTAAAATTCATAATGTTACTCCTCAACTAGATAATCTTAGCAGGATGGTAATACTTCCCAATAAAAGCATCTTTGCACTTATCCCAATAATCTATGATATTCTTAGGCAAAGATTGAAGCCACACTTTAGCTCTTCCTCTCAAGGAGAAAGGAAAAAAGCTTAAGTTTAACAATATCACCATCTAATTCTTTATATTTTTGCATATCACATATCTCAACAAAATTGTTCAAGTGCAAAGCAGCATCATCTCCAGCACCGGAGAATTGATCTTTCATAACAAGGTTCAGCAAAGCAGGTTTAATCTCATAGGATGTGGCTCCAGTGGCGGGAGCAGCAATAGGTGCGCAGATAAAGTCATTGTTGTTGTGCTAGTGAAGTCACACAACTTGGTGTTATCAGTGGAACCCATAGCAACGGCAACGAGCAAGAACAAAGCAACTAATTTTTTTGTGGTTTTTGGTATAAGACTCTAAAACAAAAACTAAAAAGCAAACTAACAAGACTAAAAAAGCAAAGGTAAAAGATAGTGTGCAACTCCCCTATCTTGAAGACTAGAGTTCCTGGCAACGGTGCCAGAAATTCCCTTGATGACGAGTTGATGCATATACTTCTCGCCCCTTGTTGGATAACCCAAGTGGAAGGTGGAGATGTAGTCAGCAGCAAATTTCCCTTACACGGAGACTGTAAGGTTTATCAAACCAAGAGGACTCCTAGGCTCAACAAGTAGGTGTCTTCCACCCTGGCGATAGCATAAGACGTGGACCTGCACACACAACAAATAACTTTGCTCCCAACGAGTACAGGGAGGTTGTCAATCTCTCCGGCCTTGTAGTTTGTAAAGGATCAAAACACAAGCGGGAAGGTAATAGTGATTGCAACGGAAAAGTAAAGAAAGCGGTAAATGATGGAGGTGTAAACAATGATGGTGATATGGACCGGAGTCACATGACGTCTACTAGTGATGTCTCTCTCGCAAAAGACGGTAAACAACTATGCTAGGGTAAACAAATCATAGTTGGAAATTGACAGAATTATGATTGCTCCGCAATGCTAATTATGCTCCTTATTAGTTAGAGGTTCAATAGTAATGGGCAGTACGCCAAGACAAGTAGACCGTTTATTCATCAGCATCTACTTACTAATCATCCACCTTGAGATATCTATCCAAAACATATCTCCGGTATTAAGTTGCGAGCCCACCCAAAGTGTAAACTCAAAGCAACGGACAACTGCATTAACGAACTATGCGTAAGGTAAACAATCCTTGCAACCGTGGTCACAAGCACCGTTGTTTTCTCCCTGGTGGCAACAAGCACATACCCTAGTCTCATGTTTCTGTCACTCAAGCTAGACATCGAGGGGCCCGAACCCACAATCATGCATAACACTCCCTCTTAGAGTTACGATCTACTACTTGGCCAAAACAATAAAAAGCAACGAAGAACATGCATGAATCACTAAGGAACATAATATAAAAGGATAAGCAAATATATAACTCATAACAATCTGAACATAATCTCATAATCCATCGGATCCCAACAAACCGAGCATAGCAATAGCAAGAAAATTACATAGATGTCATGATCATGTAGGGCAGCTCACAAGGACTAACCATTGAAGCACAAGATTGGAGAGAAGACATCACATAGCTACTAGTCATGGACTCATGGTCCAAGGGGAACTACTCACGGCACATCTGGGAAGCGTCCATGGCGGTGGAAAAGCGCCCGAGGGTCAATCCTCCCTCACGAAGGGTGCCGGGAAGAGGTCTCTTGACGCTCCAGATCTCGGAAGTGCTCCGTCGGCGGAACGATGGAGAAATTCACGATTCCAGAAAATCTGCAAGGTTTTCCTCTCAGGGCTCTAAATATAGGCCAAGGGAGGGCTCCGGAGGAGGTGGGACCCACCCAGGCGACCTCGTGGCGCGGCCTAGGGCCTGGCCGCGCCAGCAGGCTGCCTAGGAGGCCCCTGGCCCCCTTTCGGTGATCCAGAAGCTTCTGTTTCGCTGATTTTTTATATATTTTTTCTGGATTTTTTCGGGCTTCAGAAAATTGGGTAAAAGCCCGTGCAAAACCGACATCAGCAGACAGGAACTGGCACTGGGTGCACTGAGTTAGTGAGTTGTGTAGCAAAACATATAACAATGTCACCCAAAAGATCATGGAACAAGCAGAAATTGTAGATACGTTTGGGACGTATCAATAACTCGTGCACTTATTATCAGTAACTCTCTATCTATTCAGGAGATTCACAAAGATACAAGTACCCCGAGGAGGAGTGTTTGGGGGTTTGGTTATCCTTTCGCATCCTCCACCCATGGTAACGTGAGGGTACTCTATATATTCCAACCCCTCCAGAGGTTAGCGATCAATCTAGTAGCTAGAGTTCTCAACTAATTTTTTTTTGTTTTGAAAAACACACGTATTTTCCAAAATACAACACCTATCACTAATGGGCTCAAGCTCTTGGCACCAATAGTCCAAACATTACTCAAATCAATACCCCAAAACTATTGCAAGTTACTACTATACTTAAATAGCAACCTTAATTACCTACTCATGCAAGACACACAACTCAGTGCAACAAGCCAACTCTCTAAACAAGATAAGCATGATAACTCAAGAGAGTTCCAAAAGCAACCTAAATAAAAGCCCTTAAAAAGATAAAGCATGAAAACTAAGAGCTAAGCATGACAGCGGCTATGAAAAGATAAAGAACACACAAAAAGATAAGCATGAAAACCTATGTTGTGTTGTAGGGTGGAGTGGAGTGTGTTTCTCTCCCAAACAAACAAGGCTAGGTACCAACTTGTTATGAACAGCAAAGAAAACTAAAACAAACTAAAAAGTAAAGAGCGGGACGCTCCAAGCATAGCACATAACATATGAAGTGATAAAAATATAGCGTGGAGAAGGACGAACTGATGATTGTTGATGGAGAAGGGGATGCACGGGGGTATCTCTTCCAAGGTCTTTACAGTTTCAACACCCCTAGTAATAGGTATACTCGTTTTGGGTTGAGGAACCTTGAATACATGAACGAACTTAGGTTCCTTACTTGTGGGGGTTTCTACCTTTTTAGTGTTGATGGAGGATCCGCATCATGGGATTTAAGGATCTCCAAAGTTTTGTAAATTTTGTGCATGGAGCTATCAAGTCTATTTAAGTTCCCTTGAATCCTACGATCTACTTCATTCATTTTACCCATGCTTGGCATCTTTAGCTCTATATTCTCAAGTTTACTCATAATGTGAGCTAAAGTGATATCATCCTTTATGTCAGCAATAGGTGGGATTCCAAAAAGATTTTCCATAACGCTAAGAGCCTCCCAAACGGGAGCTTCCAAGAAATTCCCACCTATTGTCGTGTCAAGAACAAACCTATTCCAAGTAGTAATACCAACATAAAAATTTCTACACAAAATAGTGGTGGATTGTTTCTTGGTGGCTCTATCTTGAGAATCTTTAATTCTATACCGTGCATCTTTCAAACTTTCTCCTACCCTTTGTTTGAAGGTAAGAATCACTCCTTCGGGTGCGACACCAAATGCAAAGGACTTAGACATACTGACTAAACAAAGCAACTAATTTTTTTGTGGTTTTTGGTATAAGACTATGAAGCAAAAACTAGAAAGCAAACTAACAAGACAAAAAACAAAGGTAAAGGATAGCGTGCAACTCCCCTATCTTGAAGACTGGAGTCCCCAGCAACGGCGCCAGAAATTTGCTTGATGACAAGTTGATGGATATACTTCTCGCCCCTCGTTGGTTACCCCAAGTGGAAGGTGGAGATGTAGTCAGCAGCAGATTTCCCTTACACGGGGACTGTAAGGTTTATCGAACCAGGAGGACTCCGAGGATCAACAAGTAGGTGTCCGTTGCTCTGGCGCTAGCAGAAGACGTGGACCTGCACACACAACAAATAACTTTGCTCCCAACGAGTTCAGAGAGGTTGTCAATCTCTCCGGCCTTATAGTTTGCAAAGGATCAAAACAGAAGCGGGAATAGTGATAGTGATTGCAATGGAAAAGTAAATAAAAATAGCAAATGGTGGAGGTGTAAGAAATGGTGGTAATATGGACCAGAGTCACATGATGTTCACTAGTGATGTCTCTCTCCCAAAGGACGATAAACAACTATGCATGGGTACACAAATTACAGCTGGTCCATTGACAGAATTATGAACACACCGCAATGCTAATCATGCTACTAGAAAGTTAGAGGCTCAAAAGTAATGGGCAGTACGCCAAGACAAGTAGACCATTTATTCATCAGCATCTACTTACTAATCATACACCTTGAGATATCTATCCAGAACATCTCGCTGGTATTAAGTTGCGAGCCCCACCCAAAGTGTAAACTCAAAGCAACGGACAACTGCATTAACGAACTTTGCGTAAGGTAAACAATACTTGCAACAGCGGTCACAAGCACCATTGTTTTCTCCCTGGTGGCAACAGCACATCCCCTAGTCTCATGTTTGTGTCACTCAAGCTAGACATCAGGGGGCATGAACCCACAATCATGCATAACGCTCCCTCTTGGAGTGACAGTCTACTACTCGGCCAAAGCAATAAAAAGCAATGAAGAACACGCATGAATCACTAAATAACATAATATAAAAGGATAATCAAATATATAACTCATCACAAACTGAACATAATCTCATAATCCATCGGATCCCAGCAAACCAAGCATAGGAACAGCAGGAAAATTACATAGATGTCTTGATCATGTAGGGCAGCTCACAAGGGTTAATCATTGAAGCACAAGATTGGAGAGAAGACATCACATAGCTACTGGTTATGGACTCATGGTCCAAGGAGGACTACTCACAGCACGTTTTGGAAGCGTCCATGGTGATGGAGAAGCTCCCGGAGGTCAATCCTCCCTCTGGCAGTGTGCCGACAAGAGGTCTTCTAACGCTCCCGATCTCAGGAGCGCTGCGGCGGCGGAACGATGGAGAAATTCGCGATTCTGGATCTCCTGGAAGGGTTTCCTATCAAAGAGGTAAATATAGGCCGAAGGAGGGCACGAGAGGAGGTGGGCCCCACCCAGGCGACCTGGTGGCACGGCATGGAGGGGGGCCGTGCAGGGAGGTCGCCTGGGTAGGCCCTGGCTCCCCTCTGTTCCATCTTCATGCTTCGTGAAGCTTTCGTTACGCTGATTTTTATATGTTTTTCTCGTGATTTTCGGGGCTCTATAAATTTGGGTAAAAGTCCCTGCAAAAAAGACATCAGCAGACAGAAACTGACACTAGGTGCACTGAGTTAGTAGGTTAGTCCAAATATGTGTAAAACGGTATGGAAGTGTAGCAAAACATATAACAATGTCACCCAAAAGATCATGGAACAAGCAGAAATTATAGATACGTTTTGGACGTATCACCAGCTCATTTTCTTCAACGCGCACAACTGATGATGCTGAAGACCTTGACGACACTGATGCGATGAACGAACCCAACGCTCCTCCTCCACCAAAGAAGTGATTTTCTTCAAGGGCGTTAGTCCTCAGTTTGGTCCCTTTTCGACACTTGATGGCAAAGGGGGAGAAATCTGAGTTAGTCTTCAAGCAGGTCTATTTTATCAGTTTATGGGCTTTTGAACTATATTTTCTTTAAGTTACAACTCTCGTTCTTCTAAAATGTTTGGTTGTATGAGTTGTAAACTTATTCCCGGTGGTGGTCTGACACTTTTGAACCACTTTCTTTCGTGCTTATTCCTCATGATGATTAATGCATGCATGCTCAAATTCGATAGACTCCACTTTCCATCATGCATTTCAATTTCCTCAAGTCATATATCAAATGCCTGCATGGATTACAAGATATAGGGGGAGATCTCCATGGTATAAATCCTCAATGTGCATTTGTAGTCCAAAGCAAATTCCTCAAATATGCACATCTTCAAGGGGGAGTCTCTCTATATCTTGCATTCCCCATTGAAAACTTAACCTATTTGTCATCAATCACCAAAAAGGGGAAGATTGTAACTGCATCAAGAGCCCCTTAAGGATTTTGGTGTATTGGAGACTTATAGGTTAAGAGACTAATATGTTTGTGAGTGTACACAGGCTCTATAAGTCGCTGAGGAGTTTGAGTTATTCAAAGAATATCAACCCCTAAAAATGTATGTCTTGGGCTGAAGACTTTGGTATTTCCTCTTGAGGCTTTGAAAGTGAGGAAATTGGTCTTTTCGTGAAGAAATCAATGTGAAGAATCTGAAGCGTGAAGACTTTCATTTTCATAGTTTCATTTTCTGTATTCTGTGTCATAGTACCACCATATTGTTAAAGGGGGTCGAGGTAAAACTAAGGAAAAGTTTCGAAGTGATGCTCATCTCAAAGCCTACACATTCAAACCCTTGGAATGAAGCCTTTGGAAATCATCAACAGCTTAGTCAAATTCTTCAGTGACAGAGACGAAGATCTTCTGGTCTGTGAGGAATTTTCTCTAACTAAGGAGTTAGGTCTTCGCCAGTGCGAAACATCTACCTGTGAGGAACATGAGTGACCTGAGGACTTTCACAATTGAAAGGTTTTGACTATTGTTGTGTTGGGCGCCAGCTGTCCCCAACCTTGTCCACCTAACGATCATATCATTGGGGCATTAATAAATAGCCACCCACATAACCACTAGTTTATTGGCTACTCCGCAAGAGAAACTGACACTTGTAATTTGAGAGCAATCCAATCCTCGAAGACTTTGAGAGAAAATCATCGGTGAGGAAAAAACCCCAAACACCCAAACCAAAACCCAAAAACCCCAAAGTGATTGAGCATCACTGAAAAGATTGTTCCTGTGTGGAACCGGCGCTTGTTACCTTTGAGGACTGTGCATCCTCCAAACAGTTAGGTGTCATGGTCTAGAGCATCCAGCAGTGAATTGTGGATCATCAGGTGACCAAGTTTGTGAGGGTTTGGAAGTCTTCCCTGAAGACATACCACGAGTGTTGGGTGAGGACTGTGTGTCCTTAGCTCAAGGAGATTACGGTAAGGACTGTGTGTCCTGGGACTGTGTGTCCTTTGGTTTAAATACCAAGTCGCTCCAAACCATATGTACGACTGTCACAACAGTTGGAACTGGGTCACCAAATCACTGTCTTCATCAAGCAACTGGTTCTAAATCCTCAACCCGTTCATTTCCTCAATTGTATGTTGACGAATTTAATCTTTACTGTTTGAAAGTTTTGACTAAAGACTTTCTCTAATTCCTCACCTCAAATTCTTCACTTCAATTATTCGTGATCTGTTTATCCTGATCATGCGACCTATGCAACCTGAATGTTTCATTTCACTCTGACGACTAAGTTATAGTTGTTTTTCCACATTTGTTTGAGTACTTATTCCGCTCCACTCAGTTCGTGGCTAAGGACTTTCCTCACTAGGAATTTCCTCAGTGGAAAATTTGTAAAAATTGCCTATTCACCCTCCCTCTAGTCAATATAACGCACTTTCATTCATTAGTCTATCACCGAACAAAGGAGCATCTGATTAAGGCGAAGCACCACCATCGCTACAAACATCAAAGTCTGGAAGTGCTGTTTGGGATGATTACTGCCCAGCTTCAACTTTTGTCCTGAGCATAAGTGAAATAGAGGAAAATAAAAGCAAGTTGGAGAACGCGGTAGAGGATGAGGGGTGGCAAACGTACTGTCCACCGCAGACGTCGAGTGGGGAATTGACTAGGGCAACCTTCTTTTTCCCAAAGAGGGGGAATCGAGCAAAGGTGCTACCAACATCTCGGGTGAGCCCATTCCTCTAAAGTGCGAGAGGAGAATACTAATGTCGCTTGAACTACATCGTTTTTCCCCAAAGAGGAAGGGATGATGCAGCACAACAACGGTAGGGTATTTCCCTCAGTGATGAGATCAAGGTTATAGAACCAGTAGGAGAATCACGCAACACTATGTAGATGGCGCATGCACACAAATAACAAACACTTGCAACCCGGCGTAAGAGATGGGTTGTCAATCCCTCACGGGTAAAAAGATCTTTTAGACAGGGATGGGGTGTCTGAGTAAGGTTCAGATGCCAGAAAAGATGGATGTAGATCTTCTTTAGACATGGATGAGATCAAGCGGGATACGGGGCAAGGGTGGTTCTTAGCTTCTTCCCTGTCCTACCTTCTTTGGGTTCTTCAAGCCGCAATTGATGGAGGCGAGGTAAGCATGTTCTCTAGATCTGGTTTGATGCAAGAAAGGAGGATGAAGAGGAAGAAGCCCCCCCCCCTCTCGTGGGCTTGTTCTTCAACAAAAGAGAGGAGATGATGGTGTGAAAGGATCGTGAGGACAGGGGACCACGTGGGGCTGGGCTAAAGCGAGGGAGGAACTCGTGAGGGCACTCGGGAGCGTACCGGGGCGCGCGATCGATGTGATCATGTGGAGGGCCCAAGCGTGACGATCCGGGTTCCTTTTCTAGTGTGTGTTCGCGGGGCATTTGGATGTTGTTTTCTTTTCTGACAAGTGCACTCGCTACCGCGAACGAGCGTCGGTGCGCTCGCTATAGCCGCGTCCTACAAATAATGGTAACCAACAACATGCCTTAGTTGTTGTGACTTTTATAATTCTTTTCTCTTCTTCAATAAGACACAAAAACACAGTGGTTTCTCATATTTTTGGTTTATTTATTTTTTGTATTGCTGTTTTTTCCTATGACTTTTTTTCTTTTACCTTTTTTGCCTTTTCATTTTATTTATTTATAAAAATTCTTGAAGTTTTCTTCAAAAGAGTTCATTTATTCAGACTGAGAAGTTGTATTTAAATTCCTGGAATTTTCTTGAAAACCATGAACTTTTAGGAATTCAGAAACGTCGTTTTATAAATAAGTGCACTATTTTTCATATCCGTGTAGTTTTTTTTCTGAAATGAAAGAACTTGCTGAACCTTTTTTTCACTTTTGAATTTTTTTTATTGGCAAAATCAGTGGCCATTTTTGGTTAAATCTAAAAACCAAAAACTTTGTCATGCGGAAATTAACTACAAATATGATTTGAACCATTTACCACCCCTCATTTTATTGAGAAAACCCTATTCACCGCTCTGTGCGAAACTGTGTTGGGGCTTCACAAAGAGCGGGAGAGCAATCGCTTTTTAAATGGGATGGCACGTTAGTTTGTGTTGCAATTTCCGATTTTGGGAACCGGTTCACAACCGGGTTTTACGTTTTTAGAAAACTTCTAGAAGGTTTTCTAAATTGGTTTTTTCTTTTTCATTTCTTTATTCTTTTCTATTTCTGTTTCAAAAAATATTTTACAATTTTTAAAAAATCTTCTCGAGTTTAAAAAATATTCTGCCTTTTTCAAAAAAAATCTTATTTTTGAAATGAATTCTTAGGATTCAAATTCGTTTTAAGTTTTAAAAACAATTATTAAGATTCAAAAATTGTTCATGCTTTAAACAATTGTTCTCGCTTTCACATTTGTTCAGGATTTTTCAAAATTGTTCTCAGCTTCAAAATTTGTTCTCAAAATTCAAACAAAATTTGTGCTTTAAAATTTCCTTTGAGCTTCCAAATTTGTTTGAGGTTTTGAAATTTGTTCTCAGTTTCAACATTTGTTCTCCAGATTCAAAAAATGTTTGTTCTTTAAACAATTGTTCGCGCTTTCAAATATGTTCACTTTTCTTAATTGCTCTTGATTTTAAAATTTGTCCACAAAATTCCAAAAATGTTTGTGCTTTAAAATTTTGTTCGCGTTTTCAAATTTGATCTGGGTTTTTCAATTTTCTCTCCTTTTCAAAATTTTGTTCTCAATATTCAAAAAATGTTTGTGCTTTAAAAAATTGTTTGAGCTTCCAAATTTATTCACTTTTTTTAAAATTGTTCTCGGTTTCAAAATTTGTTCTCAAAATTCCTAATATGTTCGTGCTTTAAAATTTTGTCCGCGCTTTCAAATTTGTTCGGGGTTTCAGAATTGTTCTCCTTTCCCAAATTTCGTTCTCAGGATTCAAAAATGTTCATGCTTTCAAAAATGGTTCATGCTTCCAAATTTGTTCACGTTTTTGTAAAACTGTTCTTGGTCTCAAAATTTGTTCTGAAAATTCAAAAAATGTTGATGTTTGAAAATATGTTCCCGCTTTCAAATTTATTCGGAGCTTTTCAAAATTGTTCTCCTTTTCAAAAAACAATTCTCAATGTTTGAAAAATGTTGTGCTTTGAAAAAAGTTCACGCTTCCAAATTTATAAACAATTTTTGGAAAGACATTTTTGTTTCTAAAATTTTTTTTTCTTCAAATAAAAAGTAAAAGGAAAAAAGGAAAGAAAAACGAACCAAAACAATATAAACAGAGAAGGAAAAAATTTACAGAAATAAAAACTTGGCCGGCCTAGTCGGGGCACCCTTATGTGGCGCAGGGCTGCCTGCCGCAATGAGCGGCGCTGCAATGAGGTGCACCCCAACTGAGCCAGCCCTGTTTTCTTTTTTTCCAGTTAACTTTAAACTTCTCTGTTTTTTTTGTATTTATTTGGTTCGGTTTTTCTTTCCTTTTTCTTTTTCATTTTATTTGAAACAAAAGTATTTTCCTAATTTGAAAAACAATTTTAAAAAAACATGTACAAATTTGGAAGCGGGAACAATTTTTTAAAGCATTAACATTTTTTGAATATTGAGAAACATAAAATTTTAAAGTAGATTTTTTTCTAAAATCCCCGTATAAATTTTAAAGCACATAGAAATTTTTAAAGCATGAACACTTTTTGAATTTTGAGACCAATTTTTGAAGCACAAACATTTAAGAAAATGTGAACAAATTAGAAAGTGCAAACAATTTTTAAAGCAAAAACATTTTATGAAAATCTTGAGAACAAAATTTTACGAACCCCCAAACAAATTTAAAAGTGCGAACAATTTTAAAGAACGAACATTTTTTATAATTTTGTGAACTAAATTTCAAACCGAGAATAATTAAAAAAACGAGAACAAATTTGCTAGTGCAAACAATTTTTTAATGCACGAACATTTTTTGAATATTGAGAGCAAATTTGGAAACCAATATTTAAAAAAAAACGTGACAAAATTTAGAAGCGCAAATAATTTTTTGATGCACAAACAATTCTTTAATCTTCAGAATGAAATTTTCAAAAACGCTGAAAAAATTTGAAATCGGAACAAATTTTGAAAGCATAAAAATTTTGGTATTTTGAATACAAATGTAGAAACCGAGAACAATTTGTTTTTTAAATGTGAACAAATTGAAAGTGCGGACAATTTTCTAAAGCACGATCATTTTTTGAATATTGAGAACAAAATTTCGAAAACAAGAACAATTTTGAAAATATTGGAACAAGTTTGACCGCACGAACAGTTTTTGAATTTTGAGAATAAATTTTGAAACCGAGAACAATTTTTGAAAAATGAACAAATTTGAAAGCGCAAAAAAATGTTTAAAGCACGAACATTTTTTGAATCTTTAGAACAAATGTTGAAATTGAGAACAAATGTCAAAACCCCAAACAAATTTGGAAGCACAAAGAAATTTTTAAAGCACGAATTTTATTTGAATTTTGAGAACAAATTTTGAAGCTAAGACCAATTTTTAAAAAGTATGAACAAATTGGAAAGCGCGAATAATTGGTTAAAGCATGAATAATTTTTGAATCTCAATAATTGTTTTCAAAACTGAAAATAAATTTGAATCTTAAGAACAAATTTTGAAACTGAGAAAAAAATTAGGAAAAGACAGAACATATTTTGAAAATATTTTTTGTAAGTTAAGAACATTTTTCGAAACAGAAACAGAAAAAAAGAAAAACCCAGTTCAGAAAACCTTCTAGAATTTTTTTTTTTTTGAGGGGTCTATTATCCAAAGCAGATTATGTGTTACAAAAGCATGTCTAGTTAAAAAAGAAAAACCAAGTCAGAAAACTTTCTAGAAGTTTCCTAAAACTGTAAAACCCGGCTGGGAACAAACCGGACCCTGCAACCCCCGCTAACGGGCCAGCCCATTGAAAAAGCGATCCAGCACCAGCTTAGTGCGAAAATCCGACAAGGTTGCGCACTGCACGACGAATAGGGTTTCCCCAATAAAAGGAGGGGCGGTAAATGGTTAAACTCATATTTGTAGTTAATTTCCACAAAGCAAAGTTTTTGGTTATCTCGATTTAACCAAAATAAATTTTGAAACTGAGTGCAATTTTAAAAAAAGTGAATATATTTGGAAGCGCAAACAATATTTTAAAGCATGAGCATTTTTTGAATTTTGAGTACAAATATTTGAAAAGGAGAACAATTTTTAAACTCTCCAAACAAATTTGAAAGCGCAAACAAATGTTTAAAGTACAAACATTTTATGAATTTTGAGAACAAATTTTGAAAGCGAGAATAATTTTAAGAAAACGTGAACAAATTTGGTAGCGCAAAAAAAATTAGATACACGAACATTTTTTGAATCTTGAGAACAAAATTTTGAAAAGTAGAACAATTTTGGAAAACCCCAAAACAAAGACAGAACAATTTTTTAAAGAACAAACATTTGTTTCATTTTAAGAACAAATTTCGAAACTAAGAAAAAATTTATAAAAACATCTACGAATTTGGAAGGGCGAAAAATTTTTTTAATACACAAACAATTTTTTAGTCTATAAACTAATTTGAAAACTTGCACATTTTACAAACATGGAATATTCTTGCTTTCAAAAAAATGTTCTAAATTACAAATAATTGCCGTTTTTAAAAAGTAAAATCATTACTTCAAGAAATGTTCCAGATTAAACAAATTGTTTGATATTTCTAAAAAATGTTTGGGATTTCAACAAATTCGAAAAATTATTCCGGTTTTCCAAAAAAAATCGTAATTTGAGAAAATGTTCTGAAATTGAAAAAATGTGCCGGAATTGACAAAAGGTGCCGAATTTGGAAAAAAGTTCCGGAATTTTAGAAGTGTTGCAGAATTTGAAAAAATGTGCCAGGATTTGAAAAAATGTTCTGGAATTTGAAAAATGTTCCGGAATTAGAAAAAATGTTCCGGAATTTGAGAAAAATGCTACTAAATTTGCGAACTGTTCTTGGATTTGCAAAAAATGTTCCGGAATTTTAACATTTTTTCAAATTCTGAAACATATTTGAAACAGAAACATTTTTTCTTCTGTTTTTTTTCTGTTTCAAAAATGTTCCAGAATTTTAGAAAATGTTCTGGAATTTTAAAAATGTTCCGGATATGAAAAAATGTTCTTGAATTTGAAAAATGTTCCAGAATTTGAAAAAGAGCTACGAAATTTTAAATAATGTTTCGGAATTTGAAAAAAAGTTCTAGAATTTTAAAAAATGTTAAAAGGAGACTGAAATTTTTTGGAACAATTTTACGAGAAAAGGTTGGAATTTTAAATAATTTCGGCATAAATAATTCCTTATTTTGAATACAAAATAGAAATCCAAGTCTCAACCCGCGCTATATATCGTTATACTATTCTGTGCCCTTTATGTTAAGAAGCTCAAATTGGTTTTGTTGGCTAACAGGTTGTTGTTAGTGGCCTGCCCTGCGCTAGGTCTTAGGATCGAATTCTTTTATTGTTTTTTGCCGCGTGATAGGAAAGCAGCAGAAGCACGATCAGTGGGCCGGCCCAGGCGGAGGGCTGCCTGTGAGAAACCTCGTCATCCTGCCGCAGAATGCGGCGTATAGAGGCAATTCATCATGGGTCCTTGCTTTCTAGTTTAGCTAGTGTTGTGCCGCTCAAAAAAAGGCCGGTGCTGCCCCCACCTCCCGCCGCCCTAGGGCTGCCCATTTTACACTTTTTCTCTCTTCTCTAAGACCTTCAAAAACATTCCGGTTTTTGACTTTTGTTCATAAAATGAAAAAATATGATAATATTTGAAAAATGTATGCGTCATTTGCAGTTTGTGTTCCACATCAATTGTTGGGGTTTTTTGTAACAATTGTGCAAAAAGTATTCAAGTTTATAAAATTCCAAATTCTTCATAAATTTTAATAAATCATTAGGATATAAGAAAGTTTTTGTGTTGATTATGGTGGGAAAAAATAAAATAACAGAAGCATTTAAATTACAAAAAACTACATGATCAAAGACGCACCTGTTTGGCCTAGTCTATCACACACCTCGTAACTGGTGTTTTTTTAGACTATGGGTAAATGATCCCAACTTATTACATCATTCTTGCATGGACATATGAGGAATCCATGCCATGTTTAAATGACTTCCGACACAGCTTGCACATTGCAACACGTCCGGCTATTTATCGGCCTTTTTCACCGAAAAAACACCAAGAAATGCATCACCTGTAAAAACCCAAATAACGTGGCATGATGTCCTTAAGTGGTAAAAAAGCTGGTGAAAAAGTTGAGGCCATTTGATGTCGAAAAACAACTTGCTTTCACACGGACTCTTCTCGTCCACTCGAACACTGCCTGTTGCACAATGGTCTATTTTTCGACATCGTTCAAATGACCCCAAATTTTTCAAGTATGTGAGGATACCTATGGTAGGCATCCATGCATGCTTTGAATGAATTTCGATACCGTATGCAAGTTGCGAGACGTCTCGCCATTTATCGACCTCTTTTACAGAGAAAACTCCGGATAATAAAAAAGTTGTCCAAATCCAAAGAACTTTTCATGGTGCCTTAAACTGGTCCTACAAGGCCATGAAAACAATTGGCGCCATTTAAGGGACGTCAAGAAACGAGGTGCTTGGAAACGGACCCTTTACGTCTGCCCGAGCACTCTCCATTGGAAATCTCAAGAGTGGACCCAAATTTTGCAGGTGGAAATTTCCATAGTAGGCATCCATGTCAGGTTTGTATGATTTCCGACATCATATGCACTTTGCGACACGTCTCATCATTTATCGATTTTCTCACCGAGAAAGCTCTAGAAAATGTAGAACTTATCAAAATCTCAAACAACTTGGCATGGTGCCTTTAATTGGTCATTTACGGGCATGGAAATTTTTGTGTCATTTCAAGAATGAGCAGAAACAGTATGCTCTTAGACGGCGCCTTCTGGCCTACCCCGGACACCCTCCGTTGACCATGATCTAGTTTTGGACATCCATAACACGAATTCAACATTTGCAGGAAGGTCGACATGTCCATGATAGGCATCTGTGTCAGGTTTGAACAATTTTCAACAACGTATACAAGTTGTGACATGTCCAACAATTTATCCGCCTTTTTTCACCAGAAAACTCCAGAAAATGCAAAATTTGTCGAAACCTAAACAATTTGGCATGGTACCTTGAATTGGTCATGCAAGGCCATTGAAAAAATTGGGCTAGTTCAAGGACGCCCATAAACAACATGCTCTCAAATGAAGCCTCTAGGCCAAACACCCTTCGTTCAATATGGTCTATTTTAGGACACCCTTGAAATGACCCAAACTTTTGCAAGGTGGCATTCCATTGTAGGCATCCATGTTAGGTTCCAACGATTTTCAACGTCGTATGCATGTTGCAACATGTTCGGCCATTTATCGACATTTTTCGACCGAGAAACTCCAGAAAATGCAAAAATTGTCGATAACCAAAGCAACTTGACATGATGTCTAGAAACACCGTGCTCTTAAACGGGGTTTCTCGCCTACCCACACGCTCTACTTGGAAGATGGTATTTTTGAACATTTTCTAAATGACCCTAATTTCTGCAAGCAGGTGGCATGCCCATCGTAGACATCCATGTCATCATCGCAAGAAACGAATATTTAAAATCACAGTTTAAATCCTAGATGCCTTTTATAAAAGTATTCAATAAAAAATGAAGGAAAAGATAATTTAAAACACATACTTAAAATAATGTTTTGTTATTCCAAAAAATATTTCAAAATTTTGAACAGGTTCAAAAATAATAATAAAGTTCAGAAAGAACAAGAATGAATTAGCAAAAAGGAGAAAAAACAAAAATAAGAAAATGCTAGGCCTTGGCCCAACTAGGCGACGACATCGTTCACATCGGGCGTCTGTTCAACCCGCCAAGCGCTCGCGCCTTCAGAAAAACTCAGGGGTATAAATAAAGTACCCGTTTCCAAAATTTGTTAAGAAACTCATAAATTTAAAAACGTCAGGGGGCATAAAATAAATATTGGCCTTTCAAAATTTGTTCAAAATTGAAAAAATGTTCCCGTTTTCAAATCTTTTCTACACAAATACAAAAAATGTTTGATAAACTCAAAAGATATGTGGTTTCAGTTTTTTACGTGTTTTTCTTATTTCTTTGAAATTCCAAATTGGTTAGTGCTTTTTTTAAATGCTTTTGATCAATATGTTTTTTGCACATTTTATAAAATGTTTGTGTTTTGTCATTCTGAGCAATTTATAAGCACACAAACATTATCTTTGGAATTTATGTACTATTTATTAAAATACGGATACCTTTATGTTCTGAACAAATTTTGAAAAAACGAAATTTTTTCATATTTTGAACAATTTTTTTGAAGTGCGAGCATTTTTTGGAGGATTCAGTTTCTTGTAAACTCAAAAAACACGAGAAAATTATAAGTCATGTGCGGATATACCTTCTAAATTGACATGGTAATTTGAGGTAGATAAATGGTATTTGCCTTGTATTGCTAGTTATCAGGGGCTTGTTGACATCATATTTTAGCATGCAAGAAAACATAATTAAGATGGCTTCAAATAATAAAGTGTTCTACATGAAAAAGTTCCTGAGTGTTGATTTGAATGTTTTCTAAGTTTTGGCTATCATCGGCTGATTTCATCTCGAAGGTCGAAACTGTGTTCAAAGTACTGAGATTTCAAATTCAGAGTACTGCTCCGTCAATTAAGCCCGCAGGACAGCATCGTATGGAAAAATATTCAGCACGAATCGTCTTCGTCTCGTCGAAACGATCAATTTTTATATATAAATCGTCTCAATACGAATTTGTATGCAAAATTTAAAGCCACCGGAGTGTGACCCTACTAGAGGCCAAAACTGGTGCGCCCAATCAGACACAAGTCTGATAGGTAGGGCCACCGATTGTTTGCTAGACCAAAAGCTAAAGACAAGCCGAAACGACTATCTGCATGACCTTGTACAGAAAAATGTTCTACATGAAAGTTGTGTGTATCGTTGAAACGTTCAACATTTCTTTTGGTCTCATCATCATTTGAGATAATATACGGTTGGTAAAATCTCTACAAAATTCGGACATCCTAGTCAACTACAGGACCGAATCTGACTCGAAGTTAAAGATGACCTCGTGGAGTATTCAAGATGGCCTTATTTACAAAATTAATTAACAGAAGAATTGTTTGTCTTGTTGAGCCGATTGATTATGATATATAAATCGTCTCAACCAGAGATCGTACGCAGATTTTATGGTTCGTGCAAGGAGCAAGGCATGAGTTTGGGTGAGTTTCGGGTTGAATCCGAGTCAGATTGGAATTGGGACTCTAAGACGTGATTTGGTGTAATTTTCTTGTAAGGAAAACATAGATAAATCCTTTGCTTGTACGGGAGGTGATGGCCGATTGAAACAACACTCAATCGAACAAATCAATCTACTACTTTTTTTTATCTTTACCTTTATCTCTCTCCCTTGTTCTTCTTCTTCCTCGTTCTTCATTCGTTCTTCGTTTGGAGGGCAGCGGTCCACGAGGCCCTAGGGGCGGTCAGGTCGACCTAGGGTAGCCCATAGCCGTTGCACGCCTTGACGGGGTCCCTTCCGGGCGTGTGGGGTTTCGGGTCCTTAAAAGTGCCTGTCGGATTGCCTACATACCACGCTTCTGGACGGGTCTCCTTCGACGTGAGCTGTGGTGCATCACCCTCGATGTTGGAGGTACATGGTGACGTGTTCGTGTGCGAACACACTTTTTGGCGACTCCGCTAGGGATGAAGCTTTAAACAGTCTCCAGCCCGTTCTTGCTACGAAGAGATCGTCATCTAGGGTTTGCAATCTACAAAGGTAATATGAGTACCCAGTTCACTTATGTAGATGCAAATAATGCATATGTTGTTGCTAGATCGTTTAATGAGCATAATGTATCGGCTAGCCCTAGTTTTATCCATCATGCATCTAATTATGTGCAACAGCCGATTCAGAATAATCTCCATGCTTCTACCACATATAATTTTAGCAATATGCAACATATGTATTCGAACTCCCATGCATCGGCAACCCCACAAATCCATTTGCCGATGAACAACATGATGAGTTCGGTTAATCAAGTTGAAACACCCCATATAGGAACTTTCCATAGCATGCAAAAAAGTGTTTCACCTTTTTATTCATCGACAACTAACTTACAATATGTTGATCTAAACATGACAATGGATAGGGGTAGTTGCCATGCTACTACTGGTTATTCGGCCAATTACACTCAAAACCGTATGCTACACACCATGCTACTAATTTTTTGGCGCCATATGCAATTGTGGATATTCATAATTCGGCTCCGCACCTTCATGCTAATGGCCGAATAAATGAAAATTCTACTAGAGCGGATGTGTCTTCATCTAATACCGTAGCATATAATATCGCCCCTCGGCAACTTCGGAATTTCGGCACCATATCATTGCTGAAAGAGTCTAAAAGCATTGGAGGGTAACCATATCCAGACTGGGTAATTGAGAACAAGCTTACATTCTCTTGGGATTTGTGCAACTATGTTCGCCAAGAACTAATAGATGGCTGGAGGCCTCGTGATTTTGCCGCTGTAAAAGCTAGAGTTATACAAATGATGCATTTTTCCAGTGTTGTAGCATCCTATGTACCTCCTAAACCATTGCAAAGTTTTAGCACCTCATTACTGAAAGAGTCTCAAAACATTGGGGGCAATCCCATGAAGAGTTGATTGGAATTGAGATGAAAAAAAATTAAAGCTCGCCAAGCTGGCATGTGGGCAAAAATTAGACAAGAGCGAGAAGCCTTGCAAATTATAGAAGCAAAAGGTATTGATTCAGATAACTAAGACAATTCGGTTATTAAAAAGACGAATAAAATAGTACATGTACCGAATCTATTCAAGAAAAATAGGATGACAGATTGTTGGAGAGCTATTCGAAAAAGGAAGAAGATATCATTCAAGTCGTACAACCATCATGCTCTTATAACATATTCGAAGAGGTATTTCTAGCAAGTGATTTACCTATTTTTTGATTTGGTCGTAACATTATTGTTGACGCTTCTATAAGAAAAAATCGCATAAGTGATATTGAAAGACCAATGAAGAAGGGTAATTTATTTGTTAGCAATAAAATCGTTGTAGAACATATCAATCAACACATTGTACCATTCATAGAGACTGATAGTGACTTATTATTGCAGCCAAAGCTTTCCTTATTGCTTTACTTAAAACTTATATCGAAGTGGGTAGCTTTGTTTGCTCCATACTTGGCTTAGACATGGTCTCAATTGAGACATGTATGTTCTAACTATTTTGATTTCAGAAACTTAAAGCTAAGGTTATGTTCTATTGATAAAACTGATGATGATATAATATCTTATCCAAAGACATCAGAGATAGAGTGCAAAATGCAATGCATAGCCGAATGGGGAGATTCCAAATCTTAACCATTCGTTTGCTTACCTCCAAAGCCGTTCGCACATCAAGATCGGCTAGAAAACAAGAAGTATACCTTCAATTCAAGCATGTGTGATCAAATATTTGATTTTTTTTTTCTGAAAAACAATTACATTAGAATTCTTGATCACCATGTCAAGCCATCAATCCAAGGACGAATGTATTGTAAGTTGCACGATTCGTCCGAACATAATTTTGAGGATTGCAACATGTTTCGTCCAATAGTTAAATCGGCCATTGATAAAAGACGATTAAAATTTGTTGAAACACCAAGGGATGGCCAGTCTATTTCGATTACTCCTAGTGGAAAACGATTTTTGCATCAGCTGCTTCAAGACAATTCATTTAAAGATGAGAAGGTAAAAAATACAGGTGATGGGATCAAGCTTTCATGTAAAGAAGTTGTTCATCAGCAAAATGAAAATATTGTTGAGGGCGAGAATTCCATTGAAGATACAATGAAGACGCCAAGTACTCGGGGCAGCAAGAAAATCCAAAGATTGATGCAAGCACAACCAAAGAAAGCGAAGACCGAGGCAATCACAAAGGTAAAAATCCAAAATTCACTTTCGCGCAACTATTGGAAAAATATCAAAAGAGAAGAGGGGATAAGAGTGCTTGTTGGCCAAGCAATTCAAAAACATCAAGATTACCCCCTAGGCGCAAATCCGAAGACCGGTATTGGCGAAGGGAAAATTTTAATGCATCATATTCAAATCCATATTTTGGGTCGCCAATGCCATGGATACCTCCCTATGCTCATGTCGATCAATATCTATCATGGGACAAATATGATACAAGGGCACGTTCTCCATCTTATGTTAAACCATCTCACAAGTATTATGTGTTCGGAAAGCAACTTATGTTTATTGAAGGCCCAAGGGGCATATATATATTACACAAGACTTGAGGTGCAAGGAAAGTAAACATAGACTAATAAGGACTCCTAGACTCCTAGACTAATATTAATACTTCCTAACACCCCCCCTCCCTCAAATGCAAAGCGTATGCAATAGCATTGCATTTGAAGAAGTGTAATACTAAAAAAATGATAATCCAAATCCGCGTCTTGAGAGTGTCGTCGTAGCATGAAGAGTCTTCAAAACTTGTCGAGTCGCCGAAGGAGATAACAAAGAGATGGCACATCAGAGGTAGACACCGCATCACTTGAAGATACAAGATAAGTATCAAGAGAAGATGGGTTGTCAAAAGAAGATGGCACATCAAGAGGAAGACACCGAAGAGATGGCACATCAGAGGAAGACACCGCATCACTTGAAGATACAACATAAGTATCAAGAGAAGATGGGTTGTCAAAAGAAGATGGCACATCAAGAGAATAAAGCATTGCACGGAAAATCATAGTCCACGACAACCGTCGGTGAAAGAAGCTCGGCGGATAAGGCACGATGGACGTAGATCGACAATGCAAAAGAAGTACAGAAAATCCTATAGAAAACAACAAGGGCAAATAGGCCACAAAAGTTGCATAGAAAGGATCAGGACCAAAGAAAAGGCCGACAGACTAAGGTATGGTGGACTCGCATGGCATGAGAAAACACAAAATAGCAATGGATTTGGTGGACGCAGCGGAAAAATAGAAAACTAGAAAACACACACTAGATTAGGGATGATGGGAGCGGAAGAGAAAAAGTAATATCATGGCGGCGAAGGCCAATTCCAACAAGAGTGTGCGTGAGACGGTCTTGACCGTGTAGAAGGTGGTTGCTCAGTGCGGGAAGCCTGAGTCAGAATACCAGCAGTACCCGTCGAGGAAGAACCTGAGGCAGCGAGCAGACGCTTAAGTCGCAGAATATCCTGCTCGGTCAAAACGATGGCTGGAGCTGACGAAGTCTCTGTAGATGATGATTGCGCCTGGCGCAAGTGTTTCTTCTTCGTGTAGCAGTGGGACTCAATATGACCATCTTTTTTGCAGTAGCCACAATGTGGACGGGGGCGACCTGAGACTCCAGAAGGAGTGGGCAAGAGCGGCGGAGCACTCGAGTGAGAAGGGATCGGTGCAGCAGGGGGCGTAGAAGTAGCCGAGCAGCGAGCACCGAGGGAACCTCCAGCAAACCAGCACCACGTAAGCAAGTCTCCTCAGCACGAATCTTAGAAAGCGCCTCCATGAGAGAAATACGGCCACGAGCAAACAACTGAGCACGCCGAGGCTCAAACTCCTTACGGAGCCGAGACAGGAACTCGTAGACGCGATGAAACTCCAAGTTGGTCTGGACAGCCTGGCAATAGGGGCAAGTACGACAACCAGCAGTGCGGAGAAAATTGAGCTGGCGCCAAATAGCAGAACTCTGTGTATAGAAGTCATCAACAGTACAGTCACCTTGATGAAGAGCATGCTCCTGACGAACCACAGAGAGGTATAAGGCATCACCAGAGGGCGCATAGCGCTGACGAAGGCGAGTCCACATCTCAAAGGCAGTAGGAAGGCCCAGAAATTCAGAGACATACTGAGGCAGAACACTAGCAGTGAGAACAGCTGCAGCACGAGCATCATCATCAAGCCATTGGGTGTAAGCGGACAGAGCACCGTGATACACCTGAAGAGTCTCCTCATAAGCCAAGACCTTCGCATCATAAGCACAGATAGCAGCCTCATCAGCAACCTTAGCTGCATCCTTCGTAGTCTGAGGAGCATCCGCAGGAAGAGCCGGAGGGATCAGCGGACTGGGAGCCACAGGACGAACCAGACGTGATGGACAGCAGACCTCGTCAGAAAGAACACCCTAGAAACGGATGCCACGCATGTGAATGCGCATAAAGCCAATGAACTCGGTGTAGTTACTACCATCAAAGATCACCGAACAGCGAGGGACAGCAACATAGCCTCATGCAGTAGACATCTTTTTTTTAGAGATCACGTCGAGAGAATCCCGCGAAATCCGACGAATTCAGCAGCGGGGGGGGGCGACGAGATCAGGAGCTGGTGGCGATCTAGGCGACAGGATCAGCGGTGCAAGGGCTGACTAGTTTGACTCGAGATCGGGAACAAAATCAGCAATGGCAGGTGGATGTTGGGGAACGTCGCATGGGAAACAAAAAATTTCCTACGCGCACGAAGACCTATCATGGTGATATCCATCTATGAGAGGGGATTTCCGATCTACGTACCCTTGTAGATCGCACAGCAGAAGCGTTAAGAAACGCGGTTGATGTAGTGGAACGTCCTCACGTCCCTCGATCCGCCCCGCGAACCGTCCCGCGATCCGTCCCACGATCTAGTGCCGAACGGACGGCACCTCCGCGTTCAGCACACGTACAGCTCGACGATGATCTCGGCCTTCTTGATCCAGCAAGAGAGACGGAGAGGTAGATGAGTTCTCCGGCAGCGTGACAACGCTCCGGAGGTTGGTGGTGATCTAATCTCAGCAGGGCTCCGCCCAAGCTCCGCAGAAACGCGATCTAGAGGTAAAACCGTGGAGGTATGTGGTCGGGCTGCCGTGGCAAAAGTTGTGTCAAATCAGCCCTAAAACCAACGTATATATAGGTGGGAGAGGGGGGGCCTTGCCTTGAGGCTCAAGGAGCCCCAAGGGGGTCGGCCGAGCCAAAGGGGGGGAAGTCCTCCCCTTCCAAACCGAATCCAACTAGGTTTGGAAGGTGGAGTCCTTCTCCCTTTTCCCACCTCCCTCTTTTTTTTCTTTTTTCTTTGATTTTCTTCCTATGGCGCATAGGGCCTTCTTGGGCTGTCCCACCAGCCCACTAAGGGCTGGTGCGCCACCCCCAAGGCCTATGGGCTTCCCCGGGGTGGGTTGCCCCCCCCCCCCCCGGTGAACACCCGGAACCCATTCGTCATTCCCGGTACATTCCCGGTAACTTCGAAAACCTTCCGGTAATCAAATGAGGTCATCCTATATATCAATCTTCGTTTCCGGACCATTCCGGAAACCCTCGTGACATCCGTGATCTCATGCGGAACTCCGAACAACATTCGGTAACCAACCATATAACTCAAATACACATAAAACAACGTTGAATCTTAAGTGTGCAGACCCTGCGGGTTCGAGAACTATGCAGACATGACCCGAGTGACTCCTCGGTCAATATCCAATAGCGAGACATGGATGCCCATATTGGATCCCACATATTCTACGAAGATCTTATCATTTGAACCTCAGTGCCAAGGATTCATATAATCCCGTATGTCATTCCCTTTGTCCTTCGGTATGTTACTTGCCCGAGATTCGATCGTCAGTATCCGCATACCTATTTCAATCTCGTTTACCGGCAAGTCTCTTTACTCCTTCTGTAATACAAGTGTCTTTACACTAAGTCACATTGCTTGCAAGTCTTGTGTGTGATGTTGTATTACCGAGTGGGCCCCGAGATACCTCTCCGTCACACGGAGTGACAAATCCCAGTCTCGATCCATACTAACTCTGAATCGGGATGGGAGCCGCGCACGAGAGAATCCCCTGGATCGGGACGGGAGTCGCGCCTGGATCAGGACGAGAGCAGCGCCTGGATCGGGAACCAGATGCGGACGAGACGGGATCGGAGCACGAGTTGCGCGTGCGAGAAAAAACCCTAAGGCTCTAATACCATGTTAAGAAAGCAACTTATGTTTATTGAATGCCCAAGGGGCATATATATATATATATTACACAAGACTTGAGGTGCAAGGAAAGTAAACATAGACTAATAAGGACTCCTAGACTAATACTAATAGACTAATAAGGACTCCTAGACTCCTATACTAATACTAGTATTATGCAGCTTCGAGAAGATCAACATTTGAACAATCACATGTCAAAGGCCATTTTGATTATAAAGTATCGGTCCAAAGCACGAGGAAGAAGAAATAGGTGGTCAAGCAAGTGTATTGCGTTAAAAGAGATGGTCGTAAGAGTGCTATTTCAGATCTGATCTCAAATGAAAAGGAGCCAATTAAAATGTTGGCATTGGTTAATAAAGGCAATGGGGCAAGTCAACCAAGTGTCGAATCTAAAGAGAAGAAGTTGAGAGTGCACAAGGCCAAAAAAGAATTTTCATTGAATGAAACAGAATCACAACCGAGGTGCCCACTCGGCTTATCATATTGGCAAAAGAAGAAATTAAAAAAACTTAGTGCACAAGAACTTGAAATGAGGAACATGGCATGGGTTCCCAAAGGGGGCAATCAAAAGAAAAGTGATGTGCAAGATCCATTGCAACAAGTACAACAAAACCAAAGAAGGAGAAAAATGAAAGCAATAAACAATCCAGCCGAAGGTTTCCATCACCTCATCAAAATCTTTGGTCCAGACGTTAATCATATTCTTAAGCTATGCCACCGATGCCAATGCCATGGTGTTCATCCTCAAGTATGATTGGTTATTCTCCCTGGACTTATTTTGACCCACGGATGCAGTATAATCTCTTACATCATGCAAAGGTATTACCACATCATCATACATTCGATTAGCTACACTTTTGTTGCTGATGACCGATACACAATTATTGTCCTAACAGTATAGACGGATGATATATACTTATCGTCCAAATAATATAGAAATGACCGAGGAGTGTTGACATCGTCCTTAGAACAAACACTAAACAAGTTATTTTTCGGCACGCAAGCTTCGTCGAAAAATAGGGGGGCATGTGTTGACACCAGATTTTGGCATGCAAGAAAATATAATTAAGATGGCTTCCAATAAAGAAGTGTTCTACATGAAAAAGATCCTGAGTGTTTATGTGAATGTTTTCTAAGTTTTGGCTATCGTCGGCTGATTTCATCTCGAAGGCTGAAACTGTGTTCAAAGTGCCGAGATTTTAAATTCAGATTACTATTCGGTCGATTAAGCCCGTAAGACGCCTCATATGGAAACATATTCAACATAAATTGTCTTTGTCTCGTCGAAACGATCGATTTTGATATATAAATCGTCTCAATCAGAATTTATATGCAAAAGTTAAAGCCACCGAAGTGTGACCCTACCACGAGGCCAAAAACGACGTGCCCAATCAAACACATGTGTAATAGGTAGCGCCACCGATTGTTTGCGAGGCCAGAAGCTAACGACTATCTGGATGACTTTGTATAGAAAAGTATTCTACATGAAAGTTGTGCGTATCGTCGAAACGGTCAACATTTTTTTGGTCTCATCATCATTTGAGATAATATACGGCTGATAAAATCTCTACAAAACTTGGACAGCCTAGTCAACTACAGGATCAAATCTGACTGGAAGTTAAAGAAGACTTTATGGAGTATTCAAGATAACCTTATTTGCAAAATTGATCAACAAAAAAATTGTTCGTCTCGTCCAGCCGATTGATTTTGATATATAAATCGTCTCAATCAAAGATCGTATGCAGATTTTATGTCCCGCGCAAGGAGCAAGGCATGAGTTTGGGTGAGTTTCGGGTTGAATCTGAGTTAGATTGGAATTAGGACTTATGACGTGATTTGGTGTAATTTTCTTGTAAGAAAAACCTAGATGAGTCATTTGCTTGTACGGGAAGTTGAACCGTCTCTTATATATATTGAAGGTGATGCCTGATTGAAACAACACGCAATCGAACAAATCAATCTACTACTTTTTTACCTTTACGTTTATCTCTCTCCTTGTTCTTCTTTTTTCTCGTTCTTCTTTCGTTCTTCGTTTGGAGGACAGCGATCCACGAGGCTCTAGGGGCAGTCAGGCTGACCTAGGGCAGCCCATAGCCGCCACATGCCTTGACGGGGTCCCTTCCGAGCGTGTGGGGTTTCGGGTCCTTAAAAGTGCCCGCCGGATTGCTGCGTACCGCGCTTTTGGACGGGTCTCTTTTGACGTGAGCTGCGATGCATCATCCTCGACGTTGAAGGTACACGGTGACGTGTTTGTGTGTTAACAGGGCGGACCCAGAAATCAGTGAAACCCAGGGTTGAGCCCTTATAATCTAAGCTTTGACCTTAAATTTGTTAGAAATTAATTACATTCCTTCGGGAGATGCTTCATAGGATTTGGGACTCAGCCCTTGGCTGGAGCCCAGGCTGCCCGGGGTGTAGTTCTGCCGCTTATTTCCCCAGTTTTTTTGTGCAGTCAGCATTATCGACATTTTTTTGCGGTCTGTCTCCCCTTTCTTGTTGTCTTTGTAACATCATTTCAGATTGTTCATTAATAAAGACTTACCTCTAGAGCAAGTTATAATTATCTATGGTAGTAGCCAGCTTTGTTTAACCAATTTGAATGGTGTACATGCCTTTCTACAGTGTTCCATCTTGTTTAATGGAGTAGCTTGCAACCGGTTCAATCCCCGGTCGAGCATATCATTGTTCAGGGGGGAGATTGCAACCAAGATCAATGCACATGTCAGTAGGGAATCAAAGATCGGTCGATGAGCTTCTCAATATGGATGTTACCGGTAACAAGGTAGAGTAGCTAGCTATTTGTAGTTCTTCGTCTTAAAATAATTGTCTCAACTTTATACTAGTTTTATTACGCAGTTATATTAAGATTAAGATACTTATTTTAAGATGGAGGAAGCAAGATTTAGCTACGTGTGGTCGGTTAAAGCATGGTTAATAGTATAGCCAACTGATGGCTATAAGCATTTTTATAGTTCACCTTATAGCTAGCTTGTACAATAGTTAGCTGTAAAATAGTATTACTTTTATTATATATGACCCATCTTTCATTCTCAGAAAGCACCTAGGAGCACGTGCTAAAGCTGACTCTTCACGAAGAGCCCGCTTCCTTTCTCTCTCATCTTCTCTTTCATCCAACTTAGCAAAAATATAATATTTTAATTCTTACAGCCTGCTGACTGTATCTTATTATACTTGTTCTTAGTCTGTTACTCCATGGATCCTCCTCACTGCCATTGAATAGATTTTTGTATGATTTTTCTTTTGTTCGGGGCTTTATGCTCCTATCGCGGTAGTGCCAGTCTACACAAAGTAATGTCACATCTGAAAATTAGGCATCTCTATGCTGCACTTTTAGTTACATTGATTATAATGCATAAGTTTGAGTTCCTTTTTATTGCCAGTACTACCTCCGTTCAAGTGTATAAGGCATGCGCGTAGTTCTAGGTTGTCAATTTAACTAACTAAATATATATTATATGTGATAAAAATTACATATTCAGAAACTACACCCTCACATGAATCTAATGGTATATTATTTATTACATATAATATATATTTAAATAGTTAAATTAACGACCTAGAACAACGCGCATGCCCTATACACCTGGACGGAGGGAGTACAGTTTATCTGGACTAAAAATAAAAATTAAAAATCATATGCAGACCACTTCGAACGGTGTGAGTTTTCCCACGCCACGCCATCACTTTCAATGAGACCGAGCAGTTGGTGGTTCTGGTAAGAAATTTTCAGCGGTGGTTCCCGTAAACCTTTAGCGTTTTCGTGGTTTCCGGTAAACTTTACAAAAGAAAGCTTTCGCTCCCGTTTTTTATATATAAAGGAAAGATCAATATCATTCCAAACAAACGCACGTCACCATCACACACATTCAAAGTAAGACACATAGACGTTGAATGCAGCAACACCATCTGTAGCACCATATCTAGCCATGGGCAGCCTGGCCCGGATGGTCCGAAAATCTCGGGTTGGGCAGGGCCCAAACGTGCCATCGGGCCGGGCTCGGACCTGGAATTTGAGCGCAGTGGTCGGGTCGGGCCGGGCTCGGGATTGACAAAGAATGATTCTACGTCGCAATCGGGCCGGGCCAGTCGGGTCCAGTCGGGCTTTTTCAGGCTCGGGCCGAGCTCGGACCCAATATTTAGGCCCGATAGTCGGGCCAGGCCGGGCTGGGCCTGGGTTTTCAGCACCCGTCTTTTTTTGGCCCGTCCCTGCCTGAAGAATGCCCAGGTATACCTAGCACTACCATCACGAAAAGAAGAAGCCGCATACGACGAACCGTGGACTCCAAAGCGGCGTATTCAAGAAGGATACGGCACCGGAGCGCCGCCACCGCCCGACCCGAAGATCAAAGTTTCCCCTAGAGCCGCACGACGGGCAGTGAGAGCCGCGACGACGCCTTCAAGAAGGGAACGAGCTCCGCTGCTGCCGGTCCATCGAAAGATAGAACAGGTTTTCAACCCGGTCAACACGCACCGCCACCGAACACCACACCCCGGCTACCACGCCGCCCACACGACCATGGCCACCGGACAGCACCAATCCACGACCTCCGCCTAAGAGCACCGCGCTACCACCACTAGAGCCACCGCCCCGGCATTTAAGACCTTGACACCACCTCACCCGAGATCCCATGCTACCCCAAGCAAAGAGACGGGCGAAAAGGTCCCACCATTAGCACTCCTGAAAGACCCCCAACGCTGAGACCCGATAGGCCGGCCACTGTTGGCCTCCATCAACCCGTCCTGCAGCCCCTAGCATGAGACGAGCTCGGTCCTGCAGCACCGTGAGGGGGACGAGGCCAGTCCTACTACATCGCGCGCGAGACGGGCTCGGTCCTGCTACACGTGCGTGAGACGAGCTCGGCCCTGCTGCGTGGGGCGCGAGACGAGCGATGAACCGCGGCTCGAAGAGGGCCATCAGTTTGATGGAAGTAGCGCACAAATGATGCGGAAATGGGACGAAGGTCGAAACGATCTGAACGCAGACGAGCCGACGCCGAAGAAGTTGGCCGCCGCCGCAAGCAGATATGCCGAGCCACCACGAAGCCGCCACGTCATCGGAAGGCACCACCGCCATACCTTCCCACGCCGCCGCCCACGGTTGGAACAATGGCCATACCTGACTGCTGCCCTACCCGCGTCACCCAACGAGCTCCAAGCGTCCGAGCCGTCGGGCAGCACCACCGTCACCACGCGCCGCCGGCTGGCCCCAGCGCCAGATCCATACGGTTCCAGCTGGAGGTCGTCCGCGATAATTAGGCTACTGAACGGACCTATGTAAATAAAATCGTACTTATGTACTCCCTCTATCTATATATATATAGGGCCTAATTCGTTTTTTAAGGCAAACTTTGACCATATGTTAGAGCAATAATATATGACATGCAAGTTATATAAAACATATCTTCAAATTCGGACGTGAAAAGAGCTTTCAATGATATAATTATGCTATACATACGACGTTTTACGTCCGATTTTCGTACGACGCTGGGTCACGCACGCAGCACACAGGCATCGATGACCTTGGTTGTCCGACCAGATTCAGATTTAACGTCATTAGCTTTGGCCACGTCGTGTCGTGCCAATATCGGAGACCAAACGTCGTACGCAAATCACTTCCGTTTTCACATTATACATCTCATATACTATTAATCTTATCAATAGTCAAAGACAATTTTAAAAAATGTATTAGGCCTTATATATATGGATGGAGGGATTACCTGAGAATGGCCCTTTGCACTTGCTTTGATACTATTGCATGGGTGAATCTGTATATGCCCATGCATCACAATGTTTAGCAGTTGCTGTGAATTAGTGGTTTTGACTCATCCGGTCACTGGTCGGTCATCTGCTCGCTCTCTGAACTCATCATCACCAAACGTTCAAGCTCCAGCCGCGTGTATGTCGAACCGATTCATTGTCTGAATTTCTGGGCTAGGCAGGGAGCAGGGGGATTGTGAATGAAGTCATCTCATGAGCCTGCTTTGTGCTGTCGTTCCGGTTCAAAATTTTCTCTCCTGCTCGCGTGACGAGAGCCATGGCGGTTACGGCTGCGGCGGCGACGACCGTATGGCGCCATCCTCTTGTGCTCGCGTAACCGGGGTGATGCATCGCGGTTGCTGCTCTGGCGGCGCCGGTGGTCAGTGTATATGGTGCCTAGACGGGAACTTGCCTGACAGATCGAGCGGACGCAGATGGATGGCGAGCGGTGCCGGTGCGGCGGCGCCACCCATTGTTGCATCCAAAGATCCAACCACCACCACCGCTCATCTTCCACTACACCGACGTACGCCCGCAGGATCTTCTACTTTGTGTTCTCTGCAAAAAAAAAAAACCGTACCACAGTGCTTCTCTAGAGCTGAATAGACTCTAGTCTGGAAAAAACAGACGGATTCAGCACTGGAGTAACCTTTGTCGGATTCCGTCGGAATGGCACGGGTGGACACGCTGGCTAGCTCAAGACGCCACCATGATTGATCCCGTGGGGCAGCTAGCAGCACGTACTTGTTACTTCTGTTTTAGGCATCCCGTACGTGAAAACGGTAAAATTGAGAAAAATGACCCCTGGGGCGAAAGAACTCACGGATTGACCCCTCGGGGAAAATAATTCACCGGCCTGACCCTTTTGTGTGGCGCCCGACACCTAGGCGCCACACTGTACTGTGTGACGCCTAGAGGTTAGGCGCCACACCCCCGACCACGTGGCAGGGAGGGGCCCATCCCCAGACAGTGTGACGCCTAAGCCTCAGGCGTCACACATTGTAATGTGTGGCGCCTGACTCTTAGGCGCCACACACTGACTTATAGAGCCACGGGCCAGCCCCCTCCCCACCCCCTCCCTGATTCAAACAGAAACTTCCATTGCGGCGGCTGGCTCTCATCCCCTCCCTAATCCCCTCCCCCATCTCCTTCAGATCTGAGGATTTCTTCCTTGGATTGATCCCCCAAGGTAATGTCCTCCCCCATCCCTTCCCTTTCCCATCCTTCTATCCAATTTTATTATGCTTTGGTTGAGTAGATTGATTTTAGTAGGTTCTTAGGATTTGACTAGTTAGGATTTGGTTGAGTATATGAGTAGTTAGTAGTTAGTAGTAGTAGTAGGTATAGGAATTGCATTAGGTTTTGGTTTTGATTGAGTATATGAATAGTGAGTAGTAGTAGTAGTTAGTAGTAGTGGTAGGTATAGGAATTGTATTAGGTTTTGACTAGTTAGGATATGAGTTAGGATTTGACTAGTTAGTATATGAGTTAGGATTTGGTTGAGTATATGACTAGTTAGTAGTTAGTAGTAGTAGTAGTTAGTAGTAGTAGGTATAGGAATTGCATTAGGTTTTGGTTTGTAGTTAGTGGTAGTAGTTAGTATTAGTAGTAGTTCATATGAGTATATGAGTCTTATTTGAATATGAGTAAATGAGTAATTTTTTGTGATTTGTAGGATGGTGTGGCTTCTGAATGATGTTTATGACGTTGAACACCGAGCCTATTTCATGTCGGAGAAGAAGATGGTAAGTAGAAAATGATTAGTAGATTAGTAATTTTTTGAAAATGTAATAAGCACTTGATATCTTCTTCTCCTATATGTTTGCAGGAGCTTACGCCCTTGAAGATCCGGTCTCATGGGGCATCCTCTGTAATGCATTACGATGAGCGGTACACCCCGTACATCGAGATGATAGGACTCCTTCCATTCGTGCAGCTTGTGAGTCGGTCAACTCCAAATCTGAACGCTGCGGCAGTCACAACACTCATTGATCGTTGGAGGTCGGAGACACATAGTCTTCACCTCCGGACCGGAGAGATGACGGTTACTCTTCAAGATGTTTCCATGATCACCGCTCTTCCCATCGAGGGGAAGCCACTATGTATGAGCACTGATTCTGAGGGATGGCGGCATCAAATGGAGGCTCTTATTGGTATGTCGCCGCAGGAGCCGTAGGTGGAAGATGGAGGGAAGAAAGATAGAGTCCCTGTCGGTGCCACTTTCACTTGGATTGCCGCCAACTTTGCTCATTGTCCTGAGGACGCAGATGACGAGGTGATCCAGAGGTATGCTCGCGTCTACATGTGGTACGTCATCTCTAGGACTATCTTTGCGGACGGCACAGGCAAGAATGCTCCATGGATGTGGCTGAAGGCGTTGACTGTTTTGGACAACAAGTTCAGCTGGGGCTCGGCCGCACTGGCTTACTTGTATCGGCAGGTAATAAATTGTTAGTATTAAGTACTCTATGTTATCTTTTTCTGCTAAACTGATGCATGTTTGTTGTTACTTGTAGTTGGACGATGTTTGTCGCAGGACGACAAAGGACGGTGGAGTTGGTGGTTGTATGCTCCTACTTTCAGTATGGAGCTGGGAACGCCTACCTGTTGGACGCCCTAAAAGCTCAAAGTGGAATACCTGGGATGACCACGGCAACCCTGTACGGCAACCTACATGGGCTTACAAGTGGGACTTGGTATCGGAGGTGGCAAGCGAAGTGAACCTATTGTACAAGCAATACACCAACGAGATGGATTCGCTTACCCCCGAGCAGGTAAGATGTTTCAGAGTTGACTTCCAGCTTCTATGTTGTGAGTGAAATGAATTGTGGTATTCATCTTGTGTTGTAGGTTGAATGGGAGCCATATGGTGTCGGGACAAACTTTGGTGATGCACACACGTTCGAGCTGAATCCACTATGCGTGCAGGAAAGACATCTTTGGCTAATGCGTTGTCCCCTAATATGCAATTGGGCGGTTGAGTGGCATCTCCCGCATCGTGTGCTGCGTCAATTTGGTTACTTTCAGCCACACCCGCCGGAGTGGGTGGACACGGACACACAGCTTCCCAGGTAACAAAAAATAATTAGTGATTAGTTTTGTTCTTAGTGTTGAGCGAGCTACTGATGTGTTTTGTTCAAAGCAGGTTGGATAGGAGGAGGCAGCGAAAAATCAAGGACTGGCAGAAGCATCATAAGAGCTACGTCCTTATGTTCGAGCAAAGTGTGCAGGCAACTTCGAGCATACAATGAACCCAGTACCGTCAGCATTGTGCTCTTGCGTTCAGCAACTACCTAAGATGGTTTCAGGAGAGTACTCGTGTCGAG
This sequence comes from Hordeum vulgare subsp. vulgare, assembly GCF_904849725.1. NCBI lineage: Eukaryota > Viridiplantae > Streptophyta > Magnoliopsida > Poales > Poaceae > Hordeum > Hordeum vulgare. The sequence continues at coordinate 21,024,263 of NC_058523.1, forward strand.
ATTTGTCCGCCGGCTTACGAGGAGGACATATTGGAAGAACCCACTGAGTACGATGAACTTGCCCAAGACGGTTACAGCAAGTTGATTCGCGAAGGGTACCAAACTTCCTTCGCCCCTGTCCTGAACTTTGTGGTAAGTGTGCTCCCCTATGTAAATTATTAATTCTAGCGGACCTATTCACTTGCACTTATTTGTTGTCATTGTCTTGTGATCATAGCGCAAAGAGGTCAAGAAACAAGCTGGCGAGTCCGAAGATATTCTAGATAACACACCTGGAGGAAAAAAGGGAGAATCTGCACTTCGTCTATTCATAAAGGTGTTGTGTCATTATTATTATTTTGCCCACGAATGCAACATTATAGGTTACCTAATATATGTCATTTATATTTGAATCTAACAGGAACAGGGCAAGAAGTTACGGCGCTTATCCAACATTTTAGGTTGCCGTGACCCTGAATATGTTTCACCTTCAAGATCCGGTTCATCCGAAAGAAATACTCTTGATGATTCAGCTTCTTCGGGCGCTCGTATGGATGATGGTGACATTACCTCGGCGGCTAATACCCAAAGAAATACTCAGGAGGATGATGTTGACACTCCTTAGGTATGACATAGCCATACAATTTGCACTTTCAACCTTCAGCCTTGAACCTTCAAATTTGAACTTTCAACCTTCATATGTATTAGGCTGCGGACGACATGACGTTGAAGGCTTTCCAACGCTCCGCTTACATGTTGAAGCCCAGGAAGGAATTTAAGCGCTACTCACCGGATGATTATGCGAAAGGAAAGAATCCGGTGGCCGGGGGCTCTCGTTTGTCAAGGATGAGAAGCATGGACGATGAGGTTGAGGATGACGATGACGATGAGTCAGATGACCCGGAGCAATTTGTGGTTGCGAGAAGGAAGAAGCTAGTATCCAAGAGGGGACGAGGCCCCAAGTGATTTGGAGTTGGTGTTGCACTTGTCGAGCTGAACTGTTTACTTTAGTTGTGAACTATTTCGAGTTGTGAACCATTTAGTTGTTGTTGCAGTTGTTGTTAACCATTTAGTTGTTGCCTATGATTGTTGCACTTATATTGCTTTATTGCTGTTCAAATTGTTTTATTGCTGTCAAAAGATCTTTATTGCTGTCAAAAATGTTGTTTTGATGTCTAAATTCAGTTCCAGCAGGTTTTCACATGTGTGGCGCCTAAGCCTTAGGCGCCTTAGCCTTGGCATGGACTTATACAGCCACGGCCAGCCCCCTCCCCACCCCCCTCCCCCAGTCTATTTCAAATGTGTGGCGCCTAAGGCTTAGGCGCCACACATTTGAAATAGACTGGGGGAGGGGGGTGGGGAGGGGCTGGGCTGAGGCTGTATAAGTCCATGTGTGGCGCCTAAGCCTTAGGCGCCACACCACACATGTGTGGCGACTAAGCCTTAGGCGCCACACACTCTGTCATGCCAAGAACTGCATATTAATGGAGGAGGAGTTCAAATATAGAACACATAGTAGTGGTGGAGGAGTTCAAATATAGAACACATAGTAGTGGTGGAGGAGTTCAGATACATACGTTAAAACATACAACACAAAGCGCATAGTAGTGGTGGTGGAGTTCAAACATACATACGGTTCTTGAAGTAACTTACGTCCAAAAGTGCATACATAGTGGAGTTTCATAGTAATAAAGCGCGGAACCAAACAAGGTTCAACAACACATAGATTACAAGCATCCGGCTCTATTGGGTCCAGCAAGGCCCCTTACCCTTCTTCTTCTTCCTCTCTTCTTCCTCTTCCTCTTCCCTTTTGCGCAGTTTTGAAGCCTCTTCCTTAACCCTCTCCGTGAAGCGCTGATGCTCCCGCTCTCTCTTTGCTGCGGCCTCTGCCAACATCTTCTTAAAGTTAGCTTCATATTCTTTTTTACGTTTCTCTAGCGTCTTCCTGTCATTCTCCTTTATCCTAGCCTCATATCGCTTATGCTCAAGGAACATTTGCCACTCCTCATCCCTCTTTGCCTTATCCTCCTCATCCTTCTTCTTTCGCGCTTCCGCTGCATCCTCCTCTCTCAACTTCTTTGCAACCCTCTCCATCAACAGCTGCTCCTCACTGGCTGCATCCTTCTCCTCCCCCCACTCCGCTTTTGCCTTGTTCGGTTGAGAAGCGGCCATACCTACAAAACAGGCATCAAAGCTCATAGTTAGTAAAATAACACACAAAGGAGCATCAAAAACAACATGATAAAGATAAGTGAAATATGTGACATACGGAAATGGTCCTTGTAGGTATCCACGCATACCAATCCTAGTAAGTCCACCACCTATCCCACCACTGCCTCTAGCACCACCACGACCTATCCCACCCCTGCCTCTAGCAGCACCCCTGCCTCTACCACCACCACTTCCTCTAGTACCACGTCCTCTAGTAAGCCCAAGTCGGCTAGGAACATGTTGAGTAGGAACTTGTTGGGTCGTGCTTGCTTGACCCGTCCCTTGTTGGCTCGTGCTTCCTTGACCCGTTCCTTGTTGGCTTGAACTTGGTTGGCTAGGACTTGGTTGGCTTGACCTGGAATCATTGTTTTTGGACTTCTTCATTCGCGCCGTACACCTTCTTCTGTTGTGCCCTGTTACACCGCAATCTCCACATTGTGATCTCTCAGTAGGCTCTTGGAATTGGTTGTTCCCCATTTCTCTGCCACCACCATGGCCCCATCCATCCATGTCTCCTCTAAAACGCTTTGTCTTTCGTCTTCCCAGTTTCACAACCTTCCACTCTGGGTCGGGCCATAGTTGTACTCCATGATACTCCGGCCATTGTGATTGGTCAAAGTATGGTTCAAATCTAGGAGCCCATGTATGCTTCGTGGTCATTATCGAGAACTCGGACTCCCTCACGGTTAGTGGATGGTTGACGTCCACATTCCTACTGCGAGCTGCCATGTACAAATGCGAGCATCCGAGATGAAGCAACCTTGGCCTCCCACAAGAGCAATCACACAAGGATAAAGAAACCTTGAACGCCCTGTTTCCGTGTTGCTGGCCATCGTTTGTCGTTCCTCCGGGCTCATTCACTTCGTATGTCCAATCCTCGTTGTTGTACAGGGTAGCCGTTTGGGAGTCAACCTCCCGTGATTGAAATACCATCCATTTGTCAACCTTTGGTGGAAACTCGTACTTATACTTTTTCTTGTTCTCTCCCGCAATCTGATCATCTGTTTCTTGTGAGTACTTTAGAAAGTGCTCTCAACTTGTCGAATGTGTATTGAACTATTGCCGTCACCGGCAACGCACGGACACCCTTCAACATCCGGTTGAAGCATTCTGCCATGTTACTGGTCATTTGACCATATCTTCGGCCATCTTCGTCATAAGCTCGTGCCCACTTGGCCCGAAGTTCAATGTGCCTGTTAAGAAACTCAAGCCCACCTGCATCAAGTTTTTTGTTTACAAGCAAAGCATTGTACAATCTTGCAAATCGTTTGTCAGAAAATGCTTGACAACAATCCTGAAGATCATCCGCCAACTCCTTGCTACCACATGCCCGGTAGAAGTTTGCACAGAAATGCCTCATGCACCATCGATGATGCAAAGGAGCATGGCCGGGAATGACAATGTCAACCGCGTTAAGTATGCCTTGATGACGATCCGATATGACACATATTTCCCTCTCAAACGGTAATACTTTGGTTCTCAAAATATGCAAGAACCATTCCCAGTTAACATTGTTCTCTGCATCAACCAAAGCAAAAGCTAAAGGCATCAACCGGTTATTGGCATCACTTGCTATTGCAACCAACAAAGTGCCCTTGAATTGTCCGGTCAAAAACGTGCCATCGATGGAGATGGCAGGACGGCAGTGCTGGAAAGCCCTCACACATTGCTCAAATGCCCAAAATGCACGGCCAAATACGCGAACCCTATTTCCATTCTTAATCCTTGTTTTCTCCCCATACGGCTCGACCACATGAACCATGCCCGGGTTAGTGTGGGCAATAGCTCCCAACAACCTAGGTATGCGGTTGTATGCTTCCTCCCAATCACCATACAACATCTTGAATGCGGCTTGCTTTGCTTTCCATGCCTTACCATATTTCACCTCGTAGTGAAACAGGGCTTTCACAAGGTCTTGTACGCTTTTTATGCTCATTGTAGGAAGAGAGGAGATGGAGTTGGAAAGCCTATAAACGATGAACTCGGAGGTTAGTTGTCTATGGCTTTGCGACGATAGGGCACCATCAACCCTCTTGCCTTGACACATGTGAGGCATACAACTGACAATGTTCCATCCTGGCCCTCCTTTCCATGGTCTTGCACGGACAATCCAAGGACAACCTCTATCCTCACATGCAACCGTGTAACGCAGCTTCATGTTTGAATGAACAACTTTGTGTGGCCTATAATGCGTAACAGAATATTCATCCAACCACATCTTCAGTTCAAAGAATGTTTCGAACTTTGACCCAGGCAAAATAATATTCTTCCCATGTGTGTCCCGATGAGAAGGTGGCCTAACTCCAAACAATATGCCTTCGCCTCCGTCAACCACGGCTTCATCCGCAAGGCTAAGATCCTCGAACAATGGTGTCCGGTGATCACGCTTTAATACCTTCGTGAAAGCTTCAGCCTCCTTTGCTGTGAACCCTTCCTCATCAACTTCTTCATCGGGACCCTCATCGTCAGACTCAGAGGCATACCCACGTGAGTACGGAATGGAATGGTCCATTGTCTCTTGCAAATTATATTTGTCCAAATCACCACGATTGTTGTCATGAAGAACATTACCATCATCATAGTGCTCATAATTAGCCTCTACCAATGGTTCATGTTCAATGTTGACCTCTTCGTTAGCCTCATACACACAAGAAAGAGGTTCAATGTTGGCCTCTTCGTTGATGGTTGCAGGAATAGCTTCAACAATCGAAGAGGCAACCCGGTTCAAATCCAACAAGTTAGGAACATTTGTTTTCATGGCAAATAACTCTAGAGCCTTGTCTAGTGATTCGGCCACCGTATCCTTGTATGCAAGCCAACGTTGCTCGGAGTTGACACGCATGATCTTCCAACGAATGTGCATTCCGAATCCCACATTATGCCTACCAGCAAACTCAACTACATCACTAGGGTCCATCCAATTCAAATCCTTTCGGACTTGTTCCAACAATTCAGCATAGCTAGGACACAAATCGAACACCATGTCAAGCTCATCTGGGTCCGGATCAATATTGCCTTTTAAAAAGGCATCCTTGTCCACGTGATGAACATAAACACATGTTCTTCCCATACCTAAACAACAAAACATAGAACCTTTTTATGAGCAATCATACAATTACAATAACCATAGCCTAACTTCCAAATAACCCTAACCCCATCATAACCCTAACACAACCAAACATCCCTAACCCTAGCCTAACCATAGCCTAACCCTAGCCTAACCCTAAAACAACCATAATGCACACATCCAAACAACCCTAATCCTAACCCATCATACCCCTTATCCTAACATACAAACAAATAAAACAATATCATATACATCCCACATTTCATGAAAAACTAGGGTTTCCTCAAATTTGCAAAAAAAAGAACACAAAATATTTTCCTTTGGATGAGAATGAGGGCAGAGGTGGGGATTACCTTAGGGGAGTGATTGGACAACAAATGCCCGCTCCAAACCTTCAGATTTGATGATGTAGAGAAGGATTTGAGGGAGGGGGCAGTGGCTGGGAGAGGGGCTGGGGGAGGGGAATGAGGGAGGGGGTGGGGAGGGGGGTGGGGAGGGGGCTGGCCCGTGGCTCTATAAGTCAATGTGTGACGCCTAAGAGTCAGGCGCCACACATTACAATGTGTGACGCCTTAGGCTTAGGCGTCACACTGTCTGGGGGTGGGCCCCTCCCTGCCACGTGGTCGGGGGTGTGGCGCCTAACCTCTAGGCGTCACACAGTACAGTGTGGCACCTAGGTGTCGGACGCCGCACAAAAGGGTCAGGCCGGTGAATTATTTCCCCCGATGGGTCAATCCGTGAATTCTTTCGTTTCAGAGGTCATTTTTATCAATTTTGCCCGTGGAAACAGAGGCTGGCAAGCAAAGTGTTTCCTTCCTTCTTTCTGGTAAGGCAGTTCCGTTGGTTATGCAAATGGCTGCATTGCATATACACTTGCAGCTGAAAGTCAATTAGGAATCGTCATGTTGGAAACGGAAAGCTCTTCCAGGAAGCGGTGCGGTGTGGTTTGAAACGAAAATCACATGGCCGGGCCACCGAAGAGGACTGCCGTAATGCCCTTTCAGAATACTGGAACGGCAAACTCATTAAAAAAAAACTTCAAGGGAAACCATGTGAACCTGCTAGTATCAAACAAAGGAGCCGAAACAAAGTAAAAAGGAATAGTGTCAACCGGCTGATCACGCGTACACTTTCGTCGCATGCGCAGTCGACAGATACGAGTTTGATCAGACGACCCACAATCAGTCAGGACCTCCACAACTAGACGCGTGTGCCTCTATTACTTACAGTTTTTCTGTAATATTAACCGTGTTACATAAGTCCTTCCGCAACAACACACATAGTGCTAAGAAGTGAAGACAAAAAAAAATTATATATATCATCATCTGTATTGCATAAGTCCTTTCACAACAATATCAATGTTGCTAAAAAGTTGGGACAAAAAAGTACTACAACATCATCTGTGTTACAAAAGTCTTTTCGTAACAAAACTCATGTTTTAAAAGAGTTCAAACAAAAAAAAGAACTATGCAAAATAATATCTGTTGCAAATATATTTACAACAAGAGGTATGTTGCAATGATGAAGAAGGGATCGGATCGTTGGATGACCCCGATCCAATGAATGCGGAGACGGCGGATCGATCCGTGTACCGACGTGTAGCCTCCCCTGCCCCCGAAACAAAGTAAAAAGAGATTCTGCGACAGAGGGAAAAGACACCCCGGCCGTAATAATAGGCCCGAGCCACGAAGTGCAGTGCGATGCGACGGCAAGGAAAGGGGGAGGAAGCCCTAGCAAACTCCGGCCTTGCTGGACCGATGCGATCGGCCGCCGATTAGCCGTGCTCTAATGGGTTTACGTGCTACGAACAGTGGCGATTCTATTGGACAGGCTTCACAGCCCTTTTACTGAAGTTAGGCTCAAACAACAGTAGCTAAACTCCAAGCAGAGAGAAATGCCGGCTCCTTGCTGGCGAGCAAGTGCAGCCGCTGCATGCTTTGTTAGTTTGTTCGCGCGCGGGACGGGCCCCTAATCATGTCATATACAGTACTACTAGACCCACGTAATCCGCAACGGCCACACGAATCTCTCTCAAAGTGGTTGCCACAGTTCCCACGGAAATGTCATGCCGTCGTTCTCGTTGCGCCCGTCAGGAACCACGCCGTGGCACTGGCGGCGGCGGTGGCGCCACCTGCGTCCTGGCCGGTGCCGATCAGGCCCAAATTGTCAAGCTTGAAGCCGGTGCATGAGACCGCATGGTTTAAGCTAAAGCTTTGGTGTACCTTCTTTTTTGTGGGCCTTTATCTGCTCCGTGAGCAGCTGACCCCATAACTTTATTTCTTGTCCAAAAAGAATCTATTTTTTCTTCTTGTTCCTTTGTTTACAACTCTATGAATTTTACGAGCGGGCTGCAGCCGAACAAACCCCGCATCAGGGAACTGTATTTGTACAGTTCCTCGATGCGGGGTCGGAGTCTGTTCGGCCGCAGCTCGCAAAACGACGCATAATAAGAATCCGTGATATGAGTGGTCTGGTAGAGTTGTTCTAACAGGGTAAATAGTTTTGCGTGCCAGAGATATACACATGGAATTTTTTTTGCTACCTTACAACATGAGAAAAATTGCCAAAAAAAACCTATGGTTTGTCATGCTGCAAAGAGGACAATTGTCATGCTATAGCACGGAGAATGCCGGAAAGTGCATGGACGAACGTGGTTACATATGAACCCGCTTTAACAAAATATTTTCAAATGCTAAAAAATCTGGAAATAAGTTGCACGGTACATCTTCATGTTCTATTTGCGTGCATAAAATTTCAGCCAAAATTAACTTCTTTTGTAACCTGTGCAAAAAGACAAAAAAATATATCTGTGCAATGCTATTTAGAATAACTGAAATATGTTTTTTTACGAAAACATGACAATAAGACTTTTTTTTTACAAAACTTTATGCCGCGTACCCATGCTTGCAAACATGTATGCGTGGAATTTCTATTTGATTTTTACCAGAATTTTTTAGCATTTGGAAACATGCTTAAAATGCAAAATTTTAAAAAAAGTGTGTTCAGGACGTGCCCTCACGAAAAATGCCATCCTTCATAAGGGAAATTGACGCATATCTTTAGCAATTTGTCATATTACTTCACAAGAACTGCATGATTCACAATTTCACATAGAAATTGTTATGACACTAATATAGAGAAAATAGTTTCTTCACACAGGTCGCTTCCTTAAAGCATCTACAACCGAACTTGACAAATCTTACTCTTCAAACGTCCGCGGACACTGACCGGTCACGTCTTAAATAATGCATTCTATTACTACACACCTCAAATTAAAAATCTCAAATCTATATTATTATATGCAACGTAACCTAATACAAGCGAAACTCGTCCAACTCCGCTGCGCCCCTCGTAGTGTCGGTTCGGTCGTCGACAAAGTAGAGTAGAACATGTGACACTAGCCGACTCACGGCACTCGAGCTTCCGTCGTCTCGCATGCCCTAATCTTTCTCGTCGGAACCCGTGACCCAGATGATGCCCGTGGACGTCAGATCGATGATGGATCCATCATAAAAGGAGGCGATGTCGACTACGACGCGGTTGCAATAGGGCGAACGGATGTGGCCGTGCGTTGGGTGCGCGGCAAGCGCATCCCAAGACAGGACCGGATACGATCCATCCCCCCACCCAAACGAACAGAATTCGGATAAAATGAACATCGGTTTGAAACCGCGCGGTGAAGTTGGCCTTAGTCTTACCTTAGCCCTAAACAGAAGGACGAGGCAACCTACCCCATCGTGGTCTACTCGAACAGAGGACGCAAGAATCACATCGCTTTCAGTATGCGTGTAATCGTTATCGGGTTGTGTGGAATCGCTTGGCTCAGAGCATCTAACAGGCGGACTTTGACAAATCCGGCCAACTATACGTCCGTTGGTGTGTTTGGAATCGTATGGGACAGTGGCCGTTGGCCTTTTACATGTTGTGTCGCATATTCACATACCTTAAATGTAATTTTAAAATTTATATAATTAATACATATCGATCACATAATATAAATTGTTTGAATTCAACAGTTTAAAACAAAAGCAAATTAAATCATAATTCAATAAATTAAACATACCAAAATGAAATTAATGCCCGACCGACGAGGGGTGCTTGTGCCATCACTCAGTCAGTTTGTCCATGCGTCATGCTCGTTCAACTTGTCCTGCTTCACATGAACAACCATCTACGCCTACATCCGGGCCGCCTGTTCCGCCTGCATCCTGGTCGTCCGATCCGCTGCTGCAGACGCCCTCGCCGCCTCCAACGTCTTACCGTCGTTGATCTCCTTCTTCTTCTCCGCAAGCCATTTTTGACATGCTCATGCAAGTCAGATTCGTCCGCTAACATGACCTACATATCCTTCGCATCATGTGCGAGTTACAACCTCTCATTCTCAAGTTCAATCTCTTTAAATGTCTTGGACTCCTGAAGTTCCCATTTGACATCTCCTCGACCATGTCCGCACCTACTCGTGACGCCGCCTCCGCCTCCATCTCTCGCTGTCGGTGACACCGCATCTTTCGGACGACGTTCTCCGGCTTGCAAGACGAAGTGGAGGAACGAACGTCGACGAACGAGGTGGACTGTGTCTCCGTCGCAACGATCGGGGACAGATGGAAGACATCACGACGCCATATCGGGGCCGGTGGTGAGGATGGCGAGTAAGACTACCGGACGACGAGGGCTCGGGCAGGGGAAATATTGAAGGGTGGCGGGAGGAGGAGGAAGGGTTTGAAGAATTTGGCATAATTTGCAGTAAGGTTGGGCTGACGAGTCCGATGTGACGGGCGTGCCCGCGAGTTCGTGCTCTCCATATTCGCCTTATATTTAGACTGAATATGAAGGATGCCGGTCAGGTCGTGAAGTTGAAGCGGCAGCAGGGCAAGGTCGTATACCAGATGAAGGGGTTGGTCGTTCTCTCCGACGACTCCGACTCCGACCACAGGTCCACCTTCTTTGACGACAACCAAGATTCGCCACCAGTCACCGATGCCTACAACTACGCCGACGAACAAAAGGGGCGAGGGCCGACGAGGAAGTGGTTAATCTCCGCCATCTTCGTAGTTAACTAGACAATTCCCCACGCGTTGTTGCGGAAATTGATGGCAATATGTTCAGATGATACTTGGTTATGTGGAACATGAATATTACAATTAATTATATATGTACATTAAAATACAAATATATAAGATTTATTCACTTGATTAGTTTATTGTTGTGAAATAGTTTTGAAACATAAGTAGCATAATATGATTTTAAAATTCGTTGGAGTCGTCCATGCGGGTGTCTTTTTCATTGAGAAAAAATTGAACATGAGTAGTGAGGTTGACTCTCTTCCGACGCGTTGGTGCGGTAACTTTGTTAAAATTGCGTAAGTAGTTGCTAAATCTAATGAAAAGAAAGTATAAACTTAAAAATCAATAAAAGAAAATGTCTAAAAATAAAATAAAAACTTTTGAATTACAGTTAAAAATGTCATTTCCAATAAAAATGTGAAGGATGACTAACATGAATATATGATGTAACAGCGTTACATGCATAAAATAATGCAAAAGTAATTGCAATTTATAAAATAAATGCATAACTCGTTTATTTGACAGATTTTGCATGAGTTATGAGAGAAAATACTTAAATGAATTTCTTTGTGGGACGTTGGGTAGAACTTTGCATGTTTAGAGTGTTTATGTGGCAGATTTTGCATGGCTTAGCGGGATATAAGATTTAAATGAAGTGCTTAATGAAAAGTTGAGGTGGGCACTATGCATGTTAGGAGTGCTTGGATGACTTGGTGGAACGTCGAGGTGGATACTACGCATGTTAAGAGCACTTATGTGAAAAAATTTGCATGGTTTAATGGGAGAGAAGATTTTTAATGCATTGCTTAGTAAGATGTTGAGGTGGATACCTTCCATGTTAAGAGAATTGAGACTTTTTTTTAAAGAATGTAAGATTTCTAGCTATTTATGTCTTCAGTTAGAATATGCCTATTGTATGTGGATTATGTAAACTTTGAGTAACTTCTGAAGACATGTTTGTGATCTTTTGATATCGAAATGTGCATATCTAGCTCTGTTTCGTGTTTGTGATGACCTACGTAATTTAGAAATGAGAAAATGCGACTGTGAAGGATATAAATTAGAAAATGCTTTGTCTGCAGACGCATCCGTGGACGTTTGTGAGGCCAGATTTACCATTTATGATTTTAAATGCTCTAATAAACTTATATTGCAAAAAGAGAAAAATGATGTAATAAGCTTGAGGCGCGATCAAGACGCAAAAAGATGCAACAACGAAGAAAGGGAAAGGCAGATCGTGAGGGCCATGGCTAGAAATAAAATGCTACTTTTTTTTACCATAATATTTGTTGTTGTAGAAAACTAGTCTAGTTCTTGACAACAATCTATACGTAATAATAAAACGGCTATTGCTTTCGTCGGAAAATTCATCACGGTATTTTTATAAAAAAGCTCCTGTAATTTTTGTTATTCAACCCGCGCTTCATCATTTATCTGCAACGCAAAAAAAAATGATTCGCTGCAAAAATTATACCTGTACGCATCGCCTCCTCCCGTCGACCCTGGGCACCCTGGCATGTGCCCAGGCCGCCGCCACACCACTCGCCGCCGCGACCGACCTCAACCGCTACCGCTGCCGATCTCAACCCACCCGCCTCCGCGACTGTACCTCTCCCCGCTCACTGCCCCCATTGCGGCGTTCGAGCGCATCGCGTCGACCCCTGGTCCACCATGGCATGTGCCCAGACCGCTGCC